>NC_068422.1:33410719-34010719 GCF_023373465.1 Oncorhynchus keta
GTGATTATAATCTCTCTCTCGTTTGTGTGATTATAATCTCTCTCTCTCTCTCTCTCTCTCTCTCTCTCTCTCTCTCTCTCTCTCTCTCTCTCTCTCTCTCTATAGTGTGATTACAAGCACTCTCTCTCTCATGATAGTGTGATTATAATCTCTCTCGATAGTGTGATTATAATCTCTCTCGATAGTGTGATTATAATCTCTCTCTCTCTCTCTCTCTCTCTCTCTCTCTCTCTCTCTCTCTCTCTCTCTCTCTCTCTCTCTCTCTATAGTGTGATTATAAGCTCTCTCTCTCTGGATATGTGATTATAAGCCACACAGAGCCACTGATGCTTCAGAGTGAGGACAGTTGAACATGTCCCTGAAGTAATAGGTTCCTCTGCAGCTTAATTAAGAAAGTCACAATGTCTTTCATTATATTGGGGGAAAAGCTGACAAATCGATCAGGGCATTCAGAAGGGGGTGAAGTGTGGAGCCAGGGATGGTGTGGTTGTCTCATTCTCTTGGATGTTCAAAGTTAGCTTTGTCATACATCTTGTAAATTATTCTTACATATTGCAAGTTATCATGGCATTACTGATGGAGATTTAGGCTCCTATTCCCAGACTCTCTTAGAACTTCACACACTCACTCATCCCATGAAGATCAATGATTAGATTTCTTGTAAATCTTCAGACATCGTCTTATTGATCACATTGGCCACTAATCTTCCCTCTCCAGCACTCTTTTCTATAATCTAGGGGAGTACTGCAGGGCACATTCACGTGTATTATCAGGAGCCTAAGACTATGACTTCTGTCTGAGATCTGAGAACACTGATTAGTGTTTCAAACACCCATACTAACATACTGTACACTACATACCTAATTGGTATATACTACATACTGTTAGTTAATTTTAGTATACTGTAAACGAACGGTATGCTTTCAGTTGAGCGTACGAGTCCTTCACCTGTTACTGGAAATTGATGCTATTGCTTGCTAGCTTGTTAGCATAAGAAATTACTAGCTAGACATTTTTTGACTTTATGTGTATTCTTGAATTCAATCTGGACTGCCAGAGTGCGGCACAGAGTACACTGGGTGTCATAAATTCAGAGCGTTGTCAGATTGTACATTCAAAGCGTTTAACTCTGGGAGTGTTCAGAGCGCACACTTGATGCTGTGGCCGAGGAGTATGGGTTGATGCGAGCATTCTGACCTGACAACGGCAGTCAAGCACACAAGCTAACTGGCTAAGTTGCTAGCTATATCCAGACACAAATGAGAGAACACCTCACTCTGACCATATGAGAGAACACCTCAATCTGACCATTTTACTCACCCTAGCAGAGCTGGTTAGGCAGTTTACATGTTATCCAGAGCATTGGTGACTGTAACTGTGCTGCTGGCAACGATTTAATTCAGATTTTTGTTGACGTTTACAGACCAAATTCCACGGGTGTTGAGTATTCGTAAATTATTCAGTTTTTCTGTGCTCTGGTACACTCAGACGAGAGTGCTTTGAATTCAGAGTAGATAGCCAGTGAGAATTTACGAAGCACCCAATTGTCCATTGAGAACGCACAATGACAATAACACTTAACTAAGAATCATGTGAATAATCAAGTCAATAAACGTTGGGCAGTTAGATAGATAGCAGATAGTTAATATTCTAGCAAGTTTGCTGTATTAGCAGCCAACTAACATTAGGTAGCTAGCTAACATACCGGTATATACTGCTCTAATGATATGCTATGTGGTTCGTAAGTATAACAAAGCTCACACATTGCCAGCCAACATAACGCATAAGGTAACTTATTTGAAAAGTCATGACTTTATTACATTGCTCAACATTTTCTTAACATCTGTCATAATCAGTTAAAGCAATGAATTTGTATCCTCTCTCGTTGCATATTTTCCACTATTTTTTTCAAATCTGAAAAGGATGTAAAGCCACGCACATTTTCTGAAGAATTGAATTATGGGCCCTTAAAGCACGGAAATAGTGTCTGTCCACTGTTTGTATACTTAGTATTTTTGCGAATGTAGAACCACGTCCGGGAACATTTGGCATACTAACTACTATATCCATACTATGCCCAATAAGCATACTATATACTGAA
Source organism: Oncorhynchus keta (assembly GCF_023373465.1). Lineage (NCBI taxonomy): Eukaryota > Metazoa > Chordata > Actinopteri > Salmoniformes > Salmonidae > Oncorhynchus > Oncorhynchus keta. The sequence goes on from NC_068422.1 coordinate 33,412,821, forward strand.
TTTAAGTCACAAATAGTTTGGTTAGTGAGGTTAGTATGAGTATTCAAACACAGCTTGTGTCTGTTTTAGATTTGTATCTGTCGCTAATTAAATCTGTCTGATTAAATCAGTGGCCTCTGGGTTTGTAATGTAGCTACAGTAAAGGCTACATATTGCCCAGATGCATGTCAGGTGATCATTTGCCAATTAGAAACAGATATGTTCCACTAAGACTCAGGGGAGTCTTAGTCCAGTATACTTAGTCCATTTAATCGATAGTGGGATAGAATACAGTAAAAACAGGAGGAATTTTATCTTTACAAGAACCTTCAACTGATGATCTAATGATTCTGGTTGAAGGAGGAACTGACAGGCAGACTACTAATACAACTTCCTCTAGCAATTACTAGGCTAATAAAAACATTTGCTTGTAGAATCTCAGTGGAATATGTCTTTAATCAGTATACCCAATTCAATGTCAACATCACAAACGCTGACACTATCAAGACATTATCAAGATTGTGGAGCTATATAATAACAGAGGAACCCCATTTCAAATTGACACGTTAGCATTGCAGTACTGTTACAATGGAGAAGGATGACTTATAAACAAATTAAATGTGGTAGCAGATGTTCTGAACTCCCTAGAACAGTTCTGAGAATCATTACCTTCATTTCTAAGATAAGAATTGAAAATGTTAAGAAAGTACATTTCTAAGATAAGAATTCCACATTTTCAGAATGTAACCTTTATTTAACTAGGCAAGCAGCTGTTTGCTCAAACTGGGTTGGAACTGTGCTCTTGCATCATGAAGACAACTTTCCTAAGATGGTTTGACCTCCTCCTAGCTCTTGGCCTCTTGACTTATGTGATTTAACTGCAATTGGTTTTATCAATTTCAAATTATTTTTGTTTGGTGTTGACACCCCTGTATCTAGCTTTAGTTTCTTTTGCACTCTACCTAAACAAGATATTTGGACAACACTACAAATTAAAACCGTTTTGTAAATCCCATCTCCCAAACTGACCACTATTCCAGAACAACCAAACAGTGGTTCTGAGGCCGAGGCCAGTATTATTGGGACAGGCATCGTCTATACAGTTATCCCCGTTCCCCTCACTAATCTTTGGCCTGATGGCATGAGCCAGGTGTGACTAAGCTGTCAGATAAAAGGAAACCAGAGGTGGATTCGGCCAACATATGTGGCTTTTTGGTGGCATTACCGAACATTTGGCATATTTACAGGTGCTTTGCCTAGAGTCTTGGGATATGTATGAAGACTGGTGATGAGAACAAGGATAGAGCAATGCTAAAGGACATTTAGATGTGGTTGTGCATGTGGATATATAGTCAGTAGGGTGGATTAGAGAGAGAGACAGAGAGAGAGAGAGAGAGAGCGAGAGAGAGAGAGGGGAGATGGGTTAGCTTTGTGGCTAGACTGGGTAGACAAACAGACAGATTAAGCAGTTTGTCAGCCTATTGCTATCTGCCAGATGTTCTCAAAGCGAGCTTGGAACCGAGTCGCTGAAAGCGTGTGCATGTGACTGTCCCTGTGGATGTGTGTAGTTAGTAATTGTATATACTGTATATGTTGAAGATGTGTATCTCCTTATATGTATTGATTTGTTCAAGGTCCCTCTCATGCAATTGGCCAAACATCTGCAATGCAGTAGCAGCCATGGCTTTTCACTGCCTCTTTGTAATTGAATTCCCCCTACTCGGCTGAGCAGTGTCATACACACGCACATGCACACTCGCACACAGCCTCTGGACATTCTTCAGGCAGGGCACCTTAAATGAGCACAGAGACTGGTTCTCCTACTGCCAACATACTCCTTTTCTTTCTCTCTTTCACTCTCTGTCTTTCTCTCTCTCTCTGCCTGCTGTTTTCTGTCCATCTCTACCAAGGTCCTGTTGTTCTTTCTGTTTTCACTGTGACACCACAGGCTTTCAACTCTCAGCCCAATCCCCTAGCCCCATGAGATCTCTCTATCTTCCCCTTTCTCAAAGTCTCTCTCCACTCTATCGACCCGTTTTACCACGCTGCCTGGCTCGCATTGATCTGAATATAAAATGGACTTGATGAGTGTGCTCCTCTGCGTGCCTGTAAGCTGAAAGCCAGGTTCAGTATATAGAGAGGGATACAGGCCAGGTTGGTCAGCTTAAATGAGCAGACCCAATTTCTGGGAAGGTGATTCACTGGAAATGTATCGGGCAGATATATAAGGTTCTGAGCGGAGGCAAGGAAGGTGCGATGCTATCTTTATTGGATCATGCTGTGCAGTAATAAAGTCCTTATACCGAACCCCCTCACCAGTGCACTCACGTCTCTACTGTAGTTGCCTCTTCTGCAACCTTCTTTTCACTGCATTATCGTTGGCTCTGCTTTCAAACAAACAAAAGGCTGTATGCACTGCTTTCTCCCAGATGTCCTGCACACACACACACACACACACACACACACACACACACACACACACACACACACACACACACACACACACACACACACACACACACACACACACACACACACACACACACACACACACACACACACAAACTCAACTCCCCCACTCCTTTCCTTTATCAACCAGACCTGATGTGATGAGCTGTAGCCTTTGGAGTTGTTTTGTTTAAAATACTTTGAGTGTTTAAGGCTGTCTATACAGCGCCACACAAACTCAATCAAGCACAGTAAATGTAATTGAAAGAAAACAAATACTATCTGAACCTACATCTGCTATCAACTGACAATAAATTGCCAGACTAAAGATATAAATTATCTCTATATATACGTAAATTCTAGAGCATTTACATGGATTTGTAAGTTGAAATGTCGGTTAATGTGTACTGTCAGCATACGTGAAATGAAAAACACAATGGCTTGGCTCAACCCCAGTTTAGTTAGGCTAACTCCCCATGTATGAAGGACCATTGAGGCAAGGTCTAGCATTTTAATGTCATAAGTTAGGCAAAGTTGATATTCTATAGACCAGAACATTGTGCTGGGGAGATTGCTGTTCTTTTATACATCATTAGTTACATAAACAGGATGGGGGCCAATCTGGAGAGAGTGGGCCACCTGCTCCGTGTGGCCTGGGGAGAGAGGGGATGAGAGATGCCCTTTCTTTCGTGTCAGGAAATTGCCAGTGACCCCCTCAGTCCAAATCAGAGGCTGGAGGGAGGTGAACAGAATAGCAGGGGGGAAATGGTGGAAAGAGGGATGACGGCAGGAAGGGTGGAAGGTAAAAAAAGAAGCACCAAAGCGCAAACAACAAACAAGTCTCCCCAGTGCTTGCTGGCAATGTTCTGGCTCCCTGAGCGTTTGCCTCTTTGTGACATCCGTGATTGGCATGACCTCTGAGGGGGCAAGGACAGGCTGCACCATAGAATTAGGAATTAGAATACTAGAATGGACATGAACCTTCCTATGATTGGATTAAGGTAAACCATTTTGGTCAACCATGGTTTGCCAGTGCTGTGATTATATATTGTGTAAAATAATGAATTTGAATAATTTATCTGCACGGTATGTTTGTTGGCTGCATAGCCAGCCAGTTATATAGGAATGATTCCATCAATTTTTTTAATTAACTGCCAATATGCCAACATTAAATTCAAACAATGCAATCAATCCATCCATACACTGCCTGAAATCAGTTGATGTTAGGACAGACAAGTTGTTAATGCAACAAGTACTGATATTGTATCATTTACATTAATAGCACTCACAGCTTTCAAAGACAACAAATTGACACATTTATGGTCTGTTTACATACACTGAATGTACAAAACAGTTTATACAACGGGTGTTTTAACCCTGAATGCTGATTGGTTACAAGTTACCACCGGCTAACTCTATGACATTAAAATGCCTATTTACTCTGTTCCATCTGACTGCGCAATCCACTGTTTCATCAGCCCAGACAGGGAAGTTATAAACTTTATCTCCAATATAAAAGCATCTAGACATTATCTCACATTTCTTTTAGACTAACATTTCGTTTTCAACAGCGGAGATTAGTATAATCCTTGCTATATGTCTCCGACATTTGCAACATTGTTTCAATATTCAAATTTGATCTCCAACTGTCCCGTAGTAACAAAGGTGTAGGGGTCAGGATGAGAGAGAGAGTCAGCCAGTCGAGAGAGAGTCAGCCAGTCGAAATCAAGAATCAGCTGGCATCATTTTTATGGATGTATACAAAGAAATGTCAATTGAAAAAAAGATAAAAACAAAACAAAGTTTTCAGTCTTTTCAGCTTCAGTTTGAAGAGATTGTGTTAGCTGTGATGTTGCCTAGCTCCTCTGAACAACAAGTGCCCTAACGAGAGAGCACATGTTCTATGCCAGGCGAAATCGTGCCTCAGTAGCTCATTGTTATGGATGTATCGAAATAAATGTCACTAGAAAACAGCTTATTAAACAAATGCAGCTAACATTGTTATTCTTTCTGCACTGTATGACGTGACTGTAAGTTAGCCGTAGTTGGCTAGCTAGCAAGCAATGATAAGAACGTTGCCAGCCAGTATGGCAATGCAACATTTAGAACGAATGACTGGGACGCATCCATAGATACAGAACAAAAAGACTGAACGACTGGGTCGCATCTCTGGCAACCGAACCAATAGAACGAACAACCAGCCGGCTTGGGTAGCAAACCTAGATTTGTTGCGGACTATATATTGTAGAAGGATGAAATAGTATAAATTAATTAATCAAAACAACGTTTTTAATGAAAATATGTCAATCATTATTTGAATATGTTGGTAACCCGTTTTATAACAGTGAAAAATGCCCTCAAATCCGTTGCCAATATATCCTCCTTCTCTGGCATTATCACTTAAATGAACACCTGCTCTTTCCATGACATAGACTGACCAAGTGAATCCAGCTGAAAGCTATGATCCCTTATTGATGTCACTTGTTAAATCCACTTCAATCAGTGTAGATGAAGGGGAGGAGACACAAGAAGGATTTTTGTGCCTTGAGACAATTGAGACATGGATTGTGCATGTGTGCCATTCAGAGGGTGAATGGGCAAGACAAAATATTGAAGTCCCTTTGAACAGGGTATAGTAGTAGGTGCCAGGCTCACCGGTTTGGTTCATCGCTGCTTGGATTTTCATGCTCAACAGTTTCCCTTGTGTATCACCACCTAAAGTATATTTAGTTAACTTGACACAACTGTGGGAAGCATTGGAGTTAACAAGGGCCAGCATCTATGTGGAATGCTTTCGACATCTTGAACAGTCCATGTCCAGAATTGAGGCTGTGCAACTCAATATTAGGAAAGTGTTCTTAATGTTTTGTAACCTCAGTGTATATCTTCATTGGGATAGGGGGCAGCATTTTCACTTTTGGATGAAAAGCATGCCCAGAGGAAACTGTCTGTTACTCTGTCCCAGATGCTAATATATGCATATTATTAGTAGTATTGGATATAAAACACTCTGAAGTTTCTAAAACTGTTTGAATGATGTATGTGAGTATAACAGAACTCATATGGCAGGCAAAAACCTGAGAAAATATCCAACCAGGAAGTGTGAAATCTGAGGTTGGTCATTTTTCAACTCAGCCCCTATTGAAGATATGGTGGGATATTGGTCATCTTGCACTTCCTAAGGCTTCCACTAGATGTTAAAAGTCTTTAGACCTTGTTTGAGGCTTCTACTGTGAAGGGGAATGAGTCAGAGTTCTGGCAGAGAGCCACAGGCTCATGACGCGAGGTCATGAGAGAGTTAGCTTGCGTTCCATTGCTTTTCTACAGACAAAGGAATTCTCGGGTTGGGAAAGTATTGAAGAATTATGATAAAACATCCTAAAGATTGATTCTATACTTTGTTTGATATATTTCTATGACAAGTAATAACTTTTTGGAATTTTCGTCCGACCTTTCCGCTGGACATGCACACGCTTGGATTTGTTTACCAAACTCCCTAATAAAAGGAGGTATATGGACATAAATGATGAACTTTCTCGAACAAATCAAACATTTATTGTGGAACTGGGATTCTTGGGAGTGCATTATGATGAAGATCATCAAAGGTAAGTAAATATTTATAATGCTATTTCTGACTAATGTTGAATACACAACATGGCAGATATTTCTTTGCTGGTTTGGTCTCTTAGCGCCGTACTCAGATTAGTGCATGGTGTGCTTTTTCCGTAAAGGTTTTTGAAATCTGACAACATCAAAAGAGATATGTCTGCATGTCAATTCAACAACTAACAATAACAGAAAAAAGGCACTGTTCAATTCTACATCAAAACAATACTTACCTGTACTTCAGGTTTTCTTTTTCACTTGTCAGCCATGACAACTATAAGTTCATTCTACAAGGTCCTCTATGATTTCTCTCAGAGTATTGTTTAGCTTGAGAACCAGAGTCAGTAGTTGTTGGACTCTGAGAACGTATGGGTCTAACAGTCTCTTGAGGTTTAGTGTCACTCATAACAGGTAACACCTCATCTGAGTTCTGTGATCAGATAAAAGCCATCAGCAGCTTTGTCCTGTGCTGTGACTCCTTAAACTGTTTCATCCGATAATTGGCTGTGCCAGATCATGTTGGGACCTACATTCACAGTGCATGTCAGGTGTCCTGTCTTTGACACAAAGGGCGTCAGTTCACCCCGAGGTGAACTGACACCCATTTTTGCTAACCAACTGCTCAGGCAGACCTGTGCAAGAGAACAGGGTGCAAAGGACTTTCAATTTCTTGCTTGATGTTGCATTTCCCTTAAGAATCGGACCCTTTTAAAAAGTGTTGCCTAAAATGACATACCCAAATCTAACTGCCCGTAGCTCAGGACCTGAAGCAAGGATATGCATATTCTTGAAACCATTTGAAAGGAGACACTCTGAAGTGAGGTCATAATGTATTATTGCAGGTTATACGCAATTATACGCAATTTCAATTTTGGCCACTAGATGGCAGCAGTGTATGTGCAAAGTTTTAGACTGATCCAATTAACCATTTCATTTCTGTTCAAAATGTTGTATCAAGTCTTCCCAAATGTGCCTAATCGGTTTATTGATACATTTTCAAGTTCATAACATGGCACTCTCCTCAAACAATAGAATGTCATTAATTTCACCATAACAGCTACTGTAAATTGGACAGTGAAGTTAGATTAACAAGAATTTAGACATTTCTGATATGGGCAGAAAGCTTATCTCCTGGGAAATTCTCTTGATACTTACAAACTCATGCTAATCCCATTAGCCTACGTTAGCACAACCTTCCCGTGGGGGGGGACACCGGTCCTGTAGCGGTTTTAACAGTGAAGACCTTAGGTCATTTCGAGTGAGCGTTGACCATGATGAGGAGCATCCTCTCCAGGAACGGTCACACGTAGTTAATGTGAACACTTTGCCATGTGTGGAGGGGTGCTGTCTGTGACTGTCACTGTTTCGGTTGACATCCACTGCATGTCTTGGCCAGGTCATCTATTTGATGGTTGATTCTAGGCCACCAGATGTTGCTTCTGGCTAAGCTCTTCATCTTAACCACTCCCAAGTGTCCATCTTGAGAGTGCTTCAAGCACTCTTGAACGTATGTATCGTGGGTGGTACAATGACGTGCACTAGAGGTCGACCGATTATGGTTTTTCAACGATTATTGGAGGACCAAAATACCGATACCGATTAATCGGACAATTTTTTAATATTTTTTATTTGTAATAATGACAATTACAACAATACTGAATGAACACTTATTTTAAATAATGCAAAAACAAAGTGTTGGAGAAGAAAGTAAAAGTGCAATATGTGCTTGCTCAGAACATGAGAACATATGACAGCTGGTGGTTCCTTTTAACAGGAATTATAGGGCAATTTCTCTCGATACGATTTGTATTTCATATACCTTTGACTATTGGATGTTCTAATAGGCACTTTAGTATTGCCAGTGTAACAGTATAGCTACCGTCCCTCTCCTCGCCCCTACCCGGGCTCGAACCAGGAACACATCGACAACAGCCACCCTTGAAGCATCGTTACCCATCGCTCCACAAAAGCTGCGGGCGGCCCTTGCAGAGCAAGGGGAACAACCACTTCAAGTCTCAGAGCGAGTGACGTTTGAAACGCTATTAGCGCACACCCCGCTAACTAGCTAGCCATTTCACATTGGTTACACCAACCTAATCTCTGGAGTTAATAGGCTTGAAGTCATAAAAAGCTCAATGCTTGAAGCACAGTGACGAGCTGCTGGCAAAACACACGGAAGTGCTGTTTGAATGAATGCTAACGAGCCTGCTGGTGCCTACCATCGCTCAGTCAGACTGCTCTATCAAATCATAGACTTAATTATAACATAATAACACAGAAATACGAGCCTTAGGTCATTAATATGGTCGAATCCGGAAACTATCATCTCGAAAACAAGACGTTTATTCTTTCAGTGAAATATGGAACCGTTCCGTATTTTCTCTATCGGGTGGCATCCATAACTCTAAATATTCCTGTTACATTGCACAACCTTCAATGTTCTGTCATAGTTACGTAAAATTATGGCAAATTAGGCGGCCCAAACTGTTGCATATACACAGACTCTGCGTGCAATGAACACAAGAGAAGTGACATAATTTCACCTGGTTAATGTTGCCTGCTAACCTGGATTTCTTTTTGCAAAATATGCAGGTTTAAAATATATACTTATGTGTATTGATTTTAAGAAAGGCATTGATGTTTATGGTTAGGTACAGTGGTGCAACGATTGTGCTTTTTTCGCAAATGCTCTTTTGTTAAATCATCCCCGGTTTGGCGAAGTTGGCTGTATTTGTTATGAAGAAATAGTCTTCACCGAGTTCGCAACGAGCCAGGTTAGCAGGCAATATTAACTAAGTATGCAGGTTTAAAAATATATACTTGTGTATTGATTTTAAGAAAGGCATTGATGTTTATGGTTAGGTATGCATTGGAGCAAGACAGTCCTTTTTCACAAATACGCACCGCATCGATTATATGCAACGCAGGACACACTAGATAAACTACTAATATCATCAACCATGTGTAGTTAACAAGGGATTATGATTGATTGATTGTTTATTATAAGATAAGTTTAATGCTAGCTAGCAACTAACCTTGGCTTCTTACTGCATTTGCGTAACAGGCAGTCTCCTCGTGGAGTGCAATGTAATCAGGTGGTTAGAGCATTGGACTAGTTAACTGTAAGGTTGCAAGATTGAATCCCTGAGCTGACAAGGTAAAAATCTGTAATTCTGCCCCTGAACAAGGCGGTTAACCCACCGTTCCTAGGCCGTAATTGAAAATAAGAATGTGGTCTTAACTGACCTGCCTAGTTAAATAAAGAGTAAATAAAGGTGTAACAACATTTTTTTATCATATTTAAAAGAAATCGGCCAAATCGGTGTCCAAAAATACAGATTTCCGATTGTTATGAAAACTTGAAATCGGCCCTAATTAATCGGGCGACCTCTAATGTGCCCACAACACATCCTTGACAAACTGACAACTGGTCACGTCGGGTGGAGAACTTCGAAAACACATATCACCTTGTGCTGGCCAACCTTTCACAGTCAGCTCGTAGACTTTAGCCAGTGTTGGGTATCTGTTATTCTCTTTTCGTGACAGGCATAGGCCCCATCTGAGTCAGCTGTTTAGGTACACATTGCAGCACTCTCAGCTTGAAGTAACTTCAGTGGAAGGCTTGAGAGTCCATATGCATTTCCATGTTGTTCAGTCCCCTTGGACTCAATGGTGTAGTCTTGAGTGCCAAGGAACAACGCACACCGCTGAAAGTGTGCAGGTGCCATAACTGGAACACACTTCTGTGGGTTGAAGATCGAGACCAGGGGTTGGTGAACTGTAAAATTAAGTGTTTACTGATTGAACTTCTTCACCCCCCATTCCAGGGACAGTACAGCCCAATGCCACACATAGAAGCGTTGCAGGCAGGATAGTGGTAGGATAGGTTGTAATGTGTTAGTATCTGATCTGAAGTGATCAGCTGTTTTGCGTTCTTAAACGCTTGTTCACAGTCTTTTGACCACTTCTGTTCTGCTTTCCAGTTGCAGCGAACAGTGCAGTGGGTGCAACACAGTGGAAAGGCTGTGTAGGAATTTAGTAATTGACAAAACCCAGGAATGTGCGGTGCTGGCTCACATTTGACATCTTTGGTACTTTCTGAACAGCGTCGATCTTGTCCTGACATTTGTGAAGGCCGTGTCTGTCAATTGAATGTCTGCAGTACACGATCGAGTCCTTGAAGGACTCGCATTTGCTTGTTTGTTCTCAAGCCATACTCTGCCAGTCGTGTGAAAACCACATGCACAGTAAATCAAGGATATTTGAACTCAGTGTTAAAAAAGTAGTGTTAAATTGACTCTACTGGGAGTTATCTTAACCTGCAATTACTGTTGATAACTGGAGTTGATTGGGAAGGATAACTTTTAACTCCATTAACAGTAACCAGAGACGTGTGTCACATCCACAGATTTCTAAACTAATCAAAAATGTAAGTGGTTGGATTTATAAAACTGTTAATTAAATAGTTATTCCAGTTTACATGGTGTAGGTAGTCTCCATGTATTGTATTTTTCCCACTACTCTGACAGGAATTCTACATGCAGGTTGTGGGTGATGTGAAAGTGTTGGAAATCTTCCTGCAAGTTGGATCTAACATAGATTGGATATCAAATTGCAAATCACTGTAATGCAACATTAAGACATATTCACTATAACACCCTTATAATTATGTTACCCTAAAGACAAATATACTCTGCTGGAGTTGATCGTTAATTCAGAACAACACAAAACAGTGTAAAATGGCAAGGGTGTTGATTAAAACTACATTGGAAATTATAAAATGTAAATTGGAGGTAGATTTAAGCACATTTTTGTATGTTGGATATTTACTCAATTTTTGTCATTTTAACTCCCAAAATACCAACACCATGACCAGAGTAGTTTTAACACAACATGGGGGTGGGACAATAAAAACCCCTGAAACAGTGTTTTATTTGACTCCATAGGAGTCAAGTCTTTTGTTCGTCCTAGAGCAAAACAGACCCTACAGACAGAAGTTGGAAGATCTGTAGTACTGACTTCAGACAAGTCCTGTGAAGCTTGTGTGGATCGGAAGAGCAAAAATGGAGAACACCATCGTGTTCGTGACTGTCTCGTTTTTCCATAGAAGTATCATAATATTATGCTGCTACAGATGTTGTCATGAGAAAACTGATTTCCGGGATGTCTCATGGTCTGACAGACATTTTAGCTCGGCCACCTTCCACAGTAGATGCGGAAAAGAGACATCAGCGGATGCAGTAGATTGAGATGCATCCAATGCAATGAAATCTCTAGCTTAAACTGATTCCGTTTTGGAAACGTTTGGCTATGACCAGCGGCTTTGGATTTAGGTGAGTCACATCTACAACCTCCCTGAAGATTTTCTCTGCTGGCTTTGTCGGGGCTGTAAGGCTAAGCAGCACGTTATATGTTTTTGCTCCCATGACACTGAGAAGTACCAGCACTTTCCTTTAATCTTCTAGCAAAGAAATACTGCTTAAGTCTCGATATATGTAGCCCAATCCTCTATGGTGCTATCAAAAATGTCCACTTGTCCTAGACATCCAAAAGATTGTAGCTTTGTATGTCTCCCTTTATCAGCTCAAATTAAACAATCCAATCATCCTTAGCTAGCTTGTCATCCTTCATCCTTAGCTAGCTTGTCCATTTTGGGGTAGCCCAAGATGTACTCTTAAGGAGCCTACCGTTACAGTTTTCCTCAATTATTTACACGTTTGCTGAATCTTTGGGCCATTTTCCCAAAACTCAAAATGCAAACCTCTACAAATCTCAAACAAAATCAAACACTGCATTCAAAACGTTTCTTTCCAAAATGTATTTTTTTTTTGCATCAAAATAACACGTGAATATATCTGTCTAAAACACATTGATGTGCTCAACACAAAACACTGAATATCCCCTCAGTAGGTTTATGCCTTTTCAGTGTTACACTAGCCGGTTCTAAAATATTGTTACAGTAATGTATACCTACTGAAATATAAACTCAGCAAATAAGATTCCTCTCACTGTCGAATGCATTTATTTTCAGCAAACTTAATGTGGAAATATTTGTATGAACATACGATTCAACAGACATGTGACAGACAGAAATGAATCATGTGTCCCTGAACAAAGGGGGTGTCAAAATCAAAAGTAACAGTATCTGGTGTGGCCCTCAGCTGCATTAAGTACTGCAGTGCAGCGACTCCACCAGATTTGCCAGTTCTTGCTGTGAGATGTTACCGCTCTTCCACCTCGGGCAGTTGTAGCCATCAGCTATCTGTCCTGTAGCACTGTCTTAGGCAGCTCACAGAACGGACATTGCAAATGTTTTGCCCTGGCCACATTTGCAGTCCTCATGTCTCCTTGCAGCATGCCTAAGGCACATTCACGTAGCTGAGCAGGGACCTTGGGCAGCTTCATTGTGTTTCAGAATCCGTAGAAACTCCTCTTTAGTATCTTAAGTTTATATCTGTGACCTTAATTGCCTACCATCTGTAAGCTGTTAGTGTCTTAATGACCATTCCACAGGTGCATGGTCATTAATTGTTTATGGTTCATTGAACAAGCATGGGAAACAGTGTTTAAGCCATTTACAATGAAATCTTACAACATTTTACATAAATAAACACACATGCAATACTGTAATAAAACCACTCAAACCACTCATTTATTTCCAAAATGCATTATTTTTTTAACACTTGTTTGGTATGTAACACTTTCGATACCCAAAATGAGAATACATTCACTAAGAGGGTTTTCTTTAAAAAATGAAAACATTAAAGTGGCTCATTCTTTCAAAGCTCTAAACAAACACAAAGACAAAACACATGCATAGTGTAAGAAAGACATTATGATACATCCTGCCTCCTATTTTGGTCTGACCACAGCAACTTCATCTACATAACAAGCCATGTTCTCCTTCTGAAGTGATGGATCCAGCTGCCGAAAGCCCCCACAGCAACTTCACTACATGCATCCTCCATTGCCAGGAGAAGAGGCATGCGTGCGAGAGGATGGCGGTCATATACCTTCCAAAAAAACTATACAATTGGGTTTAGGAATGGGGAATATGGTGGGAGGTATAGAACAATAAGTTGTGGGTGGTCGATGAACCATTTACGGACCATAGCAGCCCGGTGGAAACTCATGTAGTCCCAGATGACAACAAACCTGTGCTGCTCTGGTCCACCCCTCTGCTTGTCTGGAATGAGGATTCCATGTAGTGTGTCCAGGAATGTGATGAAGGGCAGTGTTGTAGGGACCAAGGTTGGCATGGTGATGGAGGATGCCTTGCTGTCTAACAGCTGCGCACATGGTGATATTCCCTCCAGGATGTCCAGGGACATTCACAATGGTCAATAATGTTTGGTTCCTGACCCCTTCTTTTGGCTAGGTTGAAGCCAGCCTCAATGTAAATATAAACATGCTGAATTGCAGCGGCATCCAGCTCCAAGACTTTAAAACAGACAAGACAATGTGACAGACCTAGAGCAGTCAATATGGTGAGGCACAAAACAATGGATTACTGTACTGTAATGTGTCTATACAGTGCTGATGACAGTAAATTCACAGTATAGTACTTACTTACACATATTCATAGCGCTGTTCCTTAACCATCAGTTTCTCTCAAATGGCACCCTGTAGACCTGTTTCATCCGGAGTCGGTTGCACTGTAGTACACGGTCCAATGTAGACAAGCCCACCTGGTGAAGGTTACTGAATATTTTGTTGTCTGCGATTATGTGGTTCTGGATTTCTTGTTGTCTAATGGTATAGTTTGCCACGAACATGTTCGCAGTAGCGGTCTCCTGTTCTGGTGTGACAGCCGGAGTCTTTCACGGCCTGGCCGTCTCTCAGTTCTGCAGAAGATCCACAAATGATATGATTGGTTACAATATGCTAAAATCATCTATTTTCTTTCAATTTGAAATGACATTACTGAAACATTGGCCAACAATTACTGAGTAACAAAGGCCTATTGATATGTCAGACTGCGGTATACATACTTAAAGAGCATAGTGTAGATGGTAAGTAACTTATCGGTTCTCATTTCTGAATGTACGGATGGTAGATGTAGTGTAGCAGCTCAGGTTTGGCTGAACTCTGTCCAGCCTTCCTCATACTCAATCCATGGCCGAGCACATGGTCAACCAATGTGGCCCTGATCTCATCTGAGACAACAGCCTCCTTTCCACTCCTTTACCTCTTGCATTACCATTGACTTCAATTTTCCTCCAAAAAAGGAGAGCTCATCTGTGGCCTTTAGTGCTAAAGCTCTGATTTGTAAGTGAACAATTCAGCAACTACACCTGTGATTTGTGGGTGTTGCCAATTATAGAGCTTGGAATTGTGACTGGCGTTGCTTTCCAAAGGGACTAAAGAGATTTTAATTTTGAATGTGGTGCCCAATGTAGAGAACTGTGTGTAGTGTTTTACAAAAAGTGTGATATAGAATTGAAAACTGAGTGTAAAGCAGGAATTGCGCTTGCAATTTTGCAGACTTGGTTTAGGGATTTAGTACATGAGTTTCAGGTTTCAGTGATTGCGTTTCAAGTTCCAATTTTATTGCGTAAACAATTGGGAAAAACTGTAAGGTCCAAGGACCTTATGATATCTTCAGATGTAGACTGACTCTGGCAGCCAAAACAGCTAAATACTCCATCTGAACATGAATCAATTCTAAATTGCAATATGGTTCTAGAAACATAAAGACCTTTACCTTCATATCACATGAAACAATATTTCAGTGACAACACGTTCCTGGCGGCCTTCTTCCATTACACGCAGGTCTTCCGAGCATGCTAGATAGCTAATTAGCACAGTTGGTGCCTTTGTCTTCCATCTGTCTGTTACGCCCATTGTATGAGTGAGACCAAGGAGCAGCGTGGTATGCGTACATTCTCTTCTAATGAATGAAACACTTAACAAAAACCAACAACCGAAAGGCTATACAAGTTAGTGCAGACAGGCAACTAACCATAGTCAAGATCCCACAACTAACAACGGGGGGAAAATATGATAAATATGATCCCCAATCAGAGACAACGATAAACAGCTGTCTCTGATTGGGAACCATATCAGGCCAACACAGAAAAACCCTAGATGACAAATGTAACGGCGTTCTTCGTTTGTCGAAAGAGAGTCGGACCGAAATGCAGCGTAGTGGTTACTCATGTCTTTAATGAAAGTAAAAAAGCGATACATGAAATAACTATACAAATACGAAAACAACAAACGGAACGTGAAACCTATTACAGCCTATCTGGTGAGACTACACAGAGACAGGAACAATCACCCACAAAATACACAGCGAAACCAGGCTACCTAAATACGGTTCCCAATCAGAGACAACGGGAATCACCTGACTCAGATTGAGAACCGCCTCAGGCAGCCAAACCTATACAACACCCCTAATCAGCCGCGATCCCAAATACTACAAACCCCAATACGAAAATACAATATAACAAAAACCCATGTCACACCCTGGCCTGACCAAATAATATCACGAAAACACAAAATACAATGACCAAGGCGTGACAACAAAAACCTTAGACATACAAAAACTAGAGTACCCACCCTAGTCACACCCACACCCTATGTGACACTCTTCCGTAAACGCGCTGTAACATGGAGATATGACCATGTGAGAACACTAAACCCACATTGTGTATCAATGTAACATTTTTGTAAAAAGAAAAGTGAAATATTAGTCTTTACTTGAGTCATTGAGTATTGAGACTACTATTCAGCTAATGTTGTCCTTTGGGATGTGAAATTATTCGATACAATGAGACTCATGGGTCATGAAAGGGGTTTTAGACCAAAGCCATAACCATTAAGGTTTTCTACTGTTATGAAACTAAACAGTAAACAGCCTTAAACAGAAGTAATATAGGTTGTTCCTGTGCCCTCAGGGGACTCCCATCTAACCATCCCCTTTTTTAAATGAAAGCTGCATGAGTTTTTGTGTGCTGGTATCACCTACGTATGTACTGTAATCTCTTTAGATGGAGGCAACGTGCGTCATCAGACGGAATACCTTTCATATACTTCACTGACTCTGGTGTGTCAGAGAAGAGGATAAAGTTCTGTGAGAGTATAGTACAGGTTATTCCTGCTGTAAAAAGTGTTTCACTGCAGGAAACCTTGTATCCTGTTTGGTTTGTTGTCCTAGTTCCTTCTATGTTGTTGTTCCGCTCTCTGTTCCTTGGTCGATCAATACTCAGCGACCTTCACTATCAGTCAGCTTGCCAAGCAATGCACTCTGGGGGAACGTTACTTTGAAGGACACTATTACCATGGCGCCCACAGGATCTCATCCCTTAACCTCCTCCAACACATCCTCACACAACACTTACACACTCCCAGAAAAAAAACTGAAATTGAGACTGAAGGATGCAACAGAGAGCATAAGGTCAATTTCTCACCTTAGAAAGCACAATGTCCTAAATTGTCCTTCCCATCCTGCCATCATGACATCACTCTGCCTCAATCATTAGCACAGTGACATACTGTAGAGTAACTTTAGAGCAGGAGCTGGGCCTTTCACTAAAGGGGAAAACAAATAGGAAGCAAGAGTGGAAATCTGTGTTATCCATGACCTAGTAGTGGTGTATTGATCTGATGGGAGGGACTCTCCTCAGATTTCCCAGATGTTGCCTGGGTTCCTCTAAGATTGACAGGCAGCTGTCTCATGAAACCATCTGCCCTTGAATGCCCAACTTTCTTTCAAAGAGTCGTGACATCTCCATAATTCATTACAAAGATAGAAAAACACTGCAGAACTGCCATCATTCTTGGCAGTTTGAGATGCTGAATACCCAACAAGCCAAGTATTAAATTAAAAGGTCTATTTTGATTAAAACAGTAGAGGCTCTCAAGTGTGCTTCATGGATGTTGGTTACTTAAGCAATAGAATAGTGCTGCAATGGAGAGCAGCTGTCTTACGGGCTCCTGACCACTATATTGTGTTTTGTTGCACCGTTCTTAACTATTTTTGTATATAATGTTTAGCTTCTGGACATCTGAACAGCATTCACTAACCTCGATTTGGATGAAGATACCCATAGACTTCTAGACATTATGCTAATGGTAGTTAGCATTGGCTCGTGAAACTTCCTCTAACTTCCTTCATACTGGACACAAAAACATAAACATGGTATCCATGAGTTCAACCGACTCTGTGGAAGTAGATAAAGGGCATCATTGCCAAAAGCCCAAAGTATCCTTTTAACAACAGCTGGTGCTCAATCTCTAAAATTAAGGATGTCTCGAAGTTCTGCTCGCCTGTGTTAGAATACCGAATGATAAGCTGTAGACCATACTATTTACCATACTTTTACCAAGAAAGTTTTCATTTATATTTTTTGTAGCTGTCAATTTACCACCACAAACTGATGCTGGCACTAAGACCCCACTCAATGAGCTGTACAGGGCCATAAGCAAACAAGAAAATGCTCATCCAGAAGCCACGCTCCTAATGGCTGGTGACTTTAATGCAGGAAGACTGAAATCCATCTTACCTCATTTCTACCAGCATGTCAAGTGTTACTCCACACACAGAAATGCATACAAAGCTCTCCCTTGGAAAATCTGATTGTAACTTTATCCTCCTGATTCCTGCTTACAAGAAAAAATTCAAACAGGAAGTACCAGTGAAGCGCTACATACCGAAGTGGTCTGATGAAGCGGATGCTAAGCTACAGGACTGTTTTGGTAGCACAGACTGTCCTGGGATTATTCTAATGGCATTGAGGAGTTTATCACATCAGTTACCGGCTTCATTAATAAGTGCATTGACGATGGCGTCCCCACAGTGACACTTACGATCTGCCTATTTAAGTGAGCCTACAAGACTAGCTAAATGTCTTCTATGAGTACTTTGAGGCAAGCAACACTGAACCATGCATGAGAGCACCATCTGTTTCTGACAACTGTGTGATCACGCTCTCCGCAGAGCCAGACGGATTACCAGGATGTGTACTGAGAGCATGCGCTGACCAGCTGGTGTGTATTCACTGACATTTTCAACCACTCCCTGACCCACACTGTAATATCTGTATTACCAGTCAAAGGTTTGGACACACCTACTCATTCCAGGGTTTTTCTTTTACTATGTTCTATATTGTAGAATAATAGTGAATAGATCAAAACTATGAAATAACAAACATCGAATCATGTTGTAACCAAAAAAGTGTTAAACAAATCAAAATAGTTTTTATTTTGAGATTCTTCAAAGTAGCCACACTTTGCCTTGATGACAGCTTTGCAAACTCTTGGCATTCTCTCAACCAGCTTCACTTGGAATACTTTTACAACAGTCTGGAAGGAGTTCCCACATATGCTGAGCACTTGTTGGCTGCTTTTCATTCACTCTGTGGTCCAAATCATCCCAAACCATCTCAATTGGGTTGTGGTTGGGTGATTGTGGAGGCCAGATCATCTGATGCAGCACTCCATCACTCTTGGTCAAATTGTATAAATAAAGAAAAACCCTTGAATGAGTAGGCGTGTCCAAACTTTTGACTGGTACTGTACATGTTTCAAGCAGACCACCATAGTCCCTGTGCGCCAATGTAGCCTGTCTAAATGACTACCGCTCCATAGCACTCACATATGTATTCATGAAATACTTTGAAAGGCTGGTTATGGCTCAAATCAACACCATCATCCCAGACACCCTGGACCCACTCCAATTCGCATACCGCCTCAACAGATCCACAGATGACGCAATCTATATTGCGCTCCACACTGCCCTTTCCATCCTGAACAAGAGGAACCCATACTTAAGAATACTGTTTATTATCTGTCACTTTATTCCTAGTTTATTCCTAGTTATTAAGGCTCCCGAGTAGCACAGCGGTCTAAGGCACTGCATCTCAGTGCAAGTCGTGTCATTACAGTACCTGGTTTGACTCCAGGCTGTATCACATCTGCAGTGATTGGGCGGCGCACAATTGGCCCGGTAGGCTGTCATTGTAAATAAGAATTGGTTCTTAACTGACCTGCCTAGTTAAATAAAGGTTACATATCTACCTCAATTACCTTGTAGCCCTGCACATTGACTCTGTACTGATACCCCGTGTATGTAGCCAAGATCGTTACTCATGTGAATTTATTAGTACTTTTATTATTACGTGTTTTACTTTCTATTATTTCTCGATTTTTATTTCTCTCATTATTGTTGGGAAGAGTCCTTAAAAATGTCACTGTTAGTCTAGACCAGGGGTTATTAAACCTTTTCAGCCTGGGACCCAAATTAGAAATGCAGTGTTTGTCTGAGACCCAAGTTTACGAAAACATGTGACTATACGTAAATATCGGTACATTTCATTGCCTTTACTGTATGCCCATGAACAAATGCAACATAGACAAATAACAGTTAAATGAACTACCCATATAAATAGCTAATCATGTTTATTTGTCCCCACTAAAAACACTCTGACGTATGTGTCTAGGTTGGAACTGTTGCTGTTAAAATACAATACATCATTTTAATTCTGAACTGATTAATCACATCACACAGACTTAGAGTGGCTTGCAAAAGTACCTGGAATTTAAATTGATTTTTATTTGGATTTCATGTAATGGACTTACACAAAATAGTCCAAATTGGTCAAATGAAAAAAAAAAAAAATTCAAAATATTCAAAAAATAAAATATGGAAAAGAGGTCTGTGCAATCTACGTGTCACATGATCTGTCACATGATCTCAGTATATATACACCTGTTCCGAAAGGCCCCAGAGTCTGCAACACCACGAATCAAGAGGGACCACCAAGCAAGCGGTACTATGAAGACCAAGCAGCTCTCCAAACAGGTCAGGAACAAAGTTGTAGAGAAGCACAGATCAGGGTTGGGTTATAAAATAATATACAAAACTTTGAACATCCCACGAAGCACCATTAAATCCATTATGAAAATGGAAAGAATAGGGCACCACAACCAACCTGCCAAGAGAGGGCTGCCCACCAAAACTCACGGACCAGGCAAGGAGGGCATTAATCAGAGGCACCAAAGAGACCAAAGATAACCCTGAAGGAGCTGCAAAGCTCCATAGCTGTGAATGGGTATCTGTCCATAGGACCACTTCAAGCCATACACTCCACAGAGCTGGGCTTTACAACAGAGAGGCCAGAAAAAAATAAGCAAACATGTTTGGTGTTTGCCAAAAGGCATGTGGGAGACTCCCCAAACATATGGTGTTGAGTGTTTATGTAATGTTGAGTTGCCTCTCTTGTCGTGATGTGTGTTTTGTCCTATATTTTTAATTTTTAATCCCAGCCCCTGTCCCAGCAGGAGGCCTTTTGCCTTTTGGTAGTCCGTCATTGTAAATAAGAATTTAATCATACTGTAGTAATGATTGTTGAAAACAAGTCTAGGTTGGAACTGTTGCTGTTAAAATGCAATACAGATTTTTTCTTCTGAACTGGAATAAACTGATTGATCACATCACACAGATGTAGACCATAAAACACACACACACACACACACACACACACACACACACACACACACACACACACACACACACACACACACACACACACACACACACACACACACACACACACACACACACACACACATACAGTCCTAATGATAGGTGTGTGACTGGTTCAAGTTTTCAACAAGCAGGTCTATTCTGGTCTCAGTTTCTGACAGTGCAACCCTGAGGTCATGCTCAGCATTGAGTCTGTTTCTGTACTTGTTTCTTAACCAAAATGTCAGCTTATAAATCCATGTAAATGCACTGGAGTTACATATCTCTGGAGCTAATTTATATCTTTAGTCCGGCAATTCATTATCAGTTGATAGCAGACCTAGGTTAAGATAGTATTTGTTTTCTTTCAATTACTTTCACTGCGCTTGATTGTGATTGTGTGGCTCTATATAACCAATTAATTTGTCCCAAAAGTGCAAAACCCACCCATATCGCACTTCAGGCAGCCTTAAACAGTCAAAGTATTTGAAACAAAACAACTCCAAAGACTATAGCTCATCACATCAGGTCTGGTTGATAAAGGAAAGGAGTGAAGGAGTTGAGTTGAGGGAGGCAGTAGTGAAGCAAACAATGGTGGTAATTAGACATTAGGGTCCGAGGTCAAATAATCTGTTCCTGTATTTTGCACGAGTTTTCGAGGGGTCACAAATACAGTCAAGTCAAATTCTGCTGTTGTTCTATGGGACAAGGAGTAAAACACTGTTGATTCAGAAAGGGCTGTCATTAACACTGAAGAAAGCTTATAATGACAGCCAGCATACATATCCATGTCCTTTTAAAAGCAATGCTTTGGTGGTGCTCCAACATCATGGTGACCGTCTGTCCCCTGGGCCTTGCCTGAGAGTCCTTTCCATTGGCTCTGGTTGTGTTATACTTGGATTCCCTGGCGTAAAAAGAGATTTTAATAGTGGGTGAAGAGCACTTCCCTTTTGTGGCAGCTATAGAGAGGCACTCTTACTGGAGATGTTCCCCTCTCGTAACAAAACACCCAGTGAAATAAGCCCCAGTTCCTCTGGATGGCATACACTCTGCATGCAGAGAGACTCTCAACCAGAGGTCCACATAATCAAATGTGATCCGTCACATGCTTTCTAAACAACAGGTCTAGACCAGCCTTTGGGTTGAGGTGGGTCACAGACCTGTTAATGGTGGTTCGCGACGTGTCAGGGTACATTTAGAATTCTTGCATTAATTACTGCAACTGCACTCTCTGTTCAGTGCGCTCTCTGCTTTAGCAGCGGTGACTCTGCTCAGTTTGGCAGCTGCGAGAGTGGGTGGAAGATGCCAGTGTGTTTCATGGTTTAACGGATCTTTTTACTATGCGACCCACACGCTGCAATGCTGTTGTTCAGCAGCAGATGATGTGCTGTCAGCCACTGGCTTGTAATTCCCACTCGCCATCACTCACTGCTGTCATCAAATGGACTGAAGAAAGTGACAAGTTCTGACTGAGCTCAATTGTCATGAAACCAAATACAGCGATGAGTTTCTCTCTCTCGGTTTAATACAAACTTTGAGAAATAATGAGGAGTGCCCACAGTGTGTTTTGTGCAGGGAAGTGCTTAGTAATTAGTCTCTCAAAACGAACAAATTAACTGACCAAACATCCACAGCATGACGGTAAACCCGTGGAGCTCTTTCAGAACAGGGCAGAATGCTTCAGGAAACAGTGCTTCGACAGCGGAAAGTAAGTCAGCTAGCAAGGCATTTTTGTGATTTTATAACAGGAAATAAGGGAGTACCATCTCTCATAGTAGTCGATGTGAGTTTCTCTTTCAAACAATCCCCTTGTACACAGCCAATAGCTAGCTCGCTAACATTAGCCATTGAAGGACCGTTGAGGCATGGTCTAGCATTTTAATAGGACTGTCATCAGTTAGGCAAAGTTGATATTCTCACTACACCGTAGGCTCTGTGTACACCAGGCTTGGTGTTATTAATCATTTTGAGGAGTCAAGTTCCCGAACACTGCAGACCTTCCAGTATTAATCAGAGCAGGACAGATTATCAGCATCCCTCATTCATCTTCTCTCAGTGATGTACCAGGAGCTAAGCAAACACTGGGCTTTGTATTAACTTTACATACAGTGTATTACAGCACATCCACTGTCACTTCAACAGTAATGAAACCTGCAAAGGAGACTAATAGGAAAACACTGACATGGCTGCTCCTGCTGCAGCAGTGCAGGGTGTGGTCTTACTGTGCATTTCTGGGGAATTTGTTGGGAGTTTTATTTGATTTAGGTTTTTTCAGTTCTTATAGTACCTTTTTGAGTCTTACATGTTGCTTACTACTTAGTCGTAGATCGGCATAACAAATATATGTCTTAGCGTTTTGATTTGAATATGAACTTATGAAATGTGTTCCTTGTTATTTTTTTTAACTAACATTATCTCTTTCTTTTTTCTCTCTTTCTCCATCTCCCTTTTCTGTAATTTTGATATTTTCTCTGCAGCGTCACC
The DNA here is from genome assembly GCF_023373465.1 of Oncorhynchus keta. Lineage (NCBI taxonomy): Eukaryota > Metazoa > Chordata > Actinopteri > Salmoniformes > Salmonidae > Oncorhynchus > Oncorhynchus keta. Next base: position 33,435,805 of record NC_068422.1, read on the forward strand.
CACCATTCCTCAAATGCGCTCAGAGCATTTCAAGCAATGTCACGTGAAGGACCTGGCCTACTGCTTGAATGATGGAGAATGCTTTGTCATCGAGACGCTGAGTGGCCCACACAAACATTGCAGGTAAGACGACTGTATGTGTGTGTGAAAGAGGCTTAAAGATGCACTCTCAAACTTTTGTATAAATTCAGCCAGTAGTTTTGAAAATGGTGCTCACGAACAAAAAATGGTCCCTGTTTGTTGTGTACTATTTCAGCCAATCGTGTACTATGTCATCCATTTCGTGTGATATGATTTTGCAATTTGTATGATATCGTACGTATTTTGCAATTCATGTGCAATATGAATATGTTATGAATTTGATATGCTTAAGATCTCAGAGTGCATCTTTAACAGAGTGCATCTTTAACAGAGGAAAGATTGAAAGAGTCTACTGTTATTGACAGATAGTAACAGTATTCTGTCATGTAGTTAGTTTGATGGTGACTCTACTAGTTAACCAGCTGTGGTGCACAGAGTTGATTTTCTGTCGGATTTAAAGTGTCAGTTTTACAGAAGTTTGTCCCCACAGGGTGGTCTTAGTAAAATTTACTGTAATCTTGTGCAACACTTGTGATTAAAAGATTGACGTCTTAGACCTATTGTGCAGTTCAGTGAAGACATTTCTGAGTGATTAATGCAGTAGGTTCTTTACAAGTTACCCACCCCAAGGTACAAGGAGTAGAGGAATTAATAAATTAATAATCCTAACCAATGAGCCAAGAAACCACGAGACCAAGTGTCCTCGTTTGAACGGTGGTAATTGGTGAAGTAGTTTTAGTCGTCCTACTTATTTGACTACTTAGCCTGTTCAAACACTGAGCCTCTCTAATTGCGTCCTCGAACAAACTCCTTCCAAATCATAATCTGAGGACTTCCAGTCGGCTGGCTGTTCAAAGACTTCTGTTATGTAGCCTCACTCTGGAAGGACCAGGGCACTGAAGGCCTGATGTTTTAATGCTGAGTAGTGGTAAATGCGTCAGCCATGGAATTCTGTGAAAGTATGTGTAACTCTGTTTGGTTGGTCAGATGGATGACAGACACAGGACTTGCTTTCGGGTCTTATTTATTCCTGGAAGACAGACACAACGTATGAATGTTTTCATGCATGCACAAGGGTCACTGCAACCATGACAGGATCTCCAGCATAGGAATAGCTTTAGATTTGTATATTTTTATTATATAATTAAAACAGTAAAATGTTCTTTACATATTAACATTAATACATAATCCACAATCCACATTTAAACAAATTATCGTATAGTTTTAGTACAATATAAATCCAATTAAATTCTATCCAATTAAAGTTGAAGGCAATTTCTACATTTTATAAACAAATCAGAACGACTGCGTTGCTTTGCATTGAGAGTGAGAGAGTAATCGTGAGCTCTGCTGGAGAACCAACAAGCATGCACAACATACTGAATAACACATATTAAAACATGCCTGGAAGACAGACACAATGTGTGAATGTCTTCACACATGCCCAGGGGGTCACTGCAAACATGACAGGATCTGGATTTGTAAAATAAAATAAAACATTTACTTTTCATAAATCACTTAATGCACAATCCTCATACATATGCAGCTTGCATCAGAAATGTGATGATTTCAAACACTCGCTAGCTAGCTTGCTATCTAGCTTACAAAAAACGTGGCGCAGAGCAAAAAAATATATTTAAAAAAAAGTTATTGTTAGCAAGCTAAACTGTACATCCACCTTCACATCCCAACATGGATAATAATTATAATGTGTTAGCGTTTTCAACTTAGAAAACATTATTTCTTGTAAAACATATGAACTATTGCAGACAGCATGTTTCAGGATATGTACATGTACCTCTAGTATAGGAATAGCTTTGTCTGCTGGAGAACATCAGCAACACACGTTGTACCAGATCTGCAGTAACATCTATAACCTCTTGGAGGCTCCATCAACACTGGTAGACAACTTCATTTTGGTGAAACTCACATATAACCAAGACTACATTTTTAACTCTGTTACATGTGTTTTACACAGGATTAAAGGGAAACTTTGGGATTTTGGCAATGAGGCCCTTCATCTACTTCCCCAGAGTCAGATGAACTCGTGGATACCATTTTTATGCATATGAGTAGAGTTTGAAGAATGTTGCTATCTAGAGCTAGCAAATTTGCTTTCCAGCGTTGGCGCAATGACTGGATGTCCATGGGTATCTGCAGTAGATACCCATAGACGTCCAGTCATTGAGCTAACACTAGTTAGAATTGTCTCACGGAACTACCTCTAATTTCCTTCAAACTGGACACAGCGACATAAAAATGGTATCCATGAGTTCGTCTGACTATGGGGAAGTAGATAAAGGGCTTCATTGCCAAAATCCCGAAGTATCCCGTTAATGCTACGAAGAGTACTACATACACACACAGTCATGCACACATCGAAGAGAATCTAAGGGAGCAGTGTATTTTTTTTAACCTATTATTTTGGTCATACTGAGACCAAGGTCTCTTTTACAGATGAGCACTGAATTACAGAAATTACAGAAAATACACACATCAATTTTAATACAAAATACATGGTCATAAAAAAATGAACACATTCATCACTAATAATTTCCTCAATCAGCCTTCTGAATTGCCCTAGTGGCACCAAAACATCAAACGTAAGAACATTTTGAAGATTTTTCCACAAATAAGATGCAAGAAAACAAAAAGCTGATTGATCGAACTCAGTAGAGATCAAAGGAATTCACAGAGACCAGGTGTGGCAACTCGTATGTCTAAAGTTTAGTAAAGATGTTAGGTACATTGGGACTTTTTGTAAAATGGCTTTATAAATGAAAACATAGCAATCTAATAACATGCATGTCTTCAAAGAGGGCCAAACAACTTTCTGGTACAGAATGAAGTGATGAATACTAAAATGTTTTGTTTAGGAGACTGCTACTCTATAATTATTTGACTTGGGTCTAATCTTACCTCAGGTATGGCCCCGTCCTCTACAATTCTGAGAACAATTCTAAAACATCCTTTGCATCAAACAGAAATGCAGCTCTTTTGACAGTGTTGTGGATTATACTGGGCAGTGATTAGAAATATGATTTATATGACACACTAAGTGAGAGAGGGCTGATGTGATTGTTGGGAACATAGCAGAACATGGTTGGTTGTTATAAGCCTTAGAAATGAAAGCACTCTCAACATTTTTATTTTCCATTTATTTAACAATGCAAATCCGTTTAAGAACAAATTCTTATTTTCAATGATTGCTTAGGAACAGTGGGTTAACTGCCTTTGTTAGGGGCAGAAATACTAGTCCAATGCTCTAACCACTAGGCTACCTGTCACCACAACAATCAGGTATATAGTCATGGTTTCCGGTAAAATGTCAGAAAAACTATGAAATAATCAGCCAGGTCACCCATGATTTTGGGGCAGCAGATCACCCAGTGGTTGGAGCATTGGGCCAGTAACCAAAAGGTTGCTGGATCGAATCCCTGAGCTGACAAGGTAAAAATCAGTTGTTCTGCCCCTGAACAAGGCATCTAACCCACTGTTCCCCGGTAAGCCATTGTTTAAGTAAGAATTTGTTCTTAACCGGACTTGCCTTGTAAAATCTTGGTTAAGTAAATAACAAAATATAAAGATACAAGTCAGTAGTAGATGTCCATGTCTGAGGACGATGTGGAAATTGTCCACTCGGGGCAACAGACAGCGATGTTACCTTCAAGTAACATCCCAAGCTGTTAACCAACAATGCAGTTTTAAGAGAAATAAGAGGTTAGAAAATATTTAGTAATAAACAAAAGTTTTTAAAAAGTAACACAATAAAATAACAATAACTAGGCCATATACAGGGGGTACCGGTACCGAGTCAATGTGTGGGGGTACAGGTTAGTCGAGGTATTTGAGGCATTGAGGTACTGTATTTACATGTAAGTAGGGATAAAGTTACTATGCATAGATAATTAACAGCGAGTAGCAGCAGCGTAAAAAGGGGGTCAATGCAAATCATTTGATTAGCAGTCTTATGGCTTGGGTGTAGAAGCTGTTAAGGAGCCTTTTAGTTTTCAGTTTTGTGAGGGCATTGTGGACTGGGATGGTGGATGGGCAAAAAAAGTGTATGTTTGAATCCAGCGCGAAAATATATACAGTATATATATTTTTTCATTTTAAGCCTATCCCAAACCTTAACCCTTACCTTAACCATTTGGAGTTAATGCCTAAACTTAACCCTTACCTTAAAAATGTGGAGTTAATGCCTGAACTTAACCCTTACCTTAAAAATGTGGAGTTAATGCGTAAACTTAACCCTTACCTTAACCATTTGGAGTTAATGCCTAAACTTAACCCTTACCTTAAAAATGTGGAGTTAATGCCTAAACTTAACCCTTACCTTAAAAATGTGGAGTTAATGCCTAAACTTAACCTGAAATACTTCGAAATTTGAAGTTTTGAACAATTTCGAAATTGGACTTTTGAGAAACATGGATTAACATCTAATTCTGATTTGAGACTGTGAGAGCTTTTTGGAAATAATAATACCGGTTCAGTTTAATCTCTCTACGTTGTTATTGATGCCTTGTCTGACTGCACGGGTAAGGGCATTTCATTCAATGATCTCCAGGCAAAAGCCTCAGCAGAGTGAGAGGCTATCAGTGATAAAACACTGCAGTGCATCTGAAAGGGAAGAATTCTGAGAATGTATTTTCTTTTGGCATGCTTTGAGGTAAAATTTAAATAAAATCATCTACAAAGAATGACAAGTCTCACATGAAACATTGGATCGATGCATGTTTAATTCAATTTGAGTTTACACAGAATTGAGACTAATCAACAATCATTGTATTAACGGGGAAACATTTTCGTTATTACAGATGCAGTTCGTCTCAGAATGCATCATTTTTCATGTTCAGATGAATCTTGATCCTCTGCTCAACGATTTTCCATAGAATCATAAATCATGAATCAACTCCCTTTCCCTACAAGTCTCAAAGTAGCTAAAACCTGCCTCCCAAACTATTAATTCAGTTTATCAAATCACTGTTTAATACTCTTAGTAAACCTGAGGGAACTCCCTGACAGAAACATACAATAGCGTCTTGCTTTGGGCAACATGCTATCAAAACATTTGTGTTCATCTAAACACTAAATTAGTCAGTGCTGTTATATAAAAATCAATCTGCATAACAAAACCCCAAGGCACTCACTGGAGAATATACACTTACACATGGCTATTTGGAGTTCAGTGGTCTATGTTGATTATGATAATTATAGCACTGGATTTTGTTTCAAATTACCCCTTTGATTTGAGTTAAGTACTGCAATTGTATTTTTTTTTTTAAATTCAGTTTAAAAAAATATACATATATATTTGGGTTTTAAACAATACAAACATATACTGTATACAAAGACAATAGGCAACTTAACAATTCACAAATACAGATACATTAAACTAGAGATGAGGTCTGCTGGGACTTAATGCCCAACCTTCAACATGAAGAAAAAAGATGAGTAAAGACAAAAACACCAACACAGACTTACATGCATTTCAACAAACCTTGATGACATCATACACCATATTCATACCCATCTTGTTTCTCAAAATAAAAACACTTAATGTAATACTTGTAATACTTAATGCCACATGGCTTCAAATTGTACTATTTTGTTTCTTTCTGTAGCCCACATTTTTTCAATACAACATTTTTGCAGGCTAATGTTGTTTTGTTTTGAAGATAACTTCTGGTTGCATAGGTAGCTTCTGTTTTACTCTCTATTTCTGTTACTTTTTCTCTCTCTATCGCTTTCTCTCTCTTCCTCTACATCCCCCCCTTTCTCTCCCCCCCATCTCCCTGTATTCTAATACAAATCTATCCCTAATTGTGTCAGCCAGGCCAGGTTTGGTCTTCCCAGAGAGACACAGGGATTGAACACACTACCACGTTTATTTATTCTATCTGTTGGGCAGGAATTCAATTTATTTTTTGCAACCGACTGTAAGGGTCTCCATCTAGTTAGTAACAAGGGGACGTTAAGCCTTTCCTCGCCGTTGTGGCAATGGAGAAAGGCAATCCCAGCTGTCACTGTGCGGAAGTGCAGGTTGGAAACGAGAGCTGAGATCCATGCAAAGCCCCTGTCAATATTATTGAGACTGAGATGCCTTGCACGCAGCTGGGGATGTTTGCTTCTCCCTGGTGGAATAAGGGTGTTATCTGAAATGACTATGAAACTCCTTATGGAACTGTCAGTCCTGACTTTGACAATGAGATTCGCAAAAGCATAAACAAATCTGGGGACAGGCTAATAATTTAGATCAATGCCTATTAGATTGCCTCATCCTGCCATTTGTTAGTGATTGATCAGTTGCACTGAGGAATAGCAGTAGTCTGGCAGTAGTCTGGTGTCTTGGGCTTAGACAAAATAACTAGGCCTACTACTACTTAGAGTTCTAATTGCTCATGTTCGACTGATGTGGGGAACTTTAATTTAAGTCAAATAGATGGTGCATTGTGAAGGTTTATATCCAAGACATATCCTATGCGCTGAGGAGGTCCTATAAGGTTTTTCACTGTGTGCAGCCTCTTAAATTCTTGACGCTAACTATCCCGTTAGCGTGATAATTGTCATCAACAACCACTGAATTGCAGAGCGCCACATTCAAATAATATTACAAAAATATTTATATTCATGAAATCACAAGTGCAATATAGCAAAACACAGCTTAGCATTTTGTTAATCCACCTGTCGTGTCAGATTTAGAAAATATGCTTTACAGCGAAAGTAATCCAAGCGTTTGTGTAAGTTTATCGATCACTAGACAAAACATTATGAACACCTAGCATCAAAGTGGCTTGGTCACGAAAATCAGAAAAGCAATTAAATTAAACGCTTACCTTTGATGATCTTCGGATGTTTTCACTCACGAGAATCCCAGTTCCACAATAAATGTTCCTATTGTTCCATAAAGATTATGTTTATATCCAAAATACCTCCGTTTGTTTGGCACGTTATGTTCAGAAATCCACAGGCTCGAGCGGTCACGAGAACCAGACGAAAATTCCAAATAGTATCCGTAATGTCTACAGAAACATGTCAAACATTTTATAATCCATCCTCAGGTTGTTTTAAAATATATAATCGATAATCGATCAACCGGCACTGTCTTTTTCAGTAGGAGAGGGAGAGACGATGGCTGCCCAAGCTCTGTTGCGCAAGCAAAACTCATGCGAAACCTGATGCGATGTTATCTTTCTCGCTCATTTTTCAAAATAAAAGCCTGAAACTATGTCTAAAGACTGTTGACACCTTGACACCCTGACACCCTGTGATTTCATATACTCAGCCATCACGGGTGAAGCCTTGGGGATAAAGGTTGTGTTGTGTAGATTAATCCCAAGTGTGTGTGTGTGTGTGTGTGTGTGTGTGTGTGTGTGTGTGTGTGTGTGTGTGTGTGTGTGTGTGTGTGTGTGTGTGTGTGTGTGTGTGTGTGTGTGTGTGTGTGTGCGCCATGTACGGTAAACAAACAGCAGATCCATTCTGCTCCCTGTTGTCTGTATCTCAGGTGCCTAAAAAACCCATCTGCTTTAGTAAAAAATTGAAATATCTCCCCACTTTATCCTGCCTGCATTGAATACCATCAGCGTGTGAAATTGATTGTGTATCAGTGGGGTTCACACGAGCCCTCTCTGTGAATAATGAGTGCCTCTGATGCAGATGCATGTTTTCGAGGTTGGAGAAAATTAGGATAAGAGTCCAAATATTGTATCTAGACAGAGAGTCTGCTAATGAACCCCCACAGATGTGATTAAGGACATTCACTATGCCAGCAACATGGAAGAGGGAGAGATGACCGGGATGGGAATAGACAGATAGAGGAGAGGGAGGGGAGGATCAGCTTTCTCTGTGTTTTGATTTAGGTATGGTAATGCTTGCAGAGCATATGCTCATAGCCTTGAATATCAGAAGCACCTGATTAAATCAAATACAATTATTGCTAATTAAAGACCTGGTGTTCACTTGCCAATTTTAATCAGCGTTCTGTACAAGGTTAGATCAACACACTCCAGTGTGATGAGTCATACCTTTTTAAAATTATCTTTATTGCCAATGCTTATTTGAATTTAAAAGGATAGTTTGTGATTTTGACAATGAGTCAGATGAACTTGTGGATACCATTTTTATGTATCTGTGTACAGTATGAAGTAAGTGGCTGACTAGCATTAGAGCAATTGCTATCTAGCGTTAGCACAATGACTGGAAGTCTGTAGTCATTGTACTAACACTAGTTTACATTGGCATTGGCATGAGTTCATCTGACTTTATCTACTTCCCCAGAGTCAGATGAACTCGTGGTTACAATTGTTATGTATCTGCGTCCAAGTATGAAGGAAGTTAAAGGTAGTTTTGCAAGCCAGTCATTGTGCTAATACTAAACTCTCCCTTTAACACCTCTACTGGGGCCCATTCTCTGAGTGAACTTGTTTCATTATACACTCTTAGAAAAAAGGTGTTATCTAAGAACCTGAAATGTTTCTTCAGCTGTCCCAATAGCAGAACCCTTTGAGGAACCCGTTTTGGACACAGGTATAACCCTTTTGTTTCCCGGTAGAACCCTTTCCTCAGAGAGTTCTACAGCGCATTCGTAAAGTATTCAGGCTTTTTCAAAATTTTGTTACATTGCACCCATATTCTAAAATTTATTTTTTTAAATTCCCTCGTCAATCTAAACACAATACCCCATAATAACAAAACAAAAACAGGTTTACTCAGTACTTTATTGAATGACCTTTGGCAACGATTACAGCCTCTTGTCTTCTTGGTATGAGTATTTAGATTTTATGAGTATTTATGAGTATTTAGATTTTCTCAAATCCATCTAACTTTATAAATAATTATTGCAATTATGGAGCATTATTGGTCACCCAATGGTGATTGTCAAAAGCCCAAATAAGCAGCTACAACTCTTTGTAGTCCTCCTGAGTCTCCGTGACTAAAAACAGATGTGTAAAATTATACACGGGTACATTGTGCTCTCATAGCAACAGACAGCAAGATTTACAGGGTGACAAATCTACGTCTCTAGGTCATTTACTAATTGAATCCTACAAATGAAGAACCATATATGTGACAATTTTTCCATTTTAAGATAATCAGTTATTTTTATATTACTAATTGTGTGTACCACATTAGGTGTTTTATGGTTCACCATACCCATATCTTCCAACAACAATTTATATTTTTTTGTTATTTCAAAAAATACTTTCTTTATTGTTGTTTTAATTTTTAGAACGTGGAAGAACAGTATATCTCCAGTGATGATTTCAGTTTGTGGAAGAACAGTATATCTCCAGTGATGATTTCAGTTTGTGGAAGAACAGTATATCTCCAGTGATGATTTCAGTTTGTGGAAGAACAGTATATCTCCAGTGATGATTTCAGTTTGTGGAAGAACAGTATATCTCCAGTGATGATTTCAGTTTGTGGAAGAACATTATATCTCCAGTGATGATTTCAGTTTGTGGAAGAACAGTATATCTCCAGTGATGATTTCAGTTTGTGGAAGAACAGTATATCTCCAGTGATGATTTCAGTTTGTGGAAGAACAGTATATCTCCAGTGATGATTTCAGTTTGTGGAAGAACAGTATATCTCCAGTGATGATTTCAGTTTGTGGAAGAACAGTACATCTCCAGTGATGATTTCAGTTTGTGGAAGAACAGTATATCTCCAGTGATGATTTCAGTTTGTGGAAGAACAGTATATCTCCAGTGATGATTTCAGTTTGTGGAAGAACAGTATATCTCCAGTGATGATTTCAGTTTGTGGAAGAACAGTATATCTCCAGTGATGATTTCAGTTTGTGGAAGAACAGTGCATATCCAGTGATGATTTCAGTTTGTGGAAGAACAGTATATCTCCAGTGATGATTTCAGTTTGTGGAAGAACAGTATATCTCCAGTGATGATTTCAGTTTGTGGAAGAACAGTATATCTCCAGTGATGATTTCAGTTTGTGGAAGAACAGTATATCTCCAGTGATGATTTCAGTTTGTGGAAGAACAGTATATATCCAGTGATGATTTCAGTTTGTGGAAGAACAGTATATCTCCAGTGATGATTTCAGTTTGTGGAAGAACAGTATATCTCCAGTGATGATTTCAGTTTGTGGAAGAACAGTATATCTCCAGTGATGATTTCAGTTTGTGGAAGAACAGTACATTTCCAGTGATGATTTCAGTTTGTGGAAGAACAGTATATCTCCAGTGATGATTTCAGTTTGTGGAAGAACAGTACATCTCCAGTGATGATTTCAGTTTGTGGAAGAACAGTGCATATCCAGTGATGATTTCAGTTTGTGGAAGAACAGTATATCTCCAGTGACGATTTCAGTTTGTGGAAGAACAGTATATCTCCAGTGATGATTTCAGTTTGTGGAAGAACAGTATATCTCCAGTGATGATTTCAGTTTGTGGAAGAACAGTATATCTCCAGTGATGATTTCAGTTTGTGGAAGAACAGTATATCTCCAGTGATGATTTCAGTTTGTGGAAGAACAGTATATCTCAGGAAGTTTGTGGAACTCCAGTGATGATTTCAGTTTGTGGAAGAACAGTATATCTCCAGTGATGATTTCAGTTTGTGGAAGAACAGTATATCTCCAGTGATGATTTCAGTTTGTGGAAGAACAGTATATCTCCAGTGATGATTTCAGTTTGTGGAAGAACAGTATATCTCCAGTGATGATTTCAGTTTGTGGAAGAACAGTATATCTCCAGTGATGATTTCAGTTTGTGGAAGAACAGTATATCTCCAGTGATGATTTCAGTTTGTGGAAGAACAGTATATCTCCAGTGATGATTTCAGTTTGTGGAAGAACAGTATATCTCCAGTGATGATTTCAGTTTGTGGAAGAACAGTATATCTCCAGTGATGATTTCAGTTTGTGGAAGAACAGTATATCTCCAGTGATGATTTCAGTTTGTGGAAGAACAGTATATCTCCAGTGATGATTTCAGTTTGTGGAAGAACAGTATATCTCCAGTGATGATTCCAGTTTGTGGAAGAACAGTATATCTCCAGTGATGATTCCAGTTTGTGGAAGAACAGTATATCTCCAGTGATGATCTCAGTTTGTGGAAGAACAGTATATCTCCAGTGATGATTCCAGTTTGTGGAAGAACAGTATATCTCCAGTGATGATCTCAGTTTGTGGAAGAACAGTATATCTCCAGTGATGATTCCAGTTTGTGGAAGAACAGTATATGTGACATTTTGCATGACTCTTGTAAGATGTCCTTTTTTAACACCTGATATGATGTTTTAAGTACTTTCAAGTACAGATGCCCTTCATGTAAATAACTTAAATGCATTAGGTAGTTAATTCATTTGTATGGAGGTTCATTTAAAGGTGGTCTATCAACTTTAGCACTGATGACTTTTCTTAAAAGTTGAGTCATGAAATCTCAGTCTCATTTAAAATGAAGCCCTCAATGTGAACATACCATATAACTACAAAAAAAATATTATGCACACATTCAATCCCTGGCCTGCTTGAGGTACATGGTATTTGAAGGTTTGTTTCCGTCGTTTGTTCTCCTTTGTATCTTCAGGTTTACGTCTCCGTTTCACCTCATGCTGCAATAAGAATTGACAATGATGAATTCAGAATTTAATATACTGTAGCACATTCAGGTTATTGCTTGATCAGGACCTCCATCTTTCACACACTCCCAACCTATACACAGAATGAGTTTGTATTGCACCATTGTGTAACACTGCACTTTTAGAGTTAACGTTAATGTATGTATCATTACTGTCAAAGTTAAACTATGCAAGTGTTCAATATAGCTTTTATAATAATAGGCGTTTTGTCTTATTTCTAACCTGTTCTAAGCCAGAGAGAATCAACGCTTGTTGTTTCTCGTATGGGACAGTGTAGAAACTGTTGAACAGATGCAGCTTGCGCTCATCAGTCAATTTTCCACAATCCTTTCTGCACGTCGTGGAACACGCTCTTCCCTGCAGGATACAGTGTAACTAGCTAGCTACTGTAGCCATGTCGAATCATCCGGTGGATGGAGAAAAAGTAGCTAGCTATGTTTCTTCTATAATCTAGCAATAACATTTGTAACGATAATGTATGATTTAGTAGCCAACGAACTTTAGCTAATATGTTTTCTCTATAGTTACAAATTAGACAACCCAGAACATACATGTTAGTTACTGTACTCTATAGCTAGCTAGCTTGATTGTTTGATATACGGTTCTTCCACATACCTCTTTTGGACAGCTTTTCCCAGTTTTTTCTTGACCCTTACGATTTGTATAGGGTTTTCCCACATCCCGTAAGATCTTCCTTTTGTCTGTCTTCCATTCTTTTAGTTTTGTTTTACGTTTCTTTACCACATTTCTGCGATTGTCATCAGCAACAGAAAGGTTGTGCGCTTGTCCGTCCATTCTGAGTGTTGCACATAAACGGTTATTCCACGAGAGCCTATCTTTAAATTTAAAATGATTGTTAATTAGCGCGTGGAAAGCTTGTGAAACCGGTTCACTATAGAAAAAGGGTGTCCAATAATGCTGCAGAGATGGTTGTCCTTCTGGAAGGTTCTGTCATCTCCACAGAGTAACTCTTTAGCTCTGTCAGGGTGACCATCGGGTTCTTAGTCACCTCCCTGACCAAGATCCTTCTCCCCCGATTGCTCAGTTTGGACAGGCGGCCAGTACTAGGAAGAGTCTTGATGGTTTCAATCTTCTTACATTTAAGAATGCTGGAGGCCACTGTGTTCGCGGGGACCTTCAATGCTGTAGAAATATTTTGATGCCCTTCCCCAGATCTGTTCCTTCAACATAATCTGGTCTCGGAGGTTTGACCTTCTTTGACCTCATGGCTTGGTTTTTGCTCTGAAATGCACTGTCAAATGTTGGACCTTATATAAACAGGTGTGTGCCTTTCCAAATCATGTATAATCAGTTGAATTTACCAGAAACATCTCAAGGATGATCAATGGAAACAGGATGCACCTCAATTTCGAGCCTCATAGCAAAGGGTCTGAATACTTACAGTTGAAGTCGGAAGTTTACATACACCTTAGCCAAATACATTTAAACTCAGTTTTTCACAATTCCTGACATTTAATCCTAGTAAAAATTCCCTATCTTAGGTCAGTTAGGATCTCCACTTTATTTTAAGAATGTGAAATGTCCGAATAATAGTAGAGAGAATGATTCATTTCAGCTTTTATTTCTTTCATCACATTCCCGGTGGGTCAGAAGTTTACATACACTGAATTAGTACTTGGTAACATTGCCTTTCAATTGTTTAACTTGGGTCAAAAGTTTCGGGTAGCCTTCCGCAAGCTTCCCACAATAAGTTGGGTAACTTTTGGCCCATTCCTCCTGACAGGTTGACAAGCTGTTTAAAAGCACAGTCAACTTAGTGTATGTAAACTTCTGACCCACTGGAATTGTGATAGAGTGAAATATAAGTGTAAACAATTGTTGGAAAAATTACTTGTGTCATGCACAAAGTAGATGTCCTAACTGACTTGCCAAAACTATAATTTGTTGTGGAGTGGTCCATAAACGAGTTTTAATGACTCCAACCGAAGTGTATGTAAACTTCCGACTTCAACTGTACATACACAAACACAACAAATAAAAAGATGAGAAAGAGCACCAGAGAGGAGAAAAGGAAAACATGAGTCCATTAGTTTTATTATTAGTCTCAGACAAACAGCGGACACATTAAATGTTTTATTATCCACATTGTGGAGGTCATTTGAAAGTGTCTTGTGCCTTTCATTTATGGGTTGTATAATGTTGGGCGGCTACAGATGTTAGAGTTATAGAAGTTGTTTAAAACAAACTCTCTCAGATGCACTCTAAGCAGGGCTTAACCTGGGCTAAATCACCAGTCAAGGTCCGTGAATATCAAAATCAAATCAAATACATTTTTGACAGGCTTTTTCCCAGGCTATATTTTCCAGGGATTTAAAATGTATATATAGGCATATGTTTTGTTCTTGGATTTACTTTCTCACCTCACAAGATCCCTATTTCTATTGTTTGGGCTTTATTGATTAATAGATCCATCATTCTGTGTTTCTGAGTCTTCATCTCCCCCTCCTCACTACCCTTGAGGTCGCAACCCACCCCTCCCCAGATAGCATATGAACATATGATGGATATCTTTTTATAGAATTACAGTAAATTAGATTTAAAAATGCTACATTTTTTCAGCCTAATTGCAAAATGTGTAGAATAGCATGAGACTAGCAATACAATGGCACATTTTTCTATCTGCCCCATGGCAGTTTGTGTAGAATTGCAGGAAATTAGCTGTAAAACAGCTAAAGCAAATATCTGCCTCATGGCAAAATGTGCACAATAGCATAAGGTTAGATATAAAACTGCACATTTGCCCCATGGCAAATGTGTAGAATTGTAGGAGGTCAGCTCTTTTCCCCCAAAAAACATATAAAGTGTTGAATTCCAAAACAATATACAGTGGGGCAAAAAAGTATTTAGTCAGCCACCAATTGTGCAAGTTCTCCCACTTAAAAAGATGAGAGAGGCCTGTAATTGTCATCATAGGTACACTTCAACTATGACCGCCAAAAGAGAAAAAAAAATCCAGAAAATCACATTGTATGATTTTTAATCTCAATACTTTGTTATATACCCTTTGTTGGCAATGACAGACGTCAAACGTTTTCTGTAAGTCTTCACAAGGTTTTCACACACTGTTGCTGGTATTTTGGCCCATTCCTCCATGCAGATCTCCTCTAGAGCAGTGATGTTTTGGGGCTGTTGCTGGGCAACACGGACTTTCAACTCCCTCCAAAGATTTTCTATGGGGTTGAGATCTGGAGACGAGCTAGGCCACTCCAGGACCTTGAAAGGCTTCTTACGAAGCCACTCCTTCATTGCCCGGGCGGTGTGTTTGGGATCATTGTCATGCTGAAAGACACGTTTCATCTTTAATGCCCTTGCAGATGGAAGGAGGTTTTAATTCAAAATCTCACGATACATGGCCCCATTAATTTTGACCCCACGGGGTGAGATCTTGCATGGAGCCCCAGATCGAGGGAGATTATCAGTGGTCTTGTATGTCTTCCATTTCCTAATAATTGTTCCCACAGTTGATTTCTTCAAACCAAGCTGCTTACCTATTGCAGATTCAGTCTTCCCAACCTGCTGCAGGTCTACAATTTTGTTTCTGTTGTCCTTTGACAGCTCTTTGGTCTTGGCTGTTTGAGGTTGTGGACAGGTGTCTTTTATACCGATAACAAGTTCAAACAGGTGCCATTAATACAGGCAACGAGTGGAGGACAGAGGGGCCTCTTAAAGAAGAAGTTACAGGTCTGTGAGAGCCAGAAATCTTGCTTGTTTGTAGGTGACCAAATACTTATTTTCCACCATAATTTGCAAATAAATTCATAAAAAATCCTACAATGTGATTTTCTGGATATTTTTTCTCATTTTATCTGTCATAGTTGAAGTGTACGTACCTATGATGAAAATTGGTAATTTAAGCTTTTATTGTTTAAAGAATTTATGCGAGAGAGTGCTGTTTTTTTTCACTATTTAATAATGGCATGGGGTTGTTCAATAACAGACATGTATTTGTTTGAAATCTATCACTTGATGGTTTCATTTCAGAGAGACAAATAATCATGTTTTTTTTCTTCAAAACGCTATGTACAGTGGCAAGAAAAAGTATGTGACCCCTTTGGAATTACCTGGATTTCTGCATAAATTGGTAATCAAATTTGATCTGATCTTCATCTAAGTCACAACAATAGACAAACGTAGTGTGCTTAAACTAATAACACACAAATTACTCTATTGTTCTTGTCTATATTGAATACATAATGTGAACCCCTAGGCTAATGACTTCTCCAAAAGCTAATTTGGAGTCAGTAGTCAGCTAGCCTGGATTACAATCAACGAGACGAGATTGGAGATGTTGGTTAGAGCTGCCTTGACCTATAAAAAACACTTTTTGAGTTTGCTATTCACAAGAATCATTGCCTGATGTGAAGAACCATGCCATGAACCAAGTAGATCTCAGAAGACCTAAGATTAAGAATTGTTGAATTGCGTAACGCTGGAAAGGTTTACAAATTATCTCTAAAAGCCTGGATGTTTATCACTCCACGGTAAGATAAATTGTCTATAAATGTAGAAAGTCCCTAGGAGTGGCTGTCCTGCAAAGATGACTGCAAGAGCACAGCGCAGAATTCTCAATGAGGTTGAAAAGAATCCTAGAGTGTCAGCTAAAGACTTACAGAAATCTCTGGAACATGCTAACATCTCTGTTGACGAGTCTATGGTACGTAAAACACTAAACAAGAATGGTGTCCATGGGAGGACACCACGGGAAGAAGCCACAGCTGTCCAAAACAAAACATTGCTGCACGTATGAAATTTGCAATAGTGCACCTGGATGTTCCACAGCGCTACTGGCAAAATATTCCGTGGACAGATGAGTTGAGTTGTTTGGAAGGAACACACAACACTATGTGTGGAGAAAAAAAGTCACAGCACACCAACATCAAAACCTCGTCCCAACTGCAAACTATGGTGGAGGGAGCATCATGGTTTGGGGCTGATTTGCTGGCCCAGGGCCTGGACAGCTTGCTATCATCGACGGAAAAATTAATTCCCAAGTTTATCAAGATATTTTGCAGGAGAACCTATCCGCCAATTGAAGTTCAAAAGAAGTTGGGTGATGCAACAGGACAATAACCCAAAACAAAGTATTAAATCAACAACAGAATTGCTTCAACAGAATTAATAATGCCTTCTGGAGTGGCCCAGTCAGAGTCCTGACCTCAACCCGATTGAGATGCTGTGACATGATCTCAAGAGAGCAGTTCACATCAGACATCTCAAGAATACTGCTAAACTGAAACAGTTTTGTAAAGTGGAATGGACCAAAATTCCTCCTGACTGTTGTGCAGGTCTGATCAACAACTACAGAAAACATTTGGTTGGGGTTATTCCTGCCAAAGGAGGGTCAACCATTTATTAAACAAAGGGTTCAAATACTTCCCCCCCCCCCTGCACTCTGAATGTTTCCACGGTGTGTTCAATCAAAATGTGTAATTTTTTGTGTGTTATTAGTTTAAGCAGACTGTGTTTTTTAATTTGAATTTTACCTTTATTTAACTAGGCAAGTCAGTTAAGAACAAATTCTGATTTTCAATGAGGGTTTGAACTTGCAACCTCTCGGTTACTAGTCCAACACTCTAACCACTAGGCTACGTCTAATGTTGTGACGTAGATGAAGAACAGATCAGATTTTATGACCAATTCATGCAGAATTCCAGGTATTTCCAAAGGGTTCACATAGTTTTTCCCCCCACTGTATCCACCTCTCTCAGGGAAATAAGTAGTACTGTTTGGTTTTTCACAGGTTAATGTAACACATAACTCAATTTTAATAAAGAACTGTAGAAGTGAAACATTTGAGACGTCAATATTAATTGTATATATATTTTTTAATTAAATCAATACAGTAATATAAGATCTGTATGTAAAACATTTACAGTTTACATTTTACAGACGCTTTTATCCAGATCGCCTTAGTGCATTGATCTTAAGATAGCTAGGTGAGACAACCACATTTCACAGTCCAATATACAGTATACAAACTATCCATTCCAGATAAACAATGTACTGTATGTGCACTGAGTGCACCAAATATTAGGAACACCTTCCTAATATAGAATTGCACCCCATTTTGCCCTCAGAACAGCCTCAATTAGTCGGGCCATGGACAAGGTGTTGACAGCATTCCACAGGATGCTGGCCCTTGTTGACTCCATTGCTTCCCACAGTTGTGTCGAGTTGGCTGGATATCTTTTGGATGATGGACCATTCTTGATACACACAGGAAACTGTTGAGTGTGAAAAACCCTGCAGCGTTGCAGTTCTTGACACGTTTAAACCGGTGCGCCTGGCACCTACTACCATACCCAGTTCAAAGGCACTTCAATCTTATGTGTTGCCCATTCACCCTTTGAATGGCACACATACACAATACATGTCTCAATTGTGTCAAGGCTTAAAAATAATTATTTACCCTGTCTTCTCCCCTTCACTTACATTGATTGAATTAGATTTAACAGGTGCCATCAATAAAGGATCATAGCTTTCATCTGTATTCCCCTGGTCAGTCCATGTCATGGACAGATCAGGTTTTCCTAATGTTTTGTACACTCAGTGTATAGTGTTTTTGTAAAATAACACAAAAAAAAACATTTTAATATTCATGTAAAATGTCTGAATTTAAAATCTGAGAACAGTAATCTTTTACACACTGATGAGGGTACCCTTAAGCAATCATTTGTAGTGAGAAAAATACGTGTGAGATATAGCGTTTTGGAAATAAACTCTTCATTGTGTTTTCATTTTCCAATGATTCCATTTTCTTTCAAAATGTCCAGAAATTTTCAGAAACCTCTGGCATGGTCTTTATGTGGAAGGAAAGTTGTTAATTGTATGTGATAATCTTCCGAATATCACCTTATATGTTTTAAATCGAGGGATTATCATTGAAATCTGTTACTTATTCAACATTTTAAGGACTTTCTCCTTCCAATAACTCATTGCTGCAATTATGCAGGTCTAGTATGTGATTGATGATAGTAGAATCACCTCAATTGGAGTTGGGGAAATCATCAAACAGGAGCAAAACAACTCCTGGCATTGTTTACACTATGATTAGATAATAATCTTCTCCAGAAACATTGCCATAATTGCGTGATTATTTTTCATTTTGGGCTTAATACAAGTTGAGGAGCTTTTTGACGTAGCCCCAGGTTATTTATGTGCATGGACTCAAATGGGGGGCTGTTATTGTCATTGAGTGATGACAGTAAGCAGGTTTCCATCTGTTAGGTTCAGACAAACAGAGTGAAAAACTAACAGACAACTAGTCAAAGCTCAAACCAAGTTTATTCACCCACTGGGTCAAACAGCTGAAAAGACAAAGACATGTTTCCACCAGAACAAGTATGTATACCCTCCTTAAGGGAGAGTCTCCTCCTTGCACCTCTAAACAATACACATTTGTTGCTAGGTAGGAAGTTATGTGGTCCTTGTGGTCCTTCTGTGGCTCAGTTGGTAGAGCATGGCGCTTGTAACGCCAGGGTAGTGGGTTCGATTCCCGGGACCACCCATACGTAGAATGTATGCACACATGACTGTAAGTCGCTTTGGATAAAAGCGTCAGCTAAATGGCATATATTATTATTATTATTATATTATTATATATATTATGTGATGTGTGTAAAAAAGCTGTTCCTTCTCCATTCATCTAACCTGACCTAAGGCCCACATTCCTCACTAATCCACAGCTATTTAACCTTAATCAGTGACCGCAACCGAGAGATTGCCTTTTCCCTCACTTAGTAACCCCTACTTCTTATCCAACCTCCGTTGACCCCACCATATACATCCCTCATGTAACCATTAATAACTTCTAGTATAGCAAGTATTTCAAACTACAATTCAACAGTCCCCACCCTTTTTTTAATAGTACCTCCATACTGTTCAACATTACATACACTTTGAAATTACTTATAAATGAACAGAAAATGGAACATGAACAAAAATCTACAGTTGATTAGTATGTTTACACCTCTGATACTTATGGCCTCTGATCTATCATCACACTATGCACATTCTTATTCCCCCCTCTCGTCGTACAACTAATAATTACATTTCAGCTGGAGCTTTTGACTTTCTCCATTTCCTCCTTTGGGTTCTTAAGAGAGTGATAGCACAAGACGTGTAAAGCAAAAAGAAACACAGAACATAACAAGCATTAATAATGCGTTAAGCTGTGCTTAATTATACATGCAAAGAATGTTTAATTCTCAGTCACTAGTTCAGTGCCTAAATGAGCCTGTAAATATGCCTTCGTCTGCTCATACTGTATGCCTCTTCTTCCCCCTGACGTTTGACAGTAAGAATCATTTGGTTCCCATATTCACACCGTAGGATGTTGTCCAGAGTATAATTAACCCAACAAGCCATCTTTCCCCAGGTTCGTGGTCTGCTGGTGTCTAAACTTTCTCTGACCACTTCACTCCCTTCGTTGAAGTACTAAATGGCATTACTGGTGAATAAAACCTCCTTTTACGTGATAACACTTCCCCCACACTATCCTTTGCTGCTCTATCATCAGCAATGGTTGTGTTAACGTTTTCAACTTCTGGTTGCATTAGTCTGAAAGTTATCGACTGACCTTCAGCTTCTCATTTCACCACTGCTAAGTTACTGGGTAGCTGACATGCTTCTAATAATGCCTCTACCTCATGTACATTTTTAATTGGTGTTCCTGTCGCTGTTAACGGGCCCCGTTGTGACCACAATGTTTCAAAATTAGGAACTACCCCAAATGCACATCGAGAATCAGTGTATATTGTAACATTCTCCCCTTCTGACAACCTACAGGCCTCGGCTAATGCATATAACTCCACCCCCGGGCTGACACAGAGGCTGGCAGTGGGCCAGGCTTTACTACACCCCTGTCATCACACACAGTGTACTTCTTTACTCTCTTCCCTTCTATGGTCATGTAGCTTGAGCCATCTGTATACAATACTTGTCCCCATTCCAATATTGTCTCTTGCAAATAGGGCCAAGGCTTTGGAGTAATTTGATCTGGGTCACATGTATGCGATTTACACTCTCCAGGCAACGGCATTAACGATGCCGGATTCAAAGTACCAATTTTATGGAATTGTAGATTTTCCCCACTTAACGTTAACTCCCATTATGTCCATTATGTCCAGATTACGTCCAGATCCACTTTTTGCCCCATTGTAATTAAAGCAGTGTTATGCAACACCGTCTCTGTCGCTTCTACCGCCCTCAGACATGGTAGAATTCCTCTCGCAGTCTAACGATTTACTCTCTTTTCCCCCATGATTTTGTGTAACCAATGCACTACAATGTCCTTCATGTTCCTGAACAAATATTTTAAAAGGTCATTTTAGGTTTGGCAACCCCAATGCTGCCGCTAATCTATGCACATGCCCTTCGGATATGCCTAGTTTTTATTCATCGACTTGTTCTTGTCTACTGCCTGCTCCATTTTACGTCTCAGGTCTTTACTTTTCTTCGAATAAAATGCTGTGGTTAGGATGCCTGCGTATTGTGGGCTGGACTGCTCACTCATATCAGTGACCCCACCATGTACAGTTGAAGTCTGAAGTTTACATACACTTAGGTTGGAGTCATTTAAACTCGTTTTTCAACCAAACTATAAATGTCTTGTTGACAAACTATAGTTTTGGCAAGTTTGTTCGGACATCTACTTTGTGCATGACACAAGTCATTTTTACAACAATTGTTCACAGACAGATTATTTCACTTAAAATTCACTGTATCACAATTCCAGTGGTATATACCTGCTCCAGCAGGTATATCTCACTGGTCATCCCCAAAGCCAACATATCCTTTGGCAGCCTTTCCTTCCAGTTCTCTGCTGCCAATGACTGGAACGAATTGCAAAAAGTTGGAGACTTATATCTCCCTCACTAACTTTAAGCATCGGCTATCTGAGCAGCTTACCGATTGCTGCAGCTGTACACAGCCCATCTGTAAATAGCCCTTCCAATCTACCTACCTCATCCCCATATTATTTTTTATTTACTTTTTTGCTCTTTTGCACACCAGTATATCTACTTGCACGTCATCATCTGCACATCTATCACTCCAGTGTTAATTTTCTAAATTGTAATTGCTTCGCTACTATTGCCTATTTATTGCCTTACCTCCTCACGCCATCACACACACTGTATATAGACTTTCTCTATTGTGTTATTGACTGTACATTTGTTTATTCCATGTGTAACTGTGTTGTTTGTGTCACGCTGCTCTGCTTTATCTTGGTCAGGTCACAGTTGTAAATGAGAACATATTCTTAACTGGCCTACCTGTTTAATTAAAAAAGAAGAAGAAAACAAACAAAAAATGTTGTGGGGGTGCATTGGTGCACTTCACAAAATAGATGGCATGATGAGGAAGGGAAATTATGTGGATATATTGACACAAGATCTCAAGAAAAAGCGTGTGCGAGCAAGGAGGCCTACAAACATGACTCAGTTACACCAGCTCTGTCAGGAGGAATGGGCCAAAATTCACCCAACTTATTGTGGGAAGCTTGTGGAAGGCTACCCGAAATGTTTGACCCAAGTTAAATATTTTAAATGCAATGCTACCAAATACTAATTCACTGTATGTAAATGTATAACCCACTGGCAATGTGATGAAATAAATAATTGCTGAAATAAATTATTCTCTTTACTATTATTCTGACATTTCACCCTAAAATGAAGTGGTGATCCTAACTGGCTTAAGACAGGGATTTTTTTACTAGGATTAAATGTCAGGAATTGTGAAAAACTGAGTTTAAATGTAGTTGGCTAAGGTGTGTAATGTATGTATGTAAATGTAAACTGCTGACTTCAACTGTATATTCGTCATACGTGTAACCATTAACTTCTATCATATCAAGTATTTCAAACTACAATCCAACACATCCAACCTTTTTATGTGATTAAAGTACATGTTGGATAAAAAATGTCATGACAGGCCTTCATGATGGAAACAGCTAATTTTTCGTTAAACTTTCCAAATGTTGAAAAGCAAAATACGTTAGACAGGAGGGACCTTTTTGGGTCTGTACATTTTTTATAGAAATGACTGTTGAAATGCTTTTTTCGTGTGCAAATATTGATATAATAACCATCATATTATGATTGGCTGCCATTTGACAAACAAATATTCTTGCTCTTTTGTCTATAATAATCTCAACATGCAGGCTGTACCCACACTGTTTATGCAAGCTGTTGCACAGAGCGCATGTGCCAATACTGAAATGGGCTCATTCACTATATAAGCAAAAACATTTTTTTACAAAACCATCATTAAAGCTGAAAATGTGATAAACCCATTTAACTTGAACTTTTTATTTGGTACATGGATATTTAACAGTAAAAGTTATTTTTATGTGCACGGTGTCATCACGCACAACCTTTTATCCAAAACAAGTCAATTTAATGGAAACATGCACATCATGTTTTCTAAAGATTTTATCATTTTGGCTTGACAATTTGTCACAAATTGAATGTAAACCTATCTATAGATGCCAAAATGGTTGAGACGGCATCAGTCTGCTAACAATTTTCTGTGCTCTCTATCACTCTCTCCAGCTAACGAGAGAGAGAGAGAGAGAGAGAGAGAGAGAGAGAGAGAGAGAGAGAGAGAGAGAGAGAGAGAGAAATATGACCAATTAGTGGTGCTAATGGTATTGTGCAGCCACATGTCAGACAGTATATTATGATCCACAAGTTGCTCATGGACATAATGGGAGAACCAATGACTACCTGAATGAGAATTATCTTTGTTAATCTGATTCTGTTTGATCTGGTGATCTGATACATTCCCTGACCAGTTGCTATAAATTATATTTCTGGAATTAAATCAAATATGTGTCATTAACTTCGTAAACAACAGGTGTTGACTAACAGTGAAATGCTTTCTTATGGGCCTTTCCCAACATTGCAGAGAGAATGAAAATAGAGAAATAATAGAAAAGTAAAACATGTAATAATACAAGTAATAATAGATAAACAATGAGTAATGATAACTTGGCTATATACAAGGGGTGCAAGTAACAAGTCGATGTGCAGGGGTACAAGGTAATTAAGGTAGATATGTACAGTACCAGTCAAAAGTTTGGACACACCTTGTAGAATAATAGTGAAAACATCAAGACTATGAAATAACACATATGGAATCATCTAGTAACCAAAAAGTGTTAAACATATTTTATATTTGAGATTCTTCAAAGTAGCCACACTTTGCCTTGATGACAGCTTTGCACACTCTTGGCATTCTCTCTAGCAGCTTTACAAGGAATGCTTTCCCAACTGTTTTGAAGGAGTTTCCACATATGCTGCTTTTCCTTCAATCTGTGGTCCAACTCATCCCAAACCATCTCAATTGAGTTGAAGGTGGGTGATTGTGGAGGCCAGGTAATCTGACGCAGCACTCCATCACTCTCCTTCTTGGTCAAATAGCAGTGAAGCAGCCAGTCATGATGCTCTCAGTGGTGCAGATCCTCCTTTTTGAGGATCTGAGGGCCCATGACAAATCTTTTCAACCCCCTGAGGGGGAAGAGGTGTTGTCGTGCCCTCGTCACGACTGTGTTGGTGTATTTGAACCATGGTAGATCCTGAGTGATGTGGACACAGAGAAACTTGGAAGCTCTCGATCCGCTCCACTACAGCCTCATCGAAGTAAATGGGGACATGTACGAACCTCCGTTTCCTGTAGTCCACGATCAGCTCCTTTGTCTTATTGATGTTGAGGGAGAGGTTGTTGTCCTAGATAGAGTAGATGATATAGAGTACAGTATATACATATGAGATGTGTAATGTAGGGTATGTAAACATTATATTAAGTGGCATTGCTTAAAGTGGCTAGTGATACATTTTTTACATCAATTTCCATCAATATCCATTATTGAAGTGAGCTGGAGTTGAGTCAGTATGTTGGCAGCAGCCACTCAATGTTAGTGGTGGCTGTTTAACAGTCTCATGGCCTTGAGATAAAAGCTGTTTTTCAGTCTCTTGGTCCCTGCTTTGATGCACCTGTATTGACCTCGTGTTCTGGATGATGGTGGGGTGAAAAGGCAGTGGCTCGGGTGGTTGTTGTCCTTGATGATCTTTATGGCCTTCCTGTGACATCGGGTGGTGTAGGTGTCCTGGAGGGCAGGTAGTTTGCCCCCGGTGATGCGTTGTGCAGACCTCACTACCCTCTTGAGAGCCTTACGGTTGTGGGCGGAGCAGTTGCCGTACAAGGCGGTGATACAGCCCGACAGGATGCTCTCGATTGTGCATCTGTAGAAGATTGTGACTGCTTTTGGTGACAAGCCACATTTCTTCAGCCTCCTGAGGTTGAAGAGGTGCTACTGCGCCTTCTTCACAACGCTGTCTATGTGGGTGGACCAATTCAGTTTGTCCGTGATGTGTATGCCGAGGAACTTGAAATTCACTACCCTCTCCACTACTGTCCCGTCGATGTGGATAGGGGGGTGCTCCCTCTGCTGTTTCCTGAAGTCCACAATCATCTCCTTTGTTTTGTTGACGTTGAGTGTGAGGTTATTTTCCTGACACCACACTCCGAGGGCCCTCACCTCCTCCCTGTAGGCCGTCTAGTTCTTGTTGGTAATCAAGCCTACCACTGTAGTGTCGTCCGCAAACTTGATGATTGAGTTGGAGGCGTGCATGGCCACGCAGTTGTGGGTGAACAGGGAGTACAGGAGAGTGCTCAGAACGTACCCTTGTGGGGCCCCAGTGTTGAGGATCAGCGGGGTGGAGATGTAGTTTACCTATCCTCACCACCTGGGGGGCGGCCCGTCCGGAAGTCCAGTACCCAGTTGCACAAGGCGGGGTCGAGACCCAGGGTCTGGAGCTTTATGACGAGTTTGGAGGGTACTATGGTGTTAAATGCTGAGCTGTAGTCGATGGACAGCATTCTCACATCTGACAAGCGTCAGTGGATTCGTCCTGTATTGACGCTATGACTTTTTGATGGTTTGTCGGAGAGCGTAGTGGGATTTCTTTTTAATGTCTGTGTTAATTGTCCTGCTCCTTGGAATTGGCAGCTCTAGCCTTTAGCTCAATACGGATGTTGCCTGTAATACATTGCTTCTAGTTGGGATATGTACGTACAGTCACTGTGGGGATGACATCGTCAATGCACTTATTAATGAAGCCGTGACTGATGTGGTACACTCCTTAATGCCATCGGATGAGTTCCGGAACATATTCTAGTCTGTTCTAGTGAAACAGTACTGTGGCTTGGTATCCGCTTCATCGGACCACTTCCGTATTGAGCGCGTCACTGGTATTTCTTGTTTGAGTCTTTGCTTGTAAGCAGGAGGATGGAGTTATGGTCAGATTTGCCAAATGGAGAGCTTTGTATGCATCTATGTATGGAGTAAAGGTGAATGTTTACAGCTTATCTTGAGGTCGTCTCACTCAGGCGAGCAGAACCACCAGACTTCCTTAATATTAGAGATTGCGCATTAGCTGTTGTTAACAAAGAGACACATCACCCCCCCTTGAGTTTTCCCAATGCTGCCATTCTGTCCTTCCAATGCATAGAAAAACAGCTAGAATATTAACCATGTCTTTGTTCAGCCAAGTTACTGAGAGACACAGGATACTACAGTTCTTCAGGTCCCGTTGATAGGATAGTCTCAAACACAGCTCGTCCAGTTTGTTCTCCAGTGGAGTTTGTTCCTCTGCAAAACACCAAGCCCAACGTCAACAGTGAAGAGGCGACTCCGGGATGCTGGCCTTCTAGGCAGAATTCCTCTGTCCATTGTCTGTGTTATTTTCTCCATCTTAATATTTTATTTTTATTGGCCAGTCTGAGATATGGCTTTTCTTTGCAACTCTGCCTAGAAGGCCAGTATCCCGGAGTCATCTCTTCACTGTTGATGTTGAGACTGGTATTTTGCGGGTACTATTTCATGAAGCTGCCAGTTGAGGACTTGTGAGGCGTCTGTTTCTCAAACTAGACACTCTAATGTACTTGTCCTCTTGCTCAGTTGTGCATCGCAGCCTCCCAGTCCTCTTTCTATTCTGGTTAGAGACAATTTACGCTGTTTTGTGAAGGGAGTAGTACACACCATTGTATGAGATCTTCAGTTTCTTGGCAATTTATCGCATGGAATAGCCTTCATTTCTCAGAACAAGAATAGACTGACAAGTTTCAGAAGAAAGTTATTTGTTTCTGGCCATTTTGAGCCTATAATCGAACCCACAAATGCTGATACTCCAGATACTCAACTAGTCTAAAGAAGGACATTTTTAGTGCTTCTTTAATCAGGACAACAGTTTTCAGCTGTGCAAACCCAATTGAAAAATGGTTTTCTAATGATCAATTAGCCTTTTAAAATTATAAACTTGGATTAGCTAACACAACGTGCCATTGGAACACAGGAGAGATGGTTGCTGACAATGGGCCCCAGTACGCCTAGTTATTTCATAAAAAAATCTGCCGTTTCCAGCTACAATAGTCATTTACAACATTATCATTATCTACGCTGTATTTCAGATCAATTTACTGTTAATTTAATGGACAAAAAATGAGCTTTTCTTTCACAAACAAGGAGATTTCTAAGTGACCCAAACTTTTGAACAGAATTGTATGTTTTTCCTTTGTTTTTCTTATTTTTGTGAGGCTGTGTTTTTTGTTCTAATTTTCGGATGATAATGAGAATAGAAGGGCCCAAGGAAATCAATTTTCCTTTTTAAACCAGTGGAGGGACAGAAGGGAGGCTGTGGATTCAAAGGGGCTCTTGAGAACGAGACATGGAACAATATCCCTTGGCTGAAATAATTTCCTCTTTGGCTGTGCTACTTGAATCAAAGAGGAAATGAGAAGCCCAAAAACGTGTTAATTGCATTTTGCCCCTCAGTCTTCAGTCTGCCAAAAATAGCCAGGAGAAAATAATGTACAACTTGATTATTTATAAGCTAACCCTTTATTAGCTGTGTTTCCTAGTTAAACCACATCAGTATTGTGGTTAATATCTTGCATGCTATCAGGATGTCTCCTTGACTATTACTTGGCTTCCCAGAGAAAATAAAAGAAACCACATCCCTTCAGTATAATGGCAGCATACTCTCACACACACATGCGTGCCCACAAACACCATGCTCTGCTGACCTTGTACTAACACACACACACACACACACACACACACACACACACACACACACACACACACACACACACACACACACACACACACACACACACACACACACACACACACACACACACACACACACACACACACACACACACACACACACACACACACACACACACACACACACACACAAAACACACACACACAAAACACACACACACACACACACACACACACACACACACACACACACACACACACACACACACACACACATGACAGGTTACCTAGAGGACATTGGTTGTTAGTGGGCTGTTAGGGCCTGACGAGACTGTGTCACAGTAATTGAGTAGACAGAGGGAGGGTAATTAGGGGTAATTGTGTGGCCTGGTAAAGCCTGTGTTGCTGGCTGCTGTGATGCTGCTGTAATTATGTCACTGCGCTGGGCTGTGATTTGGACGACCCAGGTCACATGGAAGGCACCATAAACCATGATCAGGATCAGGCACACTTCTTCAGAGTCAATTGTGTATTTACGACTGACAATGAAGAACAAAGAGGCTTGTCTGCATAAGTCTTGAGGTGCCAATGGGCCAGAATTAAGCAGGGTGGGGAGATAAAGAGCCTGAAGGTTTTATTAGGGTCACAAAGTTACTTTATAACAACCTATTAGTGAATGGCAGCGTGGCTTATGGAGATAAGGAGCTTATCGATATGTTGCGCCGGTGGTAAATAAGTAATATATTGCCTTTGATGATGCATTGTAAATCAGCTAGGGACTGAAGGACTGTACATATTGGAGGGTACCTGGTTACAGTTGAAGTCGGAAGTTTACATACACTTAGGTTGGATTCATTAAAACTTGTTTTTCAACCACTCCACAATTGTTAACGAACTATAGTTTTGGCAAGTTGGTTAGGACATCTACTTTGTGCATGACACAAGTAATTTCCAACAATTGTTTACAGACAGATTATTTCACTTATAATTCACTGTATCACAATTCCAGTGGGTCAGAAGTTTACATACACTAAGTTGACTGTGCCTTTAAACAGCTTAGAAAATTCCAGAAAATGGTGTCATGGCTTTAGAAGCTTTTGATAGGCTAATTGACATAATTTTAGTCAATTGGAGGTCTACCTGTGGATGTATTCAAGGCCTACTTTAAAACTCAGTGTCTCTTTGCTTGATATCATGGGGAAATCAAAAGAAATCAGCCAAGACCTCAGACAAAAATTGTAGACCTCCACAAGTCTGGTTCATCCTTGGGAGCAATTTCCAAATGCCTGAAGGTACCACGTTCATCTGTACAAACAATAATACACAAGTATTAACACCATGGGACCACGCAGCCGTCATACCGCTCAGGAAGAGACGCGTTCTGTCCTAGAGATGAACGTACTTTTGTGCGTAAAGTGCAAGTCAATCCCAGAACAACAGCAAAGGACCTTGTGAAGATGCTGGAGGAAACAGGTACAAAAGTATCTATATCCACAGTAAAACGAGTCCTATATGGACAAAACCTGAAAGGCCGCTCAGCAAGTAAGAAGCCACTGCTCCAAAACCGCCATAAAAAAGCCAGACTACGGTTTGCAACTGCACATGGAGACAAAGATCATTATTTTTGGAGAAATGTCCTCTGGTCTGGTAAAACAAAAAAATAACTGTTTGGCCATAATGACCATCGTTCTGTTTGGAGGAAAAAGGGGGATGCTTGCAAGCCGAAGAACACCATCCAACTCGTGAAGCATGGGGGTGGCACCATTATGTTGAGGGGGTGCTTTGCTGCAGGAGGGACTGATGCACTTCACAAAATAGATGGCATCATGAGGGAGAAAATGATGTGTATATATTGAAGTAACATCTCAAGACATCAGTCAGGAAGCGATAGCTTGGTCGCAAATGGGTCTTCCAAATGGACAATGACCCCAAGCATACTTCCAAAGTTGTGGCAAAATGGCTTAAGGACATCAAAGTCAAGGTACTGGAGTGGCCATCACAAAGCCCTGACCTCAATCCTATAGAAAATGTGTGGGCAGAACTGAAAAAGCGTGTGCGATAAGGAGGCTTACAACCCTGACACAGTTACACCAGCTATATCAGGAGGAATGGGCCAAAATTTTCCCAACTTATTGTGGGAAGCTTGTGGAAGGCTACCCGAAACGGTTGACCCAAGTTAAACAATTTAAAGGCAATGCTACCAAATACTAATTGAGTGTATGTAAACTTCTGACCTACTGGGAATGTGATGAAAGAAATAAAAGCTGAAATAAATCATTCTTTCTACTATTATTCTGACATTTCATGTTCTTCAAATAAAGTGGTGATCCTAACTGACCTGAGACAGGGAATTGTTACTAGGATTAAATGTCAGGAATTGTGAAATGTATTTGGCTAAGGTGTTTGTAAACTGCCGACTTCTGCTGTATGTACTTGTAACTTCTTTTCATTTGGGAAGCTATAATTTTCTAATTTAATTTATTGAATGATATTGTTGTTACAACATAGATTTGTATTGACTGTGATTAAGGCATGGGAATACAACAGCTCCTTCAAGGCTAAATTGACAAACTAGGCATGCATAACCTACCACATGATTCTCAAAAAAGACAGGCCAAACTCGTATTTGTATAAGTGGATACAAAGGCACTGTGTAGCCTAATTAGGCATTTTTTGTTTAATTACTATTTAGTAATAAGTAAATATTGTTTTTACATTTCATTTTATACAGCCTACATGCAAAATGTATAGGCATGTTGTTGAAGTGCTGTTGTTGAAATGCTGAGCTCTCGTGCCAGCTTGTAGCGTATCACAAATGCTTCCCAATTTGTCTCTAAATGGCAGGCTATAGCCTTGAAATATTAATAATATAGCCTAAATAATTCATTTTCATTCCTTCTTAGGCTACCTGGCCTGCTCCTGACTGATTTAGAGATGGTATGTTGTATAATAAATAGCCTGTTGAAATGTTGGAAATCAATTGATAGTGACGTAATCACACATTACTTCCCAAGCAAAGTACATTTTTTGGCTCCTCCGTTGTAGCGCAGCCTCTGAATGTCAGAGACAAACCAACTATATCCCATATGTGTCGAAGTCACGTCTTTCCCCAGCATTTTACAGTTTATTTCCACCATAAAGCATTGCGGACTAAAGAGTCATTATCGACAGCTTTAAATAATCAGGTCCATTTACTTTTCAAAATCATGAACTGACAAGGGGTAGGCCTAACCGTTTAACCATTTTCTGTAACAAAAGCCACAATACCATCACATACCCCTCAATTCAAGCTCTGGTTTTAACCTAACACACCAAGCCATTCACTGACACTGAGATATTTAAGAAGTCCATGGTGAATGATGAATTAGCAGACAAAATCGATGGACAGTAGACTATGGGCTCTATTTTAACAAACATAACGCAATGGTACATCTAAGCGCTGGCATTAGTGCTTCAGGTTTCGGGGGTGTATCTTAAATATTTGTGCTATTTCCACAACCATTAATGATGAGTGCAGTGCTGGCGGTGGTGTGAAAGGGCTGGATTCTGGAGGAAAAAAGAAGTTTGGGTGTGTCGAGGCTTGGCCCTTCACTGGCCAATCAGAATGTGCTCTATGGCTAAATGCATGTATGTGGTTCCTTCAAGTTTTGTATTCAGTATTTTATGTATTGCCTTGGAATCAACTCCAATACTAATATTTGTCTGTTATAGTTTGTTAAATAGCTTACAGAAAAAAACAAATGTAGACCTATCCCATCTTTGATAAATATGTTAATTTAAACCTGTTCGCAGTCCACATTGTTCTAAGTAATTGCATGGCGTGTGGACATATATACATAGAATTCGCACTGATATAGGGGCTAAGGCCTACTTGCATTATGGCTGAGCATGTCAAACATTGGACTTGCCAAACATGGTCAATAAGCAATATTACATTCATTATTGATTAGGCCTAAAAAGTGAGTGAATAATTCTAATCAAATTCTAAACAAAATGAAACAACAAATAAATAAGCTATGTCTAAGTACCCTTACAGGCATAATAATTGCTCCCCATGGGCAAACAGTATTATATCAAAATGCAGACCATGGAGGGCTTTATGCGCATCCCCCCAAAAATTGTAACTGGACAAAGATCCAATACCAAGAGAAAGAGAGAATGTCCACTCACCGTTATACTGCCTCCAAATATAATGTTTTATAAAGATATTGGAGACATCTTACAGATCTCATTCACACTTCTCCAGAAGTTGCATTGCATGCGCACCACAGAAGTTCTCACCATAAACCTGGGACGGTGAATTGTTCGAATAAGTTTGGTTTTAATAAAATTTTCGAAAAGCAAGCGATCATTTTTTTTTAAAGCAACAACAATAAAGAAATGTAAAATGTGAAGATATCATCAAATCTTCAGGATAAAAAAGACACGAGGCATTGCTGTTGAACCACCCTTCGTTTTAGTCGGCCCAGGGTAAGGGTAGCATATAGAGCACTTGGGTTTTGAACATTTGATTCATGATGGGCATATGTAGCCTGCATCATGGAAGGGGTTTTACGCATGTCCAAAATGGGAACTGTGAGGCTAAAATAATCTAGGCCCTGACTAATACATAGATAAAAAGACAATGGCAGCTTACTATTTTGCTTCTCTCAGAATTGTTGTTTTAATAAAGCTTTGGTGATTAAAATGTATTTCCAAGCGGTCTGATGAGCCAAACGTTTTATCCACGGT
This sequence comes from Oncorhynchus keta, assembly GCF_023373465.1. Lineage (NCBI taxonomy): Eukaryota > Metazoa > Chordata > Actinopteri > Salmoniformes > Salmonidae > Oncorhynchus > Oncorhynchus keta. The sequence goes on from NC_068422.1 coordinate 33,468,313, forward strand.
ATTGACTACTTGATTGCATTGGGCAGGACAAAAAAATAATAATAATTGAGAGGAGGGGAGACTATGTTTGGTTTTTAATCAAATAAAAAGAAATGGGAAATAGAAAGTATGCAGGCACCTAAAGCACATAACCTTTGTTCCATACGCATATGGTCAGTGTGCATCATGGCTGAATTGGCTGCGTTTCAGCTGTCAAAATTCATGCCATAACCAACCGCGTTACCGTTAAAACCAGCTTTTGGTGGGTCTTAAATATCCCTACAAGTGTTGCCTGAAATTAACACTTTGGATCATGTTTATGAGGATACGCCTCAAATATTTCCAACCCTCCCATATGAGTACAAGCGAGATGATATAAGACAGGTAAATTACCAATACTTATGCACCAGTTTGAAAATAGCAGAGTGCTGGATTTAAAAGGTTGAAATTGCCAACGAATGTGCATTTGCCACTTGCGCCGCCTTAACACTAACCAAAAATAGAGCCCATTAATTGAGTCTGTCAAACACATTAAAGGGACACTTTGGGATTTTGGCAATGAGGCCCTTCCTTCAAACTGGACACAGAGAAATACATAAATTGCCAAAATCCTGAAATATCCCTTTAACTCTGATAAATAGCTTCACTTTGGGCAACGAAACATTGTTTTTATTAAAATAAATTATTCTCATCTTTGCGATCTCCCTCTCAAACTGAATAGAACATCAGTAGGCCGAGTCCGGGTGCACAGATATAGCATTTCTTGGACAAATAAACGGTTATTTTTGGAAGAAGCATTTGACTCCTCTCTTTAGGCAGCAAAGAAGGGTTTACATCAGCTAGAGCAGGGAAGGGCAGGTCAGGGCAGGGCAGATGATTGGGATAGCCTATCAATTGCAGTGTGTAATGCAGTGTACTCTAGTTTTATATACACCATCCCAGCAGCACAAAAACTCATGAAGGAAGAACATTTTCTTAGATATTACTGTATAACTTTGCTCTGTGCTTCTCCAAGCATGCTTTTCGTATAGCCTAGGCCTATTGTCTATAGTATAGGCTATGGATCATTTGATTGAGACCACACTAGGCACACTTGATATTGCACTAACAGCAGAGAATCAGGGATGAGGGGCAGCATCGGGCACATAGCATCGATATATAATAATCAACTAAATCTAAAATCCTGAGCAATATAACATTTCATTAATTACAAATTACATAACCCTCCTCTGGAATAAATGATCTATAACAAAAACTCCCCATAACTGAAACCACCTTAAATGTGTTTACATTTTGTCTGCTCCTTTATAAATCGCAATCCGGGTCAGTTGGGCATATTTTGAAAGCTTGTTCTATTGCCAACATGACTAGCTATGCTATAAAATATGGCTTTTACAATATCCTAATATTTATATATTTCTTAATTCCTTTATTTGACTTTTAGATTTGTGTGTATTGTGATGAATTGTTAGATATGTTTTTTTTTTTTTTTTTTCACCTTGATTTAACCAGGTAGGCTAGTTGAGAACAAGTTCTCATTTGCAACTGCGACCTGGCCAAGATAAAGCATAGCAATTCGACACAATACAACAACACAGAGTTACACATGGAATAAACAAAACATACAGTCAATAAAGTAGAACAAAGAAAACAAAAGTCTATATACAGTGAGTGCAAATGAAGTAAGATAAGGGAGTTAAGGCAATAAATAGGCCATGGTGGCGAAGTAGTTACAATATAGCAATTAAACACTGGAATGGTAGATGTGCAGAAGATGAATGTGCAAGTAGAGATACTGGGGTGCAAATGAGCAAGATAAATAAATAAATACAGTATGGGGATGGTAGATAGATGGGCTGATGGGCTGTTTACAGATGGGCTATGCTCTGACAGCTGGTGCTTAAAGCTAGTGAGGGAGTTTTGAGTCTCCAGCTTCAGAGATTTTAGCAGTTCGTTCAAGTCACTGGCAACAGAGAACTGGAAGGAAAGACGACCAAAGGAGGAATTGGCTTTGGGGGTGACCAGTGAGATATACCTGCTGGAGCGCATGCTATGAGTGGGTGCTGCTATGGTGATCAATGAGCTGAGATAAGGCGTGGCTTTACCTAGCAGAGACTTGTAGATAACCTTTAGCCAGTGGGTTTGGCGACGAGTATGAAGCGAGGGCCAACAAACGAGAGCGTACGGGTCGCAATGGTTGGTAGTGTATGGGGCTTTGGTGATAAAACGGATGGCACTGTGATAGACTGCATCCAGTTTGTTGACTAGAGTGTTGGAGGCTATTTTATAGATGACATCACCGAAGTCGAGGATCGGTAGGATGGTCAGTTTTACGAGGGTGTGTTTGGCAGCATGAGTGAAGGATGCTTTGTTGCGATATAGGCGATTCTAGAATTAATTTTGGATTGGAGATGCTTAATGTGAGTCTGGATTGGAGATACTGCTGCACTGTTAGAGCTAGGAACACAAGCATTTCACTACACCCGTCAATAACATCTGCTAAATATATGTATGTGACCAATACAATTTTATTTTATTTTATTTGACAAGGCAATTCAGAGAAACATAGTGATCACAAACGTTGTATATGATATGTTTTATGTTATGGAAGTGTTATGGAAGTGTGAAGTACCCATTTGGACTCATGGGTGTTCGGCTTGCTTGTATTTACTTTATTATAATCATCAACCTTTCATCTTTCTAAATACATGGTCTTCTTAATTTACAGCATTTCCCTCACTCTGACAACAAAACATTTGCAAAAGTTGCCCAATTAGCGGGAGGGATGGGGGCAGCTTCCTGTCGAGTGAGGCGCACAAATTCAGAACGTCTGTCATTCAAACCCTATACAACCCTGTGAAGCGCAGAGCCTCAGCTCTGACGTCATGTATAGCATGTTACTGTACAGCCACAGCTTTCTGGTTTAGATAGCTTCTACTAACTATTCCTTCCTCTCCATGGTGGAGTTGCTTGGGTAGCTCTCATGTTTAGGATATGTAGCATTATGTTGCTTGGTTATTCTAAACGGACTGAGCTGTGGTTAAAGAGGTCAGCTAGCCTAGCGTAGACTAAAGAGCCTCCTGACTAATGTCAGCTAGCATGCATAACTTCCAGTGAAAGCAGCTTACTAAAGATCCCTGGGTGCTATTGCAACCCCATTCCTATTTTCAATTCCTGAAGTTGGAGGGAGTAGAGAGCGGGTCTTGCATGCTCCTCCAATGAGGAAGTAGCCCCCGAGAAGCTGTGCTACTCCACAAAGCATTGCTGTGACGACAGTGCCCCCAAGTTTTGCTACGGCAAACAGGGTACTATGTCAGCCATTGCCGGAGTCCTCTGTACGCATAAGGGGCCAGCCTTCATGCAGGCTATACAGTCTCACGGAAGCACAATGAGTGTTGGAAGCTTGCGCATGTTTAATGCCTTTCTGGTACTCTGCATTCCATGGTGTTCAAGGGGTATATCAATCTCCCCGGGGTGGGAGTAATATGTTTGGTGATTCACTCTCTGTCCACAAGGGGGAACCTTTCCCCATGGATGGCTCATTATTGTGGGTCGTTGCTAGTTCCTGCCTGTAGCTAGCTAGTCCCTATGAGGTGTCTATTGATACAGGTTATGGGCCCTGTAGGCGATTGGTGGTTGACAGTGGAGTTGAGAGAACAAGCAGGGTTGGACATGACCATGCTATTATCCCACACACATTCTCTGTGGTTCATATGAACCCCGAAATGAGCTTTCTTTCTCCAGCTCAGATTTGGTTCGTATTGGTCTAGCCTCTGTGAGGGCCAACCTGATGGCTAGAGGTTTACTAGCGAATGTTATTGCTACCATTCAGTCTGCAAGGGTGCCCTCCATGAGAGGGCTGTATGCGTAAAAGTAGCAAGCGTTTGAGATCTAGTGCCAAGATAAAGGACTTGTTCATTTCAGTGCTCTTTAAGGTATTTCCTTTTTGAGCAGGGGCAGGCAATCTCCACGTTAAAAGTGTACATGACCACTATCTCAGCGTGTCATGTGAGAATTGACCGGGCCTCACCGGGGGCCCACCCCCTGTTGTGCGGTTCCTGAAAGGTGTTTATTGCCTCAATCCAGTCTCTAAACCTATTGCGCCCACATGGGACCTGGCACTGGTTTTGGAGGAATTGTGTGTGGCCACCTTTGAGCCTCTGGAGCCTGTGGATCTGAAGGTTCTACAAATCTCTCTGCTCATGGCTCTGGCCTCAGCTAAACGTCTTGGGGACCTTCACACGTTATCTGGTAGTCAGTTCATCCCGGGCAATTCTAAGGTGACATTGCCTTTGCCCCAAAGGTCCGGCTATTTCCTACAGGTCCTTTTGATATATTTCCCTTTTCACCTCCTCATTTTCCTTCTGAAGAGCAACAGAGGCTACATGTCCTGTAACCAGTGCGAGCTGTACGCACGTACGTTGAACGGACTAGGGGTATCGGGTTATTTGTCCAGCTTTATGTGTGTTTTTCTAATCCAGCTCGTGGCAGTGTGCCCCCTAAACAGTGTATCTCCCACTAGATTGTGGAGATCTCCCCGGCATATAGCAACAAGGGTCTGGCAGCGTCTTGGGCATTGTTTAATGGGTTGACTATAAGATATTCTTGTGCTTAGACGAGTTGGGCATCACCAGACACTTTTGTGAGGTTTTATTACTTGAATGTCACAGCTCCCAGTATAGCTCACAGGATGCTTACAGCTGGGAGAGTGGAAAATCACTAAGCAGCATGCTGTGTGCGAAATACCAAGACTGCAGCATCTCCAGTGGTCAGGTCTGGGTGGTCTGTCATGGGCCGTTTTCATTTAGTATCCGTTTGGGTCAGCTTGGCTGGTGATTATATTTCCCAATATAATGTTGTACTGAAGTTGACTGACTGAATGTAATGTTATGACTATAACTACTGTTCCCTGAAGGAAGGAAATGGGGTACAACACCGGTTTGTCCCTGCGCCGTCATTATTAAATTGAATGAATGAACCTGAGCCTCACGCTAATCACCCATGGAAGGCGGGGCTTCCAGTGATGCACGGATTTCATTGGCCTTGTCAGGAGTGATTGAAGAGCCTTCAACTGAAGTCGCAAGAGTCCGACTCCCCATAGTATGTTGCACATTGTCTACCTCCTTCAGTAGTTATAGTCATAACGTTACATTTTGAAGTTGAGGATGTCTACCCTCCTGAATGACTTGCCATTTCAAGATGGTCAGCTAATTCAGTTCTATGTGTAGCCTAAAGCCTGTGCTGACATTGTGTTTAGCCAAGCTGACAGCAGCTAGCTACAGTAGCATAGCTTTGTGATAGCTGAAACTGGCTATTCAATCTTGCTGATATTTCTCTGTCAAATCAGTTATGGAAAGAGCATAATCCATTCATTCTTGAACACCATAGTATCATATTCTCAGGAGAATATAATGTAAACATGGCCTTTTGAACTCATGTTAATTTGTCTTACCGTATAAATGTCTGGAATGTGTTTCATAATACATTTATTCTACAATGCCTTGCTAAGAAAGTTTCAATGTTTTACATGTTACCATGGAAAAGATATCAACTTCTGTGAGTTGAATGCCTGTGGTCTTCAGTTGACTTCAGTTGTTCAGTCGTTTCTCCTTATGTCTGCTGTTAAATCTTTCCCAGGAGACAAATCCCAGAGCTAATATCGCTCCAGGTGTAGAATACATGTGGACATTGCACAAACATTGCCAACTAAAATGTATGGATGTTTTCATGTTTCAAAGACGAAACATTTTTAGAGGTAAATATCATATTGATGTGCTTATAAAGACAGTATGCCTACACTTTATGCAACAAATCAAAATCAGTTGACAGACATGGCAACTCTGCTTCTAGCACCTAAGCAACTTTGCAGTATTTAGTTTTTTTGTTTATTATTTCTTATATTATTAGCCCAGAACGTTTTATTTTTGTGTTATTACATATAGTCGGAAAGAATGTCTTGGATATCAGAGCGGCGGTAACTCACCAGTATTACCAGCATTACGACCAGGAATACGAATTTCCCGAATTTAATCCTTTGTTCGTACCCCCCAGGGCAATTGAACTTATCCCAGAGTCTGCTCCAAGTCGCCGCTGGCAGAGAAGAGGTATAAAGAAGTATAAATAAATAACTCTTCGGGAAGAAGAAAGACAGGAGCGCATGTTTCATGATTAACCTGTTACTCCTACCCCCTACTTTTTCGAACATTCTGTTAAAAATCGCGCAACATTTCAGCACCCTGCTTCTCATGCCGGAATATAGTATATGCATATGATTAGTATGTGTGGATAGAAAACACTCAGACGTTTATAAAACTGGTTAAATCACGGCTGTGACTATAACAGAACGTGCGTTTCATCGAAAAGTGCAGGGAAATCTGATCACTGAAAATGGAAAAATATATCCATGCGCAACTTCAACCGATTGATAAAGGTGAACCACATTAAATGGGGCCGAGGTTGCAATACCTACAGCTTCCACACGATGTCAACAGTCTTGTCATTTGCCTACGATTTGTTTCTTGGTCAAACGAAGAAGAGACAGCCCATTTCTTCAGGTCTCCGACCGGATATTTTGGTTGAGATTTACCCGGACATTATTTCCAGACGTACAGCTATAGAATATACATCGCCTCGTGATCAATTTGATCGCTTATTAACGTTTACTAATACCTAAAGTTGCATTACAAAAGTATTTCGAAGTGTTTTGTGAAAGTTTATCGTCAACTTTTTTAATTTAAAAAAATTACGTTACGTTATAAAACACAATTTTTTTTGTTGATCACACAGTCTTCATAGATCGATATCTAGGCTATATATGGACCGATTTAATCGAAAAAAAAGACCCAATAGTGTTTATGGGACATCTAGGAGTGCCAACAAAGAAGATGGTCAAAGGTAATGAATGTTTTATATTTTATTTTGCGTTTTGTGTAGCGCCGACTATGCTAATTATTTTGTTTACGTCCCCTGCGGGTCTTTTGGGGTGTTACATGCTATCAGATAATATCTTCTCATGCTTTCGCTGAAAAGCATTTTAAAAATCTGACTTGTTGCCTAGATTCACAACGAGTGCAGCTTTAATTCAATACCCTGTATGTGTATTTTAATGAACGTTTGAGTTTTAACGAGTGCTATTAGCATTTAGCTTAGCACATTTGCATTTCCAGATGTCTAGATGGGATGCCTGCGTGTCAGGTAGGAGCAAGAGGTTAACTACTCATGGTGTGATTGTGATAACATACAGAAACTCAAGTCCTTTTGTTCACCCGACCTAGAATACCTCACAATCAAATGCAGACCGTATTACCTCCCAAGCGAATTATCTTCAGTTATAGTCACTGCTGTGTAAGTGACATGTTTATTTGCCAAGATAATCTATTCAACTGACAGGTGTGGCATATCAAGAAGCTGATTAAACAGCATGATCATTCCGCAGTTGCACCTTGTGCAGGGAACATTAAAAGCAGACTCTAAAATGTGCAGGATTGTCACACTACACAATGCCACAGATGTCACATGTTTTGAGGGAGCTTGGAATTGGCATGCTAACTGCAGGAATGTTCACCAGGGCTGTTGCCAGAGAATTGAATGATAATTTCTCTACCATAAGCTGCCTTCAATATAGTTTTAGAGAATTTGACAGTACGTCCAATTGCCCTCACAACCACAGACCACGTGTAACCACGTCACCCAAGACCTCCAAGTCTGGCTTCCTCACTGGAGGGATCGGCTGAGACCAGCCACCAGGACAGCTGATGAAACTGTGGGTTCGCACAACAAAATAATTTCTGCACAAACTGCCAGAAACCATCTCGGGGAAGCTCATCTAGGTGGTCGTCCTCCTCACCAGGGTCTTGACCTAACTGCAGTTCGGCATCGTAACCGATGTCACTGGGTAAATGCTCATCTTTGATGGCTACTGGCATGCTGTAGTAGTACCAGACAGATGGCAGACCATTGCGTCAAGTGGGTGAGCAGTTTGCTGATGTCAACGTTGTGAACTGAGTGCCCCATGGTGGCAGTGGGGTTATTGTATGGGTAGTTATAAGCTATGGACAACGAACACAATAACATTTTACCGATAGCAATTTGAGGCCCATTGTCATGCCATTCTTCAGCTGCCATCACCTCATGTTTCAGCATGATAATGCATGACCCCATGTCAAGGATTTGTACTTAATTCCTGGAAGCTGAAAATGTACCAATTCTGCCATGGCATGCATACTCAACAGACATGTCACCCATTGAGCATGTTTGGGATGCTCTGGATTGGTGTGTACAACAGTGTATTCCAGTTCCCACCAATGTCTGTAACGGCGTTCTTCGTTTGTCGAAAGAGAGTCGGACCGAAATGCAGCGTGGTTGTTACTCATGATCTTTAATAAAGGATTGCGATACATGAACATAACTTATACAAATACAAAAACAACAAAACGGAACGTGAAACCTAATTACAGCCTATCTGGTGAAACTTCACAGAGACAGGAACAATCACCCACGAAATACAAAGCGAAACCCAGGCTACCTATATACGGTTCCCAATCAGAGACAACGAAAATCACCTGACTCTGATTGAGAACCGCCTCAGGCAGCCAAGCCCATACAACACCCCTACTCAGCCGCAAGCCCAATAACCACAAAACCCCAATACGAAATACAACAAAACAAACCCATGTTACACCCTGGCCTGACCAAACAATCAACGAAAACACAAAACACTAAGACCAGGCGTGACAGAACCCCCCTAAGGTGCGGACTCCCGGACGCACCTCAAAACCATAGGGAGGGTCCGGGTGGGCGTCTGTCCATGGTGGCGGTTCCGGCTCGGGACGTGGACCCCACTTCATTAAAGTCATAGTTCCTCCCCTTCGCATCCCGGGATAATCCACCCTCGCCGCCGACCATGGCCTAATAGTCCTCACCCAGAACCCCACTGAACTGAGGAGCAGCTCGTGACTGAGGGGCAGCTCGGGACTGAGGGGAAGCTCGGGACTGAGGGGAAGCTCGGGACTGAGGGGCAGCTCGGGACTGAGGGGCAGCTCGGGACTGAGGGGAAGCTCGGGACTGAGGGGCAGCTCAGGACTGAGGGGCAGCTCGGGACTGAGGGGCAGCTCAGGACTGAGGGGCAGCTCGGGACTGAGGGGCAGCCCGGGACTGAGAGAAAGCCCAGTACTGAGAGGAAGCCCAGTACTGAGATGAAGCTCAGGCAGGTAGTAGGCTCCGGTAGATCCTGGCTGGCTGGCGGATCTGGAAGATTCTGGTTGACTAGCAGATCTGGAAGATTCTGGTTGACTAGCAGATCTGGAAGAATCTGGTTGACTGGCAGATCTAGAAGATCATGGCTGGCTTGCGGATCTAGCTGCTCTATGGAGACTGGCAGATCTGGAAGAAACTGGTTGACTGGCAGATCTGGAAGAATCTGGTTGACTAGCAGATCTAGAAGATCATGGCTGACTGGCGGATCTAGCTGCTCTATGCAGACTGGCAGCTCTTTGCAGACTGACACCTCTGGCTGCTTCATGCAGACTGACAGCTCTGGCTGCTTCATACAGACTGACAGCTCTGGCTGCTTCCTGCGGACTGACAGCTCCTTGCAGACTGACAGCTCCTTGCAGAATGGCAGCTCTTTGCAGACTGACAGCTCTTTGGAGACTGACAGCTCTGGCTGCTTCATGCAGACTGACAGCTCTGGCTGCTTCATGCAGACTGACAGCTCTGGCTGCTTCATGCAGACTGACAGCTCAGGCTGCTCCGAACAGGCAGGAGGCTCCGGCAGCGCTGTAGAGGAGGAAGGCTCTGATAGCGCTGAAAAGGTGGGATACTCCGACAGCACAGGATAGGAGAAAGGCTCTGATAGCGCTGAACAGGCGGGAGACTCCGACAGCGCAGGAGGGGCGAGGCGCACTGTAGGCCTGATGCGTGGTGCTGGCACTGGTGATACTGGAGCGAGGACACGCACAGGAAGCCTGGTGCGGGGAGCTGCTACCGGAGGACTGGTGTGTGTAGGTGGCTCTGGATAGACCGGACCGTGCAGGTGCACTGGAGCCCTTGAGCACCGAGCCTGCCCAACCTTACCCGGTTGAATACTCTCGGTCACCCTGAATAGCCCGCACTGGGCTATGTAGGCGAACCGGAGACACCGAGCGCAAGGCTGGTGCCATGTAAGCCGGCCCAAGGAGACGTACTGGGGACCAGATGCATAGAGCCGGCTTCATGGCATTTGGCTCGACGCTCGATCGAGCCCGGCCGATACGCGGAGCTGAAATATACCGCACCGGGCTGTGCACCCGCACTGGAAACACTGTGCACTCCATAGCATAACACGGTGCCTGCCCGGTCTCTCTAGCCCCCCGGTAAGCACAGGGAGTTTGCGCAGGTCTCCTACCTGGCATAGCCATACTCCCTGTAAGCCCCCCCCCAATAATTTTTTTGGGCTGCTTTTCGGGCTTCCATCCACGTCGCCGTGCTGCCTCCTCATACCAGCGCCTCTCCGCTTTAGCCGCCTCTAGTTCCTCCTTGGGGCGGCGATATTCACCAGGCTGAGCCCAGGATCCTTTTCCGTCCAGTTCTTCCTCCCATGTCCATTTATCCAAGTGGTGCAGCCTCTCCCACTGCAGCTGCTTCTGTTGCCTCTCCTTAGGCTCCTGCCTGTTAACACGCTGCTCGGTCCGTGTGTGGTTGGTGATGAGCATGTTTGGGATGCTCTGGATTGGTGTGTACAACAGTGTATTCCAGTTCCCACCAATGTCTGTAACGGCGTTCTTCATTTGTCGAAAGAGAGTCGGACCGAAATGCAGCGTGGTTGTTACTCATGATCTTTAATAAAGGATCGCGATACATGAACATAACTTATACAAATACAAAAACAACAAAACGGAACGTGAAACCTAATTCCAGCCTATCTGATGAAACTACACAGAGACAGGAACAATCACCCACGAAATACAAAGCGAAACCCAGGCTACCTAAATACGGTTCCCAATCAGAGACAACGAAAATCACCTGACTCTGATTGAGAACCGCCTCAGGCAGCCAAGCCCATACAACACCCCTACTCAGCCGCAATCCCAATAACCACAAAACCCCAATACGGAATACAACAAAACAAACCCATGTCACACCCTGGCCTGACCAAACAATCAATGAAAACACAAAACACTAAGACCAAGGCGTGACAATGTCCAGCAACTTCGCATAGCCATTGAGGAGGAGTGGGACCACATTTCACAGGCCACAATCAACAGTAATTTGTAGTTGTTTGGCAAAAATAGGTTCATTAGAATGCTTGGAACCTGCTCTTCCCGATAGGGTATAGCAATCAAACGTCTGGTCTGCATGGACCTCTATATGATATGGAAGAAGTGCTATTTGGTAAGCTCTTAGCGTCTTTGTCAATGCACGTTGCACAATTCTCCATTCTCTGTTTGTCAATTGATAATATTTTCACCCATCAGACTATTGTTAATTTAATATTTTCTTTAGGCAACATCTATTATTATTATATGTGTGAAATTAGTTTAAAAATACTTTAGATTTTGTGTGGACAAGCCAGCTGGGCAGGCAACTCTTGTCTTACAGTCCGAAAATACACTATCACCTTATTTTAGAATTGACATGCTCACCTATGCGCATCTCGATCAATCAATACATTTTCTCTCTAATACAATTTAAATTCGGTATCCTCAGGTTTCCTATGACCAATTTTAACATAATAAATGTATTAATTTAGCAATGTATTATTTATTATGGAATATTTACACAATTGAAATATCTGTGTGTGTGTGTGTGTGTGTGTGTGTGTGTGTGTGTGTGTGTGTGTGTGTGTGTGTGTGTGTGTGTGTGTGTGTGTGTGTGTGTGTGTGTGTGTGTGTGTGTGTGTGTGTGTGTGTGTGTGTGTGAGAGAGAGAGAGCGGGAGAGTGTCAAGGTCAGAGAATAATTCATTTTTTCTCTCTCCAGACCAGGGGACACGTCAAGCCTTGGGGATGAAAAGTGATTATATGGTAGTAATTGAATCCCGGTAAGCAGCTTGGAGAAAAGACCGAAAGAAACAGAGAAAGAAATGGAAAGACATGGCAAAAACGACTGTGCTGTAGCGTTGAATCTTAGCATTTACTCATCCACCAGTTAACATACAGGGACACAAAAATGCATTAATTATGTCTTCCAGTCCCGTTTTAAGAGTGGGGTGTCGACATACCTTTGCATATATATAGTGTACGTACAGTATATGTACAAAAGTTTGAAGACACCCATTCAAATTAGTGGAATTGTCTATTTCAGCCACACCCTTTGCTGACAGGTGTAGAAAATTGAGCACACAACCTTGCAATCTCTATAGGCATACATCGGCAGTAGAATGGCCTTACTGAAGAGCTTAGTGACTTTCAACATTGCACCGTCATAGGATGTGTCAAAAGGATGCCATCTTTCCAACCAGTCAGTTTGTCAAATGTTTGCCCTGCTAGTGCTGCCTAGGTCAACTGTAAGTGCTGTTATTGTCTAGGAGAAACAACGGCTCAGCGGCGAAGTGGTACGCCACACAAGCTGACAGAACTTACCGCTGAGTGCTGAATCACGTAGAGCGTAAAACTTGTCTGTCCTCTGTTGCAACTACCGAGTTCCAAAACTGCCTCTTGAAGCTACAACAGCACAAGAACTGTCGGAAGCTTAATGAAATGGGTTTCCATGGCCTCGAAGCTGCACACAAGCCTAAGATCACCAATGCCCAGTGTCGGCTGGAGTGGTGTAAAGCTTGCCGTCATTGGACTTTGGAGCAGTGGAAAAGCATTCTCTGGAGTAATGAATTATGCTTCACCATTTGGCAGTTTGACATACGAATCTGGGTATGGTGGATGCCAGGAAAACGCTACCTGTCCGAATGCATAGTGTCAACTGTAAAGTTTGGTCGAGGAAAAATGGTCAGCTGCTGTTTTTCCTTAGTTCCAGTGAAGGGAAATCTTAACGCTACAGCATAGAACGCCATTCTAGACGATTCTGTAGTTCCAACTTTGTGGCAACAATTTGGGGAAGGCCCTTTCCTGTTTGAGCATGACAATGCCCCGTGCACAAAGCAAGGTGTGCTTTGTGTTCAGAGAGCTCACAGTGGGAAGGTCATTGCCAGTGATCATTTAGGCTTTCAACACAACCCTCTCTAGTCTCATTTTAGTGTGACTGTCCGTGTTCTCATATCAAACTGTAATGCATGATGTGAGAATGCTCTGGATGATGGCTATGTAAACTGAACGAACCAGCAGCTGTTGTATGACCCTGTACTTTTTCAGTTGCATTAGAAAGTACAGTCACTGCTAGGCCTTCTTGATGATGTGGTTGGTGTTGATATCCCATTTCGATGAGTCACTGATGTAAGTGCCAAGGAATTTGAAAGAATCTGTCGGGGTTCTTCTGTTAGTCTATGTCTGTGGTTTTTGAGGCGTTACTGTGTTTCATTATTGTATATGATGAGACTGATTCTGGTGGTGTTGTCAGCATATTTAAAAACCATAATTGAGGTCTCCTGAGATGCAGTGGTGAAAATAATACTCAAATGTCATACTGGAGTAAAAGTAAAGATGCCTTAATAGAAAATTACTCGAGTAAAAGTGAAAGTTACCAAGTAAAATAAAACTTGAGTAAAAGTCTAAAAGTATCTGGTACAAGGTACAATGGTGGAAAAAGTACTAAATTGTCATACTTGAGTAAAAGGAAAAAGGAAAAGGAATATATAATATTATATATTATATTAAGCAAACCAGACAACATTTTTTGTTTCTTTCTTTCTTTACAGCCAGACAGAGGCACACTCCAATGCTCAGACATAATTTACAAACGCAGCATTTGTATATAGTGAGTCCGCCAGATCACAGGCAAAGGGATGACAACACGTTATATTGATAGGTGCGTGAATTGGACCATATTGTTGTCCTGCCTGAGTTTCGAAATGTAAAATCTGTTTTACCTAATTTCTACCAGCATGTCACATGTGCAACAAGAGGGAAAAAACTCTAGTCTACCTTTACGCCACACACAGAGACGCATGCAAAGCTCTCCCTCGCCCTCCATTTGGCAAATCTGACCATAATTATATCCTCCTGATCTGGCATACAAGCAAAAATGAAAGCAGGAAGTACCAGTGACTCGCTTAATACATAAGTGATCAGATAACGTGGATGCTACGCTACATGACTATTTTGCTAGCACAGACTGGAATATGTTTCGCGATTCATCCAATGGTATTAAGGAGTATACGACCTCAGTCACTGGCTTCATCAATAGGTGCATCGATGACATCATCCCCACAGTGACCGTAGGTACATATTCCAACCAGAAGCCATGGATTACATGCAACATCCACACCGAGCTAAAAGCTAGAGCTACCGCTTTCAAGGAGCAGGATACTAATCCGGACACTTATGAGAAATCTCGCTATGCCCTCCGAGAAACCATCAAACAGGCAAAGTATTAACACAGGACTAAGATTGAATCCTACTACACCTCTGTAGCCGATACAAGGAAGTAATTTAAACAGGTCAACATTCACAAGACCGCGGGGCCAGACGGATTACCGGGACGTGTACTCAGAGCATGCGCGGACCAACTGGCAAGTGTCTTCACTGACATTTTCAATCTCAAGCAGACCACCATAGTCCCTTTGCCCAAGGCAGCGAAGGTAACCTTCCTAAATGACTACCGTCCAGTAGCACTCACGTCTATAGCCATGAGCTGCTTTGAAAGACTGGTTAGGGCTCACATCAACACGTCATCCCGGAAACCCTAGACCCACTCCAATTCGCATACTGCCCCAACAGATCCACTGATTATGCAATCTGAATCGCACTCTACATTGCCCTTTCCCACCTGGACAAAAGGAACACCTATGTAAGAATGCTGTTCATTGACTACAGCTCAGTGTTAAACTCCATAGTGCCCTCAAAGCTCATCAATAAGCTAAGGACTAAACACCTCCCCCTGCAATTGGATCCTAGACCTCTTGACAGGCCACCCCCCAGGTGGTCAGGGTAGGCAACAACACATCTGCCACCCACCCTTATCCTCAACACAGGGGCCCCACAGAGGTGCGTGCTTAGTCCCCCCTGTACTCCTCCCTAAGTGTTTTTTAATTCACTGCTTTAGCACACTCCACCAACCCTGATGTCCTAGCCGTGTCTGAATCCTGGCTTAGGAAGGCCAACAAAAATTCAGAAATTTCCATTCCCAACTACAACATTTTCCTCGTCAAAGGGGGAGACATTCTAGACACAAAATGTTACAGACCTATATCTATCCTACCCTGCCTTTCTAAAGTCTTCGAAAGCCAAGTTAACAAACAGATCACCGACCATTTCGAATCCCACCATACCTTCTGCGCTACGCAATCTGGTTTCAGAGCTGGTCATGGGTGCACCTCAGCCACGCTCAAGATCCTAAACAATATCATAACTGCCATCGATAAAAGACAATACTGTGCAGATGTTGTCATTGAACTGGCCAAGGCTTTTGACTCTGTCAATCACCTCATTCTTATCGGCAGACTCAACAGCCTTGGTTTCTCAAATGACTGCCTCGCCTGCTTCCCCAACTACTTCTCAGATAGAGTTAAGTCTGTCATATCGGAGGGCCAGTTGTCCGGACCTTTGGCAGGTCCGGACAATGCGGGTGCCACAGGGTTCAATTCTCAGGCCGACTCTTTTCTCTGTATACATCAATGATGTCGCTCTGATCCACCTCTACGCAGATGACACCATTCTGTATACTTCTGGCCTCCAACTGCTCTTAAATGCAAGTAAAAGTAAATGCATGCCCGTTCTGACTTAGAATATGTGGACTACAAATACAAAGGTGTCTGGTTAGAGTGTAAACTCTCCTTCCAGACTCACATTAAAACTTCACTAGGGTAGGGGGCACTATTTTCACTTCCGGATGAAAAGCGTGCCCAAAGTAAACCGCCTGCTACTCAGGCCTAGAAGCTAGGATATGCATATAATTGATCGATTTGGATAGAAAACACTCAAAAATTAACAGACATTAAAATAAGACATTAAAATAATGTCTGTGAGTATAACATAACTGATATGGCAGGCGAAAACCTGAGAAAAATCGATCCAGGAAGTGGGATTTTTTTATTTTTATAGTTTTCTATTGATTGCCATTACAGTATCCATTGACTTAGGACTCAAATTGTACTTCATATGGCTTCCACTAGATGTCAACAGTCTTTAGAAATAGTTTCAGGCTTGTATTCTGAAAAATTAGGGCGTAAGTGCACTCTGAAGGAGTGGACACTAAGGTGACCCAGAGTATTTTCATGTGCGAGACCGAGGGCGCGCCTTTCTTGTTTACCTTTTATATTGACAATGTTTTTGTCCTGTTGAAATGTTATTGATTATTTAAGCTAAAAACAACCTGAGGGTTGATTATAAACATCGTTTGACATGTTTTTACAAACTTTACGGATACTATTTGGATTTTTCTTCTGCCTGTTGTGACTGTGTTTGAGCTTGTGGATTTACTGAACAAAACGCGCAAACAAAACTGAGGTTTTTGGATATAAACATGGACTGTATCGAACAAAACAAACATCTATTGAGTAAATGGGAGTCGTGTGATTGCAACCATATGAAGATCATCAAAGGTAAGTGATTAATTTAATGACTGGTTACTGTTTATAATGATTTGTCTGCTGGGCACTGTTCTCAGATAATCGCATGGTATGCTTTCGCCGTAAAGCCTTTTTGAAATCTGACACCGTGGTTGGATTAATAAGAAGTTAATCTTTAAACCGATGTATAACATTTGTATGCTTCATTAATTTTTATAATGACTATTTCTGTTTTTGAAATTGGCGCTCTGCAATTTCACTGGATGTTGGCCAGGTGAGACGCTACCATCCCACATAGCCTAGTGTGGTTTTTAAGCATCTCCAATCCTAAATTAAATAGAGAATCAGCTTCCTATTTCGCAACAAAGCATTCTTCACTCATGCTGCCAAACATACCCTTGTAAAACTGACTATCGTACTGATCCTTGACTTTGGCAATGTCATTTACAAAATAGTCTCCAACACTCTACTCAGACTACATCCAATTTGCTATCACAATGCCATCCATTTTGTCACCAAAGCCCCATATACTACCCACCACTGCAACCTGTACGCTTTCGTTGGCTGGCCCTCGCTTCATATTTGTCGCAAAACCCACTGGCTCCTACGTAAATCCCTGCCTTATCTCAGCTCACTGGTCACCATAGCAGCGCCCACCCGTAGCACGCACTCCAGCAGGCATATCTCACTGGTCATACCCAATGCCAACTCCTCTTTGGCCACCTTTCCTTCCTGTTCTCTGCTGCCAATGACTGGAATTAATTGAAAAATCACTGAAGCTTGAGTATTTATATCTCCCTCACTAACTTTAAGCATCAGCTGTCAGAGCAGCTTACCGATCACTGGACCTGTACACAGCCCATCTGTAAAGAGCCCACCCAAATAACTCCCCCATATTGTTTTTTTTGTTTTTTTTCTCCTTTGCACCCCTTTTTTTAGATTAATCTTCTGCACGTCTATCACTTTAGTGTTTAATTGCTAAATTGTAATTATTTCGCCACAATGGCCTGTTTATTGCCTTACCTCCCTAATCGTATTACATTTGCACACACTGTATATAGATTTTTCAATTGTGTTATTGACTACTTTTGTTTAGCCCATGTGTAACTCTGTGTTTGTGTTGCACTGCTTTGCTTTATCTTGGCCAGGTCGCAGTTGTAAATGAGAACTTATTCTCAACTGGCCTACCTGGTTAAATAAAGGTGAAATATATATATATTTTTAAATAGAACTCCCAGTTCACCCACAACTGCGTGGCCAAGCACAACTCCAACACCATCAGTAAGTTTGGTGATGACACAAAAGTGGTAGACCTGATCACCTGCAACAATAAGACAGCTTATAGGGAGGAGGTCAAATACCTGACAGTATGGTGCCAGGACAACACCCTCTCCTTCAATGTGAGCAAGAAAAAGGAGCTGATTGTGGACTACAGGAAAAGGAGGGTTGAACATGCCCCTATTCACATCGACAGGGCTGTAGTGGAGCGGATCGAGAGATTCAAGTTCCTATGTCACAAACTATCTTTCACGGTCCAAACACACCAAAACACATTTTCCCCCTCAGGAGACTGAAAAGATTTGGCGTCGGTCCCCAGATCCTCAAAAAGTTATACAGCTGATCCATCAAAAGCATCCTGACCAGTTGCATCACCACCTGGTATGGCAGCTTGTCGATCTGACCGTAAGGCTACAGAGGGTAGTGTGTACGGCCCAGTACATCACTGTGGCCAAGCTTCCTGCCACCCAGGACCTTTAAATACTAGGTGGTGTCAGAAGAAGGCCCAAAAATGTTTCAAAGACTCCAGTCACCCAAATCATAGACTGTTCTCTCTGTTACCGCATGGCAAGCAGTACCGGAGAGCCAAGTCTAGGTCCAAAAGGCTCCTTAACAGCCTCTACCCCCAAGCCATAAGACTACTGAACAATTAATCAAATGGCCACATGGACTATTTACATTGAACCTCCCACCCCCAGTCACTTTACCCCTACCTACACGTACAAATTACCTCGACTAACCTCTAACCCTGCACATTGACTCGGTACTGGTACCCCCTGTATATAGCCTCGTTATTGTTATTTTATTGTGTTACTTTTTATTTTATTTTTTACTTTAGTTTATTTAGTAAATATTTTCTTAGTTCTATTTGTTGAACAGTATTGTTGGTTAAGGGCTTGTATAAGTAAGCATTTCAGCGTGTGTGACAAATAACATTTTATATTACTTGATTAGACTTTTGGGTGTCAAGGAAAAGAGTAAAAAAATACATATATTTTTTTAGAAAGGTAGTAGAATAAACATAAAATTTGTAAAAAATATAAATAGTAAAGGAAAGTACAACCCCAAAAATTACTTAATTAACCTCTATGGGATCGGTGTCCCCACACGGGAAGGTTGAGCTAACGTGCGCTAATGTCATTAGCATGACGTTTTAAGTAACAAGAACATTTCCCAGGGCGTAGACATATCTGGTATGGGCAGAAAGCTTAAAATCTTTAACTTCTAACTGCACTGTTCGATTTACAGTAGCTATTACAGTGAAATAATACCATGCTATTGTTTGAGGAGCGTGCACAATTATGAACTTGAAAATGTATTAATAAACCAATTCAGCACATTTGAGCAGTCTTGTCACAACATTTTTAACAGAAGTGCAATGGTTCATTGGATCAGCCTAAAACATTGCACATACACTGCTGCCATCTAGAGGCCTAATTCGAAATTGTGCCGAACCTGGAATACTATATTGTGATCTTTCTCTTGCATTTGAAAGATGTTAGAACAAAAAAATGAAAAAATATTGTTTTTTTCTTTGTATGATCTTTTACCAGATCTAATGTGTTGTATTCTCCTACTTTACTTTCACATTTCCGCAAACTTCAGTGTTTTCTTTCAAAAGAATATGCATACCCTTGCTTCTCATTCTGAGCTACAGGCAGTTAGATTTGGGTATGTCATGTTAGGCAGAAATTGAAAAAAAGGGTTTGATCCTTAATTAAATACTTTACACCACTGCTGAGATGGTTTGTGAAGAGGGAGAAAATCAGGGGGGTGCACCAATACTGAGGGTCAGAGGGCGAGATGTCAGATTGTCTACCTTGACTGTCTGGCTTCTGTTCCTTGGGAAGTCCAGTATCTTTAGCATAAAGTCTTTGAACAAGATCCAGGTGTTGCACTGTGCAGGTTGACAATATCTTCAAATCAAATCAAATTTGATTTGTTACATGCACTGAGTACAAGTGTAGACTTTACCGAGAAATGCTTACTTACAATCCCTTAAACAACAGTGCAGTTGAAGAAGAGTTAAGAAAATATTTACCAAGTAGAAAAAAAGAATAATAATAAAAAGTAACACAATAAGAATAACAAAAACGAGGCTATATACAAAGGGGCCCTGGTACCGAGTCAGTGTGCGGGGGTACAGGTTAGTTGAGGTAATTTGTACATGTGAAGTGACTATGCATAGATAGTAAACAGCGAGTAGCAGCAGTGTACAAAGGGAGGGGAGGGGTCGTCAATGTAAATTGTCCGGTGGCGACTTAATTCATTGTTCAGCGGTCTTATGGCTTGGGGGTAGAAGCTGTTGAGGAGCCTTTTGGTCCTACACTTGGTGCTTCATGTCTACTGACATGAGTGCCACTGGGCGGTAATCATTTAGGCAGGTTACCTTTGCTTACTTGGGCACAGGGACTATGGTGGTCTTCTTGAAATATGTAGGTATTACAGACTCGGTCAGGGAGTTTAAAAATGTCAGTGAAGACACTTGACAGTTGGTCCGCGCATGCTTTGAGTACACGTCCTGGTAATCCGTCTGGCCTGTATAAAGGTTTTGTTCACATCGGCTAACGAGAGCTTTATCACACAGTCATCCAGGACAGCTGGTGCTCTCGTACATGCTTCAGGGTTGCTTGCCTCGAAGCAAGCATAAAAGGCATTTAGCTCGTCTGGTAGGATCACGTCACTGGGCAACTCGCGTCTGGGATTCCCTTTGTAATCCGTAATAGTTTGCAAGCCCTGCCACATCCGACGAGCGTCAGAGTCGGTGTAGTAGGATTTAATCTTAATCCTGTATTGACGCTTTGCTTGTTTGATGGTTCATCTGAGGGCATAGTGGGATTTCTTATAAGTGTCTGGATTAGTGTCCCACTCCTTGAAAGCAACAGCTCTAGCCTTTAGCTCTATGCGGGTAATGCCTGTAATCCATGGCTTCTGGTTAGGTTATGTACGTACAGTCACTGTGGGGACGACATTGTCATGGCACATATTGATGAAGTCGATGACTGAGGTGGTGTACTCCTCAATGCCATTGGATGAATCCTGGAACATATTCCAGTCTGTGCTAGCAAAACAGTCCTATAGTGCCATTGGACCTATTCAATTTGTAGGCAACTGGAATGGGTCCATATGTGGGTTCATTCATTATGCATATATCCTATCGCAGACTGTATCTTGTTAAGGGTAGTATCAAGGCCAATCCTACCACCTGCAGGGGATTAATTGGATGGCATTATACACTCTGATGTAGCCTACACTTAGTCATCTGTCAATTAAAAGTGAATCATGTTGGAGCTTAACCTATGACTATGAACATGTCCCTTTAGGGTGACAAAAAAGAGCAATCTGTCTTAACAAAGAACACAATTAGGTGTATTCAGTAGTGACTGTAACTGGTGGATATCAGCAGAGAAAGAAAATAGGAAGGAAAAAGTCTGAAATTATTGCAAGGAAGTGTTGAGGGGGTGAACAATGGAAAATAACATGCACACATTGCTTTTGGAGTGAGAGGAGTATTGTGTCGATGAAAAACAGGATAGAGAGAATAAGAACCAGATGCCATAATACTCCACTCCAGTCTCCAGGAGAGAATAAAACAGCAGGGAATAGACATAAATACATAAATAGAAGAGAGGGGACAGAGAATTTAAAGAGATTTAGAGAGATTGACTGTGATATTAGAGATGGAGAGAGAAAGAGAGATGAAAAGGAAGATAGAGTAAGGGAGCTGAATAGAGAGAGCGAGGGAGGGAGATGAATAGCTTTGTGGAGAGAAAACAGAATGGATCACTATATACAGTCCGTTCGGAAAGTCTTCAGACCCCTTTATATATTCAAGTTTTTTTGTTTGTTACAGCCTTATTCTAAAATGTGTTAAATAGTTTTTTCCCCTCACCAATCTACACATAGTACCCCGTAATGACAAAGAAAAAACAGGTTTAGAAATTTTTCCTAATTTATTAAAAATTTACTGAAATATCACAATTACACAATTACATAAGTATTCAGACCCTTTACTCAGTACTTTGTTGAAGCACCTTTGGCAGCGATTACAGCCTTGAGCCTTCTTGGGTATGACGCTTGGAACACCTCTATTTGGGGAGTTTCTGAGTTGTCTTGGCTGTGTGCTTAGGGTTATTGTCCTGTTGGAATTTGAACCATCGCCTCAGTCTGAGGTCCTGAGCGCTCTGGAGCAGGTTTTCATCAAGGATCTCTCTGTAATTTGCTCCGTTCATCTTTCTCTCAATCCTGACTAGTCTCCCAGTCCCTGCCTCTGAAAACATAACCACAGCATGATGCTGCCACCACCATGCTTCACCATAGGGGTGGTGCTAGGCTTCCTCCAGATGTGACTCTTGGCATTCAGGCCAAAGAATTCAATGTTGTTTTCATCAGACCAGATATTTTTTTTATCCTAGTCTGAGAAACCTTTCGGTGCCTTTTGGCAAACTCCATGCGGACTGTTTATGTGCCTTTTACTGAGGAGTGGCTTCCACCTGGCCACTCTACCATAAAGGCCTGATTGGTGGAGTATTGCAGCGATGTTTGTCCTTCTGGAAGGTTCTCCCATCTCCACACAGGAACTCTGGAGCTCTTTCAGAGTGACCATCAGGTTCTTGGTCACATCCCTAACCATTACCCTTCTCCCAAAATGTTCTTGGGGACCTTCAATGCTTCAGATATATTTTGGTACCTTTCCCCAGATCTGTGCCTTGACACAATCCCGTCTCGGAGCTCTACGGACAATTCCTTGTACCTCATGGCTTGTTTTTGCTCTGACATGCACTGTCAACTGTGGAACCTTATATAGACATGTGTGTGCCTTTCCAAATCATGTCCAATCAATTGAATTTACCACAGGTGGACTCCAATAAAATTGTAGAAACATCTAAAGGATGATCAATGGAAACAGGATGCAACTAAGCAAAATGTCTGAATTCTTATGTAAATAAGATATTTCTGTACTTTATCTTTAATACATTTTCAATCTAAAAACCTGTTTTTGCTGTCATTATGAGGTATTGTGTGTAGATTTTTAAAAAAAATCCATTTTCGAATAAGGCTGTAACGAAAAAGTCAAGGGGTCTGTATACTTCCCGAATGCACTGTAGCAGAGGTTGTTTCAGCACCAGCCTGGCCCAGCAAACCAGCCATCTCTGGTTCAGGGTCCTGGGAATCAGAGCTGATTATTGGACTGTAATTGAATCTCTCTGATATGCAACACGTCCAATACAGCTGCAATGCAGAGATCGATAGGCTTGGTCTAATTTAATATTCTCTTAATCCCTTTCCACATTAAACACTTTATCTCCATCGGCAATTCTATTCTTCCTCTCTCCACTGTTTTTTTCTCTCTCTCCGCTGTTCCTTCTTTCCCCACCCGCCTGTCATGTAAACAAAACTGTGTTTTCCTTACTTCACTATATTCTTCTCTTCAGAACATCCCTCCATACCTCTCTATACTGTCCAATGTGTCACTAGGTATGTACTCTCTTCCTTTTGTCCTCCACTAGATTATTCATTACAGCTTATCATTTGCCTGCTCCCAATTATCCTGCCATGGCAGAGTCGTCCCATTGGCAGTCCCCCCAGATGGCATTGCCACAGAATGCTGCCTTGGGTATATGCAGTTAGAGGAAGTTAGCCCAAGAGAGTATGCAAGTCCCAAGCCACCGATAGCGTGTTGGGGTCAGAGCTATACGCTACTGCTCTCTGCAGACTCAGTGACACTGTAATTAAAATCAGGCAGGGAAAAAAGAAAGCAGCCCCAGCAGTGTCCCGCCATCTGAAGCACGGAAACAGCAGTAAGCCGGGCATGCAAGACCTAGGCCAAAATGCCTTAGCGGTTTTTCCCTACTGACCAGTTCGCAATAGTCAAACCAATCCAATTAGTTGTCTGTGATTTTTTTACTAGTGTTTTGTTTTTTCACGGTGTGCAAACCATAACTGTGAACGCTCCATCCTAGGCTGTTTATTAAAGCAGAGTTTCAACTAATTTTATGTAGTAACACATAGTTGCACCGGATTGATTTGCCTGACCCATTATCCCACTCTGGACCATCACTAATGGGGGTTACCATGACAACATACAATGTTTCAGGGGACTTGGTGAGGCCAAAGATCCTGAGCAGTGGCAATGTGGAAGCTGGCGTTAATACAGTATATAGACTTATAGACATGCCTGTGTACGGGCCTGCATGCATATGTGGGTGTGTGTGTAAAAGAGAGAGTTATAGTGTGTGTGTGTGTGTGTTAGGAAGGAGGATGAGAGTACACCAAAACCAACAATGTGTGTGGGTAGGGCTGGGGTTTACAAGCAAAATATTTGATGTGTCTGGCTCCGTCTACAGCTGTTATACCACCGATCGAATGAGCTCAGCAAACTGATTTCTCAACAGCTCTCACCTAAACTCATACTGTCATTGTTCTGTATTTTGTAATACAGAAATGTACAAATGATGCATTTTCAACATCAATATTTAAATTAAATAAAACAAATAATAATGCAATACGGCAATATGAGATCTGTATGTAAAACATTTATATTTGACCTTTTTTGTCGTTAATCTTATGCAGATCGACTTAAAGTAAGTGCATTCATCTTAATAAGATATCTATGTGAAACAACCACATATCACAGTCGAATATACGGGATACAAACATTAAATTCCAGCTTAACAATGTACTATATATAGAGTTTTTCACAAAAAATATATATATTTATACACATCTAAAATATATGAATTAAACATCTGAGAACAGTAATATTGTACATGAAGTGACGCACAAGCAGTTATTTCTGATGAAAAAACACAATTGTGAAAATTGGTGGATATAGTGTTTTGCGAATAAACTTTTCAAATATAACACCCTAAAAAATGCAGTCATTTTCAAGCATAAGAACAAAAGTTTAAGTGGGTTACTCTTCCCGGCCAGGTTTTAGTGTCAGTCAATTAATCTGCAAGCTCACAGTCAGCTGTCCCCAATGACCTTGTCCTCCATGTAGCCTCATACAGTAAGCTCTATCTCCCAAACATGCCAATTAATTTGACCCCTGTGTTGTGGACAAAACCAAGCCTGTTTGATAGTTTCTGTGGGTCAATAAATCAAATCTCAACTAAATGTCCTGTTGAGACTGTTCATTGGGGGTCATGGTTCATTGACATCCCCGACATGCACACACATGCACACACACATACACAGACACAGACACACACACACACCGTATTCCAATGTGACGCCATGACCTTTTGCATCTACAGTCCGTCATGGACAACTTGACCCGATTTTGGAAAAGGTTGTAGCCCTGCCAAAGGCAGAATTTTGGCAAGGATCAAATACTATTTTTTTTCAACATAGGTGAGTTGTTTGATATGTGATGTTGTTATCTTATCCCTGCATGGCATCTCAACTTATTGGACTCCATATACATTTATTTCATGCTGGTGACATAATGTCACATCTTTTTTCTTTACATTTCAAAATAATTATTAAAACAGCTTTGAAACTAAACCCATAGCTTTCCTTCAAACTGTCAAAATATTGTCATAAAATGATCAAATCCATCCCCAGAGATGTTGCATAATATGCTAATATTTAGTACTAGTTATCTTTGTGAATAACTAATGCATTATTTGCACGTCACGTAAAATTCCGTCTCAAAAGGAGAAGGCTTTTGATGTCAGCAGCAGACTCATAATGAATTTAAGGTCTGGAAACCTTACACAATACACGTCCTTTTTAAAGCTGACATAATTCTGTAATAAACAACTTATAACACCTTATAACATCTCTCTCTACAGCCAGTATAGATGACAAGTCATAGAACTAAGTGATAGTTGCACTGTAAATAAGCACCCATCTGGGGTGTGTTATTTAAGAGTTTATGGGAGTGCGTAGCGGCCTTGGTTACGCTCCGGTTTTGATGTGTGTTGCTGTTAAGGGGCCATGTAATGAAGGTCCTGCTGGCTGAGTGATTGCTTAGGCTGGGCTAAGCCTCGCTTTGTTGCCTCCCACCACCTACTCCCCCAGGCTTTGCAACGCCAAGCACCCAAATACCCTGTTTACTAATCAGCTGCCCTCAGTCGTTTGTATAACCAATGCGAGAAATTACAAATCAATTTCTTTCAGATTTAGGGACTCAGGCTATGGATCAGATATTCAAAACTCCCTTGTGCTGCAGTGCAAAATGTAGGCTACATTTTATGGACAACAGAAGTTGGTAAGGTTGGACTGAATGAAAATAGCCATTGGAATGATATAATACAGTTAATGCAGTTGATTGAATTCTGAAATATTTGGTATAAAGTAATTATTTGCCATGAGTAAGCTAAAGTGTGAGGGTATGCAAGTTAGATATCTGAACTGTGTAAGTGTGAACTGTTTCAAAGGGGGGTGCTGTTGATCAGAACTGCAATCTCATCACTGCAAATGGAAACATGAAACTCCCAGTAATCTTAAGTTATATTGTGGTTTATGGGTCATCTGCCAGCCTAAAAGTGCAGAGGTGGGTACTTTTAGTTCATCCCCTGGTCTGAGCTCTCCCAACCTGATCAGATAGGAGTGATACATTTTAAAATGTATTTTAATGTTTCATCCAGGCGTATATGGCCCTGGCCAGCACTTAGCCCCGGTGGAGCTGTCTGGGCACTTTATCATTTTCAAAATTAAAAATGGGAGAGCTGGCAAGGGAGTAGCGGGGGATGAACACCACATGCAGTAATATCGACTCAGCTAAGCGTGGACTAAGGTAGTGCTTCATTGGCCCTCCTCTCTGTCCCACTTCTGAGGCAGTGCTTGCCTCAGTTTAATTGGGCTCCAGAGTGGCACAGCGGTCTAAGGCACTGCATCTCAGTGCTAGAGGCATCACTACAGACCCTGGTTTGATTCCGGGCTGAATCACAACCGGCTGTGATTGGGAGTCCCATAGGGCAGCGCACAATTGGCGTCATCCGGGTTTGGCCGTCATTGTAAATAATCATTTGTTCTTAACTAGCTTGCCTAGTGAATTAAAGGTTCAATACAATAAAAATGACAAAAATTATTTTGGGGCTGATTCAGTTTAAAAAAAAGAGGTGACATGTTCTATAACAGACTTTCTGCTTTTCTCAATGATTTTTTGTTGTATTTTCTTAAAACTACATTGTTGGTTAAGGGCTTATAAGTAAGCATTTCACCTGTTGTATTCTGCGCATGTGACAAATACAAATTTGATTTGATTGTATTTTACCTGGAGTGTCACACCTGACGCTAAACATATACATTGGGGCAAAAAAAGTATTTAGTCAGCCACCAATTGTGCAAGTTCTCCCACTTAAAAAGATGAGAGAGGCCTGTCATTTTCATCATAGGTACACTTCAACTATGACAGACAAAATGAGAACAAAAATCCAGAAAATCACATTGTAGGATTTTTTATGAATTTATTTACAAATTATGGTGGAAAATAAGTATTTGGTCACCTACAAACAAGCAAGATTTCTGTCTCTCACAGACCTGTAACTTCTTCTTTAAGAGGCTCCTCTGTCCTCCACTCGTTACCTGTATTAATGGCACCTGTTTGAACTTGTTATCAGTATAAAAGACACCTGTCCACAACCTCAAACAGTCACACTCCAAACTCCACTATGGCCAAGACCAAAGAGCTGTCAAAGTACACCAGAAACAAAATTGTAGACCTGCACCAGGCTGGGAAGACTGAATCTTCAATAGGTAAGCAGCTTGGTTTGAAGAAATCAACTGTGGGAGCAATTATTAGGAAATGGAAGACATACAAGACCACTGATAATCTCCCTCGATCTGGGGCTCCACGCAAGATCTCACCCCCTGTGGTCAAAATGATCACAAGAATGGTGAGCAAAAATCCCAGAACCACACGGGGGGACCTAGTGAATCACCTGCAGAGAGCTGGGACCAAAGTAACAAAGCCTACCATCAGTAACACACTACGCCGCCAGGGACTCAAATCCTGCCCTGCCAGACGTGTCCCCCTGCTTAAGCCAGTACATGTCCAGGCCTGTCTGAAGTTTGCTAGAGAGAATTTGGATGATCCCGAAGAAGATTGGGAGAATGTCATATGGTCAGATGAAACCAAAATAGAACTTTTTGATAAAAACTCAACTCGTCTTGTTTGGAGGACAAAGAATGCTGAGATGCATCCAAAGAACACCATACCTACTGTGAAGCATGGGGGTGGAAACATCATATTTTTCTGCAAAGGGACAAGGACGACTGATTCGTGTAAAGGAAAGAATGAATGGGGCCATGTATCGTGAGATTTTGAGTGAAAACCTCCTTCCATCATCAAGGGCATTGAAGATGAAACGTGGCTGGGTCTTTCAGCATGACAGTGATCCCAAACACACCGCCCGCGCAATGAAGGAGTGGCTTCGTAAGAAGAATTTCAAGGTCCTGGAGTGGCCTAGCCAGTCTCCAGATCTCAACCCCATAGAAAATATTTGGAGGGAGTTGAAAGTCCGTGTTGCCCAGCAACAGCCCCAAAACATCACTGCTCAAGAGGAGATCTGCATGGAGGAATGGGCCAAAATACCAGCAACAGTGTGTGAAAACCTTGTGAAGACTTACAGAAAACGTTTGACGTCTGTCATTGCCAAGAAAGGGTATATGACAAAGTAATGAGATAAACTTGTTATTGACCAAATACTTATTTTCCACCATAATTTGCAAATAAATTCATTACAAATCCTACAATGTGATTTTCTGGATTTTTTCTCTCATTTTGTCTGTTATAGTTGAAGTGTACCTATGATGAAAACTACAGGCCTCTCTCATCTTTTTAAGTGGAAGAACTTGCACAATTGGTGGCTGACTAAATAATTTTTTGCCCCACTGTAATTGGCTTTGTGGAGAGGGAATGAGTGTGCTGTTCTATTGCTGCACCACACTCCTTTAACTGCATTTGCAATGAGTGCTGGCTCTGTGATGGAAATTGAATCCCCCAGCACAGTGTTTTGAATGTGCTGACCACATTGTCAAGCTTGACTGGTGACTTTGAACTGCTGGCCACAGAAGCTATAATGAATTCAGACGGGACGAGGAGGGCTGCAGAGAGTGTTAATGCAAAATTTGCATGAGGGTGCCACCGTTATTTCCGTCATGATGCCAGCGCTTGCTGGAGCAAATCAAATAAATAAATTGAGGCCGGGCAAAGCTAAGTTAGCGCCTCCTTGAAATATTCATTCGTTCTTCAAGAATTCGGCAACTTTTTTTTTTTGCTTCTTTCTTCTATCTTTTTTTTGGTCGGATCTCTGAGAATGCTCCTTGGTCTGAATTATTGAACTTGGCCTCTCTGGCAGTATGAAAGGAGAGAGCGGAGGAGGAGAGAAAGAAAGAGACGTGATAGGCACAACTTCTTTAAAGGAGACATGTCATGTCATGCTTCGCCAGTGGCCCCTGATACAAAGAAGGTTATGTTAATGGTATATTTGGGGAAAAACAAATGAACATACACAAACACCCTATGGTTGACAGGAGACCCCTGGAAATGAATCACAGAAGAGGAGCAGCTTGATTCGACTGATCCACTGAAGTTGAGTTTTACATTTTAGAAGACAAATAGGCAATAAATACTCTCACTCACAATGATGTTTTGATTTTCTTTAGATCGAACAAAAAACATTTCAGCCCACAAGGACTAGGTCAGCTAAATGAGACATTGTCATCCAGGAGCGGAACAGGGTTGGCTCTCCATCATGCATCTGCTTTTCTCTATGATTTATTTTGCATTAATATTTTGTGTCTATCAGTACCATTGTGAATGGTAACATTGCTCATAATATCAGTCATCTTCCTCCACTTGAAGGTTACATGGTTTCTTAGATCATCTCGAGTTCTTTGTTTACCATTGCCTTGTTCCTGAAAAGTGCTTGGGTGTGATCATCCCTGTGTTTCTCAGCTTGTTGGTGCCCAACCGTGCAGCCACCACAGATGTTCAAGAGGTGATTACAATGTAGGAATGTTTACTTTCATTTCCTGATGTGGGCTGTTAAGTCCCAGTTACATCAAGATTGGAGAGAAACATCTGTTGGAGGAAAGTGAAATAATGAGCGTAGAGTACATGCACCAGTATGGTCAAATTTGTGTGATTGAGATCTTAGAGATATGACAGGTGCTTCGTATTATACTGATCAGAAGGATTGCACTCCAGGCTAAAATCAACTTATAGTGGACTGTGAACATCACATAACTTTTGAAGAGAGTAGTATGATAGTAAATCACTGTGACACAGGCCTACTAAATTGTATTCCCTAGACCTTCGGGAGAACTGCCTGTCATGGAACTCACTAAAATATGCACTATTCTCCATTTTAAATTTGTGCTTTAAATATTTATTTACATTTTTGAAAGTAGGGTGACCACATGTCCCGGGTTGTGCGGGACAGTTCCGCATTTTACATTTTGTCCTGCATCCCGCAACCAAATAGTCATGTACCGCATTTTATCAACAAGTTAAAACACCACTTACAAAATAAGGTTGATTTATCACGTATTTCAGTTAGACTTCCCATTAATTTAATGAGAATTTACATTCCAACCTGTCTCTTTTGCAGTCCCGTTGTGTACATGACAAGCTAGCCTACGATAAGGATGTATGCTATTCAAGTAAACTACATTTTTTTCAGCAGCTGCTGCTTAATTTGGAACCTCTCTCTCTCTCTCTCTCTCTCTCTCTCTCTCTCTCTCTCTCTCTCTCTCTCTCTCTCTCTCTCTCTCTCTCAACTATGAAGAGGATAATGGCTTTCTCCATGCAATTGTGGCAAAAAAAAATGGCCTAATCTGGGCTGCCTAAGACCCAGTGTTACTCCTATTACATCTGACAGTGTTAGTAGATTAACACTAGTTTGGCTGCTTAAACAAGAGTAATCCACTTTCATGCTATGGTTCCTGGTGTGTCAAACCTACGTCGAGAACATACACCGTTTACTAAAGAATAAAAATGAATCTGCTAATTAGTAGTTCCTGGGCTCTATGTACTTATTGCTAATGAAGTGCCTGCAGCCAAAGACAAAAACACACTCTCCAATTGTGTGTAATCATAAGGCCTGTCTCCCATCATATGATCATCAGTAGACAGTAGGCCTATATCAACTATATCATTAGTTGGATAATAGTTTGTTTCCATGACTACAACATGATGATAAAAGTAAAAGTCTCAAGCCCATTAGTAGGTGCCATTGAGCTACCTCTGTCTATCCTCACCCTGCCTATCCATACCAATCTTCCAACCCATTTGAACTGTTTCAGCCCACATGGTGATCCAAACACTGCAGCGCCGGCTACTGTACTTTAATATATCACGATGACAGACATACCACCATTCACTGCTGCCATGCATGAAAACTCAACACCAACCACCCAGTCAGTGAAGCCCTACATCACGCTACGAACCCATTGATGTCATGAACTAAGCCCATTACTCTCCTTAGATATTCCAACCCCAGAGGCCTTCCTTCCTTCAACGGGCCTTTGTTGCCCAAGTGGACCTGTTCACTGTAACTCATGTGGAAATGCATCTAATTTGAATAAGCCGTGAAAAGACAAGCTCTGCCCGCTCTACACTCTGCCCCACGGTAGTGACAGCTAAACCAAGTAAACAGAGATAAGGAGAGGGGGCCCTTTCCCTGGACATTTGCATGTTAATAGATACCCTGGCTGTGCAGTAATCTCCTGCTGCAGAGAGGATTTTTGTAAGCATGATCGGTAACATGATCTCTTTCTGGGTCACATGATGTCTGTGTTGGCACATCATAGGCTTCATAGGGCATGCTGTACTCTTATTTAATGTTGTAAAATGTATGGGAGATGGTATAGGAGCAGTGATATGTGTCCATGTAGAAGTCACCCTTACTGAAAAAACACATGATTTCATGCTGAAAATCCCAAAATTACATGTGACATTTCACGTAAAAACAGCTTTGCTGTTGCCAATATTATTTTTGTTGAGAGCTCTACAGATAAGTTCATATTGTGGATCCAAGGAGCTTATATGCAGCGTATGTAAAGTGTATGGGAGATGGTATAGGACCAGTTACCGAGAGTATATGTTTTAGGATCAATCAGCCAACTTAAAGTCATTCTGAAAGAGGTGAATTCAATTCCTGAATTGACAGAATTCAATCACAAAGTAGACTTCCCCAACCCTGTATTACACTAGTTATGTAATACCTGTCTTTCCTATAGTTCTTCCTGAGCCTGGAGCCAGTACACTAACCTGATTCGATCTCTCACTTCTTACCCTACAACCACCAGGGTAATTTGTTTTGTGCAGACCCCTCTTCAAAGTGATAGAGGGCTGTCACACTAAAACCACCTTCAGAATCATCAAGACCTAGCTGTTCAGGCCTTCAGTACTTGCACTGTGTCCCCACTTATCTGACCTCACTGTATTGGTACCAGTCTTTAAATGCACTAAACTCTTTACCTGACTTCCGGCCACAAACCCCAGCCGACTCATCTTTACTTTTTCTTTCTCAAGTGGACTTTTGTCTCAAGTTTCTTGCATTTTGTTTTGGTATTATACATTTACTTACAATAACTTTGGTTGATGGAATAATGGTTTCAAGCCCCTCAAAATGAAGGGGAGAAGACAGGTTTAAAGAAGGATTTTTAAGCATTGAGACAATTGAGACATGGATTGTGTATGTGTGCCGTTCAGATGGTGAATGGGCAAAACAGTTTTTCATCCTCAACAGTTCCCTGTGTGTATCAATAATGGTCCACCACCCAAAGGACATCCAGCCAACTTAACATAACTATGGGAAGCATTGAAGTCAACATGGAACGCTTTCGAAACCTTGTAGAGTCCATGCCCCGACAAATTGAGGCTTTTCAGAGGGCAAATGTTTGGTTCAACTCAATATTAGGAAGGTGTTCTTAATGTTTTATACAGTCAGTGTATATCCATAGCATGTCTATACCACATTCATGTCATGCTATGCAAGAGCTCATATTTAGGTATCTTAATAGATGTATCATTATAATGACAGCATAGTTTCATCATTGTTAGTGAATATGCCAAAAGGCCAAACAACGTTTGGAAAATTAGGCCAATATATACATCGCCTGTACCAGCCCAGAATGTCCGCATGTGTATATGCGTGTTTTTTTATAATGCAATTTGTGAGTCTTTGACTCATTACTGTATACTGTATATGCATTTCACTGTTGTGTGTCAGATGCTTTTACCTATGCAAATCTCAGCTATTTTTTTTTTTTACCTGTGTTTGTAAATGCAGCGTGTGAATAGACAGATCAATCCGTAATGCTTTTGATTCCGTTACTGAATGCTGACAAGGATATGGGTTAAAGCCTCTGATCATAATTAGAGAGATCAGTGCCTGCTGTGCTGGCTGATGCAGTGGACTGGGGCCCCTAGTCCTCAGTAGTATCAGCTGACTGAGAGTTGATCGCTGTCACAGTTTCCTACTGTTATTTGTATTAACAGGACATAAACAGACACTTCTCAGAAAAGATGGGAAGGAACTTGGTGTAGCCAATCCGCCTACAGACACATTGACATTTAGTTGCTATGGTAACTAGGTGGGAGATTCGCTGCTCCAAAGGGAGGAGGGGGGATTATCTAAAGACTTTGATCCAGAACTCAGAGTGAATGCATTTAATATGTAGTGCTGATGATGAAGCTACTGTGAATAGCAGTGATTTAATTTATGTCAAGGCCTGCTGCTTCTGAGATTGGAATGAATTGAAATGCCATTAGATTACAGAGGTAAGGAAGAAAAGTTAGATGGTCCATATTACGTCTTTGTACCTTGTATATCACATAACCTTGATGGCTGATAGATGGGGTATGACCCCTAACCATCAGTACAAATTCAAGATGCACTACTTCAAAAACAAGTAATGTTTCCTAAGGGAGTTGGTCCAAAGCTGTGCTACTATGACTGGGTCACTGTGTGTGCATCTGAGGGTCAAAGGTTAGCTTTCTTGGCAACTGGACATGTGACCTGGACAGTTCCACGCTGCTTTTTGCCTTGAGTTGTTTTGGGCCAAAATTAAATGCTACTTTATGAAAGCAAACAGCAAAGCTGGGGGCTACACATCTGGCATTGGCCATTATAAGGGAATATCCCCCTCTATCGGAGCAGCACAATTTTAATAAGGGAACATCTCAGAAGTGCGTCACAAGTAGTCACTGTTGTCCTTGAGTGTGTGTGTGCCTTAGGATTTTCAGTTTTTTTTGTAGGGGATTAGACACCCCATGGCGAGCTTCATCAGTGATGTTAATGCCAAGCCTCCTTGAAACTCTCAGCCGTCTGGTCCCCCCTCGCTTTTCAAAATTGCAACACTTCTCTCAGAATCAGGTTTTGTTTGTGTCCCTGAATAGTGTGTATGTGTTGTGCCTGGTCAGCTTACAGCCCTAAAAGATGTGTGGGGAAGTGATGAAAGCCCCCATCCATCCATTAAGTTAAGCTGGGACTGGAAATCCAGTTATGGGGCTGTAATAAGGCTCTGAGCTGCTCAAATAAACTGGATCCCTCCAATTCCCCTCCTTTCAGTGCTAACTGGCCATCTCTCATTCACCCTCCCATCCTTACTCAAGTCTCCATTTTCTCCATGTAATTTTCTTCTCTCTATGTAAACTTATCCCCTCCAACTGCTTGGACTGGACATTCCCAAATCTATGGTAGCTTGCCCTACATACAATATAAATCTGCACCGTTGTCGGTTTGATAAGAGAGAAAGACAAACACTGATTGGCTAAGTCAGGGTTTTCAGACCATAATGTCTGTTGCCTATGTTTGATATGTGCATACCATATCTACAGTATGTACTGTATGTTTCTGAATTAGTGGGGAGTGACTGCTCACAAAAATCTATGCATTTTGTCATTGCTGCAGAAGAAAATAAAATCCAAATTTTCCTGCCTTTTTTCTTCTCATCACGCCAAATGAGATAATGCTTCCCCTCACACTACTGCATTATATTATACTGTTTCTACTACCCATACCAGAACATTATAATGATGATAATAAAGATAACATCAACACTCACACTTTAAAAAGTTCTTAGGGATGCAATCCTGTTAACGGGATTGATATGACAACAGCCAGTGAAAGTGCAGAGCGCCAAATTCAAACAACAGCAATCTCATAATTAACATTACTCAAACATACATGTATCTTATACCATTTTAAAGGTAATACTGTTGTTAATCCCACCAAAGTGTCTGATTTCAAATAGACTTTACATCAAAAACACCACAAACGATTATACTAGGTAACCACCAAGTCACAGAAAAATTCTGCCATTTTTCCAGCCAAAGAGAATAGTCACAAAAAGCACAAATAGAGATAAAATGAATCACTAACCTTTGATGATCTTCATCAGATGACACTCATAGGACTTCATGTTACACAATACATATATGTTTTGTTCGATAAAGTGCATATTTATATAAAAGAATATCAGTATACATTGGCGCGTTACGTTCACTAGTTCCAAAAACATCCGGTGATATTGCAGAGAACCACATTATTTTACAGAAATACTCATTATAAATGTTGATGAAAATACAATTGTTAGACATGGAAATATAGATACACTTCTCCTCAATGCAACCGCTGTGTCAGATTTCAAAAAAGATTTATGGAAAAAGCAAACCATGCAATAATCTGAGTACAGCCTTCAGACAACAAACCAGTCAAAAAGATATTCGCCATATTGGGTAGTCAACAGAAGTCAGAAATAGAATGATAAATATTCACTTACCCTTGATGATCTTCATCAGAATGCACTCCCAGGAATCCCAGTTCCAGATTAAATGTTTGATTTATTTCGATAATGTCCATAATTTATGTCCAAAGAGCTACTTTTGTTAGCACGTTTGGTAAACAAATTCAAATTCATGAAGCGCATTCCCTGGTTGCAGACGAAATGTCAAAAAGTTCCATTACAGTCCATAGAAACATGCCAAACGATGTATGGAATCAATCTTTAGGATGTTTTTAACATAAAACGTCAATAATGTTCCAACAATAATGTCTGTAGAAAAGCAATGGAACGAGAGCTAACTCTCTCGTGACAGCGCCTCAGAGCATGTGGCAATCTGCCAGACACCTGACTCATTCCTCTCTCATCCGGTCCCACTTCACAGGAGAAGCCTGAAACCAGTTTCTAAAGATGGTTGACATCTAGTGGAAGCCTTAGGAAGTGCAACATAACCAATATCCCACTGTGTATTCAATAGGGGCTGGGTGGAAAGTCGACCAACCTCAGATTTCCCACTTCCTGTTTGGATTTCTTCTCAGGTTTTTGCCTGCCATATGAGTTATGTTATAATTACAGACATCATTCAAACAGTTTTAGAAACTTCAGAGTGTTTTCTATCCAATACTACTAATAATGCTAATAATGCATATATTAGCAACTGGGACTGAGGAGCAGGCCGTTTAATCTGGGCACCTTTCATCCAAGATACTCAATACTGCCCCTGCAGCCATAAGAAGTTAAATTACATTAATACACAGTTTAGGTGCTCTCTGGGAGTTAGTCACCCTCCATTCCTCATAAGCAGTCATAGAAGGTGCCCTGCCTCACCATCTTCTGTCTGCCTACATGCCCACTTTCTATGCCTATCCAAAGCAAGGCTTCTCAAGCGGAGCCTTCGATAAGATCTGGTAATTTATTATTCATCTAAAGCCAGCCAAGGTCACGTGGGCCCATTAGGCGGAAGGTTGTTTCAAAGGCCCTGTGAGTAGCGAGAAATTCACAGGGCGAGAAAGAAATCGAGGAGCAAGAGAAACAGTCCAAACACGGACACCTTAAATCTGGGGAAAGAAAAAGCACCTTGGTTAGTTTGATTGTTCCGGTGCCTCGATGAACAGTGGTCATCAACCTTTTCTGAGTCAAGATCACTTTCTCAGTGAAAAAAACAAGCCGAGATCTACAGTACCACTCAGATTTGTTTTAAAGCGGAGTTTGTCTTTTCAGACAAATGAAATGGTTCAAAATGGGAACACTTTGCCTACCTGGTGCACAGGGCTTCTGAATCAAGTGCGCAGGCCTTTATCGTTGTCTTTTCAATAGAAATGTTTGGTGATTGACTAGGTATGCTTTGAAGATCCCGATCGACCGGTTTGTGACCACTGCTCTAGAATAAAATTCACAACCTGACAAATGAATCAAAGGATTATTTATACATGATATATCTCTCATAGTGTAAGGAAGATAGTGGAACAACACTGGAAGAGAACATCAATATTCTTTCTTAATCATTTCTCAAACCCTTTAGGAAAGAGAATATCTATGATAATTATACATATGTGAAGTTGCTTTCCTTGATGCAATAGATTGTGTCTATCAACACATGACGCAATGTTCACATCATGTTTAATGTTAACCTAAACGGGATTAAAGCCGAGGTCTCCTCAACAGCTGAGGGTCCAGGGGCTTTAGGCGTAACAAAGTTCAACCACACAAAGACATAATAAGAAGGCACATATTATTCTTATCATTTCAAACCTGTATAAAGCAGTGTTCTTAAATGGTTTCCATGGAAACAATTACTGCATCTAGCATCAATGAGCTTGGAAGAAAAACTGTAAACCTACTTGAACGAGTGGGAGGGGCAGTGGGAGAATTCTCATCACATGCATATTTAAGCTTCTCGCCCTACTAAAAAAAATGTAATTGGGCAATTATTTTTCACGGAACAATGTCACATTGTCAAATGTGTTCCAGATATACTCTGATCTATCCTCCCAAGACCAATTATATACTACTACAACTACTACTACGATTACTACTTCTACTACTACTACTACACTGTAAAACCATGAAACGTGACACATTTATAAGGTAAACGTTAGTGTTTAAAACTTAAACACTAGGCATTTAGATTTGCCAGTAAGTGTTCTCATCTTCAACACAGGTGTTTAGAATGCAAGATTAAACATGAAAGTCAGCTTTTTTCCCCACTCAGTTTCCAACCTGGAGAACACCTACTGTATATCTCCTAAGTGTTCAGATTTTAAACACTAGTGTTTACTTTCTCATCGTCCTGTTTAGAATGCATTTAGTCCATCGAAATTCATGTGACTTTTAATGCCTTTTATTCAGATCAGTGTTAGCAGTGTCAACTTACCTACATTTCAGCACAAAACAGGACATTTGATTATTTTCAGTCATGTGGTATTGTTGTTGTTACTCGACTGTGATGATTTAATTTCCTTTAACTCAGAGTGAAAGAGACATGGGATTGGCCACTTTATCATATTTTCCAGCATGCTTTGTTGCAGGTTGATTTTTAGAAAAGTTTGTTTTAGTATCTACTGTATGATTCCTCATGCAAATTGATTAATTGATCTTATACTTTACAAAGATAAATAACGTACAGTCTAAACAAATCCAATCTTGAAGGGGTTGGACTTATTGCACCCATTACTGACATGGTTGGTCCAGTTTAGATGGTTTAGGTAGTATTTCTTGTTTCGTCCTTTACTATAGCAGTCATTATAAGTGCAGGTTGTGGGTGATAAAATATTCCAATTGATGGATATTTTTCCTTCTGGATGGATTCAAATAGGAACTACTAATCACATCACAAACCAGGGTATTGTGACTTGCAGGTCTGATGTGGCCCCTGAGCCAGGATTTTCAGACCACAATGTTGAGGATAATGATAAATGTGGTCATAAAGTGTTAACTTTTAATTGAAGCACATTCACCTAGGCAGCCACTTAGTGAAGACTTCAGGAATAGACTTATTGAAATCAACAACCACGCCTCTGTCACAAACAAACATTCTCACATTCACTCTAAATGTATGCTGGAAAATTTACAAATACAGCTTTACATCTTAGTGTTAAAAAAACACCCCCGGTGTTTAGTGTTGAAAACCTAAACGCGTTGTCTTGAATAAACGTGTTTATGTCTTTAAAAAGTGTTACAGGGAGAAAAAAATGATTTGGTGTTTACTATCTAAATACTGCATTTTCATTGAAAACCTAAATGCCTTGACACATTTAAAAAGCATTACAGAAATGTGTTTAGTTACGTGTTCAAATCCTAAACACGTGGCTTTACTACAACTACTACTACCATACTGTTCCTTTTTAGGGTGTAACATAATAAAACAAAAAATCTAATATCATTGCGATGTTATGAAGCATACATTTTGTTTGCAAAATTGATCCAATGGCAGCCAAAAATGCAGTGCCCTAAATGGCAAAAAAAAAAGCTTCAGAAATCTGACATTGAGAGCAAAACATTAAATATACTGACTTCACTTTGATGAACACATGACTAGTTTATAAAAGGACTCTTATTTTATCAAGTACATAATATTGGAGGTCAGACATCCTGATGTTGCAGGTGCTCAGAGTTAGAATTTGAGATCTGATGCTTCTCTAATGACTGCAGTGCTACAGTACATCCATAAAGATAATGAAACTGGCAGTAAATATGAGGCCTTTCAGGACAGTCTGAGAGGCTGCTTGACTGTAGACCACAATTATACCTACTGGCACAACTCCCAAACTGAGCCCATAATACTATAATGCCCCTTCATCCATGTCAGAGCAATACTTTTACAACCAATAAGTGAGGGTCTTCTACTTTAAATTAGCTGTATCATGCTTTCAATGGGCAGCAAAAGCCTGGGAACAATGTAAAATCAACATAGATCATCCTCGCAGTGGATTGAGTGGAAAAAACAAGTGTTTAGGACACAGATTATATTGAAGATATTTTTATTTAAAGATATTGGTCTTCTTAACACCAATATATTCAAGTAAACCAGTGATACAATGCCTAGAGCAAAACAGGCTTAGCAAAGCACAGAGGGGATATGATTGCAGCATATCCAGGATAATCACATGAATATGCATGAAATTATGCTGTATACTTAACATTCAATCATCTAGCTACTGGTGCATATCTATTGAGCTTCACGTTATTACATACATTGTTGAAATGTATGCATTTTGTATTACAACCCTTGACATTGAATTAACTGCAATGTGTGGTTTGATTCTAAATGGATGGATTTAATGGGAGTGTGGGATGTTGTGGTGCAAGTGCTTTGAATGCACTGGAATACTC
This sequence comes from Oncorhynchus keta, assembly GCF_023373465.1. Taxonomy (NCBI): domain Eukaryota; kingdom Metazoa; phylum Chordata; class Actinopteri; order Salmoniformes; family Salmonidae; genus Oncorhynchus; species Oncorhynchus keta. The sequence continues at coordinate 33,508,242 of NC_068422.1, forward strand.
TATGGTTGTGAACTCTATAGCAGTGGTTCTCAACTGGTTTTGCCATATTGAACCAGGTTGTATCAGTTGTTTTTTTTGTGCCAAAATTCAATCTGTAAAAACTACTGTTTGTTTAACTTTTCTAGTGCAGGGGTTCCGCTAGCAACATTCCGCTGAAAAAGCCATGGCGCGTAATTAAAAATATTTTTTTACAAATATGTAACTATCACACTGTAACGGCGTTCGTCTGTTGAAAGAGAGTCGGACCAAAATGCGGCGTGGTGGTTACTCATGTTCTTTAATAAAATAAACGATACATGAAATAACTAAATATATACAAAAACAACAAACGAAACGCGAAAACCTATACAGCCTATCTTGTGACGACAAACACAGAGACAGGAACCTAGGCTACCTACATATGGTTCCCAATCAGAGACAACGAGAATCACCTGACTGATTGAGAACCGCCTCAGGCAGCCAAGCCTATGCTAGACACCCCTACTCAGCCGCAATCCCAATGCCTACTAAAACCCCAATACGAAACACAACAAAATAAACCCATGTCACACCCTGGCCTGACCAAATAAATAACGAAAACACAAAATACTAAGACCAAGGCGTGACACACACATTAATTAACAAGTCCAATACAGCAAATGAAAGATACACATCTTGTTAATCTACCCACCGTCTCCGATTTCAAAAAATGCTTTACAGCTAAAGCACAACATATGATTATGTTAGATCATAGCCAAGTCGAAAAAACACACAGCCATTTTTCCAGCCAAATATAGGAGTCACAAAAGCAGAAATAAAGTTCAAATGAATCCCTAACCTCTGATGATCTTCATCAGTTGACACTCATAGGACATCATGTTACACAACACATGTATGTTTTGTTCGATAATGTGAATATTTATATCCAAAATCTCAGTTTACATTGGCGCCTTACATGCAGTAATGTTTTGATTCCAAAACATGCAGTGATTTTGAATAAATACTCATAATAAACATTGATAAAAGATACAAGTGTTATTCACCAAATTAAATATAGACTTCTCCTTAATGCAACCGCTGTGTCAGATTTAAAAAAATACTTTACGGAAAAAGCATAATCTGAGAACGCCGCTCAGAACCCAAAACAGCCAGAGGAATATCCGCCATTTTGGAATCAACAAAGTTAGAAACAACACCATAAATATTCACTTACGTTTGATGACCTTCATCAGAAGGCACTCCCAGGAATCCCAGTTCGACAATAAATGACTGATTTGATTATGTCCAAATAGCCACTTGTTGTTAGCGTGTTCAGCCCAGTAATCCATCTTCATGAGGCGTAGGCAATTCATCCAGACAAAAACTCGAAAAGTTCCGTTACAGTCCTTTAGAAACATATCAAACGATGTATGGAATCAATCTTTAGGATGTGTTTAACATAAAACATCAATAATGTTCCAACCGGAGAATTCCTATGTCTTCAGAAAAGCACTGGAACGAGAGGTAACTCTGTCGGGAGCGTGCGTCATGAGAACAAGGCACTAAGCCAGACCACTGACTCAAACAGGTCTCATGAGCCCCTCCTTTATAGTAGAATCCTCATTCAAGTTTCTAAAGACGGATGACATCTAGTGGAAGCTATAGGAAGTGCAACTTTATCCATATCTCAATGTGTATTCATTGGCCAAGCTTTGAAAAACTACAAACCTCAGATGTCCCACTTCCTGGTTGGATTTTTCTCAGGTTTTTGCCTACCATATGAGTTCTGTTATACTCACAGACATCATTCAAACAGGTTTAGAAACTTCAGAGTGTTTTCTATCCAATACCAATAATAATAATATGAATATGAATATATTAGCATCTGGGACAGAGTAGGAGGCAGTTCACTCTGGGAACGCTATTCATCCAAAAGTGAAAATGCTGCCCCCTATCCCAAAAAGGTTAATGCTATATTGTTAGTATATACAGTCCCACCTTTTTCATTGTCGTTTAAGTTCAGACCAGAGAATAAATAAAAAAATGAATCAATAATAAATATGTACATACTGTACATTATATGTATTGTTACAGCATCCAACAAACACATAAACAACAAAAACATTTTTTTGACGCAAACCATCCAAACCTCCCTGGGTGAACTGCTGCTCTATAATTTCACTTGTCCTTGATACCCTCTGTCTGACGTCAGTTTGAGCAACACTCACCACAAAATACAGGCAAGCTAAACATTGGCAACTTGCTGTTGAGAAATGTAGAAAATACAGGTAGGGTCGAGAGGGAAGACTGGGGATATGTGTGGGTAATTAGTTCATCCATCTACTAACAAGCTAATGTCAGACCAAAGTATTCCCCTGTAAGTCAAACACAACAGAGAATTAATTGTGTGTAGGTTGATCTCATAGAGACAGGGGGAATGGACCTCTCCATTGTCATGAACCTGACGTTGAGCTGACTTTGCATCTGTCAAACTTGGGGAAGCTTCATCAGCGTACACCGCTTCCCCCGACCAGATGTTTGTTGTACTTTTTAGAGTCACCTTAAAGAAAACAGCACCAGCTGAATGGGAGATTCCTGCACTTCCAATGCCCTCTTTCACCACTGTTGGACTTTGGAAGGGAATAATGGAGAGAATTGTGCAGACAAGTTGTGTTGGGCTTCTGGGGTTGTGTGCCCCCATCTGTTCTGTGCCTGTTTATAGGGCTGTTATCAAGGAAGAGGATGGCAATAAAGTCCAAAACACAGTGCCAAACATCCCTAACCATAAACATTGTTTGACAGTGCCACGGGCAACAGCAGTCCCCTATGTCTCATGTTTTGTTGGAAAATTCAACTGCCATAAGAAAATACAGAGGAAGTTAATTGTGTGACTGAGCCACCATCATTAGTGGCATTGTTATCCCCTATAGACCAATATATGACGAGCATGGTTCAGTAAAGCTATGGAACGTCACACCGTTTTCTAGATCTAGGACCATATGACAGATGCTTTAGTGCTGCTGGGTATGGGGTATGGGCAGTATGCTTAGGCATACACATGCATGTTGCAGTTTGAACACTCAAACCTGTTCGCCTGGCACCTACTACCATACCCTGTTCAAAGGCACTTAAATCTTTTGTCTTGCCCATTCACCCTCTGAATGGCACACATACACAATCCATGTCTCAGTTGTCTCAAGGCTTAAAAATCCTTCTTTAATAAATCCTCTTTGGGCTAGGTGTGCCGCAAACGACCCACCTCGACAACATCCGGTGAAATTGCACAGCGCAATATTCAAAATACAAAAATCGTAATATTAAACATTCATGAAAATACAAGTGTCTTACATATTTTAAAAGCATAACTTCTTGTTAATCCAACCGCTTTGTAAGATTTCAAAAGGATTTACGGTGAAAGCATACCATGAGATTATCTGAGGACAGCGCCCCGCATACAAAAGAGCATTAAAACATTTTCCAAACCAGCAGAGGTGTCACAGAAATCAGAAATAGAGATAAAATAAATCCCTTACCTGTGAAGATCTTCCTCTGTTTGCAATCCCAAGGGTCCCAGATACACAACAAATGGTAGTTTTGTTCGATAAAGTCCTTCTTTATATCCCAAAAAGTCAGTTTAGTTGGTGTGTTTGTTTCAGTAATCCACCCCTTCCACTCGTTCAACATGCAGACAAAGTAATCCCAAAAGTTACCAATGAACTTTGTCTAAACAAGTTGAGCAATGTTTCTAATCAATCCTCAGGTACCCTAAAATGTAATTAAACAATACAATTTAAGACGGAATGTGGTATGTTCAATACCGGAGATAAATAACGAAGTATGCGCCCTCATCCACGTGTGCCACAAGACTACAGTCAAAATGAGAGCCACCTTGAAAAACTACAACTACTAACTAATTTTTCAAAAAACAAGCCTGAAACCCTTTCTAACGACTATTGACATCTAGTGGAATCCATAGAAACTGAAATATAGACAAGCATTTGAATGGACTGTGACCTCAAAAAAATAATAATTCCGGATTGATTTTCCTCGGGTTTTCACCTGCCATTTCAGTTCTGTTATACTCACAGACATTATTTTAACAGTTTTAGAAACTTGTGTTTTCAATCCAATGCAAATCTATATCATATCATAGCTTCTGGGCCTGAGTAACAGGCAGTTTACTTTGGGCATGTCAGTCATTCAAACTTCCTAATACTGCCCCCTAGCCTTAAGAAGTTTTTAACCTCCCTCATTCTCATACACACCCAGGCTGTATCACATCCATACGAGTCCCATAGGGTGGCGCACAATTGGCCCAGCGTCGTCCAGGTTTGGCCGGTGTATGCTGTCATTGTAAATAAGAAGGGTCTTCTTAACTGACTTGCCTAGTTAAATTCAGGTTTTAAAAAAATACACTGATTGAAGTGGATTTAACAAATTACTATATCAATAAGGGATCATAGCTTTCACCTGGTCTGTCTATGTCATGTAAAGAGCAGTTTTGTACACTCAATGTATTTTTTTAACCTTTATATATCTAGGCAAGTCAGTTAATATTTTTTTTCAATGACAGTCTATCAGGGAACAGTGGGTTAACTGTCTTGTTCAGGGGAAAACAACAGATTTTTACCTTGTCAGCTCAGGGATTCCAATCCAGCCAACTTTCGGATAGTGACCCAACGCTCTAACCACTGCCACTCCAAAATGTGGCTCCCCATGTTCCTGCCTGGTAGTGTGGACATCCTCAGTGAGATGATGAGGGCTCTGTCTTGACACTGAGCCATGGGCAGCAGCTCTCAGCCTGTGCTGAAGGCTTGAGTTGTTAGTTGAAGAACCCCTGAGCACCAAGTGCTAACAGGCCAGATGGAGCTGCTGCAGCCTGGCACTGTCAGAGACAAGAGACAGGTCCCAGATGAGGTGAGAGTCCCCCCTCTCTCGTGAATATTTCTCACTTTTCCACAGCCTCTCACTGTCTCCCTCTCTTTCCATATCTCTCCCTATCTCTGCCTAGCTCTCTCTCTCTCACACGCTCTCTTTTTCTCATCGTCCTCATCATAGTGACACATGCAAGCCTGGGGCTCCCTGGCAAAATAGACTGCTGTAATTAACTCAGTAATGACACTAGTGAGTTGAGTCATTTCACCTGTATAATTAAAGGTGCAATGCAATTGTTTTATCTCAATGTCAAATCATTTCTGGGTAGCAATTAAGTACCTTACGGTGATTGTTTTAAATTAAAATTGTGAAAAATAAACAAAAATAGCTTTTTAGCAAAGATTATTTTCGGTCTCTCTCACACACACCCTTTAAAGCTCCTTTATTAAGATCCCATTTTCAAAGTCACTGAGATGTCTTCTTCTAGCCATGGTAACCAAAATAATGGGCAACTGCATTTTTATACATGGCCCTAAGCATGGTGAGATGTTTTAATTGCTCAATTAACTCAGGAACCACACCTGTTCGGAAGCACCTGCTTACAATATACTTTGTATCCCTCATTTACAACAAATTAAAAGTAGCCTACATGGATGACAAAATGTGCTTTTATGGACCATTCCTGCACCAAAGCACACTTTTCAGAAAGCTAAGGCCATTATTGGTTAAAGTAAACAAAACGAAAAATCTAATTAAAATGGTTTAATATGTGTTCTCACATTATCCACATACACATGCTTATTCAATACAAATAATTAATTCAGATTAAAGTAATTCCATTTCCCTTTTCTTCCCTTATAAAGCATGAACTTGTGTGGCTATTGATCTGAATCATTGTGGTCCAATAACTCATTACATCTCTTGAGAGAAGAATATGTAATTTCAGTGCAATGAAAAGCAATTTGGAGTGTGCAATTTACACACTCCCCTGATTAGAGTTATTTAAAAGTGTGGGTGGCAAAAACACGTTTTGATTCATGCATAGCATTGTGATAGAAGACCATATCTGACTTGCTTTTACAAGCTTCACCTTGATACACATCAGATGGAGGGAGCGTTGTAAAATATTCTAGTGGCTTCCCACTGGGCACAGATCTGAATTCAACATCTACATGTAGGTTCCACGCAGGGGTGCCAATTTGGTTTTAGAAGTGAGGGGAACATAACCTAGCGAGGGGTCTTTTCTGGGGCATCTAAAGCTCATTTCCTGCATTTTTACACAATCCAATCTCTATTTGCCGTCTCTATTTAGAACATAAAATAAGCAAAAGTGCCCACAGTCACCAAACTAGGAAAGAGATCATTATTAAATATGTTTAAGTGATTAAAAAGACGGAACGAGATCAAAGGTCATTCAACAGTAAATATTGTGTTGCACCTTTAACCAATAGCCTAACAAATGAACAACTTTTGAAAAAATACTTATAATTTTGATTGTCTTTATTAAGACATCCTCTATATCAAATTTCAGCCATATCGACCAGCTAGCCTGAGCCGACTGCATGCCCAACCCCAACCAGTCTAGTCAATAACTCAACTCTTGGGCCTCCTGGGTGGCGCAGTGGTCTAAGGCACTGCATTGCAGTGCTAGCTGTGCCACCAGAGATTCTAGATTCGAGCCCAGGCTCTTCCGCAGCTGGCTGTGACTGGGAGGCCCATGGGAGGCCCAATTGTCGTTAGGGAGGCTTTGGCCGGCAGGGATATCCTTGTCTCATCGTGCACCAGCGACTCCTGTGGCAGGCTGAGCGCAGTGTACACTGGCCAGGTCACCAGGTGTACAGTGTTTCCTCTGACACATTGGTGCGTCTGGCTTCCGGGTTGGATGTGCGTTACGTCAAGAAGCAGTGGTTGGGTTGTGTTTCGGAGAACGCATGGCTCTCGACCTTCGCCTCTCCTGAGTCTGTACGGAAGTTGCAGTGATGAGACAAGACAGTAACTACTACAAATAACTCAACACAACCTTTTATTTTGAGGGTTGGAAACAAAAATAACACAAAAAAACACAATCCTCACAGAATAATAGCAAATCCTCCATATAATTAATATTATAGGCTTAATAGTACTCTAGAGCTCTTTTTACTTGCAAATCAAATCAAAGTTTATTCGTCACTGTCACGGCTGGCTGAAGGACTAGACCAAGGTGCAGCATGGTAAGCGTACATTTGAACTTTATTTATAAATGACGCTGACAAAACGAAGAACAAAAAAACAACCGGGAAGCTTTGGGCTATGTGCCCTGAACAACTACAAAGTTAACTTCCCAAAAAACAGGTGGGGGAAAAGGGTACCTAAGTATGGTTCTCAATCAGAGACAATGATAGACAGCTGTCCCTGATTGAGAACCATACCAGGCCAAAACTTAGAAAAAAGGAAATAGAATGCCCACCCTAGTCACACCCTGACCTAACCAAAATAGAGAATAAAAAGCCTCTCTATGGCCAGGGCATGACAGTCACGTGCGCCAAATACAACAGGTGTAGGTAGACTTTACAGTGAAATGCTTACTTACAGGCTCTAAACAATAGTGCGGAAAAAAAGGTATGTGTGTGTGTGAAGGTAAGTAAAGAAAAATAACAACAGTAAAAAGACATTTGAAAATAACAGTAGCAAGGCTATATACAGACACCGGTTAGTTAGGCTTATTGAGGTGGTATGTACATATAGGTATGGTTAAAGTGACTATGCATATATGATGAACAGAGAGTAGCAGTAGCGTAAAAAGAGGGGTTGGTAGGTGATGGGACACAATGCAGATAGCCCAGTTAGCCAATGTGCGGGAGCACTGGTTGGTCGGGCCAATTGAGGTAGTATGTACATGAATGCATAGAAAAAGTGACTATGCATATATGATAAACAGAGAATAGCAGCAGCGTAAAAGAGGGGTGAGGGGGAAACACAATGCAAATAGTCCAGGTAACCATTTGGTTACCTGTTCAGGAGTCTTATGGCTTGGGGATAAAAACTGTTGAGAAGCCTTTTTGTCCTAGACTTGGCACTCCGGTACCGCTTGCCATGCGGTAGAGAGAACAGTCTATGATTGAGGTTGCTGGGGTCTTTGACACTTTTTAGGGCCTTCCTCTGACACCGCTTGGTGTAGAGGTCCTGGATGGCAGGCAGCTTTGCCCCAGTGATGTACTGGGCCGTACGCACTACCCTCTGTAGTGCCTTGCGGTCGGAGGCCGAGCAATGATGCAACCTGTCAGGATGCTCTCGATGTTGCAGCTTTTTAGTTTCCTGAGGGGGAATAGGCTTTGTCGTGTCCTCTTCACGACTAAACACTAATTTCAGATAAACAGTAGTTATTTTCCCAGCTATATCAGTCATCTAAAGAGTAGCCAGTTTCTGCTCTGCTTGCTTTTACAACTCAGTGAAAGAGCACAACACATACACAGTGAACTATGCCCAACTCTCCGTGCTGGTTCAGCCAGCCTTCCAGAAGCTTTGCCTTCACATAGCCTGCTAGCCCGCTCTGTGGTGTCCAAAGTGGTCCTAAATCCAGCCATCGGAACACTACAAACAGCCTACCTGACCACTCTGAGGCGTCCGCATGATCCTGAAGCAAACCATTGACGCATTTTGTATCACATTGTAATAATAAAACTGGGGGGGACAAAAATTAAATTTCAGAATGTGGGGGGACATGAACCCCCCTATCCCCAGTGAAAGTTGCGCCCCTAGTTCCACGCCATTTCATTGAAATGATGTGGAAACAACGTTGATTCAACCAATGTGTGCTCAGTGGGTTAGCATCAAACTCTTCTGACTGAGCTGAGGGTGTGATATGAAGTATGCTTAAAAGTGCAACTTGTAACTGATGCCCCTGCACTTGTTTGTAAATTCAGGAGGTGGGTTATTTTTGTAGTTGCCACTGGGGAAGTTGTAAACTACAGCTGGAGCCTTCATGGACAGAGGAGATATTTTGGGTTATTGACACCTCCGTCTGAGTTTTACTCAGAACCACTGTGTGGCCAGGAAGAGAATATGTTCTAAAGCGGTGTATCTTAAAAAGGCAGGCTTCCTCTGTAGATCCACGTTCCTCAGAAAGTGTTTTCTTCCCTAGGATAGTATTAAATAGCCACTGTCGCCTTTGTGACAACTGGATTATACTAATGGTCTACTAGATAATGTTTAGGAGCAGCATAGGTGAAACATGATAAGGTCTAGACCACTTCAGACAGAGACTATTAGCTTGTTGCACGTCACCTCCAAAGATATCCCTCTTTCCATAAACGACTCGATTAATAGAACAGATTTTTAAAAAGGAAAATCAAATCAAAGTAAGTTAGGAAGGGGGGTGATATTAAGCACAAAGATAAGAGGTCTACTGATAAGGTGTTAATAGGTAGGAGAGTGGGAGAGAGAATGAGAGATAAGGGCTGAATTTATAATCATTTATCTCTACTTTAATGGTATTTTAACCTCACAATGGGATATAATCATACAGCTTCTAATAATAAACTCAAGCAGTGGCATTTGTTGGTGACTTCCTGCAACTGTAGAGGGTTGCCACCTCCTGGCAGCCATGTTGAAAGACCAAAGTATCAACTCTTTCGACAACACCTGATCTGTCAGAAAAGCTAAGAAACCTTCTTGCCCATCAAGACCTGAACCCAGACGGCTATCAGTACAGGGTCTGCTCCGATCATTTCATCACTGGTAAGTCTGGTCGATTTCAAGTTTAGTTTAGCTGTTATTCTAACCAGATGTTAACAACAAGACTAAGTTAGTCAACATTAGCTAGATAGATAGCTTGGAGTCTAGCTATTAGCATGTGTCACGTGAATTTCAAGTTTTTGGAAAAGCTATTTTGTTCACCATGAAATTGCACCTTTATAACAAAGGATTGCATGCATCTATCATCGCATTACATACTAATGTAAGCCTGCTATTCCTAATGTGATTAGTAGATTGGATAGTCATAATTCAGGCTATTAATGAGAGCGTAGTGGCATAGGCCTATAGGCTATATCAGAGATGTTTCTTTCCTTTGCATTTGAAAATGTGGCTTATAATAAACATTTCATGCAATTTTAGTACACTTTATGTGACTGGAGACATTAGCAGAGTCGATGGTAGCCTAGGCCTACTCTGCTGACACTGACAACAGATCACTAAAAACAACCTTTTCTTGAATACAACCATGCAATCTAGATGTATGAAAAGGGCTCATGGCTAGAAGGGATCCAGCTTTTGTCAAATTAACATCAACGTTTTTTGCATTTTAGCTAACCCTTTTCCTAACCTTAACCTAATTATCCTAAACTGCTATTTTAATTATCCTAACCTGCTGCTTAAGTTCTTCTAATATGCTACGAAATTCAAATATGACATTAATTTGACAAAAGCTGGATCCCTTTTAGCGACGAAAAGCAGAGATAAAAATGTAACAATATGACGTCCATATAGTTGTAGGACATTATTGTCCCAAAGAACTCCCGTGCTACCTACCCAATTATAATTTTTGGGGAACTTGGTAACACTTTACTTGATATCAAGCATCATAACACGTTATGACACGGTCATAACCATATCATGATATGTCATAACAGCTGATATAACTTGTCATAGTCTGTCATAATATGTTCATAACACTGTCGTGACCTGTATATTTCCACCTGTTCTGACATATATTGTGTTATTTTATGGCTGGTTATGACACCTACATACTGTAAGAGTGTCAAAATCAACATTTATTCAGTGATAAGTAAAGTAAAAAATATTCAGTGATAAGTACAGTAAAAAATATTCAGTGATAAGTAAAACATATTAAATGAAAGTAACATCAATGTGTGTTCAATTACAATGATAATGTAAAATGGTAAAGTTCAGAAAATGTTTTTAAACATAAACATACTGTGAACAAGTACTGTAGGCTACGGTGTAATGTGACGTTTTGCCTTGTGTGGTAGGTGTTGTTGATTTTAACACTGATGTAGGTGTCATAATCAGCCACAAAATAATGCAACATGTCTCACAACAGGCCTAAATATATGTGTCATCAGCATTTTATGACAAGTTATGTAAGCTGTTCTTTTTTATTTTTTATTTAACTAGGCAAGTTCGAATTCTTATTTTCAATGACAACCTAGAAACAGTGGGTTAAATGCCTGTTCAGGAGCAGAATGACAGATTTGTACCTTGTCAGCTCTGGGATTTGAACATGCAACCTTCCAGTTACTAGTCCAAAGCTCTAACCACTAGGCTACCCTGCCACATGGTTATGACAGTGTTAGAATGTGTTATGACGCTGGGTGTCAATTAAAGTGTTACTGAGAACTTTATTCATAATATAAGTGAAAATGTATGAACTTTACATCATAGGACAAAGGCCTCAATGGGATAGGACAACCTCCTGTGTTGACTACAATATATTTCATCTTTGTATAGCACTAAAACACCTGAATGAATTAAACACAACCAAACAATTACAGTGCGCTGATGGTATAGGTGACGTGAAGAAGTGATATTCTAACATCAGGGGTGCTTTTCATTTTGTTTCTGTACTGTAGGTTCACCAGCTGAACTCTATGAAGACGCCCATGTCGACTGGATTGCCATTGTAAAGATGAACAATGCTGCAGCACCATCCGTTTTTACTTCTACTACTTTGTCCCTTTCCAGATACAGTATGAAAGAGACATCCCTCAGTTATACAAGATGGTTGTCATTATGCTGTGCTTTGGTCAATCTGATTCTGTTGTGCCATTGAAGTAGAGAGTACCTTCATCTTGTCACCATGACAAAAGTGCCCCCTTCAACCATATGAATATATAAAATGTAATTTGGAACAACATGTAAAATACTATTTATGATATTGTAAACATACTGTACTTTCATGTAGGCTATATTGTTATATGAAATGAAAAGTATTTTTGTGTGTCATCTCTGCTTTGCCTTGCCCCCATTGAATTATATGTATTTCTTATCGCCTAACTAATCTTTATTCATTTTAAAATGTAAAAACATTCAGCATAGACAATGTCATTGTTGTGGTAGTCTTATCACAATGGCACCTCCAAGTGCCACTCAGACAATCTGGGAGGAAAGTATCTGGCATTGAACTTGATAGGAGGAGGTGTGTGTATGTTTTAAGCTAAGGATCTCATCAACTCCTGCTTCCATACATTTCACCACCTAGATTACAATGGTTGGATTTGCACTAAACGATTTAATTTCAGCATTTAAAAAAGGCATGTATAAAATCTTGTTTGATGATTAGCCCCATAAACAGTGCGTTTTTCCACATCGAGTTATGTTAGAGACTTATTCTAAAAAGTATTAAATTAAAGTATTAAATCTACACGCAATAAACGATAATGACAAATCAAAAACTTGTTTTTAGACATTTTTGTAAATTCATAAAAAATCTAAACTGAAACTTCACATTGTACATTTGACATAACTATTCAGACCCGTTACTCAGTACTATCTTGAAGCACCTTTGGCAGTGAATACAGCCTCAAGTCTTCTTGGGTGTGATGCTACAAGCTTGGCACGATTACAGCCGTTTTTCTCTGCAGATCTTCTCAATGTCAGGTTGGATGGGGATGGTTGCTGCATAGCTATTTTCAGGTCTCTCAGAGATGTTTGATCAGGTTCTAGTCTGGGCTCTAGCTAGGCCAGTCAAGTACATTCAGAGACTACTCCTGGAGCCACTCCTGCGTTGTCTTATCTGTGTGCTTAGGGTCATTGTCCTGTTTGAAGGTGAACCTTCGCACCAGTCTGAGGTCCTGAGTGCTCTGGTGCAGGTTTTTGTCAAAGGATCTCTGCGTACTTTGCTCCATTCATCTTCCCTCAATCCTGAATAGTCTGCCAGTCCCTGCCGCTGAAAAACATCCCCACAGCATGATGCTTCCACTTTAGAGATGGTGCCAGGTTTCCTCCAGACGGGATGATTCGCATTCAGGCCAAAGAGTTCAATCTTGGTTTCATCAGATAAGAGAATCTTGTTACTCCTGGACAGTGTCCTTTAGGTGCCTTTTGGCAAACTCCAAGCTGGCTGTTATGTGCCTTTTACTGAGGATTGGCTTCCATCTGGCCACTGTACCACAAAGGCCTGATTGGTGGAGTGCTGCAGAGATGCTTCTGGAAGGTTATCCCATCTCTCGAGCTCTTTCAGAGTGACCATCGGGCTCTTGGTCACCTCCCTGACCAAGGCCCTTCTCCCCTGATTGCTCAGTTTGGCCGGGCGGCCAGCTCTAGGAAGAGTCTTGGTGGTTCCAACCTTGTTCCATTTAATAATGTTAGAGGCCACTGTGTTCTTGGGGACCATCAATGCTGAATAAATATTTTGATTCCCTTCCGCAGATCTGGGCCTAGACACAATCCTGTCTCGGAGCTCTACGGACAATTCCTTCGACCTCATGGCTTGGTTTTTGTTCTGTCATATACTGTCAACTGTCCAATCAATTGAATTAACCCCATGTGGACTCCAATCAAGTTGTAGAAACATCTCAAGGCTGATCAATGGAAACATGAAGCACCTGAGCTCAATTTTGAGTGTAAATAGCAAAGGGTCTGAATACTTATGTAAATAAAGTATTTCAGATTTTTATTTTGTACATATTTTGAAATCCTGTCTTCGCTTTGACATTATGGGGTATTGTGTGTAGATTGATGAGGAAAACTATTTATTTAATTAATTTTAGAATAAGGCTATAACATAACAATATCTCGAAAAGGGGAAGGGGTCTGAATGCTTTTTGAATGCACTGTACATTGTCTAATGGTATAATTTTTTAAATGAGAACATATAGCTGAACAATATGTAAACATTGTGTGAATGAAGCTATTCTCTGCTTCAGATGCACAATGTCAAGGGGTGCATTGCAAATGCCCATAAGGCTAATGCCATCATACTGTAGGCCACCGGTTCCCAACTCTGGTCCTCGGGTACAAATAACAGTACGCATTTTTATTGTAACCCCGGACAAGCACAACTGATTAAATTTGTAAACCAATCATCAGGCCCTCAATGAGTTGAATCAGGTATTTTTGTCTGGGGCTACAACACAAATGTGTGCTGTTGGACTACTCGAGGACTTGAGTTTTGAACCATTGCTGTAGGCCTATGGCTGCAATGGCGTTGCATCCCATTATCAGCAGCAAAATTGGTTCACATGGCTGATATCCTAAAAAAGAGTGACAATCAAATTAAACTAATTGGAGTGCTTATGACTGAACAAAAAGCACATGTTCATTTGAGAATACAACACAGAAACACAGAAAAATTTGAGACAGATTCCCTTCCCCTCATTATTGCAGGATTGGGATCTGTGATTAATCAATATCGACACTAATTCAGCTTGAATAATACATTTAAGTTAACAATGAAAATAAGTTTAAACACATAGTAACTTCAAAGAATCAACACTATTTCATATAATTTCAAAGTGTACAAGTAAGCTAACTCATATGTAAATGTTAGATGTCTTAGTAACACGTCGGCTATTATTACTGAAGCATAGTTTTAGGTGAACAAAAAAAGTAAATACCAGAGGTGGCCAACATCACTGCGCTGATCCCTGATCTACTGGGTGAGCAGAATTCTATTCCAGTCCAGCAGAAGCACACTTGGTTAACAACTAATTATGTTTTATAAATTGAATAGGGTGTGTTAGTGCTGGGCTGGAACAGAAGCCTGCACAGCCAGTAGGGTTGAGTTGTAATAGGTTTATACATTGTGTGTGATTTTTAATTAAAAAATATATATATATTTTACCCCTTTTTCATGGTATCCAATTGTTTTAGTAGCTATTATCTTGTCTCATCGCTACAACTTCCGTACGGGCTCGGGAGAGATGAAGGTTATGAGTCCTCCGATACACAACCCAACCAAGCCGCACTCCATCCAACCTGGAAGCCAGCCGCACCAATGTGTTGGAGGAAACACTGTGCACCTGGCAACCTTGGTTAGCGCGCACTGCGCCCAGCCCGTCACAGGAGCTACCGGCCAAGCCCTCCCTAAACCGGACGATGCAAGGCCAATTGTGCGTCGCTCCACAGACCTCCCGGCCTGGGCGCGAACCCAGAGTCTCTGATGGCACAACTGGCCCTTAACCACTGTGCCACCCGGGAGGCCCCCCTGTGTGTGACTTTTAAACTGCATTTTTGTTTACAAACTTTGCTAACATAGCTACACATATAATACATGGTACACAAGGTTGTGTGTAGGTTGGACACAAGGTTGTGCCCTCTTGGGACATTCATTGGGACCTTTTTATCTGCATTCAAGGTTTCAATGCTCTGTATCTGAGGACAGAAAATAACACAAAGAAACAGGCTGCATTATACTAAAATTAGACAACACTAAATATTATTTTGCGATATTTCTCTGTCCTCTTAGTTTTTCTCGCTAGGGGCTGAAACTGTCCTCTCACAAAGGTACCTACCCTATCCAGAGGAGCCTACTCTCCCTTCTCGGACAGCTGGAACTGCTAGCTAATCCTTTCACCCTCTTCCATGGCTGTTAGCTAGCTACAGTGCCTTGCGAAAGTATTCGGCCCCCTTGAACTTGGCGACCTTTTGCCACATTTCAGGCTTCAAACATAAAGATATAAAACTGTATTTTTTTGTGAAGAATCAACAACAAGTGGGACACAATCATGAAGTGGAACGACATTTATTGGATATTTCAAACTTTTTTAACAAATCAAAAACTGAAAAATTGGACGTGCAAAATTATTCAGCCCCCTTAAGTTAATACTTTGTAGCACCACCTTTTGCTGCTTTTACAGCTGTAAGTTGCTTGGGGTATGTCTCTATCAGTTTTGCACATCGAGAGACTGACATTTTTTCCCATTCCTCCTTGCAAAACAGCTCGAGCTCAGTGAGGTTGGATGGAGAGCATTTGTGAACAGCAGTTTTCAGTTCTTTCCACAGATTCTCGATTGGATTCAGGTCTGGACTTTGACTTGGCCATTCTAACACCTGGATATGTTTATTTTTGAACCATTCCATTGTAGATTTTGCTTTATGTTTTGGATCATTGTCTTGTTGGAAGACAAATCTCCGTCCCAGTCTCAGGTCTTTTGCAGACTCCATCAGGTTTTCTTCCAGAATGGTCCTGTATTTGGCTCCAACCATCTTCCCATTAATTTTAACCATCTTCCCTGTCCCTGCTGAAGAAAAGCAGGCCCAAACCATGATGCTGCCACCACCATGTTTGACAGTGGGGATGGTGTGTTCAGGGTGATGAGCTGTGTTGCTTTTACGCCAAACATAACGTTTTGCATTGCCAAAAAGTTCAATTTTGGTTTCATCTGACCAGAGCACCTTCTTCCACATGTTTGGTGTCTCTCCCAGGTGGCTTGTGGCAAACTTTAAACAACACTTTTTATGGATATCTTTAAGAAATGGCTTTCTTCTTGTCACTCTTCCATAAAGGCCAGATTTGTGCAATATACGACTGATTGTTGTCCTATGGACAGAGTCTCCCACCTCAGCTGTAGATCTCTGCAGTTCATCCAGAGTGATCATGGGCCTCTTGGCTGCATCTCTGATCAGTCTTCTCCTTGTATGAGCTGAAAGTTTAGAGGGACGGCCAGGTCTTGGTAGATTTGCAGTGGTCTGATACTCCTTCCATTTCAATATTATCGCTTGCACAGTGCTCCTTGGGATGTTTCAAGCTTGGGAAATCTTTTTGTATCCAAATCCGGCTTTAAACTTCTTCACAGCAGTATCTCGAACCTGCCTGGTGTGTTCCTTGTTCTTCATGATGCTCTCTGCGCTTTTAACGGACCTCTGAGACTATCACAGTGCAGGTGCATTTATACGGAGACTTGATTACACACAGGTGGATTGTATTTATCATCATTAGTCATTTAGGTCAACATTGGATCATTCAGAGATCCTCACTGAACTTCTGGAGAGAGTTTGCTGCACTGAAAGTAAAGGGGCTGAATAATTTTGCACGCCCAATTTTTCAGTTTTTTATTTGTTAAAAAGGTTTGAAATATCCAATAAATGTCGTTCCACTTCATGATTGTGACCCACTTGTTGTTGATTCTTCACAAAAAAAATACAGTTTTATATCTTTATGTTTGAAGCCTGAAATGTGGCAAAAGGTCGCAAAGTTCAAGGGGGCCGAATACTTTCGCAAGGCACTGTAGATAATAATACATTTTTTTTTGATCATTTTCAAAATATGTTTCCTTACTTGAATAGGTAAGTTAACACTGCCTCTTCCCAATATTTCCAGTGGAAGCACAACACAGCCAGCCATGTGGACAATTGGAGTACTTTTTTTATTTATCCATTATTTTACCAGGTAAGTTGACTGAGAGCAGGTTCTCATTTGCAGCAACAACCTGGGGAATAGTTACAGGGGAGAGGAGGGGAATGAATGAGCCAATTGAAAACTGGGGATTATTAGGTGACCATGATGGTTTGAGGGTGAGATTTGGAATTTAACCAGGACACAGGTTAACACCACTACTCTTACAATAAGTGCAATGGGATCTTTAATGACCTCAGAGAGTCAGCAGACCTGTTTAACATCCCATCTGAAAGACTGCACCCAACACAGGGAAGTGGGATATTTTATTTTAGACCAGAGGTAAGAGTGACCCCTACTGGCCCACCAACACCACTTCCAGCAGCATCTGGTCTCCCATCCAGGAACTGACCAGGACCAACTCTGCTTAGCTTCAGAAGCAAGCCAGCAGTGGTATGCAAGGTGGTATCCTGCTGGTATGCTTCCTTCCACTAGACAGTAGTCTCTGGTATTCTAACATGGCGCCTGGTGCGGTTGCTAGGTGATTTGTGATGCAACTGCAAGCCGTCTATAGAACGTTAAATATCTCCGCTCACTGTTGGAAAGGCAAACGTCACTGGTAGGAATGTAGAATTTTTCATCTTGGTGTGCCACTTTTTCTTCCTCACTGCTAGGTGTGGGACCTTCGGCTTTCATGCTGGGGTCATTGTCCTCACTCTTGTCATCCCTGTGTAGGTGTCAAGCTTCCCCGTTGAGCATGATGGCTCGTCCGCTCTTGAGAAAATGACTCTCTGAGAGAGCTTCTTCGGCACCAACTGTTCCAATAGGTCTCCTAACCTGAGAGCGCAGGGGGAATGAACACTAGTCTTGTGGCTAACAGTTATTGCTAACAGTTATTGTCAAGCCCACTTGGTCATGCAGTATAAGGTTTTGTGAAGTGAAGCGGCTAAGAGGACAGAGTCAAGACAATATACTGTATATCCATTGCTCACTTTGCCCAAAATGAAATGTTATGCTCAAAAATTGGCCTGCAATCTGATAGGTTACACAATCATTGAAAGTCCTGTCAACGTTGTAGAAATGTATTGTGGTGCCCTGTCTTTATATAGACCTTCACGCTTGACTCGGGGCAGTTGCTGCACATCCGACTGCAGACAAAATGTCCAGACGGTAACATGAGTGGAAATGGTTTAGATCCATAATCTATTTTGTGTTGCTTGGCACTGAGATTTTTAACATCTGATGTTAAATCATGGGGCACAATGAATGTCTACTGTCTTTTAAAGGCACACAAACCCAGAATAGCACTTAAACAACAAAGAGGAAGTATTATTGACCAAAATACACAGCATAAAGTACACAAGTAGCCAGAAAGTGATTTGCTGCTCACTCTCTCTTGCACGCCTGCACATTCTCCCTCTCTCTTTCTTTCTCACACACTCATACACTAGGCGGTCTCTCCTCCAGATGCTTCAGTTTTGGAAATATGGCATGTATACTTGGGGACTATAGTGTAAGCATTACTAAGGCGGGTTTGATTGAATCCGACAGCTAGGAGCAGATCTTCCTAACTTGTATCTGTTACTATGTGTAGCTACCTCTGTGTAACAAGATTATCTCCTTTAGTCAGTGTTCAAAGCTAACACCTCTCAGCCCCCTGGGATTATGCCACCTCAGCCTAACTAAAGGCCCACCGTCTAGAGCAGCACAAAGCGCTCAGATGCTAACCAGGCTAAATGTTATTTTCACCAGATCAAACTTAAGGCACTAAACTTACATTACCCAGTGTCCAAAATTTCGTAATGAAAATTGAATACAAGTATTCTACCAATCCAATGAATGTTCTTTAGTGCTTTAATAGGCTAAATCGTAATTGTAGGCTATGCTAGGATACAACGATAAACGATAAAATTGTCATACCATTTTGAAGTCATGAAAAGATCTGAACAACAAGAAATGATACACTGTAATACAATCCTGTATGATAGTACAGTAGACTGGAGTATATTGTTTCATACTACACATAACTGTTTTCCATACGTCAACATCTGAACCTTTCCACTTCAGTGTGACTTGCGGTGCTCCTTGAGTCTGTTGATGCCCTGCATATGTTGTGATGTGTGTGTTCTCCACATCTTCGGCTAAACCTGACAGCTTGAGGCCTTGTATTTATATTTATTTCCTGTCTACTGAGCTTTGTGCATCAGGCTCCATTGGTTAGTGATATCTACAACTCGTTCTACAAACCCCCTCCCCTATTTGTTCCTGCTAATGAATGACTGTGACACTAATTAAAACCAGAGCTGCTCTCAATACCTTCTGCCTCCTTCAGAGAAACATTCACATTTCCATTTACTTGTCCCAGAGCCTAATGAATATTCTGGTGCAGGTTTTCAGGCGAGAAACGCAGTGGCAGAAAACAGTGCCAAGTGGGAGTAGGAGAGAGTATGGCAACTTGACAGAGATACAGGCAGGAGACGGGCCTGCCATGAGAATAGTGGGACCGAAAATGTAATTATGGCCAAGGAAAAATACATTTACATAATCCACAAAAATATATGCACATACATTTCCCATTATACAAATAAATACAATGACCATACACAAATATACATTCAAAGGATACTGATTCGTATATCATTCTCATGCATTCACCAGAGAAAACATTTACATTGTTTGGTCTTGGGTCCAAAACAGACAGACATTAGAAAAGATAGAGAGAAATAATAATTACGTAGATACACCTGCTTGCTAAGCAACCTGCTGGGCCCATTTAAAACACCCTGCCGTTTTATTGTGTTGCACCTCTCTCAAGGAATCGGAGTGGACACAATTTTCTGAATGTTAACATGTTAAATCTGTCGAAGTCGTGTGCACTGTGGTGTGTGTGTGTGTGCTTGTGCACATGCATGTGAATTAAGCTCAAATCTCTCTGTCTCTCTCCTCTTTACCACCCCCTGTTTTTTTAGGCTGTTTAATCACAGCGTCTTGCTCCCTCTCGCTTGCACAGTTGGTCCTAATGGCTGTCAGGGGAACTGCTGATTGACCAAGAGATTCCAGAGAATGAAAAATACATTTTTTTTTACATGTCACCGGTTTGCAAGTTTCATATTATGTTCTCTGATCCTGGTAGGACTGTAATTTCTGATTGGGGATAGTCTCCATCAGTATGAGGCTTCAGAAAATGAACCTCCTCCTTTTGGCTGCTGGACATTGGGAAATGTCTAATGCTGAACAAATGTGATCAATATATGATATGTGATCGGGCCACAACCCTGACTTAATTTGCATAGCTTTGTAGAAATGTTCATGAATCGTGCTTTACTCAGTCTTGGTGTGGGCACATTTTCCAGCAAAGCTCATATTTATCAATGCATAGGTTTAATGCATGACTATGTGTGAAATAGCATGTCTGCCTAATGACTGAAAATGAAGCTTCAGCACCCCAAACATTTTTAGACAAAAGAAGCTGAGTTTAAACAAGCTCTGAGCCTTTAGAGGATTGCTCAAGCTTGGATATGTCAAACCTAGACCTGGTGTGAGCCCCTTAGCGTATATGCAGTTGTTATGCTCTGTGTGGAAAGGTCATGCATTATATGCAATCTGTGTGTGCTTCAGAGGTTGGTCCTGAGAACATGTTTCTAAAGTAAGTTACTGCCTGACACTGGGATTAGGGCTGAGAGCTTCTGAGAAGTGGAAGGGGCAAGAGGGAAAGAGTGAGCAAATAGAAAAGGAAGACGGATTCAATGCATTTTTTTAATGCTCCTGGCCATCTGACACAGATATAATAGAGTTGAGCTTGAACGATACATGAAACAGCATATTCACTTGTCAGCAATCTACTATAACCTTTAACCAAATTTCTCAAACCCTGCTTCACCCCAAGTTCACAATGTGTTGACTGACATGTATTTTTATTTACAGGTGTAAAGAAGGCTACCAAGGTATACGCTGCGACCAGTTCCTGCCGAAGACTGACTCCATCTTATCTGATCCGAGTAAGAACCTTTCCTTAAAATCATCTCATGAGAACTAAACACAAAACTTCGGAAATAGTCATTGCACCTATTTGTTTTCAAGGTTTCAGGTCTACATTCATATTAGATACGATAAACATGAACATTAAAGGGCATTGTCTCTTCACAAGTATCAAAAGTGCATAGGCTGTAAAGAGGGAAGGTTCAAATCAGTAATCTTTCTCAGTTTGATTACCGTGTTGTAATAGAAACACTTACTATCTCAATGCCAGTTTCTGAAGAAATCAATCTGTCGCTAACTGTGGATGGTCTCTCTATTCATCACACCTAAACTCCCAGCCTGGTTTTATAGACTAGACTTAACAATGTAAAATGTACATTGTGTTATGTTTGGTATGGTTACATAAGACAGATTGTTACATAAGGCAAAAATGAAAGTAGGGTGGCTGGTTGGGGGGATGGGGAGCATATAATGCAAATGTCTAGCATACCAAAGGATGCAGATTTGAATCTTATCATAGACAATTTGAGCATTTTAGCAAAATATCAACTTTTCAACTACTTACTAATTTTAGCTACTTTGCAACTACTTCGCAGGTTAGCTAACTCTTCCCCTAACCCTAACCATTGTAGCTAACCCTAACCCTAACCTTAATCCTTTAAACTAACTCCTAAACGTAACCCTAACCCATAACCCTAAAACCTTGCTAATGTTAGCCAGCTAGCTAACGTTAGCCACCTAGCTAGAATTCGGAAAATATAAAACTTTTTGCAAATTCGTAACATATTGTATGTTTTGCCAATTTGTAACATAACATACAATATGGAATCGGGGAGGGACATCCACAAATTAATACATACCATGCAAAACGTAATCTATCATTCTAAATGGAGTGTGACAGATTTACATTCAGAATAATACGAAATGCTCTGAGACCAGGTTGAAACTCCCCCCAACAGAACATAATGGTTAAGCTAGTACAGTCCTATCAAAGCAGATATGTCCTGCCTTCATGATGAAGTGATAAAATGCCCTCTGGAATATAACAGAGGCACAGGAAAAAGGTCCTTGAAAAATATGACATTTATTCTCAATAGCTGTCTATCTCCTTTCATTGGTGAGTGCACAATATGTGGGTGTGTGTACTGTACAGTGGGATAAAAGAAAAGTTTAAAAAACAGTTTGAAAGGAACAGAGTTGTTTCTTTAATTTGTGCATGTTTGCTAGAGTAGGGCTGTTGCGTTGACAATACTACCACCACGCCGGCAGTCATGAGTAGGGCTGTTATGGTGACCGTATTTCCGCCACACTGGAGGTCACAGGTCATGACCACAGTAAAATTCCACGTGACCGTTAAGGCACAGTAATCTGCTTTTATGCACTTTGGACATGCTTTGGTAGTACACAACTCACTACCGACCATCATGTCACTAATGGCCTGGTACTCTTTTTATTTTTACCTTTATTTTACTAGGCAAGTCAGTTAAGAACAAATTGTTATTTTCAATGGCGGCCTAGGAACAGTGGGTTAACTGCCTGTTTAGGGGCAGAACGACAGATTTGTACCTTGTCAGCTCAGGGATTTGAACTTGCAACCTTTCGGTTACTAGTCAGTTACGCTCTAACCACTAGGCTACCCTGCCACCCCACTCATGGCTCTATTGTCCCTCTAACCACTCTGACGTCAATGCAAATACAATTGAAAAGCACATCAAACAGTATCTTGCTTTTAAACTCACCTCAATGTGCTTGATCAATTTGATTTTCAACAAAAGGTTGAACCTGATTGAAAAACATTGTCATTATGGATGTTGTTTCAAAGCCTAACAACGAAATGGACATCACTTTCTAAGGTGATGATTAATTCAAAACCCCCATTGGCATATTAGAGCATATGCATATGCCTATATATGAGCCCAAGCCAAAAAAAACAAGAACCTGAATTCAAATAATGAATGTGCCATTTAGTGGCGATTTTAGCATGTAAATCTTGTTGGTGCAAACCCCCCCCCACACACATTTTTTCTACTATGCATGCCAGCAAAGAGGCAGGTAGCCTAGGGGTTAGAGTGTTGGACAAGTAACCGTAAAGGTTGTAAGATCAAATCCCTGAGCTGACAAGGTAAAATCTGTCATTCTGCCCCTGAACAAGGCAGTTAACCCATTGTTCCTAGGCCATCATTGAAAATAAAAAAAATTCTTAACTGAGTTGCCTAGTAAAATAAATATGAGATGCCACAACTCAACCATAAACAATACATTTAATGCTCTATAACGCTGACAAACAATGTGCCTATATAAAGCTGTCCCAACACCATAACCACTAACACACCGAGTTATCAGTGGAGCCTTGTCTGGCAGCAAGACAGTTCATTCAGCCTAATTTACAGCCTATAAAAAATCATGGCTAACTTGCTTAAACAAATGTGGGTTCTAAAAACAATTGCGATGTACAAACTATGGCATAAGGGGACGACAAGCTGATAAGAGGCCATCTGTAATTTTGATTAAGACATTAATAAGCTAGCTTGGACTGAAGTACTCAATATAACTATTTGTTCATCACTTTTGAAATCTACCACATCAGAATTCAGAAAATGGGCCTTTCTTACAATATTCTCAATGTACACCAAGTCAGAACTGTAGGTTAAATAACGGGGGCCTATAAGCAGACAATGAAAGCAATTACTATATTCGTCAGTGATCTTCAGGTCGGAGCTCTAGAAAGAGGCCCAATTTCCAGACTTGCAATTCCGAGTTGGATGACCATTCAAAACGTATTTTCTCAGTCAGAGCTTGTTTCTTTCAGAGTTCTCAGCTGTCTTGAACCCACTGAAGTCAGATTTCCCAGTTCTGAGTTTCCAGTTGTTTTGGCGTGGCAGAAGTCATGCTGGATTGACTGCATGGCCAATGTTGAATGTTTATCCGTTTAAGCTTGGAAAAGAGACTCTTAATCCCAGACTTGGAACCACACACCCACCCCAAGGAATAGCAGGCTTGTGATTGCTTTGCAATGCTTGCAGTCAACCACTAATTCCTTCCAAAACACTATTTGTTGAATTTGCTATTTCCAACTTGTGTAATGTTTATGTTCAATGGTCGATGAGCACTGATATGTTTTATATATAATTTATCTTCATTATTTCTCTTAATTTAACATGGATTAAAAAGCATTTGCCAGTACATTACATTGTTGACTTTATTCATGATGATGTCTACTAGCTAATATTTTGAAAGTATGATGTTGACATGATCAGTCCAATCAAAGCTATTGTAGATATAATGTGATTTGACGTAATTGTATCTGTAGCCAATGACCTTGAGCTTTCTAATACGGAACCCAAACCTTGCTGCGCGAGTGCACCATCGTGCGCTATAGTGCGCTATCGTGCGCTATCGTGCATAAATGTATTTTGCCCCCCCACACCAAACGCGATCACGACACGCAGGTTAAAATATCAAAACAAACTCTGAACCAATGACATTAATTTGGGGACAGGTCAAAAATCATTAAACATGTATGGTAATTTAGCTAGTTAGCTTGCACTTGCTAGCTTACGTTAATTTGTCCTATTTAGCTAGCTTGCTGTTGCTAGCTAATTTGTCCTGGGATATAATCAATGAGTTGTTATTTTACCTGAAATGCACAAGGACCTCTACTCCGACAATTAATCCACACATAAAACGGCCAACCGAATCGTTTCTAGTCATCTCTCCTCCTTCCAGGTTTTTTCATTGTATAATTTATATGGTAATCGCATCTAAACTTTCATTGTATTACCACAACTACCGGCAAAACAGCTCGTCTTTCAGTCACCCACATGGGTATAACAAATGAGGAGATGGCACATGGGTACCTGTTTCTATAAACCAATGAGGAGATGGGAGAGGCAGGACTTTCAGCGCGATCTGCGTCAGAATTAGGAATGAGTTCTATATTAGCCCTTGGTGTCGCAGACGCTCGTTGGCGCATGCGAGCAGTGTGGGTGCAATAATTGCATAACATGGATTTCTAAATTTAATTTGCGACTCTCGCGCACGCGACGTGTCCGGTCTGGTCAGCATGTTAGATGGGCACTTCTAATGTGACTCTATGGCAGCACCCACGGAGCTTGAATTTTCAAGCTCTACCCTTACATTTGGCGGTGACGTAGTGTCCCCATGAGTGATAGAAGCCAATCCCTGCGCAACTAGAGAACATTACCATCCCCCACGCTTCGTATTTTCCACTGACTGCCCCACCATCACAGAAAGCACTAAGGTAGGCTGAAACAGCTGCATTTTGGAGCTGCCTTACTCCAGAAAGCAAAAAAGAGACCAAGTTTGTATGCAGTTTTATTAACATTTTTTATTACATTGTTTGCAAACTGATATGTGACACATATAAATGTCAAAATAACACAAAAGGTGGGGCTCAAAACAGGTGGGGCCCAAGCCCCCAAGCCCCCTGCCCTGAATGACGGTTCACCACTGGTGCCAACATACAATACATAGCCTACTGCATATTACACATTGCAGAAAAATATTTAAAATAAAACATTAATTAAGATCGCTTTGGTACATAGTTGGTTTAGCCTATACTCCAAAATGTCACAAATTTTAGTAATCACCTTTGAGTGTGTACTGTATTATAATGCATACTGGCTGGACTGGTTTCCATAAACTACGCTCCAAAGTTTGTATCCGTGAGTCTGGGAGAACGTATGGGCCTTGCCGATGCTGTTGGTTCATTGATGGTCAGGCTTACAAAGATACCCTCCCTTCTATTTGATTTTGAATAGTCTAGTAATATGGGATTTTTTTTATTTTTGAGTAATTGATAAGCTGACACATTACCTTTTGCTACAGAATATCTCACCACCGTGCATTTCCATGTCCTCCCCTCTCTCCTTCATTCCTTTCTTGAGCGTCTAGAGAGAGGGGCTGTCAACAGTTGTTTAAATATATTTTGTAGTGAAAACATGTTCCTATCGATGTTCCCAAAAAGATTTCACTTGGTTTCCCAAATTAAGCACTGGGTGTCTGCAGGAACACGGTTGGAGAGCACATAGCATACAGAGTTTGGGGTGAAATATCAACTGTCATCCAGCAAGAGGATGCATGCTCATCAAACAGTGGTTGATGCTGAGTGAAATACCCGGAGTAGCCTACTCAGCATATGATTGGAAAACGAACAGGTGGCAAAGTGGCCTCAATTAGCTTTTCGAGCTATTCCCTGCCCCTGTTCCTGCCCATTTGATAATAGGCCATTCTAAATCTAAACTAATTTGACATATGTGACCGACCGCCTTGATTCTGTCTTCTGTAGCACAATGTGAAATTGTGTTTTTTACATTGGAAAGAAGCAGACACAAGTTATATCATACACTGCAATTGAGGAGCAATGGGAAAGTATTTATGCTTTGAAAGTTGACACTTGTGAGAAAATGGCCTTTGAATTTTTGGTACCTACTGGAGAGTTCTTCTTTGTCTACACCCATTCAGCATCATTCACAATGTTCACACCCATCGTTCACACAAGCTTTAACGCCACCAATCTCTTTAAGGGTTGATCCGAGCATTCTGTCCTTACAACAGCAATCAAGCACCCAAGCTAACAGTTGTCACAGTGACATTCTATTAAAATGGAGACTTGCATAGTGGTCATTTGTTAAGACACACAGCTAGCTTGCTAAACAATTAACCATAATCACAACTCATGGCATTACTACCCTGCATGAATCTTCAGGAAGCTAACCAACCAGGTTCAATGTTAGTTAGCTAACATTAGACTATAACAAGCAAAGCAAATGGATCTGAGGTACAAATAATAAGATCATATACTTAATGTTAGCTAGCGTGCCAGCCAGCTAATGTTAGCTAGCAAGCTAGCTAAACAATGAACCATAATCTCTACTCATGACGTTACTACCATGCATGAATCTTCAGGTAGCCAACCAACCAGATTCAATGTTAACTAGCTAAAATTAGGCTATAACTTACCAAGCAAATGGCTCTGAGGTACGAATAATAAGATCACAAATGTAACATTAGCTAGCGTGCCAGCCAGTAAATGCTAGCTAGCTAACGATACACTTTAACTTGAAATTAAAATACTTTATGTCAAAATTAGAAAAGTGTAATATCTGAAAATGTAGCTAGCTAGACTTTCTTTCTATTGAAATTAATACTTGGAAAGTGGAGAAATTTGCTAAGACATGTAGCTAGCTAGCTAAACAAAGAACCATAATCCCAACTCATGACATTATTAACCTGCATGAATATTCAGGTAGCCAACCAACCAGATTCAATGTTAGCTACCTAAATTAGGCTATAACAAATGGCTCTGAGATACGAATAATAAGATCATACGCGTTATGTTAGCTAATATTTGTCGTGGAAATTTCCTCTATTTACCAAATCATGAGATCAAACCACACACCAGTCAGAGTTATGCTTAATCTTTACCTTTAATAATAATTAAGCTTTTGCAATAGAATTTTGACTTTCAACAGTTCAGTATATCTAATGAAAAGTTGAGAGTTCCAACATAATGGCAAATGATCCTTTATAGCAAAGATCCACCCCTCCTAGACGACATGACAAACCACAGGTCTT
The DNA here is from genome assembly GCF_023373465.1 of Oncorhynchus keta. Taxonomy (NCBI): domain Eukaryota; kingdom Metazoa; phylum Chordata; class Actinopteri; order Salmoniformes; family Salmonidae; genus Oncorhynchus; species Oncorhynchus keta. Next base: position 33,535,924 of record NC_068422.1, read on the forward strand.
AGGAACTTACACAAAGAAAATACTTTACTTCAGAGAGGAGTATCCCCTAGCCAGACAGAGTTGGCTATAAATTATCGTTCAGTTTGGTCTCCTAAACAAAGCTCTTGTTTCGTCCTTGGTACAAAATGGTACCAAGACATTACCCCCTCCCTATGATATATATCAAATTGTCATTTAGATACAACCAATTCTAAATACAACCAATCCTGGACAAGCTCACAGAGAGGAGAGTGAGGCTATAGGTTAAGATAGGGGCAACAAAAGAGGGAGCATAGAATGATTCCAGACACTGCCATCCTCCTCTCCCCGATGGGAAAAGTAGGGAGTGACTGGCACACAGACACAGTGAAGCAAAATATATGTTTACACATGATGACACCTTGACCTCTCCCATCTCTGCAGCCCAAGCAACTTAGTCCTGACATAGAACAGATACTGCAACCCCGCCACAGTATTATACAAAAATAACATTCTGATGAGAAGTAACTTACAAACAAACATATGATGAATATAAAACATCTTACCTATGTTACCATGTAATTCGGATTATTCCCCAACATGTGCCAGCCAGCTAATGTTAGCTAGCTAGCTAACAGTACACTTTAACTTGAAACTATAAAATTATGTCAAAATTAGAAATATGTAATATCTGAAAATGTAGCTAGCTACACTATATTACCCTTGGTCTGAAATTGGAGTAGATAGCCAGAGCGAATTTAACAGCTACGTCTGTCAACAGTTGTCGTTGTGACATTCTATTGAAATGCATACTTGCATGGTGGAGTCTTTTGTTAAGACATGTAGCTCGCTAGCTAAACAATGAACCATAATCCCAACTCATGACTTTACTACCCTGCATGGATCTGCAGGGACCTAACCAACCAGGTTCAATATTAGCAATCTAACAGTACGCTAAAACTAGCCAAGCAAATGGCTCTGAGATACAAATAATACAATCATACATGTAATGTTAGAGAGTGAGCCAGCCAGTAACATTAGCTAGCTAGCTAACAGTACACTTTAACTTGAAATGAAAACAACTTTGTCAAAATTAGAAATGTATAATATCTAAAAATGTAGCTTGCTAGACTATCTTACCCATATACATCACGGATGCCATGGTTGCCCTTAGTTTGAATATGTAACGGAAGCTAACACTGTTCCGTACAGTTTTTGCGTTCCCACGGCATTTAAACGAGGTTGCAATGAAAACTAATTGGACTGTAGTGACTGTGTTGGTTGTAAACTACGTTTCTATTCAAGCGTTGATTGACATGGTTAACAGACCAATAGTATTCGAGAAAAGTTTAATAAACTGACCCCTCTGACCCTGTACAATACATTGTGATGTATAATGACGTCACGTATGGCATTACTCAACACATTGCTTGCCATACAGCTTCTTTCTACCAGGGGTAATGCTTTCCACCAAGGGACAGGGGAAGGGGGATACCTAGTCAATTGTACAACTGAATGCATACATTTTCTGTGTCATCGCCGCAAGCCATCATGACTCTCAAAAGCCGCGACAGCCGCGTTATACTTGTGAAGATAACTTTAGCATCACCCTAAAAACCCTATTCAAATTCAACACAAACCTTCAAATAGGTATGTAATGACACCTTATACGCTCTTTATAGTGTTTTATTAACATTTTAGAGGTAATAAGTTGGACATATCTCCAAATTTCACTATTACTCAGTAGCCTTCGCTTCCCCCTCCTCAATTAAAAAAAAAATCAGGCAGAGCGTCATTGCCTTCTTCAATCATGCAGAGAAGGGCAGCATGAAGGTCCCGTTATTGATTTAGCTGGAAAGCGGAGAAATTGTGATTTACAGTGGTATTCATATTACAGTTGAACTGGAAGTGTTCATTTTTGGGGCGTTAAAATATGGTCACGTGTATATTCTCCAACATTATTTTTACATTTCTACAAACTTCAAAGTGTTTTCTTTCCAATGGTACCAATTATATGTATATCCTGGCTTCAGGGCCTGAGCAACAGCTGGTTTACTTTGGTCACATCATTCAGGCGGAAATTTACATTAAAAGGGGCCTAGCCCTAAGTTAACTATCATACTGTAATTCCACTGATTTCAAAACTCTGTCCTCCAGAATGTGGAGCGCAACACTTATGCAGTTCTACTAAGCAATATATATTTTTAAAAGGCCGCGTTAGACAGGATTACCTAAATATACTAACCAGCTCAAACAGACAGAAAGAAGCATGCTATATGGCAGACCAATCCAAACTCATCTCTCGGTATGTCCATGCCACTCATTGTCTCAGCTAATAATGGCTAGCGGGAAGGTTGCTGACTTATTCTGTGGCTAAACCAATTAGGCTCGTAATGTATCAATGTATTCGTATTTACAGATGGCATACACGTTTGTTATTAAGGCACATGAAAGTTGACATGTTTTTTGAAGACATTTCTGCCAAAAAAACGCATTTTGATTTTTAAAAATTAAGTTCAAATGGCTCTTGTGTGAAGTAGTGACCCATGACATACGTCTAGTTTCCTGAAACAGGTCACATATTAATAAAGACAATATTAAATTGAGAATAGTCAGATGGGTGAAAATATGATCACTTGATGAGAGAACAGCTGTGCAGCCTGAGGCAAGGAACAGAGCTCAAGCTTTTTTTGCGACTTCTTAAATCATCAATAGTGTAATGAACATGATGGGAGACAGAGAGCTGGTTTCAAGCGCAGGGTGCGCAGCAGGAGTTTATTGTAAAGGACCACAGGAGGAGGCAGGTAGCTGGATCCAGGGGCAGGCAGACGTTCATACACAGGGGGTCCAAAAAGGCAACAGTACAGGCAGGGAAAAGGCTAGTAACGTCATCCCGGAGACCAGGCAGCAGGTTGATAACATGAAATCCGATAGGCTAAAGTACAGGCAGGAATAGGCAAAAGGCTTCGTTAGTGAGGCAGGTAAAAACTACCATACACGAGAGGAGTAAATTATGGGAAAAACAGAGCCCCGAATAGAAGTGTCACAAAACAAACAATACCTCACAATGATGGGGTGCAAAGAACTGAACTACATAGTGTGTGATAATAACATAAAGGTGTGTGAACAGGTGATCAGAATCCAGGTGATTGGGATCTGGAGAGTGAGCTGCGTTCAGGGGATCTATGTGTTTGAGAGGGTGAGTTAGAAGCAGACAAATAGCCTATAGTTGCACCATGCAGCCATATATGTTTTGATTTATAATACATTCTAAGTTTTGTATCATCCACAACTAAAGTTGCCAAATAACTGTCAATCTAGTGTTTGTGACCTGTTTCAATGATCAATTTTACACACAACATAACCACTTCAAATGCGCACTTGCTCCGGAATGGAAAAAAATCCTTTCTATTTTATTCAGCTAAGTTCAGTTACATTCTACTTACTTATAAAAGCATATCATATAAAATAATGGCACGGAACTTGTAAGCAAGTCTTGTCTGCTGAATGAACAAGCCTACAGCCTATGGCATGGCGCATAGCCAGATAACATACAGTAGGCCGACTCATATTCTGTTCTTCTGAGTTTAAGTTAAATAACGTCAGTTGCCGTGAGACAGGCAGTCGTTTCCATTACAATAACCAGCTGACAAAATGTCATGACCGCAACAACCCTATGTTAGGGTCATAATGCCTCTCACAATACCGGGCCATTGATGTCTTGGTTCTTTCACTAACCTCAGTGAGTCAGCCTACTCGGCTCAGCAGTACTACAGACTAGCGTCTGACTAAATATGTTGCATTTTGGACGTGAGGGGAAATTAGAAGAAAGCTTCAAAATCCACCTGGTCCATATGCACGGCCATTTTAAGTGTCTGTGTACAGAGATTCTAATTGAGTTAGTCCAAGGAAGCTCCATGGGTCTCATGTTCTTAACCACAGATTCCTCTTGAATCGTTGTGTGACTTTTATTCCTCACAGTTTTTAATGAAGAGGTTAATTAAAGACATGATTATCTACCGAGAAGTGATTTCAATTGATTTGATCTTGTTTGGGGAAATAAACTTAATGCAAAAAAGATTAGTTTAAGACCTTTGACAGATTCATAAGAGTGGTCATTTGAGAGAGTAAGTGTAAGTTATTGCCCAAATTAAACTGGCACCGACAATCCTTGCTGTAGCGTGCAGAAGTCCAAATCCATTCAGCGAAAAGCGGAGGGTGTGTTTATTGTGGACCATGCAGTTTAAACAGTTATATTATTCACATCTATTCTCCTTCTCCCAATTAGAAATGATCTAGGCTTCCATTGCCCCAACAGCCCCCTACAGCTCAAACTGTCCCAGCCTCTCCCCTTCTTCTCCTTCCGTTCCTCCACACACTGTCCCCCAGGTAAACTAATATTACATACAGGGCCTCACTGGTAGGCCAGGTTGATTCTGCCAAGGCCTTTGGCTCACCAAGGCTGTCATGAGTGGCACAGTGGGTCTAAGAGTGGAACCTTTCAAAATAACTGTCCTCATCCTCAAAAGCTCCACTGGTCATGGCTTAATCTCTCCATCAAAGCAGGACAAAGTCCAGATTTAGAAGAGGATGGGAGCATCTGTCTCCCCCTGGAACTAGCCTGTTCGGATCCTCAGATAACTCTGCCTGCCAAGACAAATCTTATTACAAGTTCAAGGATCCTTTCACTGATTAGACCTCATATCTGTTGCAGGAATATGGCTTCAAACTGCTGATAGTTTTACTCTGCTACTCTAGATCTAAGTTATTGGGTTATTGGGTTTCTCCTGTCATTTGGCCAAAATGTAATAATAACAGATTGGCCCAGGTTAGTTACCAGTGCAGTCTTATATTCAGCCAAAATTCCACCAGTAAGGGAACAGAATAGATATGCTTTAACATATATTTGATTTGTTTGTGAAAAGAATATCTCACTGCTTGGCACACTCTATTTGTATGAACATGCACAGTATAATGTGCCATGCAGGAGTCAAGTGAAACCAAATATATTCTGTTTGAATAGGGAATGTAATCACCATCCGTTTCTCTCTCCTTCCATGTTAAACACCCTTCCTTTCATCTCCAGCACTCCTCCACTCCCAGTGTCTTGGGTACAGAATAACATTTCAACCTGGTAAATCGCTGAGGAAAACTCTAGGCTGGGCTGTTGAGGCATACTCCTTTGCATGGCTCTAAGGGACATGTCAAAATGTAACCTGGGGGGAGGGGTGGTCCAAAATAGGGGAGAGTTGTCCAATTGTTTTGTTGCTTTGGAGAGGATTGTGTTTTTTTGGGGTGGAGGGTCACAGCGGAGGGTAATGCGTTTTTTCTCTGGTTTACGTTTGCTCTTCTACTTGTATTTTCCGTATAAACAATGGCTTGACTTACATTTGATATTACCCTAATAAAATTTAGAAACATTTGTGAAGGTTTGGTATGGTTTGGATATTGTTAAGCTTTAGCTACTGCAGGCCTATGATACACAATATATTGTATATAAAAGTATGTGGACATCGCTTCAAATTAGTGGAATTGGCTGTTTCAGCCACACCTGTTGCTGACATGTATATAAAATTCAAGCACACAGCCATGCAATCTCTGAAAACAAACAATGGCAGTAGAATGGCCCGTACTGAAGACATGGCACATTCATAGGATGCCACCTTTTCAACAACTCAAATTTCTGACCTGCTAGAGCTGCCATGGTCAAAAACAGCTCAGCAGCAAAATGGTAGGTTACACAAGCTCACAACATGCTGGACCTCCGAGTGCTGATAAACGTCGTCTGTCCTCGGTTGCAACAGCGGTCACGAAATTTAGTCAGCCGGTGATTGTCAAGCAAATAACTGCCAGTCTCACGGTAATTGACCATTAATTAACATAAACACATTTAGCATTACCTGGCTTCCACACATAGTCTTCAAGCCACTGATGCAGACCGTTGGAACTTCTACATTTTAAAAGTCCAATAAATCCATGTAATATAGCCTACGCTATCACAATAAAACCATTATTTATTTTACACAGGTCTTTAAGAAGCAAGATATGAAGAAAATGTAATCTATTTCAGAAGAACAAAATAGCATACTCTGAGTTGTCCACATGTTAGGTCCTGCTCTCGTTATGCCAAATGACTGTGGGCTACACTAGTTCATTTAGCAGACAAGATTAGCTTAGAATTCCATGGCATTGTATAATAGTACGAAGAATACAATTGAACAAAGCTGAATAAAATAGAAAGGATATTTTCTCCAACCGATTTGAGGGAGTGGGCACATGCGGCTATTCTGTGTTGAGTGGTTAACAAAGAAATAGATACTGCTGTATGTCTAATTTAGAGTTATTAATGTAACTTTAGTTGTTCTACAAATGTTGGGCTATATGTTTTGATTTGTAATACATTGTAAGGCTGCATGATTTGACTAATGATGCTTTGAAAAAAGTTGCTTGAAAGGCATGAGCTCTGCTTTGTTTTTTTTGTGCAGGCTACATCAGGCACTCATTCACAATTTGACATGCACTTGAAAATGACTATTTCATGGCGGCATTCCTTTTGTGTGGCCTTAGTGCACCCTATAAAATCCATGCTTTTTGCGGCCAGAATCACCTCTCGCTCACATAGCTTTTCATCATATGATCGGGTCTTTCTCACAGGCTACAAGTGAAGACAGACACATCAGGGATGCAACTGCGCATGTCTTCATCCAATTCCGAGGTGTGTATTGAAGATATTGGAATAACTGTACACATTTACTTTTCGTCCGCCAACAAGATGAGTAGGCCTAGTGAACAGCAAAAGAACTAGCCTATGTCAATCTACTATCCCCCATAGTACAAAAGTTGACCTATTCTATTCTGTGTGAGAAATAAATATTCCAAACATAGTCTTGAACAGTTGTGGGATGCAATAGATCCCAAATTAATACAAGCACTAGTATCAAAAAACATTTTTACCCAACATTTAGCATTTAACATTATAAGCGCAGCAATGCGCATATGGTAGTAGGCTATAAGAGGAATGTTCCATTAGCAGAAAACACCATTATCAGAAAACACCATCATCAAAAGTGACCGCAAAAGTGCTTTTATTATAAAGGTGCATTTTTATGGTGAAAATGATCTTCCCCAAACTTTAAACTCATGCCCTGCTTATGTATACCAGTTAGACTCTACACCCATTGTAAAGCGGATTCATGTGCTTAATTTTAAGAAGTTATTTGGCCACTTTGGGCTAAACTACATGTGTAACGGGTCCTATGTGTAGCTGGTGTAGAGAGTCAGTCGCACGACAGCAGATATGAGCAATCAACGTAATTTTACTCAAAATGTCAAATAAACAAAGTAACAAAGACAAGCATACCATGACAGACCAAAATGCTAAATTAACAATCACTCACAAAAACCCATAGGGGAACAGAGGGTTCAATAATGAAACAGTAATTGGGGGATTGAAATTAGGTGTGTAAAAATGAGACAAAACAAATGGAAAATGAAAAGTGGATTGGCGGTGGCTAGAAGGCTGGTGACATCGACCGCCGACCGTCGCCTGAACAAGGATAGGGACCTACTTCGGCGGAATTCGTGACAAAATGAGGTGTGCGACTATGATTGTAAAATGTGGCAAAAAAAGTATTTGTTTCTTATGCTGGGCATCATTCACAATGGCTAAGATATAATTCACAAGTGATAGGCTAATATTGTCACCCATCAGACTATTCTTGATTTAATCTTGTCTTTAAATATACTATATAATATATGTGTGAAATTTGTTTTGATTTGGAATGGACCATTATCATGCACCTGTATCGAAAAATATATGTCCTTTATGCACTTAATTAGTGAATGAGGAAGCTTTTCCCATAGTTTATTTTCATGCCTGCTAGGTAGGCTATAATCCTGTTGTGAATATAAGCAATGTGCTTACTATTAGGAAAGTTGAGAAATAAATAGTAGGTCTAGGCTATAGAAAGCTGATGGGATGCTCCTCTTTTTGGTAGAGGGCATCACTCTGTTTCTCACACAATTTCAATAATGGAATAATGGTCTAGGGCTGTTTTTAATGGTTTGGGCTAGGCCCCTTAGTTCCATTGAATGGAAATCTTAATGCTACAGCATGCAATGACATTCTAGACGAACTTTGTGGAAACAATTTGGGGAAGGCCCTTTCGTGTTTCAGCATCACAATGCCCCGTGCACAAAGTGAGGTCCATAGAGAAATTATTTGTTGAGATCAGTGTGGAAGAACTTGACTGGCCTGCACAGAGCCCTGATCCTGACCTCAACCCCATCAAACACCTTTGGAATTAATTGGAACACCGACTGCGAGCCAGGCCTAATCGCCCAACATCAGTGCCTGACCTCACTAATGCTGTTGTGGCTGAATGGAAGCATGTCCCTGCAGCAATGTTCCAACATCTAATGGAAGGAAGAATAATTTAGGCTGTTATAGCAACAAATGTGGGACCAACTCCATATTAATGCCCATGATTTTGGAATGAGATTTTCGACAAGCAGGGGTCCACATACTTTTGGCCATGTATTCTAAATCTGTAGCACAGCACAATTCCCATTTCGAAGAATACAACTTGCATATTTGATTGCAGGTTATGAATGCATAAACTATTCTTAAAGTCATGTCCGAATGCAGAAAGGCCTTCATGTGTTTAATTCCCACGTTCCCATAATAGAAAATGCAAAACTATAAATCAACAAGGCCGATTAGGTTGTAGAGAGTAGGCGTTCAGATGACTTCAAGGGTGAGCTCACTATGGAGTCTCAACCTCTAGTGGTCAGTCATTAGTGCACTACTGCACTCCTACCACATTGGGGCTCCACCTCTCACAGCCATTTGAGCTCTGAGTCGCATTGTAATCCATATTTAAACTGAACCAAAATATAAATGCAACATGCAACAATTTCAATGATTTACAGGAAATCAGTCAATTGAACTAAATTCATTAGGCCCTAATCTATGTCTTTCGCATGACTGGGCAGGGACACAGGTCTGGGAGGGCATAGGCCCACCCACTGGGGAGCCAGGTCCAGCCAATCAGAATTCGTTTTTTTCCCCACAAAAGGGCTTTATTACAGACAGAAATATTCGTGATTTCATTAGATGTCTGGTTGGCTGGTTTCAGATGATCCCAGATGTGGAGGTCCTGGGCTGTGGTCTGCGGTTGTGAGGCCGGTTGGACATACTGCCAAATTCTCTAAAACGATGTTGGAGGTGGCTTATGGTGGAGAAATTAACAATACATTCTATGGCAACAACTCTGGTGGACATTCCTGCAGTCAGCATGACAATTGCACGCTCCCTCAAAACTTGAGACATCTGTGGAATGGTGCTGCGTCAAAACTGCACATTTTAGAGTGGCCTTTTATTGTCCCCACCACAAGGTGCTCTCGTAGCCTATCAGTCTCCGTCCAGATGTTAACATTATTTATGTTACAATTAACGTATGTATTTGTGGTCTTTTAACTACTATATATTCAGTAAGGTTCTACAACATACTCCACCTCAGATGAACCTGAGGATTCAGTAACAGGTGAATGCCACATGTTACTTTATAACACTGTGCTGTTTCATATCAAACACATTCTAAACTGAACAGTTCTCTATCTGCAGCAGAACGTTTCTATCCCCTTTCATTCACCTGAAATAGAGCAAGGAGCCCCGCATGTCTGCAGACTCCTTTAAGCACCGTCTCGCCTGTCCCACAAAGGAGTGAAAAGTGTAAAGGCTGATCTCTGGAGACGTCGCCATGCCGCGTTCAAATTGTCAAGAATGGAAAGAAGTGGTTTAGCAGCACTCAGCACCCGTTCTGTAAAAAAAAACACCCGTTGTATTCCAGCCTTCCTACTATTATGTACTCCCACCTATTCAGAGAGATAAGCACTTGAGTTACTTTCTGCTTGTATCTAACCCTATCACAATACATTAGCAGCAAGTACATTTATGAACATTGGAAGCTGTGAGGACAGATCCCATAATAAAAGGCCATTGAAATTCAACAGACTACAAAGCAAAACTCCCAGAAATTGCTGTCACAATTAAAATGTGTCTTGATGAATGGTAGGCCTGTGGTGAATAAAAATGAGCTGCATTATTAATAATAAATAACAAAGGTGGGCTAAGGCTGTACAAAGGAATAAGCCCTCTGAAAGAGCATTTCATCTGCACAGTAATCCTTCAAGTCAATCAAATTACAATGTTAGAGAATAGCTTATGCAACATATTCATTTTTGTGTTATGCACAGTCTTGGATCAGTTTTCAGATGGCTGAGGATACAAAATAAGTAGTTACTCACATGAATCATTCCTCAGGAGATGCTTTCCAGCAGGGTCAGCAAAGTATTAGATAATACCTTAATGTCCCCATATGAGAATGCTGTGCTTCCGATGACCAAATCTATTACGTCTGTATAGAATTAGACCAAAACAAGCCAGGCATCTATGTCCTACAAATCACATTCCTCCCCCAGTGGTAAATATAGAATGTCGATGCAGTAGGCTTAATGGATTGCAATTGCTGAAGCCAATTTACCTTTTCTGCATGGGGAAAAGAATAACACAGGCGCACAAGTAAATTCATATTGATTGCGGCAATTCATCTGGCGAGGCTCTGTGCGATTCTGCTTGTTCATACTTGTAAAATATTTATACAAGTTCATGGTAATGGTTTTGGATGGGCCATTTACAGTGACATATGGATATTGTCATCTGGACTGTAATGAAGAATATGGGAGTTCTATGCAGATGATACTAGGGCTTTGTAACGGCTTGCTGCATGGGGATTGCGCTCTCCCTATTGATGGGCCATTAAAGCTGGGATGAGTGAGGATGGGAGGTTGTTCCCTCCCTCCTTCTCGCTCTCTGATGGTGGAGAGCTAACCAGTGTTCACAGTGTTCTAATGTCTTGAATGTCTTGAAATCCACCAGTGATTTTCGCAGGACACAGTAATACATTAGTAGTAATTTCTGTTTTAGATAATATATGGGTTAGCGCAACATTTCACCTGCACTCAGTTATGTATAGTGTCATGTAATCGTGGAATGCTCTGCCACCAGAGGTCACTCAGGCAAAAAGCTAGTTTTAGCTGAAAAAAAAGATAAAAACTTACTGTATCCCAGTGTCTCTCCTCTCTCTAAAGATCAAATGTAACTGTAGGGTATACAATAAAATGAATATCTATATATGAATAGTGTGTGAACAGTATTTTTGCTGTCTCTTGCTGTCTTTCCTATATATAACTTATTTAATGTTTTATTTGAATATAATGTAGTATCTTATGTTGTTCTTGTCTATTACTGTGTATTAATGTATTTGTATGTTTTATGTGGACTGTTCCTTATGGTTCAATGTAGAATATTTTTTTCTATGGATGTGATTCAGAGAATCTGAAAGCTCAAAGCTGTTGTACTGTAGCAGACATAAAGCAAGTGCCATGCACTGAGAAAGAAACATTATGGAGATCCAGTGTTGTCAAGCTTATATAAATAGAAATGTGAGTAAATGTACTTGTCTTTTCATAATAGCACTGACTTTGCTGATAACTTCTTTACTGAGGAAAAATGTACTTACGATGACTGTGATAACCTCACCTAGTTTTCTTAATGAGATTCTCCAGTACTTTTATATACTTTTTAGACAGTAGAGCCAAAAGTGGTCCCCAGAAATGTCATAAATTTGCAGATACACTTCATGACCAACAGTATGTGGACACCTGCTCATCAAATGTATATATTTTTACCTTTATTTAACAAGGCAAGTCAGTTAAGAACAAATTCTTATTTTCAATGACAGCCTAGGAACAGTGGGTTAACTGCCTGTTCAGGGGCAGAACGACAGATTTGTACCTTGTCAGTTCAGGGATTTGAGCTTGCAACCTTCCGGTTACTAGTCCAACACTCTAACCAGTATGCTACCCTGCCACCCCATTAATATTGGCATTAACAGCCTCCGTTCTTCTGGGAAGGCGTTCCACTACATGTTGAAACATTGCTGCGGAGACTTGCTTCCATTCAGTTACAAGAGCATTAGTGATGTTGGGCACTAATGTTGGGTAATTAGGCCTGACTCGCAGTCGGCGTTCCAATTCATCCCAAAGGTGTTTGATGGGGTTGAGTTCAGGAATCTGTGCAGGCCAGTCAAGTTCTTCCACACTGATCTCGACAAACCATTTCTGTATGTACCTCACTTTGTGCACGGGGCATTGTCATGCTGAAACAGGAAAGGGCCTTCCACAAACTGTTGCCACAAAATTGGAGGTACAGAATCATCTAGAATTTCATTGTCTGCTGTAGCGTTAAGTTTTTCCTTCACTGGAACTAATGGGCCTAGCCCGAACCATGATAAATAGCCCCAGACTATTATTCCTCCTCCATCAAACTACAGTTGGCAATATGCATTCAGGCATGTAGCATTCCCCTGGCATCCGCCAAACCCAGATTCGTCTGTCGGACTGCCAGTGCCAGATGGTGATTCATCATCGAGAGAACAAGTTTACTCTGCTCCAGAGTCCAATGGTGGTGAAATTTACACCACTCCAGTCAACGCTTGGCATTGCACATGGTGATCTTAGGTTTGTGTGTAGCTGCTCAGCCATGGAAACCCATTTCATGAAACTTCCGACAAACAGTTATTGTGCTGACGTTGCATCCAGAGGCAGTTTGGAACTCGGTATTGAGATGACAGACGATTTTTACGTAGTACATGCTTCAGCACTCTGCGGTCCTGTTCTTCGAGCTTGCGGCTAAGCAGTTGTTGCTCCTAGACATTTCTACTTTACAATAACAGCACTGACAGTTGGCCGGGGAAGCTCTAGCAGGGCAGAAATTTGACAAACTAACTTGTTGGAATGTTGGCAAACGTTGATTTTATATACCTGCCAGCAACAGGTGTGACTGAAATAGCAGAATCCACATACTTTTGTATATATAGTGTATCTTTTGCTTAATTTTGATGGGGACGTTTTTATTATGTTACTTAGATTGAGGTGGCGGAGGGGATGCCTGCTGTTTTACGGGCTCCAAAGAAATGTTGCTATTTTGTGTTTTTTTTTTGCATTGTTTGTAACTTTTCTTCGTAATGTTTCTGCCACCATCTCTGATGACCAAGAAGAGCTTCTTGATATCAGGACAGCGATTACTCATCTCGAACTGAATGAAGATTTTTACTTTAATGACGCAAAGGATTTATTGCTGCTCCTGGACAAAGTTGCCAATGTCTTTGCAGTTGATACAAACAAAGTGATGCACACCCGCTGGACACTGAGGAGGTGCAGGTTCCAACTGTAACGCCCGCCCGATCTCCGCGTCCACCTCCCATACCACCGGTACTACCAGACATGAAGCTGGAAGGATGGGAATCGGATCGATGGACCGCTCGTCGGTGTCATAGAGACGGGACAGCGAGTCAGCCTTTGTATTAAGGGAGCCTGGCCTATAGGAGATCGTGCAACTAAATCGGGTTAAAAAAACATGGCCCACCTGGCCTGACGCGGATTCAATCTCCTCGCTGCCCGAAAATACTCTAGATTACGATGGCCATTCCAGATGGTTGGCTTGAGGGTGCTTGGCCCCCTCAAGCCAATGTCTCCACACCTTCAGAGCCTTGACTACAGCTAACAACTCCCAGTCCCCCACGACATAGTTCAGCTCTGCCGGACCGAGCTTCCTCTAGAAGAAAGCGCAGGGGCGGAGCTTCGGTGGCGTGCCCGAGCGCTGTGATAGCACGGCTCCTACCCCAGCCTCGGACGCCTCTGCCCGCCTCCGCTGACCAGCGCAATTGCGCCGCCCCCCCAGGAGTGAGTTAATGGGAGCAGTCACCTGACCAAAACCCTTGATAAACCTCCGGTAGTAATTGACAAACCCTAAAAACTGCTGCACCTCCTTTATCGTGGTTGGAGTCGGCCAATTGCGGCTGTAACGCGGTCATAATCCATCACCACCCCAGAGGTAGAAATGTGATAACCCAGGAAGGAAACGGCTTGTTTGGAGAACACACATTTCTCAGCCTTGACGTACAGGTCATGCTCCAGCAGTCGCCCAAGTACCCTACGCACCAGAGACACATGAGCGGTGCGTGTGGCAGAATAGATCAGTATATCATCGATATACAACACCACACCATGCCCTTGCAGGTCTCTGAGAATCTCGTCTACGAAAGATTGGAAAACGGCTGGAACATTCTTCAACCCATACAGCATGACAAGGTACTCATGATGGCCAGATGTGGTACTAAATGCGGTCTTTCACTCATCTCCCTCCCACTCATCTCCCTTATCGCGCAATCCCTGCGTCAATGAGGAGGTAATTGGGTCGCCCTCTTCTTACAGAAGGCGATAGCCAAATCGGCATATTCAGAGGCAATGCGCACAATGGAAACCTGGTCTGGACTCTCCACTGTCGTCGCACCGATGGAAACTCCTATACACCTACTTGAAAACTCCTCTGACCACCCTCGGAGAGTCCCCTGTCTCCATGAAATCTCAGGATTGTGATTCGCCAGCAAGGGAATCCCCGGCACCACTGGAAACACAGGTGATTCAATAAGGAAGAGACTAATCCGCTCCTTATGATCCCCATGCGTTACCATGTCCAGTGGAACCGTGGCCTCCCTGACCAGACCTGACCCTAATGGTCGGCTATCTAAGGAGTGCGCGGGAAGGGTTGGTCTAGCGACACCAGGGGAATCCCTAGCCTTAACAAGAGCCCACGATCCATAAAGATCCCAGCTGCGCCTGAATCAACTAACGCCTTATGCTGTAGAGAGGGAGAAAACTCAGAAAGAAATTAGTAGGAACATATGACCAGCAGGGAGCACTGGGTGAGTCTGGTGCTGACTCACCTGGGGTGAACGAGGAGTTCTCTGCCTGCCCTCCCGGCTCCCAGACGAGCTCCTCCAGCACCGATCGGCAGTGTGTCCTCCACGAACACACCTGGTGCAGGAGGAGCCTCCTCCTCCGGTCCCTGTCGATGCGGCCCACCCTAGCTCCATGGGGATTGGAGTGGGAGGGCCGGGAGGTGGAACCAACAGGGCCCGTTCTGGATGCACGCGAGCAGCCAGCAGGTTGTCTAGTCAGATGGACATGTCAATGAGTTCGTCGAGGGAGAGGGTGGCGTCCCGACAAAAGCTCCCGGCGGACAGGGCCCTGATGGCCCTGATGGACCACTATGCAAATTAATTACTTAAAAATCATACAATGTATTTTTCTGGATTTTTGTTTTAGATTCCGTCTCTCACAGTTGAAGTGTACCTATGATAAAAATTACAGACCTCTACATGCTTTGTAAGTATGAAAACCTGCAAAATTGGTAGTGTATCAAATACTTGTTCTCCCCACTGTATGTTCAGCTGTTTGAAGCAGGTGTTCAAAACCGAAAGTAAAAGACGGGAAGCATAGAAATAGTGCACATAGAACATATCTACCGCTTCTTAGACTTGCTTGCTATTGAGTTGATCGGGTCACCCAAAAAGTTACATATTGCAGCTTTAAGCCTCATTACTTGAAATGAGGCATATAATCATGCCAAAACATGCCAAAACATGATTAGAATTGAACGTACCAACAATTGTTAGTTATCATAAGAATGTTTTACTGTCTTAAACAAGAAATCCGCTCCTCCCTCAATGGGGATCGATCTACGGCCTACCACTTAACACTTGTAGCCTGAATTGATGCGTTCAAGTGCATCAGTCTCGGCCAGTCATCTCTGCCTTGGAAAAAGGTCAGTGTTCTCATCAAACCACACCACATTTTGGAGCATAGTCTCGACCACCCGTTTTCAAGTTCATTCGCACATTTTTCAAGCAGCTGACATGCGGTCATGGTAAATAATGTTGTAAAAGCCTGCAGTTTTCTTGACATTTTGTTTTATTTATTGTGATAGGCTCATGTTTTACCGGTATGGCAAACCCCACTATTTATTTTGCCGGGATGCCGTACTGGACAGTATCAGTTTACTTTCACCCCTGGCTGTGTTATAACTGTCTCCTCTCTTATCCACTGTTGTGAGTGTCCCCAGTAAAAACCACAGCAGTCAGAAGCTGCAAAGTTATAATGACAGCCTGCCAGGTCGACTGGTGAAAACAGTGATTATTGTCTGGCTCTGTGATTTGCATGGCTGGGATATGTGAATGGTTAGGAATGCTCCAGAGATTTGCTTCATTTTATACTGAACAAAAAATGTCAACTATTTTACTGATTTACAGTTCATATAAGAAAATCAGTCAATTTAAATACATTCATTAGGCCCTAAGCTATGATTTTACATGACTGGGCAGGGGCACAGCCATGGGTGGGTCTGGGAGGGCATAGGCCCACCCACTGGGGAGCTAGGCCCAGCCAATCAGAATGAGTGTTTCCCCACAAAAGGGCTTTAAAATTAAGGCCCTGTGTAATGTGTAATGACCATGTTTCTTGATATGCCTCACCTGTCAGGTGGATGGATTATCTTAGCAAAGGTGAAATGCTCACTAACAGGGATGTAAACACATTTGTGCACAACATTTTTGAGAACTGAACTTTTTATGCATATAGAAAATGCCTGGGATCTTTTATTTCAGCTCATGAAACATGGGACCAATACTTTACATGTCACGTTTGTATTTTTGTTCAGTATAGATCAAAATGGCCTTTTAATGCTTTTCGTTCGAAGTTTTACAAGTTGACATTGAATTTAGTACCATTGTTCGTTTCTTATAGAGGACTGGGGTGTGATTATCATTAGAGTGTACCATTGTAAGTACACATGTCAGCCGAGCAAAGAGCAGCATTGTAAACTATTTAATATAATTAAACTATCTCCTTTAAATTAATCAATTTAGCAATTGTCTGCAATCACTTGCTTTTGCAGTACTTTGGGGGAGCATGGCTATCTGAATGAGTGGTAAAAAAAAAAGCCTCAGGGACTTCAGTAAAAAATAAATCCAGGCCTCTGTTCTTGTCCTGAGTTGCCCCACACAGCTCTGTGGTAATGATTGTAGTCAGATGTGTTTCTCTATCCTCCTCTGCTGCTCCAAGCCAACTCGCTGTTACATTATTGGCTAATAGCTTCAGGAGGAGGCAGGCTGCTCCCAGAGGCTGCAGTGTGGGAGTTGAAGTAAGAGTTTAGAGTGGAAGAGAATCAGTGGAGAATAGGAGTCAGCTGTTTTGCATTGAAACAAATGAGACTAGAGAGGTTGAGTTACGTATTTTCGGCACTCAGGGATGGTGATCGTGAGCACTATGATTTACTGATTACATTATAATCTCCTTAAATTAATCAGTTTTTTTTCTAATCTGAAACGCGAGCCTTTGCCTATTTCACTTCTTGAAACGGATAAAAAGGTAGGAGAACCCTTTAAAGAACCCTTTTCGGTTCCAGGTAGAACTCTTTCAGCAAAAATAATGTTACAGTAATAATATATTTTTTTTGCGGTAGCAAGTAATATAACAGAGCACACTTTAAAAAAGGGTTATTTGTCTGTCCCCACAAGAGAACCCTTTTTTTGTTCCAGGTAGAACCCTTTCGGTTCCAGGTAGAACCTTTTCCGGTTCCAGATAGGACCTTGGGAGGACAGCTGAATAACCCTTTTTAAGTGTACTCTGTTATATTACTCGTTACCACAAAGAAAATTATATTATTGCTGTAACGCATTACTTTGTAACTTTGCGTTACCCCCAACACTGCTGGTCACCTACACTATATGACATTATCAGCTGTCATGTCAATATGTAAGAACACATTACCCCCCCCGTCACCCAATATGATCCGGAGTATAGAATTTGAGTTATATACAGTATATGAGTATTGCTACATCGTCACACCCATTTGTTTCTCCTTGCTCATACAGTAGCTGAGACTTAACATGGATCCTCAAACCAACCAAGTGAGCAGCTCTCTTTGACAGGCCTCTCCTCAATCTCATTTACCTCAGTCTGAATCCGGCATTCTCCACCTCTCCTTGCAGACGGCTCAACTTAGACAGACTGGTGTCTTACTGAATTAATGAAGCTCATTTAATAGTCTACCTGGATTCCCTTCAGGTCCCACTGCCCTGCAGGTACAGGCACACAGTCTCACAAGCTTGGCGGGCAGTCACCTCCCAACTCACCTCCCAATCACCCTCCCTCCCTCCCTCTCATCCTGCACAGGGCTGCTGGAGCGGCCAGCCTGTCTATCAGTATCACTCTCACATTAGCCAAACTAACATACTTGGACGAGGGAATACGTGAGGAGTTGACTCTGGGGCTGCATTCCAATCCAAAAGGTTTCCCCTCTCTTCTGTCCTTGTTTACTCTTGTTCATGGATTTAAAACAAAGTGGTAAGTTCTAGCATACCAATGGTCCTTAATATAACTTCCACTGTTTTCACCTATCAAATGCTGTTAGATTGTACAAAGGGGAGTCAGTGACTGCTGAATACAACTGTTTTGGATTGAAATGGAACATTATGCTTCGAGCAGCTCCCATCATGTAGAAGTTATCCTTGCCAATGAAAATATAATTCACATGATCCCTTTATGGCACTTTACACTCACTGAGAGAGATGACATTTGTTTAATGTCAGAAGTCAATTTGCTTGAAGCAAACACCAGTGTATTTGCACTGTAAATGAGACATACTCCAATTAGCTAGTGTCTTTGTTCAGTGAATTTGAAGCAAGTAAGTTGAACAAGTCCCCAGAGAGTTATCTTAATACAATTTTTTGAAGTGTGATGATATCACTGTGGTCACATCATTTTCACACCTTATCATATGCCTTTCAAATTGCTCAAATACTTGAAACGGTCTTCCCATATGGAAAAGATTCATGTAAAACAAATAAGACTCTTGTATGGCTAAAGAATATTACGTAAAAAAGTCTAACAAATCCTCTAATTCGTATCTGATAAAATATTGTATATTTTTCAATATACAGTACCAGTCAAACGTTTGGATACACCTACTCATTCAAAGGTTTTTCTTTTTTTTTTTACATCAAAACTATGAAATAACACAAGGATACATGTAATAACTAACTAACTTCAAACTAGCCACCCTTTGCCTTGATGACAGCTTTGCAGACTCTTGGCAATCTCTCAACCAGCTTCATGGGGAATACTTTTCAAAAAGTCTTGAAAGAGTTCCCACATGTGCTGAGCACTTGTTGGCTGCTTTTCCTTCACTCTGCAGTCCAGCTCATCCCAAACCATCTCAATTGGGTTGAGGTTGGGTGATTGTGGAGACCAGGTAATCTGGTGCAGCACTCCATCACTCTCCTTCTTGGTCAAGACCTTACACAGCCTGGAGGTGTGTTGGGTCATTGTCCTGTTTAAAAACAAATGAGAGTCCCACTAAGCGCAAATCAGATGGGATGGCATATCGCTGCAGATTGCTGTGGTAGCCATACTGGTTAAGTGTGCCTTGAATTTTAAATGAATCACAGACAGTGTCACCAGCAAAGCACCCACACACCATCAAATAACCTCCTCCATGCTTCACTGTGGGAACCACACATGTGGAGATCATCCGTTCACCTACTCTGCGTCTAACAAAGACATGTATTTCCACCAGTCTAATGTCCATTGCTCGTGTTTCTTGGCCCAAGCAAGTCTCTTATTCTTATTGGTGTCCTTTAGTAGTGGTTTATTTGCAGCAATTCAGCTATGAAGGTCTGATTCACGCAGTGTCCTCTGAACAGTTGATGTTTGAAATGTGCCTGTTACTTGAACTTTGTGAATCATTTATTTGGGATGCAATCTGAGGTGCAGTTAACTCTAATGAACTTATACTCTGCAGCAGAGGCAACTCTGGGTCTTCCTTTCCTGTGGTGGTCCTCATAAGAGCCAGTTTCCTCATAGTGCTTGATGGTTATTGTGACTGCACTTGAAGAAACTTTCAAAGTTCTTGAAATTTCCGGATTGACTGACCTTCATGTCTTAAAGTAATGAAAGGTTGTCGTTTCTCTTTGCTTATTTGAGCTGTTCTTGCCATAATATGGACCAAATAGGGCTATCTTCTGAATACCACCCCTGCTTGTCACAACACAACTGATTGGCTCAGATTCATGAAGAAGGAAAGACATTCCACAAATAAACTTTTAACAAGGCACACCTGTTAATTGAAATGCATTCCAGGTGACTACCTCATGAAGCTGGTTGAGAGAATGCCAAGAGTGTGCAAAGCTGTCATCACGGCAAAGGGTGGCTACTTTAAAATATACAGTCTGTTGGTTTGCTTAACACATTTTTGATTACTACATGATTCCATATCTGTTATTTCATAATTTCATAGTTCTTCACTTATTCTATGTAGAAAATAGTAAAAATATAGAAAATCCTGGATCGAGTTGGTTGTCCAAGCTTTTGACTGGTACTGTATGTCACTAGTTTATTTGTGTATGTGTTAACTTATATGCTTTATATGACATGCACAATTCACCACATGATTGTGGTGAATTTCGTACATAGATAAACTATGACATATTTGAGGGAAAATATGTAAATTATATGATATATCTTTGAATATTATAAGAAAAGTGTATGTTCGAACAATATAACTTCTACAAAATAAATTATTTCCATATCGGTTTCACACTGTTTTCATAATTCAACAGATAAAACAACTAAGAAATACAATATTTAATTTTGGCGTTTCTATGGTTAAGGCTGGGCAGTACCTTCTACTGGACAGTTGATTTATTGACAGCTATGCCTTTGATCTCCCATCCAGGGTTTTAACCAAACCCAGCTTTGATATTTGTCACGGATTACTACTAAATGTGCTATCGTGAGAATGTCTTTTGTATGTTATTTTATACAATACATGCAATATTTCTGTTAGGTCTAAATGTTACCCACTCATATAAGTTAGATACACATACATGGTTCATAGAAATTCTTGTATTTGCTGCCATATGTATTACTTTCAAGTTCCGGGTAGAACATACAGGAATGTTGCTAAATTATTCTATATATTTTCCATATGGTTTGAAACCGTCTTCAGATCTCTTCAATAGGAGTAGGACTAACCTCAGTCAGGTGTCCTCATAATAATGTATTCTCTCTGCATTAATAGAAGACATTTGATGACCGTACGTGTCGGACTGTTGAGTCACATGTACTGTCTCCAGCCATGTCTTTGTTACTAATGTGTTTTGATGACCCTATGGTGTGTGACACAAGACCTATGGGGTGGCTTGGGTCGAAGTGGTTGTCTGTAGAGGAATTATTCTGGTGATGATTGACACCTGCCTCAAGCCTATGTGAGATAAAGTCACAAGTCCTAGAAAAAAGAGGAGCTGATGAGCTCATGCTCCATTTATGGGAAAATGTATTATTTCTACCTCAAAAAGTGATATTTTGTTTGAATTGACTTGAAAAATAAGGATGGAGAACGTAAAGGGTGATGTGAAAATGTGGGTTCCACCATGTTCAGGATGTCAAGTCTGCCCCTCTGATATCTTGGAGTTGGTGTAGCAGATGGGGAGCTGTGTAACTCACTCTCTACTTGCACTGCCGAAGAGCTAGCTTTTTGATGGCGCGACTGTGTTTGCGAGGGCGAGGTCCTGGGTTCTAGCCACAGTATGAGCCAAATCAAGAGGAAGCAGTACTCGCTTATCAACCTTTGGGCTGTCCTTTACACCTAGACATCTTCAGTTAGTGATGGCATTTCCATATATGTATTAAGCAGGTGTATAGGGAGGCTGATTAGTCGGGGTATAAACGTACATTGTGTGCCAACCATTTGACTTACAGAAGTGGTGGCAGTAAAACATTGTCGCAGTCCAGCTGTGCCCACAGAACAAGGGCAGAGCGATTATGGAGAATTTCCAGTCTTACTGACAAAAAAAGAAAGGGAGAGAGAGGGGGGAGACAGAGAAAGATGGTGGAGCGAGATTGAGAAAGATGGGGGAGAGAGAGAGATGGGGAGAGAGAGAGAGATGTGTTGGAGAGAGGGAGAGAGAGATGGGGGAGAGATGTATGACCATATTAGAGACACATATTTCCCTCAGATTACACAGATTCACAAACAATTCGAAAACAAATCCGATTTGGATAAACCCCCATATCTACTGTGTGAAATACCCCAATGTGCCATCACAGCAGCAAGATTTCTGACCTGTTGCCGCAAGAAAAGGGCAACCCGTGAAGAACAAACACCATTGTAAATACAACCCATATTTATGTTTATTTATTTTCCCTTTTGTACTTTAACCATTTGCACATTGTTACAACACTGTATATATACATAATATGACATTTGTAATGTCTTTATTATTTTGGAACTTCTGTTATTGTAACTTTTACTGTTCTTTTTTTCACTTTTGTATGTTATCTACTTCACTTGCTTTGGCAATGTTAGCATATGTTTCCCATGCCAATAAATCCCCTTGAATTGTATTGATAAAGAGATGTGGGGGAGCGAGAGAGAGAGAGAGATATATGGGGGAGAGAGATATGAGAGACGGGGGAGAGAAATTGTGAAAGAGAGAGCAAGAGAAAGAAAGATAGGGAAGAATAAAAGGAGAGAAGGACAATGCAGGCCCTTATTAAGGACATTCTCTCAGGGGATGTTAAGCCTTGTACACACATCACTTGTCCGATTTAATCTGCCGGATAAAGTAAGAGCAGGGCTTAAAGAAAATAACCGGTGAACAGGCTTACATCACCCCTCTAAATGTAAATCAGAGACCGACTCTGGCAGTTACACTCCCATCCTTGTGAAAGAGGCATCTGGATAATCCCAGTTCACTTCCCATCCTTATAGATCTGAGCAAACAGGAAGGAACACCTAAATAATAACAACCCTATTAATTAAACACTAGTGTGTTAGGCAGCATCAACAACTGATAACTGATAGGCAGTAGATGTTATTTTGGGCAAAGGGTGATCAGTGCTGTGTGTCAGGGTGGCAGAGATTTGTTCTGGCTGAGAGTGGCCTCTAGCCAGGAGCAAGATAACGAGCATGTAAAGCTCTGTAGAGCAGGGTTTCCCAAACTCGGTCCTGGGGCCCCCCCTGGGTGCACAATTTGGTTTTTGCCCTAGCACTACACAGCTGATTCAAATAACCAACTCATCAGCAAGCTTTGATTTTTTGATTCAGCTGTGTAGTGCGGAACCAAATCAGAACCAATTATTAACCAAAAAATGCAAAACAAAGATGTCAGCCTGTGCTTACTGGGATGTACGGTCTCCACCGATAAATCCATGATTATCGAAAACTTCAATAAGCACTTCTCAACGGCTGGCCATGCCTTCCGCCTGGCTACTCCAACCTCGGCCAACAGCTCCGCCCCCCCGTAGTTCCTCACCCAAGCCTCTCCAGGTTCTCCTTTACCCAAATCCAGATAGCAGATGTTCTGAAAGAGCTGCAAAACCTGGACCCGTACAAATCAGCTGGGCTTGACAATCTGGACCCGCTATTTCTGAAACTATCTGCCGCCATTGTCGCAACCCCTATTACCAGCCTGTTCAACCTCTCTTTCATATCGTCTGAGATCCCCAAGGATTGAAAGCTGCCACAGTCATCCCCCTCTTCAAAGGGGAGACACCCTGGACCCAAACTGCTATAGACCTATATCCATCCTGCCCTGCCTATCTAAGGTCTTGAAAGCCAAGTCAACAAACAGGTCACTGACCATCTCGAATCCCACCGTACCTTCTCCGCTGTGCAATCTGGTTTCCGAGCCGGTCACGGGTGCACCTCAGCCACACTCAAGGTACTAAATGATATCATAACCGCCATCGATAAAAGACAGTACTGTGCAGCCGTCTTCATCGACCTCGCAAGGCTTTCGACTCTGTCAATCACCAAATTCTTATCGGCAGACTCAACAGCCTCGGTTTTTCGGATGACTGCCTTGCCTGGTTCACCAATTACTTTGCAGACAGAGTTCAGTGTGTCAAATCAGAGGGCATGCTGTCCGGTCCTCTGGCAGTCTCTATGGGGTGCCACAGGGTTCAATTCTCGGGCCGACTCTTTTCTCTGTATATATCAATGATGTTGCTCTTGCTGCGGGCGATTCCCTGATCCACCTCTACGCAGACGACACCATTCTATATACTTTCGTCCCGTCATTGGACACTGTGCTATCCAACCTCCAAACGAGCTTCAATGCCATACAGCACTCCTTCCGTGGCCTCCAACTGCTCTTAAACGCGAGTAAAACCAAATGCATGCTTTTCAACCGATCGCTGCCTGCACCCGCATGCCCGACTAGCATCACCACCCTGGATGGTTCCAACCTTGAATATGTGGACATCTATAAGTACCTCGGTGACTGGCTAGACTGCAAACTCTCCTTCCAGACTCACATCAAACATCTCCAATCAAAAATCAAATCCAGAGTCGGCTTTCTATTCCGCAACAAAGCCTCCTTCACTCACGCTGCCAAGCTTACCCTAGTAAAACTGACTATCCTACCGATCCTCGACTTCGGCGATGTCATCTACAAAATGGCTTCCAACACTCTACTCAGCAAACTGGATGCAGTCTATCACAGTGCCATCCGTTTTGTCACTAAAGCACCTTATACCACCCACCACTGCGACTTGTATGCTCTAGTCGGCTGGCCCTCACTACATATTCGTCGCCAGACCCACTGGCTCAGGTCATCTACAAGTCCATGCTAGGTAAAGCTCCGCCTTATCTCAGTTCACTGGTCACGATGGCAACACCCATCCGTAGCACGCGCTCCAGCAGGTGTATCTCACTGATCATCCCTAAAGCCAACACCTCATTTGGCCGCCTTTCGTTCCAGTACTCTGCTGCCTGTGACTGGAACGAATTGCAAAAATCGCTGAAGTTGGAGACTTTTATCTCCCTCTCCAACTTCAAACATCAGCTATCCGAGCAGCTAACCGATCGCTGCAGCTGTACATAGTCTATAGGTAAATAGCTCACCCTTTTCACCTACCTCATTCCCATACTGTTTTTATACTGTTTTTATTTATTTACTTTTCTGCTCTTTTGCACACCAATATCTCTACCTGTACATGCCCATCTGATCATTTATCACTCCAGTGTTAATCTGCAAAATTGTATTATTCGCCTACCTCCTCATGCCTTTTGCACACATTGTATATAGACTGCCCATTTTTTTCTACTGTGTTATTGACTTGCTAATTGTTTACTCCATGTGTAACTCTGTGTTGTCTGTTCACACTGCTATGCTTTATCTTGGCCAGGTCGCAGTTGCAAATGAGAACTTGTTCTCAACTAGCCTACCTGGTTAAATAAAGGTGAAATAAAAATAAAAAAATAAATGTAGTCTACAGTGTCGGCTGCAATGGAATTTTATGAATTCCCATCCATGTGGTAGGCCGACAGTTTGTAAACAGGCAGTTGCATTGACTTTATTAGTCCTGATTCCTGTGACTAATCATTTTTGCTATTTAAGCTATTTAACCTCTTTAAGATTCAGCATTTTTGGAACTGAGGAGACTGATTAGTTGCTGTACTTCTGAGGAACACAAACACCTTCATAGTAAGCTAGCGAGAGATGGAGAGAGATAGGGAAGGGCACAGTATAGGCAGGTCGGCCACCAGGCAGACAGAATCAGAACCGTGCACTAGGCAATCAAAAGTAGTATCTTGCAATGGAATACTGTATTTCACAATTTCTTGGCTTGCAATGTCTCACAAGTTCAGTAAAGCAGGGCCTATCATCAATGAATTTGCTAGGATATTCTACACGCAACAGACCAAAGACTGAACACACTCGCATCATTAGTGAAGAGAAATAGCATGTGAGCCAGCTGCACTGTGATTTAAATATTGTTGTAAAAATATATAAAAAGTAATTGTTTTTCCATTTGGGATTTTTTGTTAAGGATCCCAATTTTGTTTGAACATTTAAACGTTCACATCCCTATTTTGGACTTGGGGACTGTGAAATGACCCCTGGTGGCATGCCTGGTGGGGTAAGTATTTCTGTCAGAGCTATGATTATACAGACAATTTGGGATTTTCTACACGGTAATATTTCTGATAAAAACAAGAAGCGATGCAGTTTTCCTCTATTTTGAGACAGGAGAGACTGGCATGCATCTTGCTGATATTATCCCTCTGATTAAAGTGAGGAGCAAAATGTCCTGCTCTGTTCTGGGCTAGCTTTCCTAGATTCTTTTTTTTGCAGTGCCTTACTATATAACCAGACAATAGTCAAGATGTGATCAAACTAGAGCCTGCAGGACTTGTTTGGTCGAATGTTGTGTTAAAAATGCAGAGCACCTCTTTACCACAGACAGACTTCTTCCCATCTTTACAACAATATAATCAATATGCCTTGACTATGACAGTTTACAATCTAAGGTAACACCAATAAATTTAGTATCCTCTACTTGCTCAACAGCCACATCATTCATTACCAGATTCAGCTGAGGTCTAGTAATTAAATAATGATTTTTATCAAATGCAATGCTTTTGGTTTTAGTTATGTTTAGGACCTGTTTATTCATAGCAACCCATTATACAACTGAATGGGTTGCTATGTTTATCGTTGCAGTGATTTCACTAGCTGTGGGTGTATGTATAGTCATGATAGTCGTGGTCATTTGTAAAGTAACTATGCATAAATAATAAACAGCGAGTAGCAGCACTTTAAAAACAAAGGGAGGGCTACGGAGAGTGTGATCATACAGACATCCGGAACAGCTGGTGCTCTCATGCATGCTTCAGTGTTGCTTGCCTTGAAGCAAGCATAAAAGGCATTTAGGTCATATGGTAGGCTCACGTCACTGGGCAGCTCACGACTGGGTTTCCTTTTGTAGTCAATAATAGTTTTCAAGCCCTGCCACATCCGACGAGCATGTAAGTAGTGGTAAAAGTGACGAGGTAAACAGAATAGATATACTGAACAAAAATGTAACAGCAACATGCAACATTTTTTAAAAGTTTTAATGAATTACATTTCATATAAGGAAATCAGTCAATTAAAATAAATGAATTAGGCCCTAATCTATGCATTTCCAAAGACTGGGAATACAGATATGCATTTGTTAGTCACAGATACCATTAAAAAAATGGGCCTCACAATGGGCCTCAGGATCTTGTCACGGCATCTCTGTGCATTCAATAAAATACAATTGTGTTCATTGTCTATATGTATTGTTTATGCCTGCCCATACCATTACCACACCGCCACCATAGGGCACTCTGTTCACAACGTTGACTTCACAATGTATGCGGTTGTGAGGCTGGTTGGATGAACTGTCAAATTATCTAAAGCGGCTTATGGTAGAGAAATTAACATTATATTATCTTGCAACAGCTCTGGTGGACATTCCTGCAGCCAGCATGCCAATTACAAATTCCTTCAAAACTTGAGACATCTCTGGCATTGTGTAACAGAACTTCACATTTTACAGTGGCCTTTTATTGTCCTCAGCACAAGGTGCACCTATGTGATGATCATGCTGTTTAATCAGCTTCTTGATATGCCACACTTGTCACAGGAGTCGCTGGTGCGCGATGAGACAAGTACAGCGCCCTTAACCACTGCGCCACCCGTGTAACGGCGTTCGTCTGTTGAAGAAGAGTCGGACCAAAATGCAAAATACAAAAATAACAAACGAAACGCGAAACCTATTACAGCCTATCTGGTGAACACTACACAGAGACAGGAACAATCACCCACGAAATACACAGTGAAACCCCGGCTACCTAAATATGGTTCCCAATCAGAGACAACGAGAATCACCTGACTCTGATTGAGAACCGCCTCAGGCAGCCAAACCTATGCTACACCCCTACTCAGCCGCAATCCCAATGCCTACAAAACCCCAATACGAAACACAACATTTTAAACCCATGTCACACCCTGGCCTGACCAAATATATAACGAAAACACAAAATACTATGACCAAGGCGTGACAAC
The DNA here is from genome assembly GCF_023373465.1 of Oncorhynchus keta. Classification (NCBI taxonomy): domain Eukaryota; kingdom Metazoa; phylum Chordata; class Actinopteri; order Salmoniformes; family Salmonidae; genus Oncorhynchus; species Oncorhynchus keta. The sequence goes on from NC_068422.1 coordinate 33,563,727, forward strand.
CCGGGAGGCCTGCTGTAAGCAAAGTTGTCCAAAACCTTTCAGAGAAATATGCTTTTTGTGCATATGGATAATTTTTGGGATCTTTTATTTCAACTCATGAAACATGTGACCAACACTTTACATGTTGCGTTATATTTTTGTTCAGTGTAATAAACAGAATAGTAGTAGCATAAGCAAAGAGTGTAAAAGTTTAAAAGTGTAAAAGTGTGTGTGTGTGTGTGTGTGTGTGTGTGTGTGTGTGTGTGTGTGTGTGTGTGTGTGTGTGTGTGTGTGTGTGTGTGTGTGTGTGTGTGTGTGTGTGTGTGTGTGTGTGTGTGTGTGTGTGTGTGTGTGTGTTGGAGTGTCAGTGTAAGTATGTGTGAGTACGTGGGTAGAGTCCATTGAGTGTGCATAGAGTCAGAGCAAAGAAAGCCTGGGTAGCCATTCTATTAACTGTTCTATAGTTTTATGGCTTGGGGGTAGAAGCTATTCTGTAGCTTTTGGTCACAGAATTGGCACTCCGATTTTGATTACCAAATCAAATCAAATTAAACTTTGTCACATGCGCAGAATGCAACAAGTGTAGACTTTACCTTGAAATGCTTACTTACAAGCCCTTAACCAACAGTGCAGTTCAAGAAGAGTTAAGAAAATATTTACCAAGTAGACTAAAATAAAAAGTAATAATTAAAAAGTAACACAATAAGAATAACAAAAACAAGGCTATATACAAAGGGGCCCTGGTACCGAGTCAGTGTGTGGGGGTACAGGTTAATTGAGGAAATGTATACATGGAGGTGGGGGTATAGTGACTATGCATAGATAGTAAACAGCAAGTATCAGCAGTGTAGAAAAGGGATGGGGGGGGGGTCAATGTAAATTGTCCGGTGGTGATTTAATTAATTGCTCAACAGTCTTATGGCTTGGGGGTAGAAGCTGTTGAGGGTCCTGGACTTGACGCTCCGGTACCACTTGCCATGTGGTAGCAGAGAAAACAGTCTTTAAATTGTGTGACTGGAGTCTCTTACAATTTTATGGGCTTTCTTCTGACACCTCCTAATATATAGGTTCTGGATGGCAGGGAGCTTGGCCCCGGTGATGTACTGGGCCGTTTGCACTACCCTCTGTAGCGCTTACAGTCAGATGCCAAGCAGTTGCCATTTCAGGCGGTGATGGAACCGGTCAGGATGCTGTCAATGGTGCAGCTGTAGAACCTTTTGAGGAACTGGGGACCATTGCCAAATCTTTTCAGTCTACTGAGGGGGAAAAGGTTTTGTCGTGCCCTCTCCACGACTGTCTTGGTATGTTTGGAACATGATAGTTAGTTGGTGATGTGGATACCAAGGAACTTGAAACTCTCGATCCGCTCAACTACTGTCCTGTTGATTTTAATAGGTGCCTGATCGACCCGCCTTTTTCTGTAGTCCACGATCAGCTCCTTTGTCTTGCTCACATTGAGGGAGAGGTTGTTGTCCTGGCACAACACTGCCAGTTCTCTGACCTTCTTCCTATAGGCCTTCTCATCGTTGTCGGTGATCAGGCCTACCACTGTCTCGTCAGCAAACTTGGACACTGTGCTATCTAACCTCCAAACGAGCTTCAATGCCATACAACACTCCCTCCGTGGCCTCCAACTGCTCTTAAACGCTAGTAAAACCAAATGCATGCCTTTCAACCGTTCGCTGCCTGCACCTGCACGCCCGACTAGCATCACCACCCTGGATGGTTCCGACCTTGAATATGTGGACATCTATAAGTACCTAGGTGTCTGGCTAGACTGTAAACTCTCCTTCCAGACTCATATCAAACATCTCCAATCGAAAATCAATTCAAGAGTCGGCTTTCTATTCCGCAACAAAGCCTCCTTCACTCACGCCGCCAAACTTACCCTAGTAAAACTGACTATCCTACCGATCCTCGACTTTGGCGATGTCATCTACAAAATTGCTTCCAACACTCTACTCAGCAAACTGGATGCAGTTTATCACAGTGCCATCCGTTTTGTCACTAAAGCACCATATACCACCCACTACTGTGACCTGTATGCTCTAGTCGGCTGGCCCTCGCTCCATATTCGTCGCCAGACCCACTGGCTCCAGGTCATCTACAAGTCCATGCAAGTCCGCCTTATTCACTGGTCACGATGGCAACACCCACCCATAACACGCGCTCCAGCAGGTGCATCTCACTGATCATCCCTAAAGCCGCCTTTCATTCCAGTTCTCTGCTGCCTGTGACTGGAACGAATTGCAAAAATCGCTAAAGTTGGAGACTTTTATCTCCCTCACCAACTTCAAACATCTGCTATCTGAGCAGCGAACCGATCGCTGCCGCTGTACATAGTCTATCGGTAAATAGCCCACCCATTTTTACCTACCCCATCCCCATACTGTTTTTATTTATTTTATTTTCTGCTCTTTTGCACACCAATATCTCTACCTGTACATGACCATCTGATCATTTATCACTCCAGTGTTAATCTGCAAAATTGTAATTATTCGCCTATCTCCTCATGCATTTTGCACACAATGTATATAGACTCTCCTTTTTTCTACTGTATTATTGACTTGTTAATTGTTTACTCCATGTGTAACTCTGTGTTGTCTGTTCACACTGCTATGCTTTATCTTGGCCAGGTCGCAGATGCAAATGAGAACTAGCCTACCTCAACTAGCCTACCTGGTTAAATAAAGGTGAAAAAAAAAAAAAAAAAATACTTAATGATGTTGTTGGAGTTGTGTTTGGCCACACAGTCATGGGTGAACAGGGAATAGAGGAGGGGACTAAGTACACAACACCGAGGGGCCCCAGTGTTAAGGATCAGCATGGCAGACGTGTTGTTGCCTACTCTTACTACATGGGGGCGGCCCGTCAGGAAGTCCAGGATCCAGTTGCAGAGGAAGGTGTTTAGTCCCAGAGTCCTTAGCTTTAGCTTCGTGGGCACTTTGGTTTGATCGCTGAGCTGTAGTCAATGAACAACATTCTCACATAGGTGTTCCTTTTGTCCAGGTGAGAAAGGGAAGTGTTGAGTGCGATTGAGATTGCGTCATCTGTGGATCTGTTGGGGCGGTATGCGAATTGGAGTTGGTCAATGGTGCCCAGGAGGATGCTGTTGATGTGAGCCATGACCAGACTTTCAAAGCACTTCTACCGATGTGAGTGCCACGGGGCGGTAATCATTTTGGCAGGTTACCTGAAACATGTAGGTATTACAGACTCAGTCAGGGAGAGGTTGAAAATGTTGGTGAAGACATTTGACAGTTGGTCCGCGCATGCAGATTACGCCCTGGTAATCCATCTATCCCAGCGGCTTTGTGAATGTTGACCTGTTTTAAGGTTTTGTTTACATCATTGTTTACCGAGAGCGTTATCACACAGTCATCCAGAACCACTGGTACTCTCGTGCAAGCTCCAGTGCTGCTTGCCTCGAAGTGAGCATATAAGGCATTTAGCTTGTTTTGTAGGCTCTCGTCACTGGGCAGCTTGCGTCTGGGTTTCCCTTTGTAGTCTGTAATAGTTTTCAATCCCTGCCACATTCGACGAGTGTCAGAGCCGGTGTAGTAGGGTTCAATTTTAATCCTGCATTGACGCTTTGCTTGTTTGATGGTATGTCTGAGGACATAGCTGGATTTCTTATAAGTGTCCGGATTAGTCTCCCGCTCCTTGAAAGTGGCAGCTCTAGCCTTTAGCTCGATGAGGATGATGCCTGTAATCCATGGCTTCTGGTTGGGATATGTACGTACTGTCACTGTGGGGACGATGTCACCAATGCGCTTATTGACGAAGCCAATGACTGAGGTGGTTTATTCCTTAATGCCATTTGATGAATCCCGGAACATATTCCAGTCTGTGTTGGCAAAACAGTCCTGTAGTGTAGCATCCTCGTCATCTCACCACTTCCGTATTGAGTGAGTCACTGGTACTTCCTGCTTTAGTTTTTGCTTGGAAGCAGGAACCAGGAGGATAGAATTATGGTCAGATTTGCCAAATGGAGGGCGGGGGAGAACTTTGTATGCATCTCTGTGTGTGGAGTAAAGGTGGTCTAGGATTTTTTCCCCCTCTTGTTGCACATGTGACATGCTGGTTAAAACATGGTAAAACTGATTTAAGTTTGCCTGCATTAAAGTCCCTGACCACTAGGAGCACTGCTTATGAATGAGCATTTTCTTCTTTGCTTATGGTTGAGAGTTGGTTGAGAGCATTCTTAGTGACAGCTTAATTTTGTGGTGGTAAATAGATGGCTACGAATAACACAGATGAAAACTCTCTTGGTAGACAATGTGGTCTACAGCTTATCATAATGTACTCTACCTCAGGCGAGCAATACCGTGAGTGTTCTTTAATATTAGCCATCGTGCAACATGGAAGGCAGTTGGAGTTTACTCACTCGCCTCCGGATTCTCATAAGGGTGCCCGATCTGCGGCCCCTTTTTCGGTGTCTTTACTTCATGCAAAAGACGTGGATCTGGGCCTGTTCCTGTGAAAGCAGGATATCCTTTTCATCGGACTCGTTAAAGTGTTGAGTTTCTTCCAGTCCGCGGTGAGTAATCGCTTTTCTGATGTCCAGAAGTTCTTTTCGGTCATAAGAGATGGTAGCAACAACATTATGTACACGATAATAAAAAGAATAAGTTATACAAAACACAAGAAAAATACAAAAAAGTACAATTGGTTGGGAGAATGTAAAACGTCATGATTTTCGGGGCCATCTTTACCATATGGTAGCAGAGTGAACAGTCTATGACCTGGTTGGCTGTGGTCTTTGACAATTTTCCGGGCCTTCCTCTAAAACCACCTGGTAGAGAGGTCCTGGATTGCAGGGAGCTCGGCCCCAGTGATGTACGTGTGTGTGTGTTTGTGCATGAGCGTGTGCGGATGTGTTTTGCTTTACTGCTGTTATGACTGAGTGATTTACTCTGACTCCACTAGCAGTCCCCCTAAATTTACCACCCTTTGTGGGGGTACAGATACAAAGGTGTAGAGTATAGTACATCTCACTTACTCCAGAGGACAGGACCTCCTTACCTACCAGCTTCACTATACTCGCTTCAAGGGCCTCCTAGGTCATGTGCACTGTATTATTACTGGTAAATATTACTACACACCTTACAGTACTTGTAATTGTGGTTGAAATGGTGGTACGGTAGTGATGCAGTGTATATACAGTATTCTGAATTGCAGAAGAAGCATATTGGTATAGCAGGAGGCTAATTAATTCAGTCTTTTAATGACACCAAATACAAATGTGATTGTATGGGTATTCACAGAGGGCAAGTAAAGACAATGGAAAATAAATGCCTCTTGCTGAGTATTGAGGATAATGCACTGCCATTAACTTACCACTTCAAACAAGCACAGTTACACACATCCTGCACATAGAGACAATCTGGCAATCTGGCTGTGCCAGTGGGCTTGACACTGTCGGTGTATGTAAGTGGTAGCAGGAGCTCAGTGAATGGTTGAAGCTGGGGGTAGATCCCCATTGCAGAGACACCGGTCTCAGTGGGCTTAATTTACTCCTCCTCGCCTCAGCCGGTCACAAAGAAGCACAGCCTTCAAAATGGTTGTCTCTTGTAGCCTTATCTGCTGCAGCTGAGACTGAGAAAGTGATGGAGACAATATGGGATTGTGATTCTATAGCAAAGGAGCATGCACTTTCTGAACTCAAAAGCTGCCTCTTCCCCCCTCACAATGGAACTTGCTATTGTATGTAGTGCTGGGTCAGCTCCACTGTTTATTACCACATTGCAAATGGGTGAGAATGAAATACACATTTTTCATTTGCATCTCAGGAGAGTGGGGTTGTGGTGGGTTCAGGCAGTGCACTCTGAGACACAGTGTTACTATATCTGCTACTCTACTGGGACCCTTTTTTCAAACTCTATATTCGTACAGTGCTTTCCAGCAAAGAGAGACCTCAGCAGTAGAGAAACTAGCTGACTAATGTAATGTGAGAGAATAAAGACACTCATGTGCGTGTGCATGCGTGCGTGCCTGCGTGCGTGCCTGTGTGTACACGTGCGCACTATTGTCATTTATTAAATGAACTTTCACTACTTAATCTAGTAAATGATGAACATTAATGTCATCACTTCTGTTATAATAATTTATTCCGTGACTATTACCATTGCCTATTACTAATAGCCACATTAGCATACTGATTTGGCAGTGTGCTAATATTTTCCTCCTAGGGTTGTAAAGGTATCGCATTCAGACAAAATAGTCTTCTGATTCCCTCTACCAATAGTCTATCATAGGTAACAGGGCAGATGTGCCACATGTGTTCAGCACAAGCCAATTGTCAGAGAACAACCCACTGTTAACAATATGTGCCAGCCTTGCCTCCGTGCCATACAAAACAGTGGTCTAGTTACTTTAGACAGGAACAAAAGAAAGGAGGTTGGTCGGGAAGATGGGTAGTTGTATTCCACGGCCGTCTAGCAATCCGAAGGTTGCGTGTTTGAGTCACGCTGGGGACAACTGTAGGATTTTATCTAACCCTTATTCTAGAAATAACCTATTTCACCTAACCTGCTATGTAAATTCTCTTAACCTTTGTAATTTTAGTTCTCATAACCTTTTACATAAATTATTAGTTCCCCTAACCACCAATGTAAATTCTGCCTGTAATTTGTCCTTTGTTATGATGCAACAAGCAACCTGGTCTCAGAGAAAGACATATACAGTGGCTTGCGATGGTATTCACCCCTGTTGACATTTTTCCAATTTTGTTGCCTTACAACTTGGAATTAAAATTGATTTTTTTTGGTGGTTTGTATCATTTGATTTACACAACATGCCTACCACTTTGAAGATGCAAAATATTTATTGTGAAACAAATAAGAAATAAGACAAAAAAACTGAAAACTTGAGTGTGCATAATTATTCACCCCCCCATAGTCAATACTTTGTAGAGCCACCTTTTACAGCAATTACAGCTGCAAGTCTCTTGGGGTATGTCTCTATAAGCGTGGCACATCTAGCCACTGGGTTATTGCCCATTCTTCAAGGTAAAACTGCTCCAGCTCCTGGATGGGTTCCACTGGTGTACAGCAATCTTTAAGTCATACCACAGATTCTCAATTGGATTGAGGTCTGGGCTTTGACCAGGCCATTCCAAGACATTTAAATGTTTCCCCTTAACCCCCTCAATTGTTGCTTTAGCAGTATGCTTATGGTCATTGTCCTGCTGGAAGGTGAACCTCCGTCCCAGTTTCAAATCTCTGGAAGACTGAAACAGGTTTCCCTCAAGAATTTCCCTGTATTTAGCGCCATCCATCATTCCTTCAATTCTGACCAGTTTCCCAGACCCTGCCGATGAAAAACATCCCTACAGCATGGGATGGTAATCTCGGGGTGATGAGAGGTGTTGGGTTTGCGCCAGACATAGCGTTTTCCTTGATGGCCAAAAAGCTCAATTTTAGTCTCATCTGACCAGAGTACCTTCTTCCATATGTTTGGGGAGTCTCCCACATGCCTTTTGGTGAACACCAAACGTGTTTTCTTATTTTTTTCTGGTCACTCTGTCATAAAGTCCAGCTCTGTGGAGTGTACAGCTTAAAGTGCAATATCTGCTGTGGAGCTTTGCAGCTCCTTCAGGGTTATCTTTGGTCTCTTTGTTGCCTCTCTGATTAATTCCCCCTTGCCTGGTTCGTGAGTTTTGGTGGGCGGCCCTCTCTTGGCAGGTTTGTTGTGGTGCCGTGTTCATTTGATCTTATTGGTTGCCTGTCCCTTATTTTGTTTCTTGATTTATGTCTATTTAAGCCTGTTAGGCCCGTCTATGTTCATGCGGGATTATTTTCTGTTAGTCGGGGTGTGCGTGTTTGACTTCCTGTCCGTTTGTGCCCTGTGATGGGTCGGACTATTTTTCTGTCTGTTTATCGCCTATGGTTTTTGGCGTTTTTATTTATTGCGTATAAATGTACCATATTTCTAAAAAAATATATATAAAATGTATGTGTAATAAAAATCAAAATAAATATATGTATATATATATATATATATATATGTATATATATATATATATATATATATAGTGCATTCTAAAAGTATTCAGACCCCTTGACTTCTTCCACATTGTGTTATGTTACAACCTTATTCTAAAATGGATTCAATCATTTCCCCCCCTCTTCAGTCTACATACAATACCCCATAATGACAAAGCAAAAAAAAGGTGTTTTAGACATTTTTGCAAATGTATAAAAAATGTACAACTTTAATATAACATTTATATAAGTATTTAGACCCTTTACTCACTAATTTGTTGAAGCACCTTTGGCAGCGATTACAGCCAAGTCTTCTTGGGTATGACACTACAAGTTTGGCACACCTGTATTTAGGGACTTTCTCCCATTCTTCTCTGCAGATCCTCTCAAGCTCTATCAGGTTGGATGGGGACATCGCTGCACAGCTATTTTCAGGTCTCTCCAGATATGTTCAATCGGGTTACTGCCACAACCATGCTTCACCGTAGGGATGGTGCCTGGTTCCCTCCAGGTGTGACACTTGGCATTCAGCCCAAAGAGTTCAATCTTGGTTTCATCAGACTAGAGAATCTTTTCTCATAGTCTGAGAGTCCTTTAGGTGCCTTTTGGCAAACTCCAAGCGGGATTGCCTTTTACTGAGGAGTGCCTTCCATCTGGCCAATACCATAAAGGCCTGATTGGTGGAGTGCTGCAGACATGGTTGTCCTTCTGTAAGTTTCTCCCATCTCCACAGTGGAACTCTGGAGATCTGTCAGAGTGACCACCGGGTTCTTGGTCACCTCCCTGACCAAGACCCTTCTCCCCCGATTGCTCAGTTGGGCCAGCTCTATGAAGAGTCTTGGTGGTTCCAAACTTCTTCTATTTAAGAATGATGGAGACCACTGTGTTCTTGGGGACCTTCAATGTTGCAGAAATGTTTTGGTTCCCTTCCGCAGATCTGTGCCTCTACAAAATCCTGTCTTGGAGCTCTATGGACAATTCCTTCAATCTCATGGCTTGGTTTTTGCTCTGACATACACTGTCAACCAACTGTGGGACCTTAACTAGACAGGTGTGTGCCTTTCTAAATCATGTCCAATCAATTGAATTTACCACAAGGGGACTCCAATCAAGTTGTAGTAAGGATGCACACATGACTGTAAGTCGCTTTGGATAAAAGCGTCTGCTAAATGGCATATATTATTATATATTATGATCAATGGATACTTTGTGCACCTGAGTCTCATAGCAAAGGGTCTCAATAGTTATGTAAGGTATCCGTTTTTTATTTTTAATACATTTGCAAAAATATGTGAAAACCTGTTTTCACTTAGTCATTATTTGGGTACTGTGTGTAGATTGATAAGGAAACAAATTAATTTAATCAATTTTAGAACAAATCTGTAACGTAACAAAATGAGAAAAACTCAAGGGGTCTGAATAGTTTCCGAAGGCACTGTATATAAAACAAAGTTACTTTTGTCCTCTGACAAATTGGGTCAGAACATTTTTATATAAAATAATAATCTTGAGACTCGCATATGCTCCTGGGACAAAATGTGACAGGAGTTTCAAAGGATGTGGACGCACTGTAGAATACATAGGTCTCAAAGCCTGAGTTAGGGTCTGACTTATTTATGATGTGGGGAATGGGTGTCAGAGAGATTCTGGCAAAACAAGGTGTGTGCAGGCTCTCAGGCGGACCAGGTTCCCATAGCAACACCTCCAGACACAACAGAGAAAGAGATGGAAACAGAGAGAGACATAGGCAAGGACATGCTAGCCTCCAGGCATCAGTACACGGCTAGTCTCAACGACCCGCACAATGGCGTCAGAAACCTTGACAGAGAGAGAAAATGGATGTGCGTGTGTGAAAGAGAAATAGTCAAAGCCAATGTGTTTCTTTAATCTAGTCTATCCATCTTTAATCTCAGAAGATATTTTTTTACCTCAGAGTGACATCATAAACTAGAGTATTACCCCGGATCACCTGTCAATTCAAGTAATTTCAGCTTATAAGAGGAGGCTGTCTGTCAACACATTGACTTCTTTGCTAGAAATTAGAACACTTCAATTGAAAACAGTTTTGTGTCAAAAACTATATACTCGTACCACTTGTACTCTGGAAATCTTAACATGATGCAATCCCTCAGCATGTTGATACAGTAATTTATTTTGTCAGACAGAATAAGAGAGTCAGGGCTAGAGCTTTCCCTTGCTGATAGCAGTCTGCGGACAATAGAGGAAGGTTATAGACTTGGAGAAAGTCACCTGTCTCACTTTCACCTGATGAGAACTCATACTCAAGAAGTATTCACCTCTCAAAGGTAAAACGGTAAAACACAACTTCCCAGGAACTGCACTCTGAATGTGTAGTAACTTATTTGATGGTACCATATCAAAGGGGGGGGGGGGGGGCATCCAAAATACAAAAGTTATGAAAGAAGCAGAATCCATTTATCCTGCTGGAGTAGACAATGACATCTGAAGTTTCAAGCTCAAGGGTGCAACAGAGGCTTTGCCTGACCTGAGATCTAAACCAGAGAAGTTGTGACTTTAGCAGATCACTTCTCTCTAACCAAAGTCAACTGAGAGTGCGGGGCAGCCTCTGGAATTATTAAGTACAGTTGTTGAAATGACTGTATAGCAACTCTTCATCACTATGGGTAGAAGGGCAATTCACAGGTAATGATGTAGTCTAAGAGATGGAATTTGCTTGTTCCTCATGTTTGCTATTCTTAATTACAGTTCAGGTAATGAACTTTAAACACCTTTGCAAGTAGACATAGGGACTTTCTCTAGATATGATTGCCATTAGAAGACAATTATAGTGAATCGTTAGAATGAATTCCCGATAAAAAATAAACTGGTAGTTTACTGCTAAATACTTCCTTTTCCGGCAATTGTACTTCAGCATTCTTTCACCACGTCATAGGGTTCACAACAAAGGCTCGACCTTGACAGGCTACTCTGGCTACCTTGGTGGATGGGGGAAGCAGTAACAAGAAGAAACATTTTGAAAATGCAACTGCAACATGGGACAACATGTCAGCCAACCAGGGCTCAAACCCCTCTTTTTCCAAGAAGATCCGCTTTAGGGAGTCTGTATTTTGATGCTTTTTTCTGGGCTATTTTAGTGGCTTTTGCCTAAGTACACATTAACCTGCATACAGGTGGACGGGCTATGTTGGCATGGTGAGTGATGTTCTTCAGGGAGACGTGGAGTGGAAGGGAAGCAGGATTACCTGCTGTCACAGGTACCCCACCGGCTGCACCTGCCTTTCCGTCTGGCCACAATCAAACAGACACCATTGTAAGCACTGCCATATTGTCCTACCTGGGGCTCCGCGTCGTCCCGCCCACACTGGTACAGGGGAGATGTCATTCGCAAATGTCACCTCCAGTTGAATAACAAAGTTAACTTTTCTTCTGCCTCAGACACTACGGTGTAGAATACATGACATTAATATAATAAAGATTTTTGAAAATGTATTTTTCCCTTTGGTATGGCTGCTATGGTTACCGTGTAGGACCATTCTTATACTACTCGCTTCTCGCACTGTTACAGCGCACCTAGTTTAGATTTGTACAACATGTTCTACAGCTCTCAGTTCAGTTCAAACTGGGTGAATGGTACCATCTGTTTGTGCTGCCTGTTGCCTTACTGCCACACCTCTGGATTTAGATAAAAGTTGCTGTACACATTTGTTATTTTCAAACTTAAACCTTAGTTTATGAAAAACTAAATGTTTATCCAGATAGGGCAGCAGTACAGTTTTCCCTTTCTCTCTATTCACAGGTACAATACAGTATATCGACAGTATTTTCGTAGAATACATATTCTGTTGTGTTCCTCTCCCGTCCACTGTGTATTAAAGGGAGAGATGGAGAGGTCTCCTCATTAGTGTTCAATGGATCTGACGCACCACTGCATCCTTTAATTTCCCCTGTCTACATCTCATGATCTCCCAAACTCAGAGCAATAACCAACCACATTTTCAGAGAGTTAACAAAATACTTTATTTACATAAGTATTCACACCTTTTGCTATGAGACTCGAAATTGAGCTCGGGTGCACACAGTATCCATTGATCATCCTTGAGATGTTTCTACAACTTGATTGGAGTCCACCTGTGGTAAATGTGATTGTTTAGACATGATTTGGAAAGGCACACACCTGTTAATCTAAGGTCCCATAGTTGACAGTGCATGTCAGGGCAAAAAGTCAGGGCAAAAAGTCCTAAGGTTGAAGTAATTGTCTGTAGAGCTCAGAGACAGGACTGTGTCAAGGCACAGATCTGGGGAAGGGTACCAAAATATTTCTGCAGTATTGATGGTCCCCAAGACCAGTGGCCTCCATCATTCTTAAATGGAAGAAGTTTGGAACCAACAATACTCTTCCTAGAGCTGGCCAACTGGCCAAACTGAGCAATCATGGTGGAAGGGCCTTGATCAGAGATGTGACCAAAAACCCGATTGTCACTCTGACAGAGCTCCAGAGTTGCTCTGTGGAGCTGGGAGAACCTTCCAGAAGGACAACCATGTCTGCAGCACTCCACCAATCAGGCCTTTGTGGTAGAGTGGCCAGATGGAAGCCACTCCTCAGTAAAAGGTCAATAACAGCTGCTTGGGGTTTGCCAAAAGGCACCTAAAGGACTCTCAGACTATGAGAAACAAGTTTCTCTAGTCTGATGAAATCAAGGTTGAACTCTTTGGCCTGAATGCCAAGCGTCACATCGGGAGGTAACCTGGCACCCTCTCTACAGAGAAACATGGTGGTGGCAGCATCACGCTGTGGGGATGTTTTTCAGCGGCAGGGACTGGGAGACTAGTCAGGATCGAGGGAAAGATGAACGGAAAGTACAGAGAGATCCTTGATGAAAATCTGCTCTAGAGTGCTCAGGACCTCAGACTGGGGTGAAGGTTCACCTTCCAATAGGATATTTTACAGCAGTCGCTAATTAATTAATTTTCTCTACAGTCTCATTCAGAACGTCGCATAATCTGGGAATCTGCACAAACCCGAGTCTCACAAAAAATTCCGTACCACACCAATTGAGTTGATTATTAATTTACTAACAAACTAAAATGATAATATAAGATATACATACACAAACACACAGTCTAGGCTATTGTTTAGAACTTGTTTAGTACAATGTTTAGTACAATGAAACAGTTCCCTAGTGGGCTAACACAATATGACACGTGTTACACAAAATGGGGATTTCAAGAGTGAGAGAGAGAGTACACGAGAGAAAAGTACACTACATTTGTAAACTATGCTTAGTTTAACCCTAACCTTGCCCTGAACTGCTGCTCTTATGGGTCAGAATATAATGATGTAATTACGTGCCGAAGGTCTCCAATGGGGTGTCTCTTCATGGACCGGGTTGGCGTCACATCTTTGGTTACCGGGTGTAACTCTCTGTTTGTCCTCACAATGTCAGTGTCATTTCTCTTAGTGGTCTGTTTCCTCACCCTTGTTCTGAAAGATGGGTCTTCTGAGGAAGGCTAATCACCTCTGTAGATTGTTCCAGCGTGGGAATGAAAACAGTGTAGACACATGATTACTTGAAGAGTGGTAACTGGGTGTTCCTGCTTGAAATCACCCTCTTATACACAGCTACTCATCCGTAGCATAGATTTTAAAAGGTTCCTTTGTCTTTTTCAAACTCGTGTTGCATTTTGGGGTTACAACTAATTGGACCGTGGCTGCAGCCTGTGGTCACTTAGTCATAATGTTAATTCTTAACTCACATGTTTTATACCAGAAATGGGTGTTTCCTCCTTTAGGGCAAGTTCTCTGGGTGTAACTAGTTACGCCTAGTTAGTTTTCCACACAATGTACAGTTTGCAAACATCAAGTACATATTGTGAAAACTCTTCAAGTTACAATGTTTTCATTATAACGTTGTCATTTAACTTTTAATAACATAACAAATACCAACCTTCATTTTCATATTCCATCTATCGTCATTACCATCATTTTGGCTGATGAAACATAAAGTCCATTAATTGCATGTTACTGTTCTGAGGTAGGTTCTCCATAGGCCCATCATACATTCCATTCCTCCATACAAGAGGACAAATGGTTTTTGTCTGCTGCCCTAAGATTTTCAATGGGCGGGAGGTGTCATCCCCCCACACACCTCCATACCACTCGATCTCTCCCCCGCTGGTGGGTGTGAGAGATATCTCCGTAGGATTATGGTCCACAGTAACCTGACACGCACAGGCTAGTCATGACAACACACAGCTAAGACAACGCAGGAGTAGTTTCTGGGACAAGTATCTGAATGTACTTGAGTGGCCCAGACAGAGCCCGGACTTGAACCAGATCTAATATCTCTGGAGAGGCCTGAAAAAAGCTGTGCAGCGATGCTCCCCAACCAACCTGCCAGAGCTTGAGAGGATATGTAGAAAAGAATAGGAGAAATACAGGTGTGCCAAGCTTGTAGCGTCATTCCCAAGAAGACTCAAGGTTGTAATCGCTGGTTAATGTGCTTCGACAAAGTACTGAGTAAAGGGTCTGAATATTCATGTAAATGTGATAGAGTTTTTTAAATGTTTAATACATTTGCTAAAATGTATAAAAACCTGTTTTTGCATTGTCATTATGGGGTATTGTGTGTAGATTGATGAGGGAAAAAAATGATTTAATCCATTTTAGAATAAGACTAATTTAACAAAATTTGGGAACGATCAAGGGGTCTGAATACTTTTCGAATGCACTGTAGAAAATAAAGAATGTAAACAGAATTGTATATATGGCAACTCAATTGTGCATCTATTAAGCTCTACAGTCAAAACTGTGTTAACAAACTTCCACTTTCTGTAAACAAAGATGTACAGTATGCACAAGTCTTATGCCAGGATATCTCAATACGCAATGATTTATTTTCCAGGCGGTAACATACACTAGAACCAATGACATATATAAACCCTGCGTACATTAGTACTCTCAAATCCAAATTAAATGTATTTATAAAGCCATTTTTAAATCAACAGATGTCACAAAGTGCTTATACAGAGACCCAGCCTAAAACCCCCAAACAGCAAGTAATGCAGGTGTAGAAGCACAGTGACTACTAAAAACTCCATAGAAAGTCAGGAACCTTGGAAGAAATGCTAGAGAGGAACCAGGCTCGGAGTGATGTCCTGTCCTCTTCTGGCTGTGCCGGGCGGAGATTATAAGAGTACATGGCCATTAAGGCCTGATCGTTCTTCAAGATGGTGAAAAGTTCATAGATTACCAGCACGTTCAAATAAAAATCACAGTGGTTGTAGAGATTGTGTAACAGGTCAGCACCTCAGAACTAAATGTCAGTTGGGTTTTCATAGTTGAGCATTCAGAGGTCGAGACAGCAGGAGTGGTAGAGCGAGAGAGGGACAGAGGGAGAGAGAGGGTCAAAAAAAGCATGTCTGGGACAAAGTAGCACGTCCTGTGAACAGGTCAGGGTTCCATAGCCGTAGGCAGAACAGTTGAAACTGGAGCTGCAGCATGACAAGTAGCACGTCCGGTGAACAGGTCAGGATACCATAGTCACAGGCAAAACAGCCCGAATCTGGATCAGCAGCACGGCCAGGTGGACTGGGGACAGCCAGGAGTCATCAGGACAGGTAGTCCTGAGGCATGTTCTTAGGGCTCAAGTCCTGAGAGAGAAAGAGAGAGAGAGAGATCTGTAATAGAATACACGTCTTGAGGAGGAGGATTACCAAGATGGCTGCGCTGTGGCTTCAATACAGTGCATGTTGTTAGTCATCCAGGGTTTATACATGTCATTGACTACACCTCAACTCGAGCACGGTGTGTTTTCCGAGAATGGACAATGAGCCACAGTCTCTTGGTGCAGTCATGCTGAGTGTCAGCTCCGATTATGCCCAGAGCATGCGTCTACTGAAGTTATATGATGTGAATACAGAAGACTATGGAGCTTCCTTACTTGAAACAACAACAAGTCAAAGACATTGTTAATATATGCTGTGACAGGATGTTAAAGTGCATTGTTTCTAATAGCTTTATCTCTGTCTCTCTCCCTCCCTCCCTCCATTGTCCCTGTCTCCCCTCCTCTCCTCTCTTCTCTTCACCGGAACAGCAGATCACTTGGGCATTGAGTTTATGGGTAAGAAAGCTTCTTCTTTTTTTACTGCTATGAGTCCTGTTAAATGAAATCAGGTTGTGCAACCACGAGATGTGTATAATGTTTATGATCCATACTGGTATGACGTGCATACCCTTCATGTTTGTTTTTCACCTTTTTAATTATAAATCACATTTCTATTTTATACATAACTTAGTTAGTTTTGATGGGAACTTTTCACTATCCCATAATGTATGTAATTTAATTCAAAGAACAGGGAGGCAATTTCCTTTACACAGAGGGATATGGCAACTCCCCTTCCTCTCTCTCTCTCTCTCTCGTCTCCTTGGAAACGGCAGAGAACAGAGAGGCAGGCGACAGTGAGGGAGATTTATTACTGTTGGCACAGTAACTACCAGCATCCTTGCACACTGACACTGCCTGTACGTGTGTCTGTAGGGTCTTGCCAGGAGAGTGTGTCCCCATTCTGCCAGCCTCTCTCCGTTTGGCACATCAGCTGTAGTTAATGACGATGTACTGTGAGACATTGTTAATAACTCTCCTTCTTAGAAACACATGACCATAGATACCTGGGAAATATCGATATCTGCCCACAAATGATCAACCATCAGGTGCATTATACATATATACACTGCTTAAAAAAATAAAGGGAACGCTTAAATAACACATCCTAGATCTGAATGAATTAAATATTCTTATTAAATACTTTTTTCTTTACATAGTTGAATGTGCTGACAACAAAATCACACAAAAATTATCAATGGAAATCAAATGTATCAACCCATGGAGGTCTGGATTTGGAGTCACACTCAAAATTAAAGTGGAAAACCACACTATAGGCAGATCCAACTGTGATATAATGTCCGTGTGTGGCATCCACGTGCCTGTATGACCTCCCTACAATGCCTGGGCATGCTCCTGATGAGGTGGCGGATGGTCTCCTGAGGGATCTCCTCCCAGACCTGGACTAAAGCATACGCCAATTCCTGGACAGTCTGTGGTGCAACGTGGCGTTGGTGGATGGAGCGAGACATGATGTCCCAGATGTGCGCAATTGGATTCAGGTCTGGGGAATGGGCGAGTCAGTCCATAGCCTCAATGCCTTCCTCTTGCAGGAACTGCTGACACACTCCAGTCACATGAGGTCTAGCATTGTCTTGCATTAGGAGGAACCCAGGGCCAACCGAACCAGCATATGGTCTCACAAGGGGTCTGAGGATCTCATCTCGGTACCTAATGGCAGTCAGGCTACCTCTGGCGAGCACATGGAATGCTGTGCGGCCCCCCAAAGAAATGCCACCCCACACCATGACTGGCCCACCGCCAAACCGGTCATGCTGGAGGATGTTGCAGGCAGCAGAACGTTCTCCACGGTGTCTCCAGACTCTGTCACGTCGGGAACGTGCTCAGTGTGAACCTGCTTTCATCTGTGAAGAGCACAGGGCGCCAGTGGCAAATTTGCTAATCTTGGTGTTCTCTGGCAAATGCCAAACGTCCTGCACGGTGTTGGGCTGTAAGCACAACCCCCACCTGTGGACGTCGGGCCCTCATACCACCCTCATGGAGTCTGTTTCTGACCGTTTGAGCAGACACATGCACATTTGTGGCCTGCTGGAGGTCATTTTGCAGGGCTCCTGCTCCGCCTTGCACAAAGGCGGAGGTAGCAGTCCTGCTGCTGGGTTGTTGCCCTCCTACGGCCTCCTCCACGTCTCCTGATGTACTGGCCTGTCTCCTGGTAGTGCCTCCATGCTCTGGACACTACGCTGACAGACACAGCAAACCTTCTTGCCACAGCTCGCATTGATGTGCCATCCTGGATGAGCTGCACTACCTGAGCCACTTGTGTGGGTTTTAGACTCCGTCTCATGCTACCACTAGAGTGAAAGCACCGCCAGCATTCAAAAGTGACCAAAACATCAGCCAGGAAGCATAGGAACTGAGAAGTGGTCTTTGGTCACCACCTGCAAAACCACTCCTTTATTGGGGGTGTCTTGCTAATTGCCTATAATTTCCACCTGTTGTCTATTCCATTTGCACAACAGCATGTGGAATTTATTGTCAATGAGTGTTGCTTCCTAAGTGGACAGTTTGATTTCACAGAAGTGTGATTGACTTGGAGTTACATTGTGTTGTTTAAGTGTTCCCTTCATTTTTTTGAGCAGTGTATATATTTTATTTATTTAACCTGATAAGTCAGCTAAAGAACAAATTCTTATTTACAATGGCTGCCTACACCGGCCAAATCCAAAAGACACTGGGCCAATTGTGCGCCACCCCACGGGACTCCCAAGCCTGGATTTGAACCAAGGTGTCTGTAATTACGCCTCAAGCATAAAGATGCAGTGCCTTAGACTGCTGTGCCACTCGGGAGAGTCTATATTCAGTGTGGTCTGGATCTTCCAGATTAGCAACAAATTTAAATAAAATACAAATACTATGTTGTATAATTGTACAATTAAAAAAAAATGAAAATGTTATTATTTTCTGCCAATACAATTACGCATAGAAATATATTTTGTTTAACAAGTAATGAAAAAAAATATTTTATCCCCTGTGTTGTATCCCCAGTGTTGTTATCCCCTTGCGAGGATTTTTTCTTTTTCTAAAATGTTTTATGAGATTGGAGAACTCATTGGGAGAGCTCTTAGACCATTCCTTCATACAGAATCATACAGAAGGTTCTGTATTTATTTTCAACCTTGTGTTCTGTTTTGTTGTATTCTTGGACGTAGCTCTGTCTTTAATTTTTGTTAATTGATTTCACCTGTGTTAGTTACTAACCTGGTCTCATCAGCTCCTTAGTTCAGTTCACTCTGTTTGTGCCTTTGTGAGGTATTGTTCGTTTTGACTCTAATAAGCCTTTTCCTAGCTTGTTTGTGAGAACCAGTTATAGCCTTCAGTCCTAGTTGTGATTCACCTGCCTGTTTGCCTACCTGTGTATGACCATTGCCTGCCTATGACCACGATTCCTGTCTTCTGCGAAGGTGCATTAAACACCTGCCACACTGCGTGTGAATCTACACCTTTTTCTCCCTGAGTATTCACTACAGAATACCTCACCCAAAAAACGGAATGGATTCAGCGGAGCTACAGCTACACCTAACCCAGCAAGAGGAGCGTATGGAGGAAATGTGCCATCTTCTCCACCAGCCCGTTCCTACTCCTCCGATGCCAGGAGCGTAACCCATAGACCTCCTTCATTCATATCCATGCCTGGAAAATATGACGCTTCATCGGTGAAATGTCATGGATTTCTGATGCAATGCAGCAAATACATTGAGCACAACCCCACTAACTTCGCCACCAGCAAGAGCAGCGTGGATTTTGTTGTGTCTCTACTCACAGGCTCAAGCCCTGGATTGGGCCACCGCAATATGGACTGCCAACAGCACAGAACTCAGATCCGAGACCCACACCCTCTTCAAAGAGGTATTCGATCACTCTCCTTCTGGTCGTCCTATAGGAGACCTCCTGTAGCGGTGACCTTCAGGATTTAAATCAATACATTCGTATGTCCATCTCCATCGACCACCACCACCGAAGAACTCTGCCACCCGAAACCTTCTCTTTCCTTGATTCCGTCATCCCGTCCGAGTCTTCCAGAGCCCATGCAGTTGGGCTATGCTCCTCTCCCGTGTATCAAACGTCAAAGGTGGATCCAAGAAGGGCTCTGCCTATACTGTGGAAGGAAAGATCATCTACTCAGCCATTGCCCTGTTCGCCACCGAGAGATGAGAAGGGTCCCTCCTCTGCCATGCATGTAGGCATGTCCTTATTTCTAAATATCTCCCAGAAGCAATTCTCCATCCCAGTATCGATCACCAGATAGTACAGGAGCTTGACATTGATCTAACACATGTCAACCCTCCCTTAAGGATTAACACCCTGGACGGGCAGCCATTGGTCATAGGCTTCATTACGCACCTGACACAGAGCATCACTCTCCAGATTGGAGTCTTCCACACCGAAACCATTCAACTCATGGAACTCTCATCCCCCAAACAGCCACTCAGCCTCAGACACCCCTGGTTTTGTCATCACGACACTGACATCTCGTGGCGACAAGGTGAACTTCTGTCCTGGTCTTCTACCTGCTTCACCGGTTGTCTCAGCCTACCCTGCAGAGCCACCACCATTGAGGACTCTGCCTCTCCAGTGCCACCACCATTGAGGACTCTGCCTCTCCAGTGCCACCCACCATACCATCTGAATACGCCCAGTACAGCAATGTCTTCAGCAAAATCAAGGCCTCCACTCTGCAACCACATCTCCCAGTGGACTGTGCTATTGACCTACTCCCTAGACTGTCCCCACCGACGGGCGGTGTTTAACCCCATCTATCCCAGAAAATGAGGCAATGGAGAACTACATTGACGAAACACAAACCGTTTCATTAGTCCTTCTTCTTCCCCGGCTGCGTCCAGCTTCCTCTTCGTTGGAAAAGTAGGACGGTGGTCTCCGTCCATGTATTGATTACTGTTCCCTGAATTACTTCACGGTCAAGAACCGTTTCCCTCTTCCTCTGATCCTTGAACAGGTGGGCCGCGCCAACATCTATACAAACACCGACCTGTGAAGTGCATATAACCTTATCGTATACTTGAAGGCGACGAATGGAAGACGGCCTTTATCACCGCACGAAGGCACTATAAATACCTGGTCATGCCCTACGACCTTACTAATGCCCCCGCCGTGTTCCAATCCTTTATGAACAAGGGTTTCCAGGATATGATCAACCGCTTACTCATCGTCTACATTGTTGACATCCTGATTTACTCCACTCCCTGAGCAGCATGTGCAAAAGGTTCTTCAACGGCTTCTTAACCATAACCTTTATGTCAAGACTGAAAAGAGCACCTTTCATGTAACCTTGGTAAACTTCCTCGGTTTCGTACTGACACCTGGAGGGGTCAGCATGGATGAGAACAAAGTCACAACTGTCAGTAACTGACCCAAACCCACCACCGTTAAGGAATTCCAACGTTTCATTGGGTTCTCCAACTACTATTGCCGGTTCATTCAGAACTTCAGTTCTACTGCCGCTCCCCTCACTGCCCTTACCAGCAAAAAGACACTGACCCTTCATTGAACTGAAACCGCCCTGACTGCTTTCAACAACTTGAAATGCCTCTTCACCTCAGCTCCTTTCCTTCGCCAACCTGATCCGACCCATCCTTTCACCCTGGAGGTGGATGCCTCCAAAGTAGGAGTAGGAGCCATACTTCTTCTCCAGGAAGTTATCCTCCACCATCCTCCACAATTGTGATGTGGGGAACAGAAAACTCCTCGCCATCAAGCTGGCCCTTGAGGAGTGGTGCCACAGCTGGGGATTACGTACTCTCCTGTCCAGTCTGCGCCCAAATCAAACGCCCTCATCATCTCACTTCCGGTGAGCTTCAACCTTGGCCAATCCCTCAAGGTTCTGGTCCTACATAGGTGTTGACTTCACAGACCTTCCTTAATCCTCTGGTAACACCACCCTCCACCATCATAGTAGACAGTTTTTCAAAAATGTGTTGTCTGGTTCCTCTTCCTCACTTACCTAACGTCATGGAATTGGCTGAGTGTATGTTGCAACAGGTGTTCCGTCTGTATGGGATTCCGGAGGACATCGTCTCTGACCGCGGGCCCCAATTTGTCTCCCGGGTGTGTTGAGCTTTCTGTGACTGACTAATGGTCGCCCTCATCCTCTCCTCCGGGTACCATCCCCTGACCAACGGGCAGACGGAATACCTGAACTAAGAAATAGGGAAGTACCTCCGCCAGCAATGTTCACCACACGACTGGAGTCGGTATATGGCCTGGGCTGAATACGCTCAGAACCAACTCATGCATTCATCCCTCTAGCATACTCCGTTTCAGAGTGTACATGGTTACCAACCACTCCATTCTTCCCTGGGAGGCGGAGCCTGGTACCATTCCGGCTGTCGACGACTGGTTTCGGCTTAGTGAGCGGTATGGGATACAGCTCACCGGCATCTGCAGGAATTCTCTAAAACCCAGAAACGCTTTGCCAACATACGCCGCCGACCTATGCCAGTCCTTTCAAGATAACCCATCACATCAACCCTGTCATGTACTGCCTCCAGTTACCGCGTCAGTATATCTTCTCGTCCTTCCATGTGTCTCTGTTAAAACCGGTCACCTACAGTCCTCTTCATCCTCCACTCTCAAACCACAGTTTGCCCCCAGCGTTAGACGTCGGAGGGGAACCTGCCTATGCCATTCAGGCCATCCTTGATTCCAAACGCCTGGTTGCATCCACTATCTAGTGGCCTAAAGACCGGTCCTGGGTCTCCGATAAGGACATCCTCGACCTGGAGATGATTCAGGCATTCCACCATAACCGTCTGGATCGTCCCGCTCCCTCGGGGTCGACCCCCAAACAGACCCACTGGACATCAGCATCAACGCAGAATGTCGGATCAGCCCACGACCTTGTCGAACCAGCTTGCCGGACCTCGTGTCCGCCTATGCTCCCCCGCCCGCCCACTCCACCCTCCAATACCGTTGGGTCGTCAGAAGCCTGCCTTGGGGGGGTACTGTAAGGTTCTATATTTATTTTTGAAGTCAACCTTGTGTACTGTTTCGATGTGTTCTTGGACGTAGCCCATCCTTTCATTTTTGTTCATTGATTTTGCCTGTGTTGGTTACTCACCTGGTCTCATCAGCTCCTTATTTAGTTCCGTTCATTCTGTATTGTTCATTTTGACTCTACTAAGCCTTTTCCTAGCTCGTTTGTGAGAACCAGTTATAGCCTTCAGTCCTAGTTTTGATTCACCTGCCTGTTTGCCTACCTGTGTATGACCTCTGCCTGTCTGTGACCACGATTCCTGCCTTCTGCGAAGGCACATTAAACACCTGCAGCGCTCTGCGGGTAAATCTAAACCTTTTTCTCCCTGAGTATTCATTACGCTATCCTTCATCTGCTCTTATGGAATGCACTCTTCAATTCAAACCACAGGTTTTCAATGGGGTTCAATTCCGGAGATGTTTTGTGGTCAATTAACCATTTATTTTTGGATTTAGATGTGTGCCTTCTTTTGTTGTCTTGCTGGAAGATCAACTTACGGCCAAGTTTCAGCCTCCTAGCAGAGGCATCCAGGTTTTTGTATAAAATATCCTGGTACTGGGTAAAGCTCATGATGCCATTAATAACAAGGGCCCCAGGACCAGTGGTAGCAAAGTAGCTCGATAACATCCACCACCATATTTTACAGGAGGCAGGAGGTGTTATTTTCTGCTCCTGCATTCTCATTGCAACGCCAAACCTACTGCTAGTGTGCATGGCCAAAGAGCTATATTTTCATGTCGTCTGACCAAAGCACTAGTTCCAATCCAAGTGCCAATGCCATTTAGAAAACTCCAGACATTTACATTTGTTGGATGACATGAAAATGGAGCTCTTTGGTAACATGACAATGTATGCACACATGACATATGTTATATCAAACTTACTTTCAGAAACTGTGTTTTTTTGGTTATATAGAAATGCCAGAGCTTACAGTGTATTTATTTCTCAGCTAATAATATTAAGTATTGCTCTGCTATAAAAACAGGGGAGTCTACCTTCATGATTTTAAAAAACTAACTGCGGGAAAGAGCCCTCCATTTGCGATTTGCTGTATTTGTTTCCCTGCTCCTGTTCTTCCCCATGTGATAATGGGCCATTCTAAATCAAAGCAAAGTTGACATATTAGTAAAGAAAGTTAATTTGAGAATAGTTTGACAGGTGAAAATATGATTACTTGATGAGAGGCAAGGGACAGCACAATTTTTTTGCTACTTTTTCATATCATCAAAAGCCTATAATCGCATCATGCAGCCCACATATTTTTTGATTTCTAAGGTTTGTATCATTCACAACTAAAGTTGACAAATAACTCAATCTAGCGTTGTCACGGTCTTCCTCCTCTTCATCTGAAGAGGAGAGGCGAGAAGGATCAGAGGACCAAAATGCGGCGTGGTATGTGTTCATAGTGAATTTTAATAAAGAGAACACTGAACACTGCAACACTATACAAAAGAGTAACAAAAACAATAAACCAATGATGACCGTAAAGCTACAAAATGAGACCTGTGCTGACACAAGCCACTAACATAGACAATCACAAACAAACAGTGCAACCCAGGCTACCTAAGTATGATTCTCAATCAGAGACAACTAATGACACCTGCCTCTGATTGAGAACCATACTTGGCCGAAACATAGAAATCTCAAATCATAGAAAATCAAACAGACTGCCCACCCAACTCACGCCCTGACCATACAAAATAAATACAAAACAAAGGAAATAAAGGTCAGAACGTGACAAGCGTATAGCACCTGTTTCAAATAATCACTTTTACACTCAACATACCATACCTACCTACTCATATGCGCACTAGTTCCAGAATGGGAAAAATATTCTTCTTACTATAAAATTATATAATGTAGAATAATGACATATCTTGTTAAATGAACTAGCATATGGCACATACAGTTGAAGTCCGAAGTTTACATACACCTTAGCCAAATACATTTAAACTCAGTTTTCACAATTCCTGACATTTAATCCTAGTAAAAATTCCCTATTTTAGGTCAGTTAGGATCACCACTTGATTTTAAGAACGTGATATGTCAGAATAATAGTAGAGAGAGGATTTTCTCCAGCTTTAATTTCTTTCATCACTTTCCCAGTGGGTCAGAAGTTTACGTATACTCACTTAGGATTTGGTAGCATTGCCTTTAAATTATTTAACTTGTGTCAAACGTTTCGGCTCGCCTTCCACAAACTTCCCATAATAAATTGGGTGAATTTTGGCCCATTCCTCCTGACAGTGCTGGTGTAACTGAGTCAGGTTTGTAGGCTTCATTCCTCACATGCTTTTTCAGTTCTGCCCACATATTTTCTATGGGATTGAGGTCAGGGCTTTGTGGTGGCCACTCCAATACCTTGACTTTGTTGTCCTTAAGCCATTTTGCCACAACTTTGGAAATATGCTTGGGGTCATTGTCCATTTGGAAGACCCATTTGCGAACAAGCTTTAAATTCCTGACTGATGTCTTGAGATGTTGATTCAATGATGCCATCTATTTTGTGAAGTGCACCAGACCCTCCTGCAGCAAAGCACCCCCACAACATGATGCTGCCACCCCCGCGCTTAATGGTTTGGACGAGGTTCTTCGGCTTGCAAGCCTCCCCCGTTTTCCTCCAAACATAACGATGGTCATTATGGCCAACTGTCACGCCTTGGTAATTGTTTTTTGTGTTTTCGTTATATATTTGGTTAGGCCAGGGTGTGACATGGGTTTATGTTATTGTATTTTCGTATTGGGGTTTGTAGTATTCGGGATCACGGCTGATTAGGGGTGTTGTATAGGCTTGGCTGCCTGAGGCGGTTCTCAATCAGAGTCAGGTGATTCTCGTTGTCTCTGATTGGGAACCGTATTTAGGTAGCCTGGTTTCGCTTTGTATTTTGTGGGTGATTGTTCCTGTCTCTGTGTAGTTTCACCAGATAGGCGGTAATTAGGTTTCACGTTCCGTTTTTTGTTTTGTATTTTGTATCATTATTTCATGTGTCACTTTTTCTATTAAAGTCATGAGTGACCACTACGCTGCATTTTGGTCCGACTCTCTTTCCACAAACGAAGAACGCCGTTACACCAACCAGTTCTATTTTTGTTTCATCAGACCAGAGGACATTTCTCCAAAAAGTATGTTCTTTGTCCCCATGTGCAGTTGCAAACCGTAGTCTGGCTTTTTAATGGTGGTTATGGAACAGTGTCTTCTTCTTTGCAGAGTGGCCTTTCAGGTTTTTGTCAATATAGGACTCATTTTACTGTGGATATAGATACTTTTGTACCTATTTCCTCCAGCATCTTCACAAAGTCATTTGCTGTTGTTCTGTAATTGATTTGCATTTTTCGCACCAAAGTAGGTTAATCTCTAGGAGACAGAACATGTCTCCTTTCTGAGTGGTATGACGGCTGAGTGGTCCCATGGTGTTTATTCTTGCGTGCTATTGTTTGTACAGATGAACGTGGTACCTTCAGGCATTTGGAAATTGCTCCCAAGGATGAACCAGACTTGTGAAGGTCTACTATTTTTTTCTGAGGTCTTTGCTGATTTCTTCTCATTTTCCCATGATGTCAATCAAAGAGGCACTGAGTTTGAAGGTTGTCCTTGAAGTACATTCACAGGCACACCTCCAATTGACTCCAATTATGTCAATTAGCCTATCAGAAGCTTCTAAAGCCATGACATAATTTTCTGGAATTTTCCAATCTGTTTAAAGTCACAGTCATGTAAACGTCTGTCCGATTGGAATTGTGATACAGTGAATTATAAGTGAAATAATCTGTCTGTTGTCAATTGTTGGAAAAATTACTTGTGTCATGCACAAAGTAGATGTTATAACTGACTTGCCAAAACTATAGTTTGCTAACAAGAAATTTGTGGAGTGGTTGAAAACGAGTTTTAATGTCTCCAACCTCAGTGTATGTAAACTTCTGACTTCAACTGTAGTTAGATGTGCTGTTGCTGTAGTTAGAATAAATAATGGATTTATTGTGATGATGTATATTATATTGATTTATTACACTTTTTTGTCAATGTTCCAAAGGTGTGCATTAGCAGCTTGTTTACGTGTAGGTCTGGAGATGCTAAATGTGTTTGTTAATTGATGGTCAATTACCGTGAGACCGGCAGTCATTTGCATGGCAATTACCAGCTGAAAAAAATGTAATGACTGCCACAGCCCTAGTAAGGACTGTATCTAATAACCAGGTATTAC
Organism: Oncorhynchus keta; assembly: GCF_023373465.1. Lineage (NCBI taxonomy): Eukaryota > Metazoa > Chordata > Actinopteri > Salmoniformes > Salmonidae > Oncorhynchus > Oncorhynchus keta. Next base: position 33,590,548 of record NC_068422.1, read on the forward strand.
ATAGCAATATAGGAAAAATGACTAGCATGATTGCTAACAATAATAACAACAACATAGTTGGTGTAAACATGTTCCCTAATATCATTCAATGAGGCTATACAAATGAGCAACATAAATAGCAAGTATTATACATAGAAATGACACTAGAGGTAACAATGACCAATACCAATAACAACTTCAGCATATAACATAGTAATAGCTACGTAGAGCTATACAAAGCCAAGCTAAACAACAACAACTTACTTTGTAGTCATGCATCCCATGTACATATACCAAAGAACGCCATGGATCTGTCCTGCCAGTGCAATGCTAGCTAGCATCTGGCCAATCAGAGTATGCATGACCAGTGCGTGGCCAGAGTGTGGAGTTCATGGGGGACAGTCTGATTGGCTGGGACCACGAGCTGGAGGTGATGTTGATTCTCTCATGTGATGGGGAGAAAGGGTGAGGATGAGTGAGAGCTAGACTCTGTGGTGCCAGCCGAACAAATAAACAACAAACGCTGGAAAATAGTCATATAGTGCCCTCGGCAGGGGGATTCTGTAACATTTCCTTTCCAATCTAGTCCACTGCAATGCACTCTACTTAAAGGGGAATTTCACACTGGGGGAATCTAGGGATGTTTTCATCATGTCCGAGACATTTCTAGGACAGTAGGATGTGTTTCGCACATAATTGCCCAAGAGGAAGGCAGGTCTGGGTATCAAGCGCTGATGCATGATACACCCTATAATGATGGTGACATTCAACCATTCAGGTCTCAATCGGAATATAGCGAAGAGGGTTCCAAACAAAGAGTTAACGTTAGAAGCTCAGGTAGCTAAGCCAATGCCAGCTCCAAAAAAGGGCAGATGACAAATATGGTGCCTACCTAAGTTATTTTTCTTGCAAGCCACCTAGCTAGCAAACTTTAGCGTATCTACTGAAACCCATACTGTGTATTGCTGGCTAACATACTTCTGTGATACAATGGGGGGAAATCTAATAGTTTTTCTGTTTGAAGGGGACAGAGATACTGCAGCAAGAGAGAGAGAGAAAAAAGAATGAGGGAGTTCCAGATGAGAGGATATAAAAAGGGATGCAGAGGAATGGTGTGAGAAACAGAATGAGAGGGGCAGTGACAGTTGAAGGTGGAGAGAAATCTCGGGTAGATAAAAGGGGTGTGCTGCTCCAGGCCCTCCGTCAGTAGGGAGACTAATAATGTTTGATTTTGTTGGCCATTAAAAATTATTTGCTTGTCAACGCATGTCATTCCCTCAGCAGACTGCTACCTACGTCCACTGTGAGGCTTGCATTCCAACTGGCAGGACTGACGAAGTGACAGATTGCTTCATTGTGCATTTTCTTCTGTTTGCTTGGTTTGTTTTCTTGATCCTTGCCATGCATATGCAAGGGGCTCAAAGTAATAACTGGGAAGGGAATGTCATGTTGCTCTCTGGACCACAGCTTCACAATGGACACAGGAATGAGGAGACAGCCTGGCGCCTACAGCTCTGCTATTGTAATTATAATTACAATCACTCACACTGCATTTGCAAGTCGAATGCTGTCTAAAAAGAGACCATGTGAAGAAAAAGAAAACAGAATTAGTGTGTGTGTGTGCGTGTGTGTGTGTGTGTGGGTGTGTGTGTGCTTGTGCGTGTGTGTGTGTGTGTGTGTGTGTGTGTGTCAATTTGTAAGTCGCTCTGGATAAGAGCGTCTGCTAAATGACTTAAATGTAAATGTAAATGTGTGTGTGCTGTGTGTGTGTGTGTGTGTGTGTGTGTGTGTGTGTGTGTGTGTGTGTGTGTGTGTGTGTGTGTGTGTGTGTGTGTGTGTGTGTGTGTGTGTGTGTGTGTGTGTGTGTGTGTGTGTGTGTGTGTGTGCTTGTGCGTGCGTGCTTGTTTGTGTGAATGTATGTATTGAGGGGGTTATATTCTTTGATGTGATTCCTGGAGTGAGAGTGAAATATCAGTCTCCTCTGCCATTATCCAGTTAAAGGAAGATATCTGCAAAATAGAGGAGTTGATACCATCCAAGGCCAAAGTCCCCTGCCCTGTATAACATGACCATCAAAGGCTTCACTGAGTGGAAAACATAAATATCACTGACTTTTGGACAGTCCTGTACATGCACACTTGCATTATTTTATTATTTCCCCCCAACTTCTCTACTCCAAGGCATGGCAGGTCAAATAAACCATGTACTCACAATGATGTACTGCAGGAAATGCAAACTTGTAGAGTATTTAAGGTTTAATTAGGCCTCTAAAGTTTGTAATTTCCACTTTAAAATGTCAGAATTGATTTGCCCTAAAAAAATATTTAACCCCCCATCCCAATTTTTTTTTTTTACATGAATTAATCAACATAATAATTCACATTTCCTGTTGCTCCAGGATTATTTTCCTGCTGTAGCAATCTGACTCGAATCTACATCTATATAGGGATGTCACACAAAAGTGTTAGCTTTCTGTTCTTCCCGTGACTCAAGTCCTTTAATGGCAAGGTGGAGAAGGCTGTCTGTCAGCTGAAACTGGGAACAGCAGGGGCTCTGTGATAAAAACGGCGTTTTGGGTTATCTGTCTGTTTCACAGTCATAGGGAATGGTGTCAGACACAGTGGAGGGAATCGACACAGATACCAGTTTTACCATTCATATTTGTTCCAATGCATCAGGAGGTATATATATAGTTGTTAGCTACATAGTTATTCCAGCGTAATTGCGTCTTATTAGTAGAATAATGGTCCATAATAATGTCAAAATTGTCATGTGTTTCTCTCATATTGATTTGATTTGTTTCCAAATGTATAGGCATAAGCTACAGATGTAGGATCTTAATTTGACCTTTGTCACAGCTAAATAAATGTTTACTCCATAATGTTGCTTGATCGGTGGAAGTTCATCTGCACTTCCTGTAATGCATGAAAATTCTCAGCAACAAAAGAGTGATCAAATTAAGATCTTACATCTGTATGTGATTTAAAGGTCTTCGACTTTGTGATTACAGTTCCTGCACAAACTACAGAGGAAGAGTAATATCTTCATATTAAAATAATGCACTGAATCATGTAACAGTATCAGAGTTTTCTGGTGGCACCCGACCGACCACATGCTATACATACAGAGTATGTATGGGGGGGTTAAGATGGTCATATTTGGAATCACCGACTCATTCAAGGGTTTTTCTTTATTTGTACAAGATTTTTCAAAGTAGCCACCTTTTACCTTGATGACAGCTTTGCACACTCTTGGCATTCTCTCAACCAGCTTCACCTGGAATGCTTTTCCAAAAGTCTTGAAGGAGTTCCCACATATGCTGAACACTTGTTGGCTGCTTTTCCTTCACTCTGCGGTCCAACTCATCCCAAACCATCTCAATTGGGTTGAGGTCACGTGATTGTGGAGGCCAGGTCATCTGATGCAACACTCCATCCTGCTGCATCTTGGTCATATAGCCCTTATACAGCCTGGAAGTGTGTTGGGTCATTGTCCTGTTTAAAAACAAATTATAGTCCCCCTAAGCGCAAACCAGATTGGATGACATATTGATGCAGAATGCTGTGGTAGCCATGCTGCTTAAATGTGCCTTGAATTCTAAATAAATCAGTGACGGTATTACCAGCAAAGCACTCCACACCTCCTCCTCCTCCTTGCTTCACTGTGGGAAACACATGTGTGGAGATCATTCATTTCACCAACTCTACGTCTCACAAAGACACAGTGGTTGGAACCAAAAATCTAAAATTTGGACTCATCAGTTCAAAGGACAGATTTCCACCGGTCTAATGTCCTTTGCTAGTGTTTCTTGGCCCAAGTATTTTGCAGCAATTTGACCATGAAGGCCTGATTCACACAGTCTCCTCTAAACAGTTGGTTGAGATGTGTATTTTACTTGATCTCTGTGAAGCATTCATAAGGGCTGCATTATCTGAGGCTGGCAACTCTAATGAACTTATCCTTGGCAGCAGAGGTACCTCTGTGTCTTCCTTTCCTGTGTTGGTCCTCATGAGAGCCAGTTTCATCATAGCGCTTGATGGTTTTTGCGACTGTACTTGAATAAATTTGATTGACTGACCTTCATGTCTTAAAGTAATGATGGACTGTCATTTCTATTTGCTTTTTTGAGCTGTTCTTGCCATAATATGGACTCGTTTTTTTTGTTTTACCAAATAGGGCTATGCCTACCTTGTCACAATACAACTGATTAGTTCAAATGCATTAATAAGGAAAGACAGTCCACAAATGAACTTTTAACAAGGCACACCTGTTAATAGGTAGCCTAGTGGTTAGTGTGTTGGGCCAGTAACCCGAAAGGTTGCTGGATCAAATCCCGAGCTGACACGGTAAAAACCTTTCATTCTGCCCTTGAACAAGGCAGGTAACCCACTGTTCCCCAGTACATTTACATTTACATTTAAGTCATTTAGCAGACGCTCTTATCCAGAGCGACTTACAAATTGGTGCATACACCTTATGACATCCAGTGGAACAGCCACTTACAATAGTGCATCTAAATCTTTTAGGGGGGTGAGAAGGATTACTTACCCTATCCTAGGTATTCCTTGAAGAGGTGGGGTTTCAGGTGTCTCCGGAAGGTGGTGATTGACTCCGCTGTCCTGGCGTCGTGAGGGAGTGTGTTCCACCATTGGGGAGCCAGAGCAGCGAACAGTTTTGACTGGACTGAGCGGGAACTGTACTTCCTCAGTGGTAGGGAGGCGAGCAGGCCAGAGCCTGGAGGTACTGAGGTGCCGTTCCCCTCACAGCTCCGTAGGCAAGCACCATGGTCTTGTAGCGGATGCGAGCTTCAACTGGAAGCCAGTGGAGAGAGCGGAGGAGCGGGGTGACGTGAGAGAACTTGGGAAGGTTGAACACCAGACGGGCTGCGGCGTTCTGGATGAGTTGTAGGGGTTTAATGGCACAGGCAGGGAGCCCAGCCAACAGCGAGTTGCAGTAATCCAGACGGGAAATGACAAGTGCCTGGATTAGGACCTGCGCCGCTTCCTGTGTGAGGCAGGGTCGTACTCTGCGGATGTTGTAGAGCATGAACCTACAGGAACGGGACACCGCCTTGATGTTAGTTGAGAACGACAGGGTGTTGTCCAGGATCACGCCAAGGTTCTTAGCGCTCTGGGAGGAGGACACAATGGAGTTGTCAACCGTGATGGCGAGATCATGGAACGGGCAGTCCTTCCCCGGGAGGAAGAGGAGCTCCGTCTTGCTGAGGTTCAGCTTGAGGTGGTGATCCGTCATCCACACTGATATGTCTGCCAGACATGCAGAGATGCGATTCGCCACCTGGTCATCAGAAGGGGGAAAGGAGAAGATTAATTGTGTGTCGTCTGCATAGCAATGATAGGAGAGACCATGTGAGGTAGACCGTCATTGTAAATAGGAATGTATTCTTAACTGACTTGCCGAGTTAAATAAACATTTAAATGCATTTCAAGCTGGTGAAGAGTGTGCAAAGGGTGGCTACTTTGAAGAATCTAAAATCTAAAATATTTGTGGATTTGTTTAACACTTTTTTGGTTACTACGTGATTCCATATGTGTCATTTCATATTTTTGATGTGTTAACTACTATTCTACAATGTAGAAAATACAAAAAATTAAGAAAAGCCCTGGAATGAGTAGGTGTGTCCAAACTTTTGACCGGTACTTTATATATACTGAAAAAAAATATAAATGCTACTATTTCAAGAGATTTTACTTAGTTAACAGTTTATAAAAGTAAATGAGTCAATTTTAAATATATACATTTGGCCCTAATCTATTAATTTCACACGACTGGGCAGGGGCACAGCCATGGGTGGGACTGGGATTTCATAGGCCCACCCACTGGGGAGCCAGGCCCAGCCAATATCAATTAGTTTTTAAAGTCCAAAATATTCCTCACATTCTATTGAAATAGTTACTTGCATAGCGGAGTCTTTTGTTTAGACATGCTAGCTAGCTAGCTAAACAATGAACCATAATCCCAACTCAACATTACTACCTGCATGCTTCTGCTAACTAACGAGCCAGGTTCAATGTTAGGTAGCTAACATTAGGCTATAACTTGCAATGCAAATGGCTCTGAGGTAAAAATAATATTACTACACAGATCACACATGTAACCTTAGCAAGCCAGCCAGCTAACCAGCCAGCTAACGTTAGCTAGCTAGCTAGCGGCACACTTTAACTTGAAAAGAAAAGTACTTTCTGACAAAATTAGAAACGTGTATTATCTGGAAATGTAGCTAGCTAGACTCTCATACCCATATGCATGGATGGACGCTTCTCCCTCTGTCACGGATGCCATTGTTGCCCCTTAGTTTGAAGATGTAATCCGGAGATAGGTGTTTTATACAACACAGCCTTCTGTGTGTTCTCTTTTTAACTCTGCAAATTACAGAGGCTGTGTTGTATAAAACACCTATCTCCAGATTACATCTTCAAACTAAGGGGCAACAATGGCATCCGTGCATTAGCAAATTTGCAGTTGATGAGATGATGAGTGAGGGGAAGCAAACTATGCATAATGATGTTACCACCAATTATAAATGAAGAACAGGATGTGCCATTCGATTGTATTGATCTATTCTCAGGGTACGAAATAAAGTGGGAGCCAGGGGGTACTCAGCTCCCCTGAATGAGACATTAGTCACCTAAATGCAACAAAAGTAAAACAAACCAAAATATTATCCTATTTTGTTGAAATGCAGTGGTAAATATGTTTTACAGTGGTAAATATGAAAATAAAAGCTTCCAAATGAAATGAACAACCCCTCCTCTCATTGGTTTAAACCATTTAGTTCTGTGTGGCATCACAAACCACCTCCCTGTCCACAATGCAGTAGGGCTGAATTTTGGCCTTAGCTGAGCTCCTTTCAAGTCATAGATTTTCCTTTGAAGGCTACATTCTGGTTTTCACCATCTGCTTGCTGTGCGCCCTTGATAAAAATAGCCTGACTTTATTCCAATGCATTAGATTTATCCGTTGATTCATCATTGTTTGCTTTTGTCAGTCAGCTGTTCGGAGCGTCCATTGCTTTCTTTTTTTAAGGTGCTCCCGGGTATTGGTGTACTCTGTGCAGTCCGTGGTCAGAATAAATAGACCGTTTATTTATCGTTATTATTTTCTAGCAATATATGTTTAACTTCCTGGATCAGCTGATAATGGTCGCCAATATCACTAGACTACTAGTCTACAGCTAAACACCAATGCACATCCAATCCATCCAATATTAATGAGAGTAGGCCTATAGCTGACTCTTTCGGTTGGAAGCATTTGATTTTGCATTGGCATAGGCCTACATTATTTGGGATTTGTGTACTCATGAGAACTGTTTTCGTGGCAAAACATAATGAAATGTTACATAGGCATAGTTACAATTACAGTGCATTTTCTGAGATCTCCAAGATCCAATAATAGTACAGGGTTTAAGTGCAAAGTTCTAATTAATTTGTTATATGCTTAATAATTACAAAGAACACTGTCATTAATGTAAGGAAATAAAGGTAGTGTTTTATGTAACACGATCTGTGAAGACAAAAAAGTAGACAACTCATGAATTATTGACAACTCATGAACTAGGGTGTAAACAAGTTTGATTAAACGTGTGTATTCTGTTGAATGTAGGCTTCCTGCCCTTTGTGTGTTAATCTGTGTGTAAAATTGCCTCGGCTGAGAGGGTAGGCTACCGGCAGTTGTGTAGGCCCTTTTCAGAAAAATGCAATGAAAGTATAGGCAGTGTTACTTTTTTCACCATAACCGCCAATCAAAGTTTACCAACCTATTATTATTATTTTTTGCTACTACATCACTGTCTACCGGTAGGCCTATTTGAAGTTCATAGTAATAGGCCTACACATTGTAGCCTAGTCTAGTAAATTGACCATGTGTGTTAGGGTGACTATCCCATTTTTCCCGAGAGAGTTTCAGCCCCGTTTCAGGTGTCCTGACTTTTCAAGCTACAAAAAAGGTACATTTTGTCAGCAAGACGCATTAATTAATGTAGTCCTAATCAATGGCCCAATGTCATTAGGAACACTTTTTGGTGTTTTGTAAGAGATTACTATTTCCATTCATTAAATGGCAGAAGTGTACATCCATTGCACTGTTTTAATTACTTTGGAACGGACGAACATACACAGGTGGCACACTTTTCGAAGTAATTTGTTTGACAATCAGATAAAAGCATCATGACTGGTAGTGTTAATGAAACATTAACACAACCAGTGTGTTATAAATTATGTCTTTATTATAATCACGGTGTAATTCACACTCTGTCTATTCTAATTATAATCTCAAAGTGGCATGTACTCTATATCAGACCACCAAATCCAAGCAGTCTTTTCAGTCTATTCTGGCCCACTTGAAGTACATACTGAAAGACGAATGGACACAGTCCAAGACAAATGGATGTAGATTCTGCGTTAGCGTTGCAACAAAATCTGAATGAAAATAACTCAGATGGTGGGGAAGAAATGAATCATGACATTTCTGATGATTTTTCTTCTGATTCTGATTCTGAGCCTCAGCCTAAACCTTCGTGGCCTAAATACAAAAAAATCCAGAAAAGTGCACACTGAGCAGGTGCCCGTGGTACCAAATGAAACGGTGAGACAGGAGACAGCACTGTTTGGATAGAGCAAGCCGGTGACAATGCTACAGGCTGATTATCAGCACAAAATGTCATCACTGAGAGAGCAGACCTGAGAGAGCAAAAAACATCAGCAATGCACTCACCAGCTTTCGCTGTTTATGTGACATCAACATGCTCCAACTGATGCAATTCTGTGAAGACCCACACCATGTGAGCACAAGCTGACAATAATCAAAAATATTTTACTGCTGTCATATAGACACATATAGTACAGTACATTCATTATAATGCCGTTATAGATTTGGTACTGATTTTCACAATTTATGAAGGACACTTGGCTCTTATAATGATGTTTAGTCTAATGATGTTCATTTGTCCGCTCGTCTTGCTGACCGTGAGTCTTGGTGGTTGGGGTATTTTTTTTATTTTGTCATTATAAAAAGAAGCTGTTACCATGTTCCAAGACATATGCTTTCTGTTTCATAGTTGTAACAAAGGCACTCCACTAATATAATTTATTGAACACATGAATTGTGGTGTTTTGTGTTTTTTTTTTACATATAGCCTACAGTAACATAAACTAATGAAAATGCTTCATGTTAATTGAAATATATATATTTTCCGTATTCTAATATTACCTAAGACCTTCATAAACACAACCAAATTACTATTTTTTGCAATAGCTTATATGAAATTACACTGTTAGCATGTTGCAATTAGAATGACTGCTCATGAGCTTTATGGGGGGTTCCTCGAGGCCCAGCCGCTCTAGTGTTAATGATGACCATTACAGCTATAACTCTTATCTTCTGTAATCAGACATGACTACATTACTACTAGCATCTATTACAAGGCTTTGCATCCGATGATATGACGTTGTTAAGAGTAACTGGGGGGTAGTTTGGGTTTGTAAAGTGGCATTTGAAAATAAGGCATTATTATTACAGCGAGCTACGGGCCATGTTTTATTCTCTGTGATCATCTGTTCCTTAACTTCTCTCCCAGTTTTTCCTATTTTGTGCTCTTTGTTCCTCTGTCAATGGCAGCTCTTCCTCTTCTCTTCATTTCAACAGAGAGCAAGGAGGTGTACAAGAGACAAGTGCTGTCAATCACCTGCATCACCGTGGGGATCAGTGTTCTGGCTATTCTCTGTATGGCTCTCTACTGTCGAAACAAGTGGGTGGACACGAGCACCCATGGATTTCAGTTCACACACCTAAACCCATAGCACACACTACAGGCAATTGGCTATTGATGTAGCTTCAGCTGCCACTCCATGTCAAAGAGCCTACTGTAAGAGTCTGGATTCACAATTGTATCCCTCTAATTAACATTAATACATGTACATCATTTTAAGGAACCGATAAGGAAAGAAAGCTCTTGACAATTTGTTTTATTGTGTTGGTATGGGCCCTGCACACAATATTTGTCTATGTATGTTTTACATCCTGTTAACGCCTGAAAGCACCTGTCTAGAATGTATATCCTTTATATATTCATCCAGCACGCTGGGCCAAACATCAAAGCTGTAATGGCAAACTGTCATTCATGGTATATGGAGCAGAAAGCCCTCTGATAAATTGCATTGTAATTTTATAGGGTCTGTAATATAATGATGTGAGTGAGTGAGCAGCCTGACAACAAGATAATCAGATAGAACCATGATCTAGTGCCATTTGGAAGGAATCTATAATGGAGTTACAGCACAGGAACCTATCAACTCCATCAGAGCCGCTCAATTTACACTTCTTCACTGCAATGACTAGGGGTGAAGAGGCACAGAGTGGGGCTGAGGGTTAAAGGTCAAGGCAATGCCGGGATTTAGTTAACATGCCACGTATATGTACTCCCCCTCGCCCCCTCAGGAGACGCAGAGAAAAACTCCAGGCCCACTTGAAAGAGAGTTGCAGCCTCAAAAACTACAGCGGCAACGCCTCTGCTTTGGAGTCATCCAAATCGAGCCTGAGGCCTGACACGGGCCTGCAGCTGCAGAATGTGAGTATGCTGAGGGGATTCTCCTCTTCCTCTGCATCCTTCATGTATCTAGGGTGACTGATCATGCTGTCGGCTTACATCTCATAACCCAGTTATGCAGAGCGTCTTTTTCCTGCAGAACTGTTGGAGATATGTTGTTCGCTCAGGGCTGCAGCAGCAAGCAGTCTTTGAAGTTCGGCATGCTAAACAACTGTCTATTCCACCCCTTCCACCCAACCCAAACTGTTCAGAGTTAGCGCTGTTAGCAGAGAAGTCTTTCAGAGAACACTGCTCAGTCATTTGGGACCCTAGGCTGTGTATTGTTGTCATTCATCAACCGCTAAATAGCCTCTGTCAACAGATCTATGTCCAATATTCCAATCTGAGCTGTTTTCATGCAAACACCGCGTTCATTTGGATATCAGTCGAAGTTAGTGCCTGTCCACGGGAGAAAGATGGGGATGTCTGGGTAGCACACACCACTCCATAGATCTGCTCCATTCAGACTCACCATCAACTAAGTCCTGAGGATATGGCTCTCAAGGTTTCTTATAGATCTAGCCACTAATGAAGGCATTGTTTTAATGTGATACACGTAGTGTTGCAAAAACAGGGTATATTACTGAAAACCTAAGTTTACCAGTAAACTACCAGAATTAGTGTAACTTTCAAGGAATTTTATAAGAAGACATCTATTGGTCTTTTTGGGTACTTCAGATTATCACAGATGTGTGTAATTATTGCTGGCCCTCTGTGTGGCCTTATAACATGTAAAATACATTATATGAAATCATTAAATAAGATGATTTTAAAATAGAAAAATGTAATGACAAAGCTGTAAAACATCATCCTTAATAAACTATCTTAGTGAATACCATTGGTGTTTGATATGAGGGTTTCAGCATGAAACTGTATTTTTATATTGTATTTTTTAACACACTTATTTATTTGACTATGTCAATAAGTATTTATTGTCAATGTTTCCGCGTCAAACTGGTGGCATTTGTGAAAAAAGTCAATAGTTGGACGTGTTGCAGAGTTGATTGAAAATAATGCCATTGTTGATTAGATGCATTTTTTGGTATCAATTATGATATTTTCTCTTGAACTATATGGTGTGTCTACTAGAAACTCATGAACAATATGGACACAGATGTAGAACATGAATACAATATATGAATATAGATTTATATGCAAGTTATTCAATAATAAATTACCAAAGCTACCATAGATTGCCATATATTTTCTGTTAATTACCTAAATCACCAAAGATGTTGGTAACTTATATACTCAACATTCCACGCTTGTAACTTGTATACATACATATGACGTATCTCGTCGCAGAATTTAGGTATCACTATATTACCTTCAAGTCGATACTATTGTTATTTGTTTTAATAACAGAGTTTGGCTGTTCCACTTTCCATGCATCTTCTGAGACTGTTTTCTTTCCAATGGAATCTATTGGGAAATGATGCTAATGCAGGCTATTTGTTTCATGCACATATTCATATTGATTTGTGTCTGCAAGATATCGGTTACCAGGATTTCACAACATCTCTGCCCGCCGCTGGGACACACACACACCTCGACCCTCCCTCCCAACCCCCTACTTCCTGTCAAATGATACAATTGCTCTAGCGTCTCGCAGTCAGATTTTAAAAAAAATTGCAATACCACCCTTTTCTCCCTACCTGCAGCAACACTCTGTGGAGGTACTACGCTAAATGATGGCTCACTCTCTCCCCCAGAATCCCTCAGGCTGCAGCAGTCTGCTCGGGTGAAAGAAAACAATTAAATGTGTTCCTGACAACGTCTTTGCAAAATCATAAAAGCTGTTTCTGCTCTGGGTGGTCGCAGCTGAAACCCGCTGGCGGATGGTGGCCACTATCTCCCCTAGATTAAAACATCTATTACACTAACACGCTCCCCGCTGTGCCATAACAGTCAACGCCGCGCGTGCCACATCTATTACATGTTGCATTACTCCTCTCTTTATTGAGATTAATACCTGGGTTGATTTCATGAAACAGTGCTGATGTATTGGGCTCTGTGCAAAGTCTCTGATTGGTTCTTAAAAAGAGCAAAACTACTGGACTGACTGCAGGACACATCTGCTACCAGTGTCTGGTACTCTTTTATTCATTAGATTAGTTCTAGAGAAAAGAATATTGGTATTACATGAGCAGTCTTGGGTATAGACTGTCCTCATTTTGGTCTGAAGTCCAAAGGATTGACAGTATATTTGTTATGAGTACTGCATTCATGGGGTTTCCCTCAGTAAATTTAAAGTGATACTTTGGGATTTTGACAAAGAAGCCCATTATTTACTCCCCCAGATGAGTCAGATGAGTCAGACTTCTGGATACCATTTTTATGTCTCTGCGTCCAGTATGAAGAACGTTAGAGGTAGTTTTGCAAGCCAATGCTAACTAGTGTTAGCACAATATCTGGTAGTCTACAGGAACAGATAGCATGCTAGCTGTTCCCATAGACTTCTAGACAATGTACTAATGCTAGTTTGTAATTGAGTTCATGCTAATTAGCAACTTCTTTCAATCTGCACAGAGACATAACATTTTTATTTTGGTCTGAAGTGTTCCACAAATTCTGACTGATAAAGCCAAAATCCTGAAGTACCCCTTTAATAGAAATGCATTTTTAAGCCTGGACTTTTTCACACGTGAATTTATCTAAGATCTTCTCTTATGGCATCATGCTCTCTTAGCATTTCTGTCCCTAAAATATGTGAGCTGTTGGTTGTAAAAGTGGCCGTAAGCCAAAATATGCATATATAGCTGCGGTCTACCACCACTCAGCAGCTTCGGCGGAGGCTGTTGGTAGTATTTCTGATGATTTAAAATCCTTTCTGGTATCTGAAATGGTTGTGTTATGAGATTTAAATCTTGATACACATGCCTTAGATCCGTTTAAGAATATCTGTCTTGAGTTCAGCTGACAATGAAACCAACTCAGATGAATATAAAAAAAACTGAGCAAACTCCTCATTGATTGAACTTATCCTGACTAACCGTCCCCATAAGTATTTGGCGAGTGGTGTTTTTGCAAACAATAACAGCGACCACTGCCCTTTTGCTTGCATTAGAGATACCAAATTGAAAATCTGTGACCCTCGTAAAAATTGTAATTTTTGTTCTTCAAATTCACTCCACAGGTGCTCCTTCATGATGCATATTATTCAGATCTTTTTTCTACTAGATGCGTACCAGACCCTGTTTTGGCACTTACATTTTTCTGCGCATTTTTACCTCTATTGATGATAAACATACCCCTTCCAAGCGACTCAGAGCCAAAAAGCAAACGATCCTATGGTACTCTCCTGTACTCTCAGGCATCCTCTTGACAAGAAATCTGGCCTGGGCCAAGGTTAGACAAACTGTCTCGTTAGCTTATTGGCAGCTATTTAGGTCATTGATAAATAGATGCACTGCCTTGCTTCAATAGGCCAAATCAAACTAAATTCTTAGCACTATGACAGATTATGTTAGTGATCCCTCTAAATTCTGGAAAACCATGAATTAGTTGAAGTGGGGTAATTCCTCTACTTCCTTGCCTAAGTAAGTAGTTTTAGACTCCTGCATAATTATTGAAAAAGTCAAGATTTGTGATTATATGAATCATCATTTATCTCAGCTGGTTTCCTATTTAAAATAAATGGTGGTCATACTGTTCTTGGCCAGTCAGTTGACTGTTCTTCCCACGTAAATTCTCCAGTTGCCTCGATGGATGATCAGTCAACATGGGAAATAAAAGTAAGGGTTTTTAAATTTGGTAACTCACAGAAACAGCTGTTCTCGCTGCCTTAGTAGCTATTAACAGCAAGAAGTCATTAGGGGCTGACAATTTGGACCGGTCTTTGCTTAAGTATGCAGCACCCCTCAATGCTGGCTCAGTAATACACATTTTGTATTTAACTTCATTATCAAGAAATATTACAAAAGTGCAGAAAGCAGCTTTTGTACTACCACTCCATACGTGTGGGGATTGTAGTGATCTTGATAATTACAGTGCATTCTGAAAGTATTCAGACCTCTTGACCTTTTTGCACATTTGGTTACGTTACAGCCTGTTTCTGAAATGGATAAAAGTATGTTATTTCCTCATCAATTTACACACAATATCCCATAATGAAAAGGTGAAAAAAGTTCAATTATTTTGCAAATGTATTAACAATGTTACTGAAATAGCTATTTATATAACTATTCAGACCCCTTTCTTTGAGACTCAAAATTAGAGCTCAAGTGCATCATGTTTCAATTATCATTCTTGAGATATTTCGACAACTTGATTAGAGTTCAGCTGTGGTAAATTCAATTGATATGACATGATTTGGAAAGGCACACACCTGTGTAAATAAGGTAAAAACAAGCCATGAGGTCGAAGGAATTGTCCTTAGAGCTCCAAGACAGTATTGTGTCGAGACACAGATCTGGGGAAAAATACCAAAAACATTATGCAGCATTGAAGTTCCCCAAGAAAATTATTAAATGGAAGAAGTTTGGAACGACCAAAACAATTCCTAGAGCTGGCTGCCAGGCCAAACTGAGCAATCGGGGGAGAAGGGCTTTGGTCAAGGAGGTGACCAAGAACCCGATGATCATTTTGACAGAGCTGGGAGAACCTTCCAGAAGGACAACCATCTCTGCAGCACTCCACCAATCAGGCCTTTATGGTAGAGTGGCCAGATGGAAGCCACTTCTTAGTAAAATGTACATGACTGCCTGCTTGGAATTTGCCAATGGCACCTAAAGGACTCAAAGCATGAGAAACAAGATTCTCTGGTCTGATGAAACCAAGATTGAACTCTTTGGCCTGAATGCCAAGCATCCCTTCTGGAGGAAACCTGGCACCATCCCTATGGTGAAGCATGGTGGCGGCAGTGTCATGCTGTGGGGATGTTTTTCAGTGGCAGGGACTATGAGACCAGCCAGGATCAAGGGAAAGATGAACAGAGCAAAGTACAGAGAGATCCTTGATGAAAACCTGCTCCAGACTGGGGTGAAGGTTCACCTTCCAA
The DNA here is from genome assembly GCF_023373465.1 of Oncorhynchus keta. Taxonomy (NCBI): domain Eukaryota; kingdom Metazoa; phylum Chordata; class Actinopteri; order Salmoniformes; family Salmonidae; genus Oncorhynchus; species Oncorhynchus keta. The sequence goes on from NC_068422.1 coordinate 33,606,129, forward strand.
CTGGACAACGACCCTGAGCACACTCTGTTCCCCCCATGTCCTTGTCCGTAATTGTTTGTTGTAATGCTTGTGCACGGTATGCTGGTATTTACCGGGTTTTGTTTAACCCATTATTTGTTGTTATTCTGTTTACGGTGGTTTATGGTTATTAAACACAACCGTTGAAATCAGTTTCCGCACTCCTGTGTTTGACTTCTCTGCCACCAGTAGCATCGCATTACACATAGGTGCTTCAACAAAGTACTGAGTACAAAAAAATCTGTTTTTGCTTTGTCATTATGGGGTTTTGTCTGTAGATTAATGAGGAAATATAATTATTTTATCAATTTTAAAATAAGGCTGTAATGTAACAAAATGTTGAAAAAATCAAGGGGTCTAAATATTTTCCCAATGCACTGTATCTATCCATTTCTAGGCTCCCTTGTCTTGCAAAAATACTTGAATCATTGGTCAACAAACAGATACGTTATTCTCTATCTGTAAATAGTATTCTTCATGTTAATCAATCCAGATTCAAACCTAAACATAGCACCTGCCAAATCAAATCAAATTTTATTTGTCACATACACATGTTAATGCGAGTGTAGCTAAATGCTTGTGCTTCTAATTCCGACAATGCAGTAATAACCAACAAGTAATCTTAACCTAACAATTCCACAACAACTACCTTATACACACAGAGCCTTACGGTTGTGGGTGGAGCAGTTGCCGTACAGCCCGGCATGATGATACAGCCCGATAGGATGCTCTCGATTGTGCATCTGTAAAGGTTTGTGAGTGCTTTTGGTGACAAACCAAATTTCTTCATCCTACTGAGGTTGAAGAGGTGCTGCTGCACCTTCTTCACCACACCGTCTGTGTGGGTGGACCAGTTGCACAGAGTGGGGTCGATTTGTGATTTGGTAACAAAACGGATGGCATTGTGATAGACTGCATCCAGTTTTCTGAGTAGAGGTTTGGAACCTATTTTGTAGATGACAATGCCGATGACAAAGTCGAGGATCGGTAGGATAATCAGTTTTACTAGGGTATATTTGGTGGTGTGAGTGAAGAAGTCTTTGTTGCGAAATAGATAGCCGATTCTAGATTTGATTTTGGATTGGAAATGTTTGATATAAGTCTGGAAGGAGAGATTACAGTCTAGCCAGACACCTAGGTACTTATAGGTGTCCACATATTCTAGGTCGGAACCATCCAGGGTGGTGATGTGAGTCGGGCGTGCGGGTGCAGGCAGCGAACGTTTGAAAAGCATGCATTTGGTTTTACTAGCGTTTAAGAGCAGTTGGAGGCCACGGAGGGAGTGTTGTATGGCATTGAAGCTCGTTTGGAGGTTAGTTAGCATGGTCTCCGAGGAAGGGCCAGAAGTATACAGAATGGTGCCGTCTGCGTAGAGGTGGATCAGGGAATCGCCCGCAGCAAGAGCAACATCATTGATGTATACAGAGAAAAGAGTCGGCCCGAGAATTTAATCCTGTGGTACCCCCATAGAGACTGCCAGAGGTCCGGACAACATGCCATCCGATTAGACACACTGAACTGTCTGCAAAGTAGTTGGTGAACCAGGCAAGGCAGTCATTAGAAAAACCAAGGATATTGAGTCTGCCGATAAAAATACGGTGGTTGACAGGGTCGAAAGCCTTGGCCACGTCGATGAAGAAGGCTGCACAGTACTGTCTTTTATCGATGGTGGTTATGATATCGTTAAGTACCTTTAGCGTGGCTGAGGTACACCCGTGACGGCTCAGAAACCGGATTGCACAGCGGAGAAGGTACGGTGGGTTTCGAAATGGTCAGTGATGTGTTTATTAACTTGGCTTTCGAAGACTTTAGATAGGCAGGGCAGGATGGATATAGGTTTGTAACAGTTTGGGTCTAGGGTGTCACCCCCTTTGAAGAGGGGGATGACCGCGGCAGCTTTCTAATATTTAGGGTTCTCGGACGATACGAAAGAGAGGTTGAACAGGCTGGTAATAGGGGTTGCAACAATGGCGGCGGACAGTTTTAGAAAGAGAGGGTCCAGATCGTCTATCCTAGCTGAGTTGTACGGGTCCAGGTTTTGCAGCTCTTTCAGAACATCTGCTGTCTGGATTTAGGTGAAGGAGAAGCTGGGGAGGCTTGGGCGAGTAGCTGCAGGGGGGGGGGCAGGGGCTGTTGGCCGGGGTTAGAGTCGCCAGGAGGAAGGCATGGCCAGCCGTGTACAAAACACTGGACTGTACCCAAACAAAAGAGCGATGGTAAACCTCGTTGAACGACACAGGACAATACCTGTAATGCACAACAGATAAAGCAAGCAGCATAACAGCTGCACCAACGCATAGGTACTCACACAACCAACGGACATGGGAACAATAACGGACAGAGGGAACAGAGGGAACATACTGTATATAACATACTAATCAGGGAACCAGGGGTGTGTAATAAGACAAGACAGTCCGGGGTTGATGATAATGAATCCCGTTGAGTGAAGCATAGAAAACTGGTGACTTAGACCTCTGGAACTGGTGAACACCATGTGCAACAGTTCTGGGGAGAGCCATGCCATGTTTGTTGTAAAATATATCGCAAATGCCTTAGATCAGGTATTCCCGTCTGGGGTACGCCAATTAAAAATGTGTGCAGCCATGATTATTTTCATCATTGTGTCAAGGGATATAGTACTAAAACACTTGAGTGTCTCCCTTGATCCTTGGTTCTGGCGGAGTTGTGCAGACTTAGAACAACTGAGCTTAGGAGGAATACGCAGATTTAAAGAGGAGTCTGTAATTTGCTTTCTAATGATCATGATCTTTTCCACAAAGAAGTTCATGAATTTAATACTGCTGAAGTGAAAGCCACCCTCTCTTGGGGAATGCTGCTTTTTAGTTAGCTTTGCGACAGTATCAAAATATTTTTGGGATTGTTCTTAGTTTCCCCAATTAAATTGGAAAAATAGGATGATCGAGCAGCAGTAAGGGCTCTTCAATACTGCACGGTACTGTCTTTCCAAGCTCGTCGGAAGACTTCCAGTTTGGTATGGCGCCATTTCCGTTCCAATTTTCTGGAAGCTTGCTTCAGAGCTCGGGGATTTTCTGTAAACCAGGGAGCTAGTTTGTTATGACAAATATTTTTAGGGGTGCGACTGCATCTCGGGTATTGCACAAGGTTAAATTGAGTTCCTCAGTTAGGTGGTTAACTGATGTTTGTCCTCTGATGTCCTTGGGTAGGCAGAGGGAGTCTGGAAGGGCATCAAGGAATCTTTGGGTTGTCTGAGAATTTATAGCATGACTTTGATGATCCTTGGTTGGGGTCTGAGCAGAATAAACTGGTGGTCCGATAGTCCAGGATTATGAGCAAAAACATTAAGATCCACAACATTTATACCATGGGACAAAACTAGGTCCAGAGTATGACTGTGGCAGTGAGTAGGTCCGGAGACATCTTGGACAAAACCCACTGTCGATGATGGCTCCGAAATCCTTTTGGAGTGGGTCTGTGGACTTTTCAATGTGAATTGTTTTTAAATATTACCTGCTATGACTACAAGGTCCGATAGGAATTCAAGGAACTCAGTGAGGAATGCTGTATATGGCCCAGGAGGACTGTAAACAGTAGTTATAAAAAGTGATGGAGTAGGCTGCATAGATTTTGTGACTAGAAGCTCAAAAGACGAAAACATCAGAGTTTTTTGTAAATTGAAATTTCCTATTATAAATGTTAGCAACACCTCCGCCTTCGTGGGATGCGCAGGGGATATGGTCACTAGTGTAACCAGAAGGTGAGGCCTCATTGAACACAGTAAATTCATCAGGCTTAAGCCATGTTTCAGTCAGGCCAATCACATCAAGATTATGATCAGTGATTAGTTTATTGACTATAACTGCCTTGGAAGTAAGGGAGCTAACATTAAGTAGCCCTATTTTGAGATGTGAGGTATCACAATCTCTTTCAATAATGGCAGGAATGGAGGAGGTATTTATTCCAGTGAGATTGCTAAGGCGAACACCGCCATGTTTAGTTTTGCCCAACCAAGGTCGAGGCACAGACACGGTCTTATGGGGATAGCTGAGCTGACTACACTGACTGTGATAGTTGACTCCACTAAGCTGGCAGGCTGGCTAACAGCCTGCTGCCTGGCCTGCACAGATTTCATTGTGGAGCTAGGGGAGTTAAAGCCCTGTCTATGTTCGTAGATAAAATGAGAGCACCCCTCCAGATAGGATGGAGTCCATCACTCCTCAACAGCCCAGGCTTGGTCCTGTTTGTGGGTGAGTCCCAGAAAGAGGGCCAATTATCTACAAATGCAATCTTTTGGGAGGGGCAGAAAACAGTTTTCAACCAGCGATTAAGTTGTGAGACTGCTGTAGAGCTCATCACTCCCCCTCACTGGGATGGGGCCAGAGACAATTACTCAATGCCGACACATCTTTCAAGCTGATTTACACGCTGAAGCTATGTTGCGCTTGGTGACCTCTGACTGTTTCATCCTAACATTGTTGGTGCCGACGTGGATTACAATATCCCTATACTCTCTACACTCACCAGTTTTAGCTTTAGCCAGCACCATCTTCAGATTAGCCTTAATGTTGGTAGCCCTGCCCCCTGGTAAACAGTGTATGATCGCTGGATATTCATTTTAAGTCTAGTACTGTGGGTAATGGAGTCGCCAATGACTAGGGTTTTCAATTTGTCAGAGCTAATGGTGGGAGGCTCCGGCATCTCAGACCCCTTAACGGGAGGAGTAGACATTTACATTTACATTTAAGTCATTTAGCAGACGCTCTTATCCAGAGCGACTTACAAATTGGTGCATTCACCTTATGACATCCAGTGGAACAGTAGTGCATCTAAATCTTTTAAGGGGGGTGAGAGGGATTACTTTATCCTATCCTAGGTATTCCTTAAAGAGGTGGGGTTTCAGGTGTCTCCGGAAGGTGGTGATTGACTCCGCTGTCCTGGCGTCGTGAGGGTGTTTGTTCCACCATTGGGGGCCAGAGCAGCGAACAGTTTTGACTGGGCTGAGCGGGAACTGTACTTCCTCAGTGGTAGGGAGGCGAGCAGGCCAGAGGTGGATGAACGCAGTGCCCTTGTTTGGGTGTAGGGCCTGATCAGAGCCTGGAGGTACTGAGGTGCCGTTCCCCTCACAGCTCCGTAGGCAAGCACCATGGTCTTGTAGCGGATGCGAGCTTCAACTGGAAGCCAGTGGAGAGAGCGGAGGAGCGGGGTGACGTGAGAGAACTTGGGAAGGTTGAACACCAGACGGGCTGCGGCGTTCTGGATGAGTTGTAGGGGTTTAATGGCACAGGCAGGGAGCCCAGCCAACAGCGAGTTGCAGTAATCCAGACGGGAGATGACAAGTGCCTGGATTAGGACCTGCGCCGCTTCCTGTGTGAGGCAGGGTCGTACTCTGCGGATGTTGTAGAGCATGAACCTACAGGAACGGGCCACCGCCTTGATGTTAGTTGAGAACGACAGGGTGTTGTCCAGGATCACGCCAAGGTTCTTAGCGCTCTGGGAGGAGGACACAATGGAGTTGTCAACCGTCCTTCCCCGGGAGGAAGAGCAGCTCCGTCTTGCCGAGGTTCAGCTTGAGGTGGTGATCCGTCATCAACACTGATATGTCTGCCAGACATGCAGAGATGCGATTCGCCACCTGGTCATCAGAAGGGGGAAAGGAGAAGATTAATTGTGTGTCGTCTGCATAGCAATGATAGGAGAGACCATGTGAGGTTATGACAGAGCCAAGTGACTTGGTGTATAGCGAGAATAGGAGAGGGCCTAGAACAGAGCCCTGGGGGACGCCAGTGGTGAGAGCGCGTGGTGAGGAGACAGATTCTCGCCACGCCACCTGGTAGGAGCGACCTGTCAGGTAGGACGCAATCCAAGCGTGGGCCGCGCCGGAGATGCCCAACTCGGAGAGGGTGGAGAGGAGGATCTGATGGTTCACAGTATCGAAGGCAGCCGATAGGTCTAGAAGGATGAGAGCAGAGGAGAGAGAGTTAGCTTTAGCAGTGCGGAGCGCCTCCGTGATACAGAGAAGAGCAGTCTCAGTTGAATGACTAGTCTTGAAACCTGACTGATTTGGATCAAGAAGGTCATTCTGAGAGAGATAGCGGGAGAGCTGGCCAAGGACGGCACGTTCAAGAGTTTTGGAGAGAAAAGAAAGAAGGGATACTGGTCTGTAGTTGTTGACATCGGAGGGATCGAGTGTAGGTTTTTTCAGAAGGGGTGCAACTCTCGCTCTCTTGAAGACGGAAGGGACGTAGCCAGCGGTCAGGGATGAGTTGAGACCAGAGAAGTCTCAGCCTCTGACTCCGACTAGCTCAACAATGGGGAGAACCGGTTGAAAGTTTCCGTCGGCTAAATGAGCGACACCGGTTGAGCATTCCTACAGCATTTCCCTCCAGAAGTCATGAGTAAGTTGTCCGGCTGCGGGGCCCATGCGAGGGGATTTATACTACTATCTGTACTTACTGGTGGCACAGACGCTGTTTCATCCTTTCCCACACTGAAATTGCCCTTGCCTAACTATTGCGTCTGAAGCTGGGCTTGCAGCACAGCTATCCTAGCTGTAAGATGATTGTTCTCCTGTATATTATGAGTACAGCGACTAGAGTACAGCGATTAGAAGGCATCATGTTAATGTTACTACTTAGCTTCAGCTGGTGGAGGTCCTGACGAACCATGTCCAGATATAGCGCCCGGAGTGAAAAAGTTGAATGAAAGAAAAAGAAAGTTGAGTGAGGGAAAACTAAAAATCTAAACGTTGATTAAAAAGTAAAAAACGTAAAGTTGCAGGTAGCAATGTAAGGTTAGCAACAAAACGCACACCATGTCCTGGCTTCAGGGCCTGAGCAACAGGCAGTTTACTTTGGGCACGTCATTCATTGAGAAAAATAGGGGCCTTGCCCTAAGACGCATTTGAGCCAATCAGTTGTGTTGTGACAAAGTAGGTGTGCTATACAGAAGATAGCCCTATTTAGTTAAAAAAAAGTCTATCTTTTGGCAAGAACATCTCAAATAAGCAAAGAAAAATGACAGTCCATCATTACTTTAAGAGATGAAGGTCAGTCAGTCAAGAACTTTGAACGTTTCTTCAAGTGCAGTCACAAAAACCATCTAGCGCTATGATGAAACTGGCTCTCATGAGGATCGCCACAGCAAAGAAAGACCCAGAGTTACATCTGCTGCAGAGGATAAGTTCATTAGAGTTAACAGCACCTCAGATTGCAGCACAATGCTTCACAGAGTTCAAGACACGTCTCAACATCAACTGTTCAGAGGAGACTGCGTGATTTAGGCCTTCATGGTTAAATTGCTGCAAAGACACCATTACTAAAGGACACCAATAATAAGGAGATACTTGCTTGGGCCAAGAAACGAGAGCAATGGGTATTAGACCGGTGGTAATCTGTCCTTTGGTCTTGTCATGACTGTCTTGATCAGGTCAGGTTACAGGAGACCACAACCCTACAACAGGAGACCACAACCCTACAACCCTACAGATCTCTCAACTCCAACAGAGGAGGAGAGATCTAGGGGTCTGAAGATGTGGGGTTTTATGACCCCTCACGCCCATGGTAAATCTTAGGCCACAGACAACATTCCTGTGTGTTCTCAATATGGAGAACCAACCTCATAACATTAAACATGCAATAAAGGGACATTGGAACAATGGTTTCCATCAGCCACAATGGTGGTCATGACGATAGAGGGAATATGAAAATGTATGTCATTTTTGTTTCGTTATTAAAGGTTTATTTATGAAGTTATTACGAAAACAATGTAACGTTAAGAGTTTTCCTAGCATATGTTTGATGTTTATACATTGTACGTTGTGTGGAAAATGTCCAAATCAAAGAGAATGTTTTGGTAAAGATGAAATATGAAGTTAGTTGTCTAAAATTGGATTTGAGTCAAATTTAGACCTTGCCTTTTAACTTGGTACGCCCAGAGAATTGCCCTAAAGGCGGTAATGCCCACTTCTGACCCAAGGGTATAAAACCTGTGAGTGAAGAATTAACAGATCAGACTAAGTGACCCAAGCTGCTGCCAAGGTCTAAAAAGTTAACAAACCCAAAACGCAACACAAGTTTGAAGACAAATAATTATTTTTCTACCCAAGCTATGGATGAGTAGCTGTGTCTAAGTGGGTGAATTCAAGTCGGACCACCTAGCCTCCACTCCCCATGGTATCTACACTGTTCCTACGCTGTGAGCTCTGAGCTACATAGCTGTCTGACCTCAGAAGACACCTTCCAGAGCAAGGGCGAGGGAACAGACCCCTAAGCCAAAAGGACCCTGACATTGTGAGGACAACCAGAGAGTTGCGCCGGAGAAGTGCGTCATTGAACAGCCTGAACGGTCCACGCGGGGAATCCACAGAGACCTTCCACACTAAATTACATCATTGTATTCTGACCCATAAGAGCAGCAGTTTGGAGCAAGGCTAGGGTTAGAATAAGCATAACTCAGAATGACAAATTCTGAGAAAACTGACAAATTCACCCAAATGTATATTTCTCTCGTCTACATTCTCTTTTTCTCTGTTTTAAATTCCCATTTTGGGTAACACGCGCCATAGTGTGCTGGCCCATTATACTAAGTTCTAATCAATAGCCTAGAATGTGTTTTTGTGTATGAGTATCTTTTATCATCATTTTAGCTTTCTAGTAAATAAATACTCAGCTAAGATTGGTGTGGTACGAACTCATTGGTGAGACCCGGGTCCGTGCAAATTCCCGGATTATGCGACTTTCAGAATGAGACTGTAGAGGTAACTGATTATTTAGCGGCTGTTGTAAAATCCACATTCTGATATTCTTTGAGTTAATTTGGCAAATAGAAACTCAATAAAACTAATTTCCCCATGGTGCCCCAGGTTAACGAGTTAATAATTGCTTGAATCAGTTAATCAAGCAAATTAGAAAACTTTAATCATTCGATGAGCAACAGTCGTCACATTAACTAATACAACATCATGATAGTCTGATGGGTCCATATGTGAGATTTTTGGTTCCAACCACCATATGTTTGTGACACGCAGAGTAGGTGAACGGATGATCTCGGTATGTGTGGTTTCCACCGTGAAGCATGGAGGAGGAGGTGTGATGGTGTGGGGGTGCTTTGCCGGTGACACTGTCAGTGATTTATTTAGAAATCAAGGCACACTTAACCAGCATGGCTACCACAGCATTCTGAAGCTATATGCCATCCCATCTGGTTTACGCTTAGTGACACTATCACTTGTTTTTCAACAGGACAATGACCCAAAACACACCTCAAGGCTGTGTAAGGGCTATTCGAACAAGGAGAGTGATAGAGTGCTGCATCAGATGACCTGGCCTCCACAATCACTCGACTTCAACCCAATTGAGATGGTTTGGGATGAATTGGACGGCAGAGTGAAGGAAAAGCAGCCAACAAGTGCTTAGCATATGTGGGAACTCCTTCAAGACTGTTGGAAAAACTATTTAATGAGTTGGTGTGTCCAAACTTTTGACTGATACTGTATATATATATGTTTATTTATTTATTTTACACGTATTTCAACACTTTTTTGGGTTAGGCATAAAACTACCTACATACTTCCATACATTTTTTACAGCCGATACCGATTACCTTCAGACGAGTTCCGTGACACTTGTGAACCGTTTTCATGAGAAGACCGATTTTAGGGATGTTTCATGGTCTGCCACCTTTCACAGCCGATGCGGAAGTGCGAAACTGGCGGATGCGGTTGATTGAGACGGATCCAATGCAAAACAACAGATATCTCTAGCTTAAACTGACTGATTTTGATGGGGATTTCTTTGTTATGTAATTTAGACTGATGCACCGGTGTGTCAATTGACTCTAGGGGTTAATGCCTAAACTTAAATGTAACCTTAAAAATGTGGAGTTAATCCCTAAAATTAATCTTAAACACTTCAAAATGTGTGATGACCGTCGTTGGTCGAATTAGACCAAGATGCAGCGTGGGGTAAGTTAATCATATTCTTTAATGATAACCACAAAAACAGGAAAGTGAGAACCACCGAAACGTACAGCCTTGTAGGGCTCAACAGCAACAATACAAGGACAAGATCCCACAACATAGGTGGGAACAAAGGCTACCTAAGTATGATTCCCAATCAGACACAACGATAGACAGGTGCCTCTGATTGGGAACCACACTCGGCCAAACACAAAGAAATACAACACATAGAATGCCCACCAAAATCACACCCTGACCAAACCAAATAGAAACATAAAAAGGCTCTCTAAGGTCAGGGCATGACAAAATGTGCCTTTATAATTTTTTTGGGGGGGGCAGATTTGAAACTGCAGTAAAAGTTCAGTAACTGCAGTAACCTGTGGTATTTTGGACACAGTAATTGCAGAATAAACTGCATTCTTACTGCAGTTACACTGCAAAATTACTGCAGTAAAAAAAAAATATTTTGGATGATTTTTTTTGCCATACTGCAGTTCTACTGCTGTTATACTGCTGTGTACTTCAGTTATACTGCATTCTGACTGCAATCTTTTTTCGTAAAGGTGACGTTTGGAACAACTTTGGAATTTGACATTTGAAACATGGATGAATGTCTAATTCTGATGTGAGACTGAGAGCTTCTAGGGATTAACAGTGAGATGATGCTTGTCTGCAGCCATGTCTGACTCTCTTTTAAAAGCTTTAAAACCATGAGCTTCTCTCTCTATTTTTTACAAAGCAGACATGGTGCAATTCTTCCTTGTGTAATATTTAGCCCTTGAAGCTGTCTATTTTGAAAATAAGACATTTCATAGTCCCATTGTGTGGGAGTGTGTCACATTTTTTTCATGCATCCTAATATCCTTCCTCCCTCTCTAGTCTAAAGATTTCTGAAATGTCATAACACTTTATTACCATCAATTTGAAAATAAATATTGCATTCAGCAAACAATAATAACAGTGGCTCAACTTTCAATGGGGGTGGGGGGACATGACCCACCCCCCATATTCTAAAATTGAATTTCTGTCTCCCCAGTTTTATCATTGCCCTGTTATTAAAAAAAAAGTGGCATCGGTGTGCTTTCGGAATATGTGGAGGCCTCAGAGCAGTCAAGTAGACTGTTTGCGGTTTCAACTGGGCTGGATTATTTAGGAACACACAGACACCACAGAGTTTGTGGACAGGCTGTATGAAGGCAAGCTTCTGACCAGCACGGTGCTGCTGTCTGCTACTGCTGTCTATGTGAATACACTGTCTATGTGTTGCATTTTTTCTCAAAGTTGTAAAAGCAAGCAGAGCAGAAACTGGTTGCTCTTTATTTGACTGATCTAGCTGAGAAGGCAACTGCTGTTTGAGTATTTATTCCCAGTGCTGAGCTAGTATTGTAACTGCCGTGTAACGTTAGCTAATGGGTGTTTCTCAAAATGCATACTACCATTCTATGAGCACGCAAATGAGTACAAATTGAAGTATGTGAAATGGAGCACAGAGGGCACTTCTCAAATGCGTACTCCATTTTTACAGATCTTTAAGCATTTTTTCGATGCAAGCTTCGACAGACAGTATGCAAGGAATGCACAATTATGTATGCAACCATGTACAATTATGTAAATTTTCTTAATCAATGGTGGGCATTATTTGAGCTGAAGCGAGAGAAAATAAACTCTGACTTCAGAATGAAATGTTGCCTATTCACATATGTTGCCCGTCTACAAAATGTGATCTTAATTGTGGCATGGTTACCTGCCTACAATACCCACTGAAGTGTGTGTAGGTCATAAACCCATAGTAATTCAATAATACTAACTGGCTAGGTACTACTTATAGCTAATTCCCTACTTTTCACACAGACACAGTTCTACAGACTACACTGTCATGGTGCACAGTGAGTACACAGCATAATATTGATGATGATGAATGGATGCAGGTTTGTTTGAATTCCCAGTCATGTTCATATAATCTCAGACATAAATTACTGCAGTTTAAGACCGTCCATAGAACATCCTATATGCCAGTGAAACTGAATATCATGCACTCAGAAATGTGTGTGCTGTAAGTGTAAAACACTGACAAATATGTTTCATGTTTGAGTTTTGGGGTCAATTATTCCGGAGCTAGCCAGCTGAAGAGTTACATCAGCCACTCCTGGGCTACAATCACCTATCTGGACCCGTTTTACTGCCAATGCGGAGCCCCACCCTTCACGACTGGACTACTGACGTTATCTGCCCGAGGGAGTTATCCAACTGGCCCCTCGGTTGCGACGTTACCTGAACGCCCATCTACGGCCAGCTAATCGTTAGCTGTCTTATCGGCTGCTATCTGAATAGGTCTATTCGGATAATTTTTCTTGGGTCACTATAACTATATCTATTTTGCCAATTGGATTGATCCCCTCTACCACACGGAACCCCACTAATCTACCGATGGAAACGCACAAGATGGCTAAAAACAAACCTCAATCCTATGCTAGCTTGCTACCGATGGCACGGCTAGCTGACTGAATCGCCGTGATCCCAACCAACCTCATTACTCACTGGACCCTTATGATCACTCGACAAAGCATGCCTCTCCTTAATGTCAATATGCCTTGTCCATTGCTGTTCTGGTTAGTGTTTATTGGCTTATTTCACTGTAGAGCCTCTATCCCTGCTCACTATACCTTATCCAACCTTTCAGTTCCACCACCCACACATGCGATGACATCACCTGCTTTCAATCATGTTTCTAGAGACAATATCTCTCTCATCATCACTCAATACCTTTTCCTCCACTGTATTCACATCCTACCATACATTTGTCTGTACAATATACCTTGAAGCTATTTTATCGCCCCAGAAACCTCCTTTAACTCTCTGTTCCAGACGTTCGAGACGACCAATTCTCATAGTTTTTAGCCTTACCCTTATCCCACTCCTCCTCTGTTCCTCTGGTGATGTAGAGGTGAATCCAGGCCCTGCAGTGCCTAGCTACACTCCTATTCCCCAGGCGCTCTCTTTTGATGACTTCTGTAACCGTATTAGCCTTGGTTTCATACATGTTAACATTAGAAGCCTCCTCCCTAAGTTTGTTTTATTCACTGCTTTAGCACACTCTGCCAACCTGGATGTTCTAGCCTTGTCTGAATCCTGGCTTAGGAAGACCACCAAAAATTCTGAAATATTCATCCTTAACTACAACATTTTCAGACAAGATATAATGGCCAAAGGGGGCGGTGTTGCAATCTACTGCAAAGATATCACTGTTGCGACCTGCTATAGACCACACTCTGCCCCCAGCTGTGCTCTGGACACCATATATGAACTGATTGCCCCCCATCTATCTTCAGAGCTTGTGCTGCTAGGCGACCTAAACTGGAACATTCTTAACAACACAGCCATCCTACAATATAAGAGTGATGCCTCAATCTCACACAAATTATCAATGAACCTACCAGGTACCACCCAAAAGCCGTAAACACGGGCACCCTCATAGATATCATCCTAACCAACTTGCCCTCTAAGTACACCTCTGCTGTTTTCAACCAAGATCTCAGCGATCACTGCCTCATTGCCTGCATCCGTAATGGGTCAGCAGTCAAACGACCTCCACTCATCACTGTCAAATGCTCCCTGAAACACTTCAGCGAGCAGGCCTTTCTAATCGCCGTGGCCGGTGTATCCTGGAAGGATATTGATCTCATCCCGTCAGTAGAGGATGCCTGGTTATTTTTTGTATCATGCCCCATTCAAGAAATTTAGAGCAGGAACAGATATAGCCCTTGGTTCTCTCCAGACCTGACTGCCCTTAACCAACACAAAAACACCCTATGGTGTTCTGCATTAGCATCGAACAGCCCCCGTGATATGCAACTTTTTAGGGAAGCTAGAAACCAATATACACAGGCAGTTAGAAAAGCAAAGGCTAGCTTTTTCAGCAGAAATTTGTTTCCTGCAACACAAACTCAAAAAAGTTCTGGGACACCGTAATGCCCATGGAGACTAATAACACCTCCTCCCAGCTGCCCACTGCACTGAAGATAGGAAACACTGTCACCACCGATAAATCCACTATAATTGAGAATTTCAAGAAGCATTTTTCTACAGCTGGCCATGCTTTCCACCTGGCTACCCCTACCCCGGTCAACAGCACTGCACCCCCCACAGCAACTTGCCCAAGCCTTCCCCATTTCTCCTTCTCCCAAATCCAGTCAGCTGATGTTCTGAAAGAGCTGCAAAATCTGGACCCCTACAAATCAGCCGGGCTAGACAATCTGGACCCTTTCTTTGTAAAATGATCTGCTGAAATTGTTGCCACCCCTATTACTAGTTTAATCTCTCTTTCGTGTCGTCTGAGATTCCCAAAGATTGGAAAGCAGCTGCGGTCAGCCCCCTCTTCAAAGGGGGTACACTCTTGATCCAAACTGCTACAGATCTATATCTATCCTACCCTCCCTTTCTAAGGTCTTCGAAAGCCAAGTCAAAAAACAGATTACCGACCATTTCGAATCCCACCGTACCTTCTCCGCTATGCAATCTGGTTTCAGAGCTAGTCATGGGTGCACCTCAGCCACGCTCAAGGTCCTAAACGATATCTTAAGAAGCAATACTGTGCAGCTGTATTCATTGACATGGCCAAGGCTTTCGACTCTGTCAATCACCACATCCTCATCGGCAGACTCGACAGCCTTGGTGTCTCAAATAAATGCCTCGCCTGGTTCGCCAACTACTTCTCTGATAGAGTTCAGTGTAGCAATTCAGAGGGTCTGTTGTCCGGGCCTCTGGCAGTCTCTATGGGTGTCCCACAGGGTTCAATTCTAAGACCAACTCTCTTCTCTGTGTACATCAATGATGTCGCTCTTGCTGCTGGTGAGTCTCTGATCTACCTCTATGCAGACGACACCATTCTGAATACTTCTGGCCTTTCTTTGGACACTGTGTTAACAACCCTCCAGGCGAGCTTCAAAGCCATACAACTCTCCTTCCGTGGCCTCCAATTGCTCTGAAATACAAGTAAAACTAAACGCATGCTCTTCAACCGATCGCTGCCTTTACCTGCCCGCCTGTCCAACATCACTACTCTGGACGGCTCTGACTTAGAATATGTGGACAACTACAAATACCTAGGTGGCTGGTTAGACTGTAAACTCTCCTTCCAGACTCACATCAAACATCTCGAATCCAAAGTTAAATCTAGAATTTTGCAACAAAGCATCCTTCACACATGCTGCCAAACATGCCCTTGTAAAACTTACCATCCTACCAATCCTCGACTTCGGCAATGTAATTTACAAAATAGCCTCCAATTCCCTATGCAATAAATTGGATGCGGTCTATCACAGTGCCATCTGTTATGTCACCAAAGCCCCATATACTACCCACCACTGTGACCTGTACGCTCTCGTTGGCTGGCCCTTGCTTCATACTCGTCGCCAAACCCACTGGCTCCAGGTCATCTACAAGACCCTGCTAGGTAAAGTCCCCCCTTATCTAAACTCGCTGGTCACCATAGCAGCACCCACCTGTACCATGCACTCCAGCAGGTATCTCTCTGGTCACCCCCAAAACCAATTCTTCCTTTGGCCGCCTCTCCTTCCAGTGCTCTGCTGCCAATGCTGGAACGAACTACAAAAATCTCTGAAACTAGAAACACTTATCTCCCCCACTAGCTTTAAGCTCCAGCTGTCAGAACAGCTCACAGATCACTGCAGCTGTACATAGCCCATCTATAATTTAGCCCAAACAATTACCTCTTTCCCTACTGTATTTATTTATTTATTTTGCTCCTTTGCACCCCATTATTTCTATCTCTACTTTGCACATTCTTCCACTGCAAATCAACCATTCCAGTGTTTTACTTGCTATATTGTATTTACTTCGCCACCATGTCCTTTTTTGCCTTTACCTCCCTTATCTCACCTCACTTGCTCACATTGTATATAGACTTATTTTTCTACTGTATTATTGACTGTATGCTTGTTTTACTCCATTTGTAACTCTGTGTTGTTGTATGTGTCGAACTGCTTGGCTTTATCTTGGCCAGGTCACAATTGTAAATGAGATCTTGTTCTCAACTTGCCTACCTGGTTAAATAGAAATCAAAAAGTAAAATGGGAATTAAAGTCACTTAGATTTGTATAATTTTCATTTAGATGTATATTAACCACATACAATGATTTTGAGATACAATACTATTTATTCTAAATTCCACGAACATGTGCTTATGAAAATCATCACTGCCACCCAGATTGGTATTAATGGTAAGATACATTCACTCCAAATGGAAAAGGTTGCCGACCGCTGGAGTAGCCTATTACCGGCAACGTCAGGAGAATAATGGCAGTGTCGTGACGCGACTACATTAATGTGAAGACTGCTATTCTTCAAATAATTACCTCCTATGTTTAGTTATTACCCGATTAAATTAATCATGTAACAATTAACTCATTAGGAATCTGGGGCACAACGGAAAACGTTTGTTTAATGAGTTAACATTTCCCAAATGAACACAAAAATGTATCAGAATATATCGACATCATAACAGTCATCAATTAATACTTTCCTCATATATCATTCTCATTCTGAACGTCGTTGACCTCGTAAAACTGCACGAACCCTTGCCTAAGGCATGAATCAGCAGTACACAAATTGGCTTAATTATTTTACTAACTAACTTCAATAATCACACAGGATTACATAAATACACACACACACGGTATAGGTTATATTGATTACTAACATAATGCAATGAAATGACGGCTTGTTGCACAATGGAAAGGGGTGGGGAAAAAAGAGCGGGAGAGACAAAGAGTGGACTTATCGTACATACAGTGGGGAGAAGAAGTATTTGATACACTGCTGATTTTGCAGGGTTTCCTACTTACACTTCAACTGTGAGAGACTGAATCTAAAACAAAAATCCAGAAAATCACATTATATGATTTCTAAGTAATACATTTGCATTTTATTGCATGACTAAGTATTTGATACATCAGAAAAGCAGAACTTAATATTTGGTACAGAAACCTATGTTTGCAATTACAGAGATCATACATTTCCTGTAGTTCTTGACCAGGTTTGCACACACTGCAGCAGGGATTTTGGCCCACTCCTCCATACAGACCTTCTCCAGATCGTTCAGGTTTCGGGGCTGTCGCTGAGCAATACGGACTTTCAGCTCCCTCCAAAGATTTTTTATTGGGTTCAGGTCTGGAAACTGGCTAGGCCACTCCAGGACCTCGAGATGCGGAGCCACTCCTTAGTTGCCCTGGCTGTGTGTTTCGGGTCATTGTCATGCTGGAATGACTACTCATTCAGAAAACAATTGCAATGTATATATTTACGCGTGGATGTCTTTGTTATCTCTCTGTTGATTTCAATCTGTCTATGGGAAGTGGTTCGATGTATCTCTGGTTGTGTAAGTCTCTGGCTGTTCACCAGAAGTCACAATGTTCTTCTTTGTTGTAGTTGGCTTCTTTGTCATAATACTCTGACTATACCGCTCGCATTGCGTGAGTGAGCGTTACTAAATACATTTAGGAATATATGTTATTTAACTATTGCACCCACACTACTCGCGCACACTGCTCGCGTGTGCAAAAGTCATTCCTATTTCTGATGCAGATCGCGCTGCAAGTCCTGCCTCTCCCATCTCCTCATTGGTTATACCCACGTGGGTGATTGAAAGACAAACTGTATTTCCGGTTGTCGTGGTAATACTATGAAAGTGTAGATGCCAATCACCATATAAGTTCAAAGATGAAAAGGCCTGGGTGGAGGAAAGATATGGTCGAAACAATTCGGTTGACCGTTTTATGTGTGGATTAATTGTCAGAGTCGAGGACCTTGTGCATTTAATTTAAAATACCAACTCAATCTTTATATGCCAGGACAAATTAGCTAGCAACAGTAAGCTAGCTAAATAGGACCAATTAGCTAGCAAGTGCAAGATAACTAGCTAAATTGCCATACATGTTTAATGTTTTCCGACCTGTCCCCAAATTAATGTCATTGGTTCAGAGTTTGTTTTGATATTTTGACCTGCGGGACAAAATGTATTTTTGCACTATAGCGCACGCTGGTGCATGCACACAGCCGGTTTGGGTTCCGTGTTAGTGTGTCCTTTAAATTTGATCTTAGAAAGTATCCTTCGGCGGTACCAATGGTGGTTAGAGGAAACTGTTCTTTACAGTTGTAGGCTTCTTTGTCTAAGAGTGCTCGTTAGAAGGGATACTCCAGCTGTTACACAAGCGATGGTTTTTGGTCGAGTTTACTAGTGTACCAGTACTTAAACAGCTGCAGACTGAATGTACCGGTGTAGTCTTTATCTTCTTCACTCGAGAGTTTCAGAGGGTCTTACCATTTTCTGGTGTTTTTGGTTTAAACCATTTGTCAGCTGTGTAGCTACCGCTCTACGCTGTCTGGTCTGTATTTAAATTTAAACTATTTCAACGTGTGGACCACGTCCTCACATTCTCTAATCTAACGTACATTTGGTTACAAGTCCTTTTTTCCTTGGGTAAAAAGGGGGCATTCCATCACGCCGACACAATGTCTGTACTCACTTGGGCGTGGTTACTGACTGAGCAAAAGTTGATATGAAAAACAATTCTCATTTAGATGGCTAAAATCACATTGTTATCTCCACAAAAGTATTCTTGTACTTAATAATTCATTTTATACAACATTTAGATGCAAACCTGATAACTTCAATGTGTACACCCTCAGAGATACAGTTATTATGTTAGACAGTCTTTAAGTTCTTTGGCAAGAGTCTCTCTGTAACACTCAAACATTCCATTCTCAATACTGCAGAGCCAAAGGGAGAGTTTCTGCCAGGTATTTACGGTGAGGTTTTTAAGTCATAAAACCGGGCCAACTCCCCCAGGAGAGAGAGTCTGTCGTCCATTGGCCTTGGTGATGGGCCTTTCGATCCTTACCCAGGAGAGAGAGTCATGAGAGCAGAATCTACGAAGGCTAGCAGCAGCGGGAGAAGGAAGGTCCAGAAAATGCTTTTTTCTTCTGATTCAGCTATCTTGATCTCTTTTGTGTGTCTTCATTATTTAATCAAACAGTGTGCTTAAAGCATCAGACAAGTTCAGTACTTACAGTTGATTTGATTAAAACACATAGGGTGTTTCTATATATGGAAAAATACACATTTAACATTTTTGACCAATTGATTGGTTGAAAGAAAAGACTACTCATGCAGGAAATTAGCTTTACATGCCCCAAAAAATTCTGAGGGAAGACCCCCTGCCAGGTTATGCCCCCTCCCACTTCTAAAACCAAAGTTGCTTTCCTGAATAATACATTAATTTGGCTTGATTCATTCAAAATCACATTGGAATTATAGTAATCTTTTTAATCTTGCTGCATTAATTTAATGTTGTGTATTTGAAATCCATGCCTCCTTATTAATGTTGTGATAAATATATCAGTATTGATTATTCTGAAAGAACCAGGTACAAGTCAAGGACCCATATTTGTCCAAGATCCAAGTATCCAAATGGAAGGTCAGCTTAGGACAAGGAATAGATAGCAAGATTCTACCTAATGAGCTTACTATCCTGCTATTAGTCATACAGCTGAGAAGTCATGATGACATCTCCTTTACTTAGTCAGGGCTCATGCTGTTTCCCCATCAAAATGACAAAGTCAGCCCTGGCAGCAGTGGACAGGAAGATGTTAGACAGGGCACAGTAGTAGGCACCATTCATATGGTGTAAAAAAAATGTTGGGATTCCATGCCTCAGCCGACTTGTCAAGCTCTCCCACTCCCCCTCCCTGGCACTCGAGGGCACCAGACTGCCAATCATTACGCACACCTGTCACCATCATTATGCGCATCCACGCAACATTGGACTCACCTGGACTCCTTCACTTTGTTGATGGTCCCTTCCATATCTGTCTGTTCCTCAGTTTGTTACACCCTGTCAGCATTATTGTTGTTATGTTTCCCCTGTTCAGACGCTGTCCTTGTTTGCTTCTTGTCAGATATTTATTAATTGTTCACTCCCTGTACATGCATCTCGTCTCCAAGCGTCTGTCCTTACACCAATAGCTTTTTCTGTAATTCTATATCATCATTGTCTGCGTGTACTGTTAATTGAGCTCACCAACAAGTTAAACTGGTTGGATGGCAAATTGCTGCATGAGTCCATCTATTTAACCCAGATTCTTACACCCTTATTGGAACCATTTATACTTGACCTAGTATTATTTCTATTGTGTCAGTGAATTCATTATTAGAGCTCCATTATCAGAAATGGCTGAGGAATTCCTAATAAATCATGCTCGCGATCTAGGTGACAATAATAAAAGAAATCTGAGAAATTATTTAATATAATCTTATCTTGGATTAATGCATGGTTGTTATCAGTGGTACCAGGAATCTCCTTGGGTTAATCTGCTGTCTGTCCGGGCGTAATATCCAATTATAGTGGCTCTCCTCCTCTACATCACTCCTTTATCAACTATCAGCATTCCTATGCTACACTTGAGATGTATAGTTCTACTTAAATTTCAATTTCTCTTCCGTTCTCCCTCATTGACACAGCAAAATAGAGGAAGGAGAGTGGAATAGATATAGAGAGCAGGAATGCCATTTAGATTCCTGTAATCATTCTTCTCTAGTCCCGTAATGGTCTACCTCACGCTGTGGCAATCAAAGGGGGGATTGTGTGTGAGCACACTGGGTTATGTTAAGTAATGTACATTTTTAGATATGCCTCCAAAAGAACATGGCCATTCCATACTGATTCTGGAAATGGAGTGCTAAAAAGAAAACATCTGTGTCTACCTGTACTTAACTATTTGCATAGTCCAAACATATTTTTATTGTATGCCTAAACAAGCAATATGATCCGTCTAATCAATATAGTTTAATGCTTATACAGTAATAGGTTATATGTTTTTAAATGTCTTTGTTTATTTTGCAGTATTGTAAGAGGTCCTCCCAGCCACATGAGGGAGCTGTTTGCAAGTCCAACTTTTCCCAGTGCAACGCCACTCCTACCGACGACTCCAGAGGTCCAGGCACAGGAAGACATTACAGGTATGATGTTCACACATAGATCTCAGTGGTCTGAATGATGCATACTTCTTTGTGGAACAACATCGTACAAGGACAAAAATCATAATGATTATCCTAATAATGTGCTATGAGGATTGGTTCTATGCCCCTTACAGTAATTCACAGAGACGCAGAGAAGAGAGAAATCAAATTAACCACATTACAGTGCAGCCGGAGATAATTGTGGATTTATTGTATGTTTTAATGAATGATAGTAATTAAATTGTAGATAAACATTTTAACGCGCATATCTGTAACCGGGATGAACATGCCAGCGAAGGGTCAGAGATCTGACTCCAACTACATTAAATGTTCTTTATGAGCCAACTGCTGTTTTACATTGAGTAAATTTCCACATTGTGGAATAATGCGCTAATGGAATGATCTGTTGTGTCTTAAATCATTATACGACATTAGCTTACTGGAAGACCACATGTAGGCAAAAGATGTATAACTGCGTAGACTTACATTACTCAAAATCCCATATGATTCAAATGTCAGCGCTAGCCATATATATAGCTCTGGGAAAAGCTAGTCCTTAGCATTACAATGAAGTCCAATCACAGTCAAGCTGATCTCTCTCATTCAAAGGACCGATATCCATCATTAACTGCTCAGTGGTATTTCCTGCTATCCTCTGCTTTCGTATTCCATTTGTATTCAGTGAGCTGCATGCGTGCCGGGACCCAAGGAATGCTATTGACTTTACATGACTTCAGGACTAGGGAAACCGCACTCACTCATAACGCATTGTGAATTTCGCCAGAACACCAACCTGCCTGCATAATTACAAGGTCATTATGGTGGCTCTAGAGATCTACCTTTCCTTGTCAGTGTGTGTGTGTGTGTGTGTGTGTGTGTGTGTGTGTGTGTGTGTGTGTGTGTGTGTGTGTGTGTGTGTGTGTGTGTGTGTGTGTGTGTGTGTGTGTGTGTGTGTGTGTGTGTGTGTGTGTGTGTGTGTGTGTGTGCCTTAGCCTTCCATGCATGTCTGTTGGGATTACAGATAAACAAATCATTTTATGTCTGTTTGACTTAATCCACACCCGCCTGTTTTTTACGTTTTAAGATCCGACAACAATTTGATTCCCCTTTTTTTTCAGTGGCTGGATTGTATATTGTTTGCTTACAGTCCTTGACCCTGCCATAAGTGGACTTTAAAGGATCATCTCAGTTTGTATGATTGGTTTTGTGTCGGCTTAGGGGGCATTTGGATACAGTTTTCAGCAAATGGAAGTGAAGATATGTTTCCAAAACAGCTTGAAACTTGACAAGCTCTTTAGTGGATTTTGTGTCTAGGAACTATTTGTGCATCGCATTGTTCTATCCTCACTCCTTTGGCAGCTGGATAGTGAATTTTCAGTTGTTCATTTTCTGGACGAGGGAACTCCTGGTGTTAAATCTTCTCATCCACAGCCATGTGATGGCTCACAATAGAGATAGTAACATAACCATGGTAGGCTACAGTTAATGTGATGTATCATACAGAATACCTTTAAGTGGCAAAAATCACTTTTGATCCCTGTCCCTGTGTTTGATTTTAGAAGCAGCTCCCTTTCTCATAGTCCAGACCAGATAAGTAAAGCCATCCATTGGTCAGTACCTCGTAAAACTCCGCCCATACCCAGAGGAAGACGAAATCCAATTGGAGGATCCAAACATTCTGGCCCCGCCTACCAACACCTCCAGGAATTGGAGTCATCTGAGAGGGAGGTTGAATTGTTGAAAGGGTAAGTTAAACTGTTGGTTTATCAGATACATTTAGTAATGACTACATGTCAATTGTCATTCAATTTAGCAGTAATAGTCGAAATGTGTACATCATGTCCTTCACCTTGAATACTACTTCTGCCACCATGACTTAACTCAGAATTAATTTGTTTGTAAATTTTGCCTACCAACCAGTGTGCCAAGCAAAACATATAAAACAATGTTTTTTTTTGACAGAGCAACATATCACAACAAAATGGATTACACACCTAGCCACAGACTCCAAGAGTTTAGGTACATTCAGATTGTTTCCGTTCGCTGCAGTGGTGTCGGAGTCATTATTTTGTAGCATAGAGAAAGCACTGCTGTGGCTGTTTTGAAGAGGAGGAATGGTGCATAATGAGCCCAGCCTATACCAGGCTCTTATCCCTGGCTGTGCGGCCCTTATGTTTGCCTCCGTCATCACACCTCCGACAGCTTTCATCTCTGATTTATGGATCCACCTGTACTCTTTAAACAAGAGTCCCTTTCTCCAAATCCCACAGGGCGACGGCTGCTTTCTCTCCTTCACTTGCTCTAGCTCTCTCTCGCTCTATCTTTCTCTCTCTCTGTCTGCCTCTCTCTCTCTCTCTCTCTCTCTTTCGAGCTCCCTCTCTCCTTTCTGTTTCCTTTCTCGCACTCTCCTCCTCAAGTCCCTTCCCTCTCCATGTAATTCTCTACTTTTCAAGTCACCCTCTCTCTCTCTCTCTCTTCCTCCCATATTATCTCTCACTCTCTCTCTGTCTCTCTCTCCATTTCTCTATCTCTCCTCGCCGAGTCATTCTAAAAAAAGCCCCAGAATGTGGAACGCTGTTGCCTCGGCGCCGACAAAGCTTTAGATTTCATTTCAAGGGGAGAAATTTCAGAGGCAACTTGTTTTAAGAACTGAATAAAGGAGGGGACCCTCTGCACACAAGGTTTTTGCTCCTTCTCTTTGTTTTTCAATGTGCTGAGCAACGATGGAAATAAGGTTATGTTATGATCTGCAGTAAAATGTTATTAGCTCAAAAGGAGTGTTTGGCCTGTCGCCTGTGGATTGTCTTTTCAATGACAGTCATGCGCTGCCATTCTTCTCTCTTAGTTTGTCAGTGCCTTACAGAGGGGAGGGATTCAGTGGGCAGCTGAACAGCGAGACATTGACACCAGGCATGACTCACTAAAACAGACAGGCTCTGGGCGTGTTCCATCTGAGCAGGAACTTCTAAATAGAGGCCAATGCTTTAGAAATGTGGATAAGGTTGGTCACGTGTTACAGGGACTGTTCCAGTCAACTAATTGGTTGATATTGTAAGTATGTCTTGTGCTCTACAACTTGGTGACCAGACCACTGTCAAGTGCTTGTAGAATAAGCAATTACAGGGGAACTGCCTAACTCTGCTGACATACCAGGTGCTAGACATGGGCTCCAGCTGACCCGAAGGCAGAAGCACATGATTAGGTGGAAAGACTGACCTATTTCCAGATTACAGACAAATAGCGCAGAGAGATAGAGAATCCCCATTCAAGTGCAAGCTTGAGTTGCCATGGAGACTCTGCGGTAAAGGAAGACAGGTGAGAGCACACTGATAGTGAGTGTGAGAGAGAGAGAGAGAGAGAGAGAGAGAGAGAGAGAGAGAGAGGAGGAATGTATAAACTACATGTTTTGCATACAATAGTCAAACAAACCAGTAAGAAGTGCTATCCCTCTTCTTCCATGCCTGTCAGAAAACCTGCCGTTATCTCTCCAAAATGACTTACATGGACACAGAACTCCACTTGTGTTCTATTGTTACTAGTATTTTTAGATAAGCCTGTCAGGTTTCTCAGGGCTTTCTCTGAATCCCTCAGGTGAAGAATTCAGAGGCAAATATGCAAATACCTGTCTGTCACTGCAGTGAAAGTGTTGCAGACAGAGTGTAGAGATACTTCAGCATAAATCAGATATCAAAGTACCTGCCTTAGCTGTAACTTGGCTCCTTTCTACAAGGTCATTATCACTGTAATTGATTCCTCTGACAAGGTCACTTATACAGTATAAGGGAGCGTTGATGATCGACCTTGGCTGTTCTGCCCCCTTCAGACTGGGTCGTAAGTCCCTCACCCTCCACGCGCCTACACATCACTGGTCAATATCATTCTAATACACTATTCTGTCTATCTTTAATGGTCTTCTAATTATTTAGGGAATTTTAATTTACTCAGGATATTACTCCTGAATGAACCGGCCAATAGTCTGTCCCAGAATTTTCTGGAACGCTCCTGTCTGACAGCTGCAATAGCTTGTTCATTCATCAGTTCAATTTGGAAAATCATCACTACTATCCCAGGCTCTACTATCCCAAGCTCTTTGTCATTTACATTCATGAACCATAATTAAACACTACAGTATTATCTAAATAGCCATAAAACCCATATAGATATCTCTGTAAATCCATATAGATCATAATACAAAGTGGAATCCTAATATTCCAGGTGTCACGTTCTGACCTTAGTTATTTTATTATGTCTTTGTTTCATTATGGTCAGGGTGTGAGTTGGGTGGGTTGTCTATGTTCGTTTTTCTATAATTTGGGATTTCTATGTTCGGCTTAGTATGGTTCTCAATCAGAGGCAGCTGTCAATCGTTGTCCCTTATTGAGAATCATACTTAAGTAGCCTGGTTTCACTTTTGAGTTGTGGGTGTTTATTTTCTGTGTTAGTGTCTGTGCCACACGGGACTGTTTCGGTTTGATTTACTTCACGTTTATTGTTTTGTTCAGTGTTCGTTATTCAGTAAAAAACATGAACACTTACCACCCTGCGTTTTGGTCCTCCGATCCTTCATACTACTCCTCTTCGTCAGAAGAAAACCCTTACACCAGGGTGCTCTTGAAAAATGTATTTTAATCTCAATGAGCCCTTCCTGGTTAAATAAAGGTTAAAAAAATCATAAGAATTAACCATTTAAAAAAAATCTCATGTACCTTAAACCATACTGTACTGTATATCTGACCCAGGAAGCTAGGGTAGAAATGTATAGAAACATATTCTATTCTTATTTACAAAAAAAAAATGGAAACATCCTAAACAAATAGTAAAGGTATCCAACAAGCTTGATGTAATCATTGTGTGCTAGGGATATGGGACCAAACACTAAACATTTGACTATTTTAATACACATATACACTATTTGTCCCAATGGTTTTGGTCCCCTAAAATGGGGGGACTATGTATAAAAAGTGTTATAGTTTCTAAACAGTTCACCCGATATGGATGAAAATACCCTCAAATTAAAGCTGACAGTCTTCCCTCCTTGTCATTATCATTTCAAATCCAAAGTACAGGAGTACAGAGCCAAAACAACAAACATGTGTCACTTCAAATACTTTTGGAGCTCACTGTATATTCACACTCTGTTGGGTGCATGGATGTTTTCAGGCTGATTGCATTTTCCACATCCCTGTTATCAGAAATCATTGCCCAATATCATTGCTGTTGAAATATGGCTTGTTCAGGGCTTATTCCAAAACCTCAGTAAAAAAGACAATCATCAGCTTTGAGGGCTCTTAAATCTCTGAAGGCTATTACAGGAGAGTGACTCAAAGTTACATATTGATGCGACAAAAGCGGCTAACCTTTGTCAGAGATTATGAATTATTACACTCTTAGAAAAAAGGGTTATTTGGGATTGTATATATAACCTTTAGGTTATTTAGACCCTTTACTAAAAAAAGGTTGTATACTGTATATTAACTTAGTGAATGCAAAAAACCTTTAGGGTTCTAACCCTTACCCCAGAGTGTAATATGGATTTCAGCCACCAACAGCTAACACAGTCACGTCCAGAGCCGCCGGAAAACAATGTGGCGAGGCAACATTTGCCTCAGTACTTTTCCACACCACTTTCAACAGAGAAGCACTGAACGCGTTTACCAGACAAATTCCTTATTTCACGTCATAGAAAACCTTTTTCAATGGAAAATAAAGCAGACGTTTCTTATTGGACAAGTTAACATAGTACCTATCCCAATTCTAGCACTTTTGCCTCTGTTTTGTCAGGTGAAAACAACCCTGTGCCTCGGATTTCAAGCAGTAACCCTCACACTCTCTGTGACAGGTGGATTTACTTGTCAGTCACAGTGGTATCCTAGCTACAGCTTACTCATCAACCACGACTCTCAACAACTATGTTTGGTTGCCCCAGCACCTTGTTGGTTGTTTGACTCTGCACTCTGCACATGGTTTCTTTCTTTGCTCACCCTCCTCTCCAGTCTGTGGAATCTGACTTTATAGCTGTGTTATCTAATGGGAACCTTCCTCTCCTGACTGGCTGGTTTGCCTGCCTCATGAGAAAGCAAACACACATTAATAGGAAGCAAGGTATGTGTTAGTAAAAACAGTTTAGTCGTCCTCTAAAACTATCTAAAATGATCCATTGTATAGTTAGTAAGACCAAACTACTAGTGTTAGCTTTAACTTGGCTATACAGATATACAGCAATTTGAGGAGATGGGAAACTAAATTCTAATCTTATTAACGTCCATTGTGTACATTGCCCATGTGTCGTCAATGGGCCACGTGGTACATTCTGGGTGATTCTAGGACAAGGAGTGAATGGGAGTCAAGTGGGCGCTAGCTCAAAAACCCAATATGAGCATTTGAATTTATTATGGATCCCCATTAGCCAAGGCAGCAGCTACTCTTCTTGGGCTACAGCAAAATTAAGGTAGTTTTACAATATTAAAAACATTACAATACATTCACAACAGATTTCATAACTCTCAGGCCCCTACTCTACAACCACATATCGACAACACAAAATCCATAGCTGTGTTCGAATACTCATAATAACCACACTAACCGTACTATTTGTGATGTGATTTGTGTATATAGTATGCTTATTGGTCATAGTATAGATATGCCAAAAGTTCCCGGATGTCGTACTAAATTGGCCAAAACACGTACAAGCAGTGTACACTACAAGCAGTGTACACTATTTCCGTGCTTTTAGGGGACATAATGCAATTCTTCAGAAAATGGGGGTGGCTTCATAACGTTTTCAGATTTGAAGAAAATTGAGGAAAATATGCAGCCGAAGTCTGACGAGAGCTGGCACAAATTCATTGATTTAACTAATTATGACAAATGTTTAAAAACTGCTGAGCAATTTAATAAAGTCATGACTTTTCAAATAAGTTGGCTGACAATTTGTTAGCTACGTTATCCTTACGAACCGCATAGCATTACATCAGTATGTACCGGTATGTTAGCTAGTTACCTAATGTTAGTTGGATACTAATACATCCAACTTGCCAGGCAGATATTACTTATCTGCTATCTAACTACCTACCCAACGTTTGACTTGATTATTCACATAATTCTTAGAAAAGTGGTAAAGTCGTTGTATGTTTCAATGGACATTGTTAATTCTGACTATCTACTCTGATTTCAGAGCACTTTCGTCTGAGTGTGCCAGAGCGCAGAATAACTGAGGAATTTACTAATGATCAACACCCGTTGAATATGGCCGGTGGCCGGTGTCAGTAAACGTTGGCCAAAAAAAGTGTAAATAAATTGTTGCCAGCAGCACAGTTACAGTCACCAACACTCTGGATAACATAAAAACAGCCTAACCAGCTCTGCAAGGGCGAGAAAAATCGTCAGAGTGGGGTGTTCTCTCATTTGTGTCTGGATGTTGCTCGCCAACATTAACCAGTTAGCTTGGATGCTTGACTGCCGTTGAATGATCGGATCAACCCTACTCCTCAGCCAGAGCAACTAGTGAGCACTCTGAATGCTCCGAGAGCGGATTTATTAACACCCAGAGCGCTTTGGCACTCCAGATTGAATTTACGAACACACCCGAAATCGTAAAATGTCTAACTAGTAATTTGTTATGCTAACAAGCTAGCAAGAGGTTGCTTAGATGGTGTTGTATCAATATGTTTTGACCATGACAGTTTTACAATCCAGGGTTGCTCAATTTCCACATTATTCCTTACAATATTTAGTTGAGATGTAGGGTTTAGTGAATGATTTGACCCAAATACAATGCCTTTAGTTTTTGAAAAATGTATTATAATTGAACTTATTCCTTGCCATCCATTCTGAAAGAAACTGCAGCTCTTTGTTAACCTTTTCACATGTGAGATCCAAATAAACTCAGCAAAAAAGGAAATGTCCTCTCACTGTCAAGTTCCCAGACATTTCTGGGGGGAATGGGGAATGTCTTCCCTGTAACGCACAGCATTGAGATTGCCTGCAATGACAACAGTCTCAGTCCAATGTGGCTGTTTTTCAGAGTCAGTAGAAAGGCCTCTTTAGTGTCCTAAGTTTTTATAACTGTGACCTTAATTGCCTACTGTCTGTAAGCTGCTAGTGTCTTAACGACCATTCCACAGGTGCATGTTCATTAATTGTTTATGGTTCATTGAACATGGGAAGCATGGGAAACTTTCACGGAAGCATGGGCAACAGTGTTCAAACAATAATGCAGATTTAAGAAAAATAAGTGTTATTAAGTAAAATATTATTAATAAACAAAAAATAAAAATAACAAATAATTAAAGAGCAGCAGTTAAATAACAACAATAAGGCTATATACAGAGGGTACTGGTACAGAGTCATTGTGTGGCGTAACCGGTTAGTCAAGGTAATTGAGGTAATATGTACGTGTAGGGACTATGCATAGATAATAAACAGAGAGTAGTAGCAGCAGTGTAAAAGGGGGGCGATGTAAATACTCTCTGTAGCCATTTGATTAGGTCTTCAGGAGTCTTATGGCTTGGGGGTAGAAGCTGTTAAGAAGTCGTTTGGACCTAGACTTAGCGCTCTGGTACCGCTTTTCATGCAGAGAGAACAGTCTATGACTAGGGTGGCTGGAGTCTTTGACTATGTTTAGGGCCTTTGACACCGCCTGGTATAGAGGTCCTGGATGGCAGGAAGCTTGGCCCCAGTGATGTACTGGGCTGTACGCACTACCCTCTGTAGTGCCTTGCGGTCGGATGCCGAGCAGTTGCAAAACCAGGCAGTAATGTAACCACTCATGATGCTCTCGATGGTGCAGCTCTATAACATTTTGAGGATCTGAGGACCCATGCCAAATCTTTTCAGTCTCCTGTTGGGGAATAGACTTTGTTGTGCCTTCTTCATGACTGTCTTGGTGTGTTTGGAACATGATAGTTTGTTGGTGATGTTGACACCAAGGAACGTGAAGCTTTCAACCTGCTCCACTACAGCCAAATCGTTGAGAATGAGGGCATGCTCTGTCCTCCTTTTCCTGTAGTCCACAATCATCTCCATTGTCTTGATCACGTTGAGGGACAGGTTGAGGGAGATGTTATGATTAACAAGAACAACTTACAAGCAGTTGTTGTCAGAGATCCCCAGTTGGGTTAATGCCAAACTGAGCTAAATATAGATAGTTTTAAAAGTAACGTAATTAATAAATTGGCTATTGAATACCAATACTTATTACAAATAATGTGTTATAAATCATTTTGATAGCTACATACTTTTTCAGTCAGCCCACTTAACATCACATGCATTCCACAGAGGTCAGCAACAAAAGTATTCTAATTGCTTCATGAAACATAGTCCCCTCATCTGACTCAATGAAATACAGAAATAAAGTGACAATTAGCTAATTTTATCAGGCTGTAGTCTATAGCTTTATTTGCCATATTCAATCAGAAAAATGCACATTTATTTGTAAGCGTTAGCTACCTAGAAAGCTATCTTGTAAAGTGGTTAATTAAAGTAGCCTAACCTTTTTCCTGTCTAACGTTAGCTTATTCTGTAACAAACATATCTAGCCTACACTCGCAGAAAAAAATGGTTCCAAAAGGGTTCTTTGGCTGTCCCCATAGGATAACCATTTTTGGTTCCAGGTATAACTCTTTTGGGTTCCATGTAGAAACCTCTTTGTAAAAGGTTCTACATGGAAGCAAAAGGGTTTTACCTGGAACCAAAAAGGGTTCTTCCAAGGGTTCCCCTATGTTGACAGGCGAATAACCCTTTAAGGTACTAGATAGCACCTTTTTTTCCCCATCGTGTGATTATGGCTTAATATGTTTGAATTAAATAATCAATTTTGCTTACCTTAATAAATTGAAAAATAACAATCTTATTGGTACGATATTTGCAAGCACAGTCCTCTTGCATCTTCATGCCGGAATAGCAATTGATGCCTGGTGGATCAATAGAATTTAACATTTGAATTGACCAAAAAGGTTCTATGTAAAAATAAAAAAGACAGGTTTCAATGTAGAAAAGTATGTGAATTTTATCTCATAAAATCTATTATTTGTTCCTCTAATTACAGTGCTCTTTTGCAATTATTCATTCTGTAAGATGTAGTTAAGGCAGGGATGCATTCATCACTATACACAGTAGACTTCTGTGGCAGCTGGTGGGAAGAGCTATAGGAGGACAGGCTCATTGTAATGTCAAGAATGGAATAAATGGAACATATGGAAACCACATGTTTGCCGCTGTTCCAATTATCCCATTCCAGCCATTACAATGAGCCTGTCCTCCTATGATGCTTTTTTCCTCCTCCTGGTCTCCATCTGGCCCACCAGATGTTGGTTCCCTGGCACTGAACTGTAGGAACGGATTTCCTGTCAAATTGATATATTGAATGATTACATCAACTACATTGAAAAAGTGAATTGAAATGAATATCCCCTTTCCATGAAGTAGAATTCATTTAATGTCACTCATTCTATTGCACTGTATTCCAACTAAGCCTGACTTACCAGTTCATAACTGTAGGTTTCACTATGCACTAGCTAGTTGAAAAAGACAGACACCGTGATGGCTGCTTGTCTCTGTATTTGTGAAAGTTATGATGGTGCTGGAATCCATCAATTCTCTCTTTATGCATTGGCCATCCATATGTTATGGTTGGAGAAATGTGTTCATATTGTCGGTGTAGACAGCTCTGTAGCAGAATTTGTAGTTTTTTTAAACTTTTAAGACTGAAATTTGCACCCCAAACATTTGTGAATAATCACCAGCAGTGGAAATAAAATAATATGCCAACGAACATTATTGGACTAACCTTTTCAGAAACTTCAGTGCCCCTTGGCCTTGGGTAGCAGCAGCAGATCGTTTAACCTTTTTTATTTTTGCCAAATACATTTATTAATGTAAATTATTAATGTTAGCATGATTGCATCAACCAAACTAGTTATTATTAGCTAGCTTGCTAGAGTATCTAGCGAGAGATACTTGGAAAGGACGAGATAGGAATCCCAGTGGCAAATAAATGGAGAACAGTATAACACTCCACCTAGCTTAATGTCGACCAATTGCATTCACATTGTCATGCTGCGTCACACGGCTGCTAAGCTAATCATCACGCAATCCTTTCAAAAGTCAGGATTTGAGTCGAAAAACCTGCCTATTTTCCTCAACAGTACAAAATATCATGATTCAAAGCTATATTACAGAAAACAAATTAATCATCTCACATCTCGGGAAAAAACTTGTAATGTTGTACTTGTTCACATAATTTGAATCCCTTTCTAGTGAACGCGTGAGATCCAATACCAGTAAGCATTAATGATTAGAAACATTGTTGAAAAATGGAAACCAAGCTATCTCTAGCCAGCTAGTTAGTTGCAATGGAGCCCGCTATGCTTGGAATAGCTAACGGACATTTCCAGCGCAGTAGAAGCTGTGTGTATTTCTTTGGTTTTGGCCGAGTGTGGCTCCCAATCAGAGGCAGCTGTCTATCGTTGTCTCTGATTGGGAATCATACTTAGGTAGCCTGTTTTCCCACCTATGTTGTGGGATCTTGTTTTTTGTTAGCTCTGTGAAGCCGGCAGAACGTGACGTTCGTTATTCCTTTTGGTGTTCTGTGTATTAAAGATCATGAACACTTACCACGCTGCACCTTGGTCTACTTCTTCAGACGATCGTCTCATAGGTAGGGTAGTGACTTTTGCTTCCCTCCGGGCATGAGGGGACACACTTTCTTTAAGGGCTTGTAAGTGAGCATTTCACTGTATTCGGCGCATGTGAAAAATAACATTTTTTTAATAATAATTACATGTCTGCATAGCATTTTTGTCTTTATTTTGGCATATTAACTCATGTTAATTTCTGAAGATTCACTCATGTTTTTGCTCCTTTTTTGTTCTTCTCAGGAACCAACCAGGCAACAACACATAGACTGCTATACTGTTCCAGCATTCAAACAAAGATTCCTCCCTGGCCACCAGTGCATATTTCCTAACTATGTTTGCATATAATGACAATACAATCTGAAAACTATGCTGGCATTATTTTGTCCATTATTTAATAGTTTAATATATTATATTCATAAAAATATTTATATTTATCAATTGCACCACACAGGCTTCTATATTGAACCATTTTACGTTCAGTGAAGAAGCACCCCTAGAGTTCTGACCAAAGAACCCCATAAAATAGTTATATATAGAACTTTTAAGGTTTTCAGATGTGAAAGTGATAGAACCTTTTTGGTTCTATATGGAACCTTTTTTTCTAAGAGTGTATACAAAGATAATGAGCTGGGAGCCATAGACTGTTCCTCGATTCAGACTGATATTTCAGAGAGGATGTGTTGCTCTATTGTGAGGTAGCTTATGCCACGTCACAAAGAGAAAAAGAAGAGAGAGCAAAAAAAAATCTGTATTAGATATTCACAACACAATCACTTTGAAAGTGTTTTGTGAAGTCATGAACAAATGTCGATATTAATGGGATATTATTTATCGTTGATTATTAAATTAATAATCCTAGATACTCAGATGTGTCAAACACATTCTTGCTGAATTAAATATTCATGGTTGCTCCATTTATTAAAGTATCCCCATTTCATGTGTCAAATGAATAATATAGTGTCTGAACTCCCTCTTACCTCTCCCAACTAATAATCCAGTTCATACTTTGTGAGAGTTTGACTAGATAAAGACATGAAAGAGAAATGTCAAGCTCATCTTTTTCTTTGTGTGCTCTTCATGCCTCTGAGATGGCAAGGTGAATTTTGTCTCCCTGAGTATCCTTGTTTTGTTTGGGCAGTTGCTTTAAAGGCTTGAGTTAAAATGAAACTCAAAGCATGACCTTTTCTTGAAGTGAAATGAGTACACATGTGGGAATTGACAGCAATTGTAATTTCCTTCTCTGTCTGTCTGTCTGTCTGTCTGTCTGTCTGTCTGTCTGTCTGTCTGTCTGTCTGTCTGTCTGTCTGTCTGTCTGTATTGCCTCTCTTCCCTCCTTCAGGTACCAGATTGTGAGGGCTGGGTGCGACCCGCGACAGGATGCCTTTCTAAATATGCAACCCCCCATGTTGATTGAGCGGTCATGGGAGAGCAGGGTGGAGGTGCGCTGCAGTCTTCTGGACCAGGGCCAGGACCATGATATCTCCACTTCGACCAGGAACCTCAGGTGCCCCAGACATCCCAGCCTCTCATCACCTCCTCCATTTCAGACCTGCTCCATCCCCATCATCCCTTCGGTCCAGGGCAACCAGGATGAGATCTCCTGTTTGCAAACGGCCACCACAGGCTCAGCCACCTGCAGCGCCACGCCCAGTATGGAAGTAGGAGGAGGATGCTCCCTCATCACGCTGCACCACGCCTCCACCTCCTGCTCCTCCTCTACGGGGGGCAAGCAGCAGAATGAGATGGCCCTTATCCTGGAAGAGGCCCAGGAGAATCTCAGGGCTCTGACTCTGGCCAACAGGAAGCAGGAAGAAAGCGGCAGCTTTTCCCCTTCACCGCCCAGAGAGACTGTGTGCTTCCTGACACTCAATGGTGGAGGAGTGAGGGGTGTGAGCCCCAATGGACCTATTGAGACCCAGTTACTGAGCCCTAGAGAACCCAACACAGACTCAACTCAGCCCTGCCAATGAGATTGTCTAAGCCCTAACGTCCTGTCTGGATCTACAGTAAAACCTCCCTGGTGTCTTGAAATCCAGACTGCATCAGAGGGATGAGATGAAACTCAATAGTGAAAAAATATAATGAAAAAAAACTATGTGCATACTGTATGGAAGAATGAACAGAGGGATGGTCTATGAAGTTATGAAGAGAGCAATTATGTATATGCATTTATTTAATGCTCCTTCTTAGACAAAATAAACCAAATAGTCTGTCATCTCCATGGTGTTTTTAATTGTAAAAAAATATATACAGTTGAAGTCAGAAGTTTACATACACCTTAGCCAAGTACATTTAAACTCTGTTTTTCGCAATTCCTGACATTTAATCCTATTAAACATTCCCTATTTTAGGTCAGTTAGGATCACCACTTTATTTTAAGAATGTGAAATGTCAGAATAATAGTGGAGAGAATTATTTATTTAAGCTTTTATGTTTTTCATCACATTCCCAGTGGGTCAGAAGTTTACATACACTCAGTTAGTATCTGGTAACATTGCCTTTAAATGGTTTAACTTGGGTAAAACGTTTAGGGTAGCCTTCCACAAGCTTCCCAAAATAAGCTGGGTGAATTTTGGCCCATTCCTCCTGATAGAGCTGGTGTAACTGAGTCAGGTTTGTAGGCCTCCTTGCTCACACACACATTTTCAGTTTTGCCCATAACTTTTCTAGAGGATTGGGGTCAGGGCTTTGTGATGGCCACTCCAATACCTTGACTTTGATGTCCTTAAGCCAGTTTGCCACAACTTTGTAAGTATGGTTGGGATCATTGTCCATTTGGAAGACCCATTTGCGACCAAGCTTTAACTTCCTGACTGATGTCTTGAGATGTTGCTTCAATATATCCACATATTTTTCCTTCCTCATGAAACCATCTATTTTGTGAAGTAACAGCAAAGCACCCCCACAATATGATGCTGCCACCCCCATGCTTCACGGTTGGGATGGTGTTCTTCGGCTTGCAAGCCTCCCCCTTTTTCCTCCAAACATAACGATGGTAATTATGGCCAAACAGTTCTATTTTTGTTTCATCAGACCAGAGGACATTTCTCCAAAAGTACGATCGTTGTCCCCATGTGCAGTTGCAAACCATAGTCTGGCTTTTTATGGAGGTTTTGGAGCATTGGCTTCTTCCTTGCTGAGCGGCCTTTCAGGTTAAGTCGATATAGGACTCGTTTTACTGTGGATATTAATACGTTTGTACCTGTTTCCTCCCGCATCTTCACAAGGTCCTTTGCTGTTGTTCTAAGATTGATTTGTACTTTTCACAACAAAGTACATCCATCTCTAGGAGACAGAACGCATCTCTTTCCTGAGCGCTATGACGGCTGCATGGTCCCATGGTGTTCATATTTGCGTACTATTGTTTGTACAGATGAACGTGGTAACTTCAGGCGTTTGGAAATTGCTCCCAAGGATGAACCAGACTTGTAGAGGTCAGAAAAAAAAATCTGAGGTCTTGGCTGATTTCTTTTGATTTTGCCATGATGTTAAGCAAAGAGGCACTGAGTTTGAAGGTAGGCCTCTAAATACATCCACAGGTATATCTTCAATTGACTCAAATGATGTCAATTAGCCTATCAGAATTTTCTATAGCCATAACATTATTTTCTGGAATTGTCCAAGCTGTTTAAAGGCATTAGTCAACTTAGTGTATGTAAACTTCTGACCCACTTTAATTGTGATACAGTGAATTATATGTGAAATAATTTGTCTGTAAAAAATGTTGGAAAGATTACTTGTGTCATGCACAATGTAGATGTCCTAACCGACTTGCCAAAACTATAGTTTATTAACAAGAAATTTGTGGAGTGGTTGAAAAATGAGTTTTAATGACTCCAATCTAAGTGTATGTAAACTTCTGACTTCAACTGTATATATACAGTACCTGTCAAAAGTTTGGACAAAGGTTTTTCTAAATGTTTATAATTTTCTACATTGTAGAATAATACTGAATATATCAAAACTGTGAAATAACACATATAGAATCATGTAATAACCATATAATATATTTTATATTTGAGATTCTTCAAAGTAGCCACCCTTTGCCTTGATGACAGCTTTGCACACTCTTGGCATTCTCTCAATCTTCTTCACCTGGGATGCTTTTCCAACAGTCTTGAAGGAGTTCCCACATATGCTTAGTACTTGTTGGCTGTTTTTCCTTCACTCTGCAGTTCAACTCATCCCAAACTATCTCAATTGGGTTGAGGTTGGGTGATTGTGGATTCCAGGTC
The DNA here is from genome assembly GCF_023373465.1 of Oncorhynchus keta. Classification (NCBI taxonomy): domain Eukaryota; kingdom Metazoa; phylum Chordata; class Actinopteri; order Salmoniformes; family Salmonidae; genus Oncorhynchus; species Oncorhynchus keta. Next base: position 33,642,987 of record NC_068422.1, read on the forward strand.
ATCTGATGCATCACTCCGTCACTCTCCTTCTTGGTCAAATAGCCTTTACACAGCGTGGAGGTGTGTTGGGTCATTGTCCTGTTGAAAAACAATTGAGAGTCCCACTAAGCGCTAACCAGATGGGATGACGTATCGCTACAGAATGCTGTGTTAGCCATGCTGGTTAAGTGTGCCTTAAATTCTAAATAAATCACAGACCTTGTCACCAGCAAAGCACCCCCACACCATCACACATCCTTCTCCATGCTTCCCGGTGGGAATCACACATGTGGAGACATCCGTTCACCTACTTTGTGTATCACAAAGACACAGCGGTTTGAACCAAAAATCTCAAATTTGGACTCATCAGACCAAAGAACAGATTTCCACCGGTCTGATATCCATTGTTTGTGTTTCTTGGCCCAAGCAAGTCTCTTATTATTATTTGTGTCCTTTAGTAGTGGTTTCTTTGTAGCAATTCGACAATGAAGGCCTGATTCACGTATTCTCCTCTGAACAGTTGATGTTGAGATGTGTCTGTTACTTGAACTCTGTGAAGCATTTATTTTGGCTGCAATTTATGAGGCTGGTAACTCTAATGAACTTATCCTCTGCAGCAGAGGTATCTCTGGATCTTCCTTTCCTGTGGCGATCATCATGAGAGCCAGCTTCATCATAGCACTTGATAGTTTGTGCGACTGCACTTGAAGAAAATGTCTGCATTGACTGACATTCTTAAAGTAATGATGGACTATCATTCCTCTTTGCTTATTTCAGCTGTTCTTGACATAATATGGACTTGGTCTTTTATCAAATAGGGCTATCTTCTGTATACCACCCCTACCTTGTCACAACAGAACTGATTGGCTCAAACTCATTAAGAAGGAAAGAAATTCCACAAATTAACTTTTAACAAGGCACACCAGTTAATTGAAATGCATTCCAGGTGACTACCTCATGAAGCTGGTTGAGGGAACGCCTAGAGTGTACAAAGCTGTCATCAAGGCAAACAGTGGCTACTTTGAAGAATCTCAAGTATAAAATATATTGTTTAACACTTTTTTTTGTTACAACATGATTCCATATGTGTTATTTCATAGTGTTGATTTCTTCACTATTATTCCACAATGTAGAAAATAGTCAAAATAAAGAAAAACCCTTGAATGAGTAGGTGCTCTAAGACTTCTGACTGGTAGTGTATATATATATATATATATATATATATATGGTTACAAATATATGGAATTTAAAAGGTGACCAAGTTCAGTTGAGGAATACAGGAATGATGTACCTTTTTCCTTTTTTTGTAAGAATTCCTCCACATTTTACAGGCTTTGAGCAAGGTTGTATGTACCCCATGCAGCCTTACCCCTCCATTTTGCTACCTGTTGTGAACCGAAGATGCTGATAAACATGGCTGCCAGAGCAACAGTGTCTACTCTAAAACAAACTCTCAACTACCATTGTGAGTCTACCCAGCTAAGGATTATAACAGTCCTCCTTTGCCTTGGATATACCACAACAGTACGATGAGGAACCATTGCAGACTGATATAAAGAGACTTTTGCAGATAACCTACTCCAGGTGTACCCAGTGTTAATAAGACAAACCTGATAGTAACACGGTTGGATAGTTTGGTGTCTTATTCCTTTTTTGTATGTGAGTGGATTTCCGTCTCTGCTGACCACGTCGTATGTTTAGCATGGGTGTTATTTCCTCTGTTTAACCCCACACAACCCTGAGTACACACACAAACACATTCCCTCACCACACAACAACATGCACCAGAGTGTTGGGGGTACACAGCGATGGAGGGACGGACCAAGGACAACACGCCAGAGGAAGTGGAGGAGTTTCTGTGTTTTCTTTTCATATTGTTCGTGATGAACAATCAGCTGCTTTCTGGGGGTAAGGGAAGACTGGGGAGGGGTGTTAATGAAAAATGTTTCTGTGCTACCTATGGAGTGCGGACATCAATTCAATTTTTTCATTTACAATCAAATGTTTAAAAAAGAATAATGATGGAGATTCTGTAGCTGTTGATTGTTTGATTGTTTTCAATGGTTCTACCCCCCCCTACCCTCCCCTCCCCAACCCATGAAATTGTGCATGCAGATACTATTTGATTTCAGATTAACACCAATATTTTGTAGGGAGTTGCTGATCTAGCTCACGATGCTTGGAATTTCACATTCAAATCAAATATGCCCTTATCAGAGAGGTTTCTAAACAGGCCATCGTTGTCCAGGGCTTTGGTAGATGCAGGGTAGGGTTTCATACAGCCAACAACCCTTATATACGTTTTTTAAATGTTATTTTAAAGTGATATTATTGCTAGTGATCTCCCAAAATGAGGTCAAAGCGAGACATAGCAGTAATAATAACCATTGGAGGTTTACAGAGTGATTGATTTATGAGAGTGAGAGTGAGTGATTTATGTGTAGGGCATATCCATTTGATGTTTAACAAACTGAACGTAAATCATGCTGCATGATGTACTTCAAGCATTGGCGACCAACAGTCCCATTTTGGTCATCAGACATCAAGTGGAAATGTGCCATTATCTGTAAACCTCTAAAGCTTATTACTTTACCTGCAACCATTTGCAATCCATTTTCAATGGTGGGTATTGAAATCATACATGCTCTATTATACATCCATCCTGCTTTCATGAAATCATGACAACTAATTTTAAAAGTCTGGCATCTCTCGTTTCCACTCGAACATCTGAACACTACATTACATGTGCCAATAATTGAACACTTGTCTGCTACACTCGACTTATTTCCGTCAACTTTAAATAAAAAGGACCAGCCATATGACCGCCTGTCTTGAAATTATAAAAAAAAACTCATGGCCCTTTTCTGCAAATGATTCAAGACTAGGGTGAACACATCAGGCTTTCTATATTAGAGTTCCTCACTTTTGAAGTTTCTCTAGACATTTGTATGTCGGTCAATCTATATGTATGCTTATGCATTTCTGGGTGTGTGTGTGTTTTTTCTTCTCCAAATCAGAGTGCTTATTGGTATGCGTGTGTAAGTCTGTGTGTGTGTGTGTCTGTGTGCGCGTGCATGGGTTTGTGTATGCATGACTCCTTGCTTGCATTTGGTTATATGAGTTAATACAGTGTATACGTGGGTTCATAGTGTATGTTTAAGTAGTGGACAGTGGACAGACAGCAGTAAGAGAGATTAGGTGTTGATGGCAGGGTTAGACCATACAGGCCAGACAGATAAGAGTCTAGCTTGATCCACAAAGACCTCTGACTGCCAAGGAAAGCAACCCCATCAGAGCGTGGCTGTGTGAACTGCATGCCTACCAGAGACTGGGAGGCCAAGTACACTGTCTACTATCCCCACAAATCGCTAGAGCAGTTTACAGCCAATGCCAGTGATGCAGAGCCTTTTATCCCATACCCTGATAAATGTGGTGGTGTAATCTGAGTTTTTGTGAGAGTTCTCTGTGAAAATATACCTTATCAGGTTTGTTCTTCTGAGACAAATCCAGGTTGGGGTGAGGTCCAAGGTGCAATCTCACAGCAGGAGAATTATTGATCATTGCTCATTTCCATTTCAAAAGGCCTGTGTTTCATACTCTAAAGTTTGTTCAGTGCTGTGCAGTGAGGCATATAGAAAAATGAATCCTTTGTGAAGATTCTGAGCCAGTGGATGGGTAAACCTTTGTGTAAAGCTGATCTGCCTTCCAAAAAAGACTGACGGCGAAAAGAAAGAAACAATCCACTATGGCTGTACTTTTACCTATTGAGTGTGTGTTTGCATCTCATTTGATAAAGCATGTGTGCATGAGTCTGTGTACTGTATGTGTGTGTGAGTGTGCGTGTGTGCGTGAATGTGTGAGTGAGTGTGAAATGCATTAGTAATGTTCGTCAGGCTCAGTGTGCCAATGTATGCATTACTGGTGCTGGAGCTCATCTTCAGTCACAGGATGTTCTGATTACTCAAGTATTCATTCAGAAATATCTAGGTCACATATTGCATTGACTGTTGCACTCAAATATTAAGGTTTAGAGGTGATCAAATCGTAAAAGTGTTACAATAACCAATCAACAAAACTATTACATACATTCTAATGAAAATAATCAGGGCAGAGATAGATTTGAGATAAGCATGGGATTATAGCTAGATGGATTTCTAATGTAAAATATTTGATAACCTTGGTTTCAGCCAAGTGTCCCTAAAATAATATTATAGTAATTGAACCGACAGCCTTTTCATTGTTCTAAGTATGTGACAAGTGGTTGTTACATAGTTGTTATACAATGATTACATACAATTGACATGCAGTTACATGATGATTTAGCATCCGGACATAAAGTGTGAACTAAGGTTGTTTTGACCCACTGTTGCCTCAATGTCGTTCTATGACAGGCTGGTCAGACAACTATATGGATTAGGCTATATTTACATTATCCTTTAGCTTCATATCATGTCACTGCCAATGGTCATGTTTGAAATAAGAATGGGTCTAAAATGGGTCTTGAAATCCACGTTTTTAACTCGAGAGATGTTCCATGCGCTTGTGTGTGTTAACTTGATCCTGGCTAATTTAAAACATATTCCAGTTGTGATATGAAAAACAGTCATATTTTTGTTCATGGTAGTGAAAAACCTTATTTCAGTGATACCCCTAAAAAAATGATATAATGGATTTTTTGTTTTAGTTTTTTGTTTATCTTTTTATTATGTTTTTCAATAAAATTGAGTCTTCAGTGTTGCACGCCTTATTTATTTCAGTGCCTCCAAAGAAAATGAAAATAATGTGTATCTTTTGGAGCGTATGGAAAATTCTGCAAATTATAGAATGACCTGCCATGCTGTGTGCTTGAGCCAAAATAACGATCAGCTACAGAAAGTCTTACAGCTCATCATTCATCACCATTTTCATGCATGTGCTTGAGAATTCATGAAATCTAATAAAGTTAAATAAAGCACAGGGATCCATAGAATATAAAGAATCGTCATAATATCTGAAAATTCCTGATGAGGTCAACCTGGAGTTGGGAGAGTGTGGGGGAGGACGTGGGTGGATGCAGGAACTCATAGGAGACTAGTTAATGGCTATGAGAGAGAGAGAGAGAGAGATACAGGGAGAGATGCAGAATGATTTACTCAGACATAGAGGTACATTACAGGCTAACCAAACCTAGGCTTACCTATAGTCTGCATACAAAAGTTAATAACATACTCATACTATGCTATTTTCTGTTAAATGAAAGCAAATATATTTAGTGGTCATGATTGAATAGGATAAGAAAACAACCAAACACATGGCCATTATATGTGTGTGCATGCGTGCCTCACGTATAAATCATCACTGGATTATGTGATCATTTTATTTTCTGTTTGTGGATCACTGATACACGGTTGATCCCAATCTAAGTACAATAGGAACACACAAAGGTTAAAACCAGTTAAATGTAACTAAATGTAATCTAAAATGTAATTCACGTAATGTCCAAAGGTAATTATCATGAAAGGGCCATAAACAAAAACGACACTGAAAAAAATAGAAACACAACATGCAACAATTTCAAATATTTTACTGAGTTACAGTTCACATATCTCCAGCGTGCCAGTGGCCATCGAAGGTGAGAAGTTGCCCACTGAAGTCAGCTACAATGCCAAACTGCAGTTAGGTCAAGACCCTGGTGAGGACGACAAGCACGCAGATGAGCTTGCTTCCCGTAGACGGTCTCTGACAGTTTGTGTTGAAAATCTGCAAACCCACAGTCTCATCAGCTGACCGGATGGCTGGTCTCAGACGATCCCGCAGGTGAATAAGCCAGAAGTGGAGGTCCTGGCCTGGCGTGGTTACACATGGTCTGTGGTTGTGAGGTCATTTGGATACTGCCAAATTCTCTAAAATTAAGTTGGAGGCGGCTTTTGGTAGAGAAATTAAAATAAAATTATCTGGCAACAGCTCTGGTGAACATTCCTGCAGTCAGCATATCAATTGCACGCTCCCTAAAAACTTGAGAAATCTGTGCCATTGTGTTGTGTGACAAAAATGTACATTTTAGAGTGTCCTTTAATTTTCCCCAGCACAAGATGCACCTGTGTAATAATCATAATGTTTAATCAGCTTCTTGATATGCCACACCAGTCAGGTGGCTGGATTATTTGGACAAAGGAGAAATGTTAACTAACAGTATTCAAATAATAGTTTTGTGCAAATGGAATCTGCAATATTTTATTTCAGGTCATGAAACATGGAACCAACAATTTACATGATGTGTTTATGTTTTTGTTCAGTATAGTTTCATTTTATTTCACCTTTATTTAAGCAGGTAGGCCAGTTGAGAACAAGTTCTCATTTACAACTGCGTGGTAAGTTGCTGTGGGGGGTGCAGAGCTGTTGGCCGGGGTAGGGGTAGCCAGGTGGAAAGCATTGCCAGCCGTAGAAAAATGTTTTTTGAAATTCTCGATTATCATGGATTTATTGGTGGTGACAGAGTTTCCTAGCCTCCGTGCAGTGGGCAGATGGGAGGATGTGCTCTTATTCTCCATGGACTTTACAGTGTCCCAAAACCTCATGGAATTATTGCTACAGAATGCAAATTTCTGTTTGAAAAAGCTAGCCTTAGCTTTCCCAACTGACTGTGTATATTGGTTCCTGACTTCTCTGAAAAGTTGCATATCGCGGGGGCTATTCGATGCAAATGCAGTACGCCACAGGATGTTTTTGTGCTGGTCAGGGGCAGTCAAGTCTGGAGTGAACCAAGGGCTATATCTGTTCTTGGTTCTACATTTTTTGAATGGGGCATTCTTATTTAAGATGGTGAGGAAAGCACTTTTAAAGAACAAGGCATCAATAAAGGCATCCTCTACTGACGGGATGAGGTCAATATCCTTCCAGGATACCCGGGCCAGGTCGATTAGAAAGGCCTGCTCGCTGAAGTGTTTTAGGGAGCGTTTGACAGTGATGGGGGTGGTCGTTTGACCGCGGGACCATTACGGACGCATGCAATGAGGCAGTGATCACTGATATCCTGGTTGAAGACAGCAGAGGAGTATTTAGAGGGCAAGTTGGTCAGGATGATATCTATAAGGGTGCCCATGTTTGTGGATTTAGGGTTATACCTGGTAGGTTCCTTGATAATTTGTGTGAGATTGAGGGCATCTAGCTTAGATTGTAGGACTGCCGGCTTGCTAAACATATCCCACTTTAGGTCACCTAACAGTACGAACTCTGAAGATAGATGGGGGGCAATCAATTCACTATGGTGTCCAGGGCACAGCTGGGGGCTGAGGGGGGTCTATAACAAGCGGCAACAGTGAGAGACTTATTTCTGGAAAGGTGGATTCTTAAAAGTAAAAGCTCGAACTGGGCACAGACCTGGATAGTATGACAGAACTCTGCAGTAGATTGCAACTCCTCCCCCTTTGGTAGTTCTATCTTGACCGAAAATGTTGTAGCTGAGGATGGAAATTTCAGAATTTTTGTTGGCCTTCCTATGCCAGGATTCAGACACAGCTAGGACATCAGGGTTGGCGGAGTGTGCTAAAGCAGTGAATAAAACACATTTAGGGAGGAGGCTTCTGATGTTAACATGAATGAAACCAAGGCTTTTACGGTTACAGTCAACAAATGAGAGTGCCTGGGGAATAGGTGTGATGCTGGGGGCTACAGGGCCTGGGTTAACCTCTACATCACCAGAGGAACAGAGGAGGAGAAGGATAAGGGTACGGCTAAAGGCTATAAGAACTGGTCATCTAGTCCGTTGGTAACAGAGAATAAAAGGGGCAGATTTCTGGGCGTGGTAGAATAGATTCAGGTCATAATGTACAGACAAGGGTATGGTAGGATGTGAGTACAGTTGGGGTAAACCTAGGCATTGAGTGATGATGAGAGACCTTGCATCTCTGGAGACACCAGCTAAGCCAGGTGAGTTCTCCCCATGTGTGGGTGTGTGGCAAGGAGCTATCTAAGGCATGCTTAGCTGGACTAGGGGCTCTACAGTGAAATAAAACAGCAGAAGACAAGGCATATTGACATTAGAGAGAGGCATGTGTAGCCGAGTGATCATAGGGTCCAATGAGCAGCAACATGTGAGTCAGGGAGCCATTCGGTAGTCACTACTATGCTAGGCGGGCGGGAGGCACAACGTTCAGAAAGCTAGCTGGCCGGGGCTAGCAGATGGGTCACCGGCAACATCGCAATGGAAAAGCCTGTTGAAACCACATCGGATGATTATGTCGGCAGACCAGTCATAATGGATTGGCTCCGTGTCAGCAATAAAGGGTCCAGGCCAATTGGCAAAAAAGGTATTGTAGCCCACGAATTAGCGGGTATACCTTTTTAGGGAGATGGGCCTAGCTGGAGGCTAGCTCAAGGCTAACTGGTGCTTGCTTTGGGACAGAGGCATTAGCCAGCAGTAGCCACTCGGTTGTAGCTAGCTGGCTGCAATGAGCCGGTGTAATGGCCCAGAGCTTGCGACAAGAATCCGGTGATGTGGTGGAGAAAAGCAATCCGGTATGCTCTGGCATGATATCGCGCTGTGCAGACTGGCAGGTATTAGCCGAGCTAAAGCTGGCTGGTGTCCAAGCTTAAGGTTAAGATAGCTAGCCGTGGCTAACAATGACTACTAGCTAGTGACTAGTTAGCTGGTTAGCTTCTGATGGAGGTTCCAGTTATAAGGTATAAAAGAAGCAGATCCGTACCACATTGGGTGACACAGGTTGCAGAAAAGTATATTTAGATCGTTGGTGGAAAGTGAGATTAAAATATTTTGAAAAAAATTCTGTGTACTCCAAGAAAGGTTCAAATCTCACCTTTCTGGTAAAAATAGTTACACATATCTGAGGTGTAGTCAAGCTTCAAGTACACAGTACAAATATGAAATATTTTTTAATGTACAGTATTTCCTATTTAGCAAAACTGTATGAATAAGAATTTAAATTAGTTATATGCTTTATTAATATTGTATAATCAAAAGAATACAATTACTAACTATAAGATTTCAAAATCTTTATAACTTGAAAATACATATTTGTATGTTTAATGTTAGAGAAAATATGCAGATTTTCTAAAGGTCTCTCTTGATCAAAACGTCTGCCCCCACCACTGTGAATGTCAAACAGAGCACCTGAACTCTTTAGTAACTCACCTTTCAGTTTATATTAACCTTGTCCATACATGACAAAGAGAAAGTGTTTTTAGTTTAAAATCTATAAAAATCTGTCAATTATTTTAGATTACTTTTATAAAGTTAGCTTAAAATCCAGCTAAGAATGTGCTAGATTGACGAAACCACTCTCTTCTATATTGGATTATACTGATGACAGAACTACGCAAGTTAGTATTTTGAATTTCGTGGTCACACATTGAGATTCGTGGTTGCAAGTACGATTCGTAAATTAGTTATTGCATTTTGCAAGCTTGTATCATGATGTGTTAAAGATTTAACAACGGTCGCAAACGTGTAACTTTACATTTGAATCCATTCAATAAGACTTGCAAGAATAATTTATTTTCAAAATGATTGCAAATACATTTACAAGTATGACTATTCTATTGTGAATCAAAAATACACTTGCAGATTTTAAATCTGCACATGCTCGGAGATCTGTCACTGTTGTCACATTACCAAGATATTCGTAAGCTTGTAAAAAGTTTTGTACATTTGTAGAAAGAGATTTGCAACGAAAACATTTGATTTGAGCAGCTCTGGGAGTAGGACCCTTTATTCCTGACCAATCAAATCCCTTTTCCAAAACCGCAGAGCACTGCCATATGGGTTTATCGAAGTCACAGTAGTCCCAGTCAGCAAGATGGTGGACTAAACAGAGCAGTGTAGAGCACCTCGAGATAAGCATGTAATACTCAATATCAGTAAGTTAGTCTAAATATTAACGCTTCACAAACTGGTGGGTAATAACCTTAAATCTGGATAACAACACAAAACAAATCATAAAGCTAGAGAAATGTATTGACAAATATTATGAAAACAAGCAACACCCAAACATAATCGAGAACCAATCCCGAAAAGAAAACACGACTCTTGGACGGACACAGACGATTTAAGCTTTTCACCACCCGAAATGGTAAGGGTGGAGACCGATCTGTTCTCTCCTCTCTGCACAGACCATACAAACGCTCCACACCGCGTGGCCGCGGCCACCCTAATCTGGTGGTCCCAGCGCGCACGACCCACGTGGAGTTCCAGGTCTCCGGTAGCCTCTGGAACTGCCGATCTGCGGCCAACAAGGCAGAGTTCATCTCAGCCTATGCCTCCCTCCAGTCCCTCGACTTCTTGGCACTGACGGAAACATGGATCACCACAGATAACACTGCTACTCCTACTGCTCTCTCTTCGTCCGCCCACGTGTTCTCGCACACCCCGAGAGCTTCTGGTCAGCGGGGTGGTGGCACCGGGATCCTCATCTCTCCCAAGTGGTCATTCTCTCTTTCTCCCCTTACCCATCTGTCTATCGCCTCCTTTGAATTTCATGCTGTCACAGTTACCAGCCCTTTCAAGCTTAACATCCTTATCATTTATCGCCCTCCAGGTCCCCTCGGAGAGTTCATCAATGAGCTTGATGCCTTGATAAGCTCCTTTCCTGAGGACGGCTCACCTCTCACAGTTCTGGGCGACTTTAACCTCCCCACGTCTACCTTTGACTCATTCCTCCCTGCCTCCTTCTTTCCACTCCTCTCCTCTTTTGACCTCACCCTCTCACCTTCCCCCCTACTCACAAGGCAGGCAATACGCTCGACCTCATCTTTACTAGATGCTGTTCTTCCACTAACCTCATTGCAACTCCCCTCCAAGTCTCCGACCACTACCTTGTATCCTTTTCCCTCTCGCTCTCATCCAACACTTCCCACACTGCCCCTACTCTCTCTCCTCTTCCATCCTATCATCTCTTCCCTCTGCTCAAACCTTCTCCAACCTATCTCCTGATTCTGCCTCCTCAACCCTCCTCTCCTCCCTTTCTGCATCCTTTGACTCTCTATGTCCCCTATCTTCCAGGCCGGCTCGGTCCTCCCCTCCCGCTCCGTGGCTCGACGACTCATTGCGAGCTCACAGAACAGGGCTCCGGGCAGCCGAGCGGAAATGGAGGAAAACTCGCCTCCCTGCGGACCTGGCATCCTTTCACTCCCTCCTCTCTACATTTTCCTCCTCTGTCTCTGCTGCTAAAGCCACTTTCTACCACTCTAAATTCCAAGCATCTGCCTCTAACCATAGGAAGCTCTTTGCCACCTTCTCCTCCCTCCTGAATCCTCCTCCCCCTCCCCCCTCCTCCCTCTCTGCAGATGACTTCGTCAACCATTTTGAAAAGAAGGTCGACGACATCCGATCCTCGTTTGCTAAGTCAAACGACACCGCTGGTTCTGCTCACACTGCCCTACCCTGTGCTCTGACCTCTTTCTCCCCTCTCTCTCCAGATGAAATCTCGCGTCTTGTGACGGCCGGCCGCCCAACAAGCTGCCCGCTTGACCCTATCCCCTCCTCTCTTCTCCAGACCATTTCCGGAGACCTTCTCCCTTACCTCTCCTCGCTCATCAACTCATCCCTGACCGCTGGCTACGTCCCTTCCGTCTTCAAGAGAGCGAGAGTTGCACCCCTTCTGAAAAAACCTACACTCGATCCCTCCGATGTCAACAACTACAGACCAGTATCCCTTCTTTCTTTTCTCTCCAAAACTCTTGAACGTGCCGTCCTTGGCCAGCTCTCCCGCTATCTCTCTCAGAATGACCTTCTTGATCCAAATCAGTCAGGTTTCAAGACTAGTCATTCAACTGAGACTGCTCTTCTCTGTATCACGGAGGCGCTCCGCACTGCTAAAGCTAACTCTCTCTCCTCTGCTCTCATCCTTCTAGACCTATCGGCTGCCTTCGATACTGTGAACCATCAGATCCTCCTCTCCACCCTCTCCGAGTTGGGCATCTCCGGCGCGGCCCACGCTTGGATTGCGTCCTACCTGACAGGTCGCTCCTACCAGGTGGCGTGGCGAGAATCTGTCTCCTCACCACGCGCTCTCACCACTGGTGTCCCCCAGGGCTCTGTTCTAGGCCCTCTCCTATTCTCGCTATACACCAAGTCACTTGGCTCTGTCATAACCTCACATGGTCTCTCCTATCATTGCTATGCAGACGACACACAATTAATCTTCTCCTTTCCCCCTTCTGATGACCAGGTGGCGAATCGCATCTCTGCATGTCTGGCAGACATATCAGTGTGGATGACGGATCACCACCTCAAGCTGAACCTCGGCAAGACGGAGCTGCTCTTCCTTCCGGGGAAGGACTGCCCGTTCCATGATCTCGCCATCACGGTTGACAACTCCATTGTGTCCTCCTCCCAGAGCGCTAAGAACCTTGGCGTGATCCTGGACAACACCCTGTCGTTCTCAACTAACATCAAGGCGGTGGCCCGTTCCTGTAGGTTCATGCTCTACAACATCCGCAGAGTACGACCCTGCCTCACACAGGAAGCGGCGCAGGTCCTAATCCAGGCACTTGTCATCTCCCGTCTGGATTACTGCAACTCGCTGTTGGCTGGGCTCCCTGCCTGTGCCATTAAACCCCTACAACTCATCCAGAACGCCGCAGCCCGTCTGGTGTTCAACCTTCCCAAGTTCTCTCACGTCACCCCGCTCCTCCGCTCTCTCCACTGGCTTCCAGTTGAAGCTCGCATCCGCTACAAGACCATGGTGCTTGCCTACGGAGCTGTGAGGGAACGGCACCTCAGTACCTCCAGGCTCTGATCAGGCCCTACACCCAAACAAGGGCACTGCGTTCATCCACCTCCGGCCTGCTCGCCTCCCTACCACTGAGGAAGTACAGTTCCCGCTCAGCCCAGTCAAAACTGTTCGCTGCTCTGGCTCCCCAATGGTGGAACACACTCCCTCACGACGCCAGGACAGCGGAGTCAATCACCACCTTCCGGAGACACCTGAAACCCCACCTCTTTAAGGAATACCTAGGATAGGATAAAGTAATCCTTCTCACCCCCCCCCCCTTAAAAGATTTAGATGCACTATTGTAAAGTGGCTGTTCCACTGGATGTCATAAGGTGAATGCACCAATTTGTAAGTCGCTCTGGATAAGAGCGTCTGCTAAATGACTTAAATGTAAATGTAAATGTAAAATTGATAATGACAAACTAGGCATACTCAAATTAGTCAGTGAGGATATAAAGGAGTTGATGGCAAGCCTCAAGATGAGTGATGAAAAAGCTGCGACATTGAAGAAAGAAACAAACAAGCTAAAAGGGACAGTCAATAAGATTGAAACCGATGTTATAATGAACTTAAAAAGGAGAACATCTTTCTGAGAGAAGCCTTACTTGACATACAGACTAGATTCATGGAGAGAAAATCTGGTACTTACTGGTATCCAAGAGAAAGAAGGAGAACTTCATGAGCGTGTAGTTAGAGAGTTCCTCCTTACAGAGCTTCAGATCCCAAGCGAAGCTGTCGAAAAAAATCAAAATCTAACATTTGCACTGTTTTTGACAGAGATATGAGCGCCCAATCGTTGCCAAATTTGCTTTCTTTAGAGATAAAATAATGGTTAAAAGCCTGGGTAAAATACTTGCTGGCATGAAAATAAGCATGAATGATCAGTTTTCCCAAAGGAAATTGCACAAACACAAAGTGTTGTATCCAATTTTCAAGGAAAATAGATTAAAAGTGAAACGTGTAGCTCTCGTAGTTGATAAACTGTATATTGATAGCCAAATTTTCCAAGACAAAGACTACTCCATGGTTATTCTAAATATTAGAAAGTTCCCATAGAGGAGTCGAATAACGGAACACACAATACTAGCCATGATAGGGATTGTAATAAAACAATATAGAGAGAAAAGTTATAAAATACAACAATTTTTAAAGAAATAAACTACACCATTCTAGATAGGGAATGTTGGAAAATCATTTGTTTTAGACTTTCCATTTTTAGTATTTCATAAATTGATAAAACAACATCAGAGGAAATGATAATTAGCTAAATAATACATCTTCAAATATAAGGAACTGGAACACAAAAGTACTCAATCAACATGGTATAGATAAAACAGAGGACATAGAAGGCACAATATGTGGGTATGTGTGAATGTATTGTGATGGAAGGTCAGGTGTGTGTTTTTGTGTTTGGAAAAGTATTTAAGTGAGTGAAAAACCATAGGGACTGCAAATCCCAGAGTCCATGTGTGTTTCTGAGCAGGGGTTGTGAGAGAGAGCTTTCAATTTTGTGCAGATATGGGATATACATTTTTAAATAAATTATGAATATAGTTTACTTATTTACTGTCCTATCATGATGGAATGGTTTCCGACCCTATATCCTAGACACACACCTGAGCAACCCAAACACTAAGGAGAAGTCCTTAAATGTTTTATGGGCTTACTGTAAGTAGCCTATACGCAGCCAAATCAGAAAGATGAATGTGGTCGGAGACGTACTAAAGCAGCAATGCCCCCTCAAGATTCCGAGCCTGCCTGGCAGGGTTGGTTCTACAAAACCAAAGCCCCCTGAGGGAAGAGCATAATATACAAGTACATTCTCAAAGCTGCGAATGTGAACCTTGGCGACCTTGTACCCAGCCGGTGGGGATTCCGGTGGGGTGCCCCCACCCAGGCAGTGCTGGCAACACTAGCTGCAGTATCCCATGGGGAGGGGGTCACACATTCAGAGAGGGTACACATTATTGTGGCCCTGGTGGCACAAAATCATCAAATGTCTGACTGCACATAGATGCTTGGGTATATGGTCACAACAAGCTGGGACCGAGAGACTGAAAAACAGCTTCTATCTCAAGGCCATTAGACTGTTAAACAGCCACCACTAACATTGAGTGGCTGCTGCCAACACACTGTCATTGACACTGACCCAACTCCAGCCACTTTAATAATGGGAATTGATGGGAAATTATGTAAATATATCACTAGCCACTTTAAACAATGCTACCTTATATAATGTTACTTACCCTACATTATTCATCTCATATGCATACGTATATACTGTACTCTACATCATCGACTGCATCCTTATGTAATACATGTATCACTAGCCAATTTAACTATGCCACTTTGTTTACTTTGTCTACATACTCATCTCATATGTATATACTGTACTCGATACCATCTACTGTATGCTGCTCTGTACCATCACTCATTCATATATCCTTATGTACATATTCTTTATCCCCTTACACTGTGTATAAGACAGTAGTTTTGGAATTGTTAGTTAGATTACTTGTTGGTTATCACTGCATTGTCGGAACTAGAAGCACAAGCATTTCGCTACACTCGCATTAACATCTGCTAACCATGTGTATGTGACAAATAAAATTTGATTTGATTTGATTTGATTTAACATGTGACCAGCGTGTGGGTGTTTCAGGGGAAGGGGGTGTATCTGATCTCCATCACCTAGTACTTGACAATGGTTAATCAAATCTCCCCATGTTTGCCCGTTTTTGCTAATTTTTGCATGCTTTCTCATACAGCTGCAACTGTATGCATTCATTAATAAAGTCCTTTCTTCAGTTTAGCTCTGGGATGGAATGACTGTTGAGCATCTAAGTTTATGGTTGTTTGCGGGGGAAAGGGGTTGAGTGTGGATGAGTGTGTGTGTACATATCCCACAATTGTTGCTGTGGTAGCCGTGCTGGTTAAGTGTGCCTGGAATTCTAAATAAATCACAGACATTGTCACCAGCAAAGCATCCCCACACCATAACACCTCCTCCTCCATGCTTTACGTGGGAAATGTGGAGATTGTCCGTTCATCTCAAATTTGTACTCATCAGACCAAAGGACGGATTTCCACAGGTCTAATGTCCATTGCTCATGTTTCTTGGCCCAAGCAAGTCTCTTCTTATTATTGATGTCCTTTAGTAGTGGTTTCTTTGCGGAAATTCGACCATGAAGGCCTGATTCACACAGTGATAATGAACTTATCCTCTGCAGCAGAGGTAACTCTGGGTCTTCCATTCCTGTGGCGGCCCTCATGAGAGCCAGTTTAATCATAGTGCTTGATGTTTTTTTTAACTGCACTGAAGAAAATATCAAAGTTCTGTCATTTGTCTTTGCTTATTTGAACTGTTCTTGCTGTAATATGGTCTTGGTCTTTTACCAAATAGGTCTATCTTCTGTTTACCGCCCCACCTTGTCACAACACAACTGATTGGCTCAAACTCATTAAGGAAAGACATTTCACAAAATAAACTTTTACCAAGGCACACCTGTTATTTTGAAATGCATTCCAGTTGACTACCTCATGAAGCTGGTTGAGGGAATGCCAAGAGTGTGCAAAGTTGTCATCAAGGCGAAAGGTGGTTACTTTGAAGAATCTCAAATATAAATCGTATTTTCATTTGTTTAACACTTTTTTGGTTACTACATGATTCCATATTTGTTATTTCGTAGTTTTGATGTCTTCACTATTATTCTACAATGTAGAAAATAGTACAACTAAAGAAAACCCTTGAATGAGTAGGTGTTCTAAAACTTTTAACCGGTAGTGTATATACTTGGTAATAGCTATATATAATACAAATCGAGGTGAGGGCAATGGAAATGCTTTTGGTGGCTCATCTGCTTCGGTTCTGTGAGTGGCACTGTATGCTCTTTTTGAAGGATATATCCCGGTCTCTCGGTGGCCCAGGCGTGGTCTGCCAGTCACTGGGATAACAACTAAACTTGGGATGGGGAGGGGTTTTATCAGGTAGAATAGCGGGGAACGACTGGAAGTTTACTTAGTAGCAATGTAAATATCATGGTATTTTTATTCTTATTTCATTTCATCTTTATTTAACCAGGTAGGCTAGTTGAGAACAAGTTCTCATTTACAACTGCAACCTGGCCAAGATTTAGCAAAGCAGTGCGACACAAACAACAACACAGAGTTACACATGGAATAAACAAGCGTACAGTCAATAACAATAGAAAAAAAGTAGATACAGTTTGTGCAAATAGGAGGTAAGGCAATAAATAGGCCATAGTAGCAAGTAATTACAATTTAGCAAAATTAACACTGGAGTGAAGATGTGCAGATGATGATGTGCTAGTAGAAATAATGGTGTGCAAAAGAGCAGAAAAGTACATAAAAACAACATGGGGATGAGGTAGGTAGATTGGGGTGGGCTATTTACAGATGGACTATGTACAGCTGCAGCGATCGGTTAGCTGCTTGAATAGCTGATGTTTAAAGTTCGTGAGGGAAATATAAGTCTCCAGCTTCAGCGATTTTTTTCAATTCATTCCAGTCAATGGCTGTGGAGGGGTTGGCTTTGGGGATGACCAGTGAGATATACCTGCTGGAGCGCGTGCTACGGGTGAGTGTTGTTATCGTGACCAGTGAGCTGAGATAAGGCGGAACTTTACCTAGCAAAGACTTATAGATGACCTGGAGCCAGTGGGTCTGGCCACGAATATGTAGCGAGGGCCAGCAGATTAGAGCATACAGGTCACAGTGGTGGGTGGTATATGGGGCTTTGGTAACAAAACTGATGGCACTGTGATAGACTGCATCCAATTTGCTGAATAGAGTGTTGGAGGCTATTTTGTAAATTACATTGCCAAAGTCAATGATCGGTAGGATAGTCAGTTTTACTAGAATATGTTTGGCGACGTGAGTGAAGGAGGATTTGTTGTGGAATAGAAAGCCGATTCTAGATTTAATTTTGGATTGGAGATGTTTAATTGGAGTCTGGAAGGAGAGTTTACAGTCTAACCAGACACCTAGGTATTTGAAGTTGTCCACATATTCTATGTCAGAAATCTCCAGAGTAGTGATGCTAGTCGGGCGGGCGGGGTGCGGGCAGCAAATGGTTGAAAAGCATGCATTTAGTTTTACTAGCGTTTAAGAGCAGTTGGAGGCCACGGAAGGAGTGTTGTATGGCATTGAAGCTTGTTTGGAGGTTTGTTAACACATTGTCCAAAGAAAGGCCAGATGTATACAGAATGGTGTCGTCTGCATAGAGGTGGATCAGGGAATCACCGCTGCAAGAGCGACATCGTTGATATATACAGAGAAAAGAGTCGGCCCGAGAATTGAACCCTGTGGTACGCCCATAGAGACTGCCAGACAACAGGCCCTCCGATTTGACACACTGAACTCTGTCTGAGAAGTAGTTGGTGAACCAGGCAAGGCAGTTATTTTAGAAACCAAGGCTGTTGAGTCTGTCGATAGGAATACGGTGATTGACAGAGTCGAAAGCCTTGGCCAGGTCGATGAAGACGGCTGCACAGTACAATCTTTAATCAATGGCGGTTATGATATCGTTTAGTACCTTGAGCGTGGCTGAGGTGCACCCGTGACCAGCTCGGAAACGGGATTGCACAGCGGAGAAGGTACTGTACATTTACATTACATTTAAGTCATTTAGCAGACGCTCTTATCCAGAGCGACTTACAAATTGGTGCATACACCTTACGACATCCAGTGGAACAGCCACTTGCATCTAAATCTTTTTTTGGGGGGGGGGGGGTGAGAAGGATTACTTACCCTTACTTACCCTATCCTAGGTATTCCTTGAAGAGGTGGGGTTTCAGGTGTCTCCGGAAGGTGGTGATTGACTCCGCTGTCCTGGCGTCGTGAGGGAGTTTGTTCCACCATTGGGGGGCCAGAGCAGCGAACAGTTTTGACTGGGCTGAGCGGGAACTGTACTTCCTCAGTGGTAGGGAGGCGAGCAGGCCAGAGGTGGATGAACGCAGTGCCCTTGTTTGGGTGTAGGGCCTGATCAGAGCCTGGAGGTACTGAGGTGCCGTTCCCCTCACAGCTCCGTAGGCAAGCACCATGGTCTTGTAGCGGATGCGAGCTTCAACTGGAAGCCAGTGGAGAGAGCGGAGGAGCGGGGTGACGTGAGAGAACTTGGGAAGGTTGAACACCAGACGGGCTGCGGCGTTCTGGATGAGTTGTAGGGGTTTAATGGCACAGGCAGGGAGCCCAGCCAACAGCGAGTTGCAGTAATCAAGACGGGAGATGACAAGTGCCTGGATTAGGACCTGCGCCGCTTCCTGTGTGAGGCAGGGTCGTACTCTGCGGATGTTGTAGAGCATGAACCTACAGGAACGGGACACCGCCTTGATGTTAGTTGAGAACGTCAGGGTGTTGTCCAGGATCACGCCAAGGTTCTTAGCGCTCTGGGAGGAGGACACAATGGAGTTGTCAACCGTGATGGTGAGATCATGGAACGGGCAGTCCTTCCCGGGAGGAAGAGGAGCTCCGTCTTGCTGAGGTTCAGCTTGAGGTGGTGATCCGTCATCCACACTGATATGTCTGCCAGACATGCAGAGATGCGATTCGCCACCTGGTCATCAGAAGGGGGAAAGGAGAAGATTAATTGTGTGTCGTCTGCATAGCAATGATAGGAGAGACCATGTGAGGTTATGACAGAGCCAAGTGACTTGGTGTATAGCGAGAATAAGAGAGGGCCTAGAACAGAGCCCTGGGGGACACCAGTGGTGAGAGCGTGTGGTGAGGAGACAGATTCTCGCCACGCCACCTGGTAGGAGCGACCTGTCAGGTAGGACGCAATCCAAGCGTGAGCCGCGCCGGAGATGCCCAACTCGGAGAGGGTGGAGAGGAGGATCTGATGGTTCACAGTATCGAAGGCAGCCGATAGGTCTAGAAGGATGAGAGCAGAGGAGAGAGAGTTAGCTTTAGCAGTGCGGAGCGCCTCCGTGATACAGAGAAGAGCAGTCTCAGTTGAATGACTAGTCTTGAAACCTGACTGATTTGGATCAAGAAGGTCATTCTGAGAGAGATAGCGGTAGAGCTGGCCAAGGACGGCACGCTCAAGAGTTTTGGAGAGAAAAGAGAGAAGGGATACTGGTCTGTAGTTGTTGACATCGGAGGGATCGAGTGTAGGTTTTTTCAGAAGGGGTGCAACTCTCGCTCTCTTGAAGACGGGAGGGACGTAGCCAGCGGTCAGGGATGAGTTGATGAGCGAGGTGAGGTAAGGGAGAAGGTCTCCGGAAATGGTCTGGAGAAGAGAGGAGGGGATAGGGTCAAGCGGGCAGGTTGTTGGGCGGCCAGCCGTCACAAGACGCGAGATTTCATCTGGAGAGAGAGGGGAGAAAGAGGTCAGAGCATAGGGTAGGGCAGTGTGAGCAGAACCAGCGGTGTCGTTTGACTTAGCAAACGAGGATCGGATGTCGTCGACCTTCTTTTCAAAATGGTTGACGAAGTCATCTGCAGAGAGGGAGGAGGGGGGATTCAGGAGGGAGGAGAAGGTGGCAAAGAGCTTCCTAGGGTTAGAGGCAGATGCTTGGAATTTAGAATGGTAGAAAGTGGCTTTAGCAGCAGAGACAGAGGAGGAAAATGTAGAGAGGAGGGAGTGAAAGGATGCCAGGTCCGCAGGGAGGCGAGTTTTCCTCCATTTCCGCTCGGCTGCCCGGAGCCCTGTTCTGTGAGCTCGCAAGGAGTCGTCGAGCCACGGAGCGGGAGGGGAGGACCGAGCCGGCCTGGAGGATAGGGGACATAGGGAGTCAAAGGATGCAGTAAGGGAGGAGAGGAGGGTTGAGGAGGCAGAATCAGGAGATAGGTTGGAGAAAGTTTGAGCAGAGGGAAGAGATGATAGGATGGAAGAGGAGAGAGTAGCGGGGGAGAGAGAGCGAAGGTTGGGACGGCGCGATACCATCCGAGTAGGGGCAGTGTGGGAAGTGTTGGATGAGAGCGAGAGGGAAAAGGATACAAGGTAGTGGTCGGAGACTTGGAGGGGAGTTGCAATGAGGTTAGTGGAAGAACAGCATCTAGTAAAGATGAGGTCAAGCGTATTGCCTGCCTTGTGAGTAGGGGGAAGGTGAGAGGGTGAGGTCAAAAGAGGAGAGGAGTGGAAAGAAGGAGGCAGAGAGGAATGAGTCAAAGGTAGACGTGGGGAGGTTAAAGTCGCCCAGAACTGTGAGAGGTGAGCCGTCCTCAGGAAAGGAGCTTATCAAGGCATCAAGCTCATTGATGAACTCTCCGAGGGAACCTGGAGGGCGATAAATGATAAGGATGTTAAGCTTGAAAGGGCTGGTAACTGTGACAGCATGGAATTCAAAGGAGGCGATAGACAGATGGGTAAGGGGAGAAAGAGAGAAAGACCACTTGGGAGAGATGAGGATCCCGGTGCCACCACCCCGCTGACCAGAAGCTCTCGGGGTGTGCGAGAACACGTGGGCGGACGAGGAGAGAGCAGTAGGAGTAGCAGTGTTATCTGTGGTGATCCATGTTTCCGTCAGTGCCAAGAAGTCAAGGGACTGGAGGGAGGCATAGGCTGAGATGAACTCTGCCTTGTTGGCCGCAGATCGACAGTTTCAGAGGCTACCGGAGACCTGGAACTCCACGTGGGTCGTACGCGCTGGGACCACCAGATTAGGGTGGTCGCGGCCACGCGGTGTGGAGCGTTTGTATGGTCTGTGCAGAGAGGAGAGAACAGGGATAGACAGACACATAGTTGACAGGCTACAGAAAAGGCTACGCTAATGCAAGGAGATTGGAATGACAAGTGGACTACACGTCTCGAATGTTCAGAAAGTTAAGCTTACGTAGCAAGAATCTTATTGACTAAAATGATTAAAATGATACAGTACTGCTAAAGTAGGCTAGCTGGCAGTGGCTGCGTTGTTGACACTACACTAATCAAGTCGTTCCGTTGAGTGTAATAGTTTCTACAGTGCTACTATTCGGGGGGCTAGCTGGCTAGCTAGCAGTGTTGTTTACGTTACGTTGCTAGCTAACCTAGGAAATCGCTCTAGACTACACAATTATCTTTGAAACAAAGACGGCTATGTAGCTAGCTACGATCAAACAAATCAAACCGTTGTACTGTAATGAAATGAAATGAAAATGTGATACTACCTGACCGGTGATTGAATTCGAAACAGTAGACGTTGGCTAGCTGTTAGCTGTTAGCTGTTGGCTAGCTAGCAGAGTCTCCTACGTTAAGGACGACAAATAGCTGGCTAGCGAACCTCAGTGAATTAAGATAATCACTCCAAGGCTACACACACTAAACTACACAATTATCTTGGAAACAAAGACAGCTATGTAGCTAGCTAACACTAGACTAATCAAGTCGTTCAGTTGAGTGAATAGCACTACAGTGATGCTAATCTGTGTGCGTTAGCTAGCGCTTGCTAGCTCCTGGGCGAATAGCAGTGAAGGCTACGTTAGGGCGACGAAATACGATAATTATGCAATTATCTCTGATACAAGGACGGCTATGTAGCTAGCTAAGAAGAATTGCTAAGATTAGACAAATCAACCGTTGTACTATAATGAAATGTAATGAAAAAGTTATACGACCTGCAGAGCGAAGTGCGAATGCGACCGCTCGCTCCAACCCGGAACCGGAAACTGTGTGATTCGAAATGGTCAGTGATCTGTTTATTAACCTCTAGCTTCGAGCAATCCCGTATCCCGTATCCGGGAGCGTAATCATAGCCTCAAGCTCATTACCATAACGCAACGTTTCCTATTCATGAAAATCGCAAATGAAATGAAATAAATATATTGAAACACAAGCTTAGCCTTCTGTTAACAACACTGTCATCTCAGATTTTAAAAATATGCTTTAACCAAAGCTACACAAGCATTTGTGTAAGAGTATTGGTAGCCTAGCATAGCATTAAGCCTAGCATTCAGGAGACAACATTTTCACAAAAACAAGAAAAGCATTCAAATAAAATAATTGACCTTTGAAGAACTTCGGATGTGTTCAATGACGAGACTCAGTTAGATAGCAAATGTTCATTTTTTCCAAAAATATTATTTGTGTTAGAGAAATAGCTCCGTTTTGTTCATCACGTTTGGCTAAGAAAAAAAAACGAAAATGCAGTCAACACAACGCCAAACTTTTTTCCAAATTAGCTCCATAATATCGACAGAAACATGGCAAACGTTGTTTAGAATCAATCCTCAAGGTGTTTTTCACAATTCTATTCGATAAAAATCATTCCTGGCAGTCGGTTTCTCATCCGAGGCAAACGGAAAAATACTGCAGCTGGAGATTACGCAATAATTGCGACTGAGGACACCAAGCGACCACCTGGTAGATGTAGTGTCTTATGGGCAATCTTCCAATGATATGCCTACAAATACGTCACAATGCTGCAGACACCTTGGGGAAAACGTGGAGAAGATAAGCTGACTCCTAGCTCCTCCACAGCCATATAAGGAGTCATTGCCATGAGGCGGTTTCAAAAAACGTGGCACTTTCTGATTGTATTTTTATCTGGGTTTTTTCTGTAACATCAGTTCGGTGGCACTCACACATCTTTGCAGTTTTGGAAACGTCAGAGTGTTTTCTTTCCAAAGTTGTCAATTATATGCATAGTCGAGCATCTTTTTGTGACAAAATATCTTGTTTAAAACGGGAACGTTTTTCATCCCAAAAAATAAAATATCGCCCCCTATATCCAAGATGTTAACCTCTTGGGGATAGTGAGACGCTAGCGTCTCAAGTGGACAATAGCCTCGGGAAATGCATAGCTCCAAATTCAAATAAAATGCGCTAAAACTCAAACTTTCATTAAATTACACATGCAGGGTACTCAATTAAAGCTAGACTCGTTGTGAATCTAGCCAACATGTCAGATTTTAAAAATGCTTTTCGGCAAAAGCATGAGAAGCTATTATCTGATAGCATGCACCCCCCTGAACCAGTTGTAAACAAAAGAACTAGCGTAGCAGGCGCTACACAAACCGCTGAAATAAAATATAAAACATGCATTACCTTTGACGAGCTTCTTTGTTTGCACTCCAATATGTCCCATAAACATCACAATTGGTTCTTTTCTTCGATTAATTCTGTCCATGTATACCCAAAATGTCCATTTATAAAGCAGGTTTGATCCGGGAAAAAACAGCTTTCCAAAACACAACGTCACTATAAAACATTTCAAAAGTTGCCTATAAACTTTGCCAAAATATTTCAAACTACTTTTGTAATACAACTTTAGGTATTTTTAAACGTTAATAATCGATCAAATTGTAGACGGGGCAATCTGTATTCAATAGAGCAAGTAAACAAAACATGCACCATTTTCCCTCTTGCTTAACTATCAACAGTGTAACTTTGTTCCAGGATGTGCCTCTTCTTCGTTGCACCAATGATTGACTCCAACCCAATTCCAAAGACTGGTGACATCCTGTGGAAGTCGTAGGAACTGTAAAATGGGCGCCATCAAATTTCCCTTGGCAAAGACAACTGCGGGAACGGTCAGAGGGAAAAAAAAGAGAATCTGAACAGTTTTTCCTCAGGGTTTTGCCTGCTACATAAGTTCTTTTAAAGTCACAGACATGATTGAACCAGTTTTCGAAACTTCAGAGTATTCTCTATCCACACCTACTAATCATATGCATATAATATATTCCTGGCATGATTAGCAGGAAGTTGAAATTGTGCACGCTATTTATCCAAAAGTGGAAATGCTGCCCCCTATCCAAGTTAACTTGGCTTTCGAAGACTTTAGAAAGGCAGGGCAGGATGGATATATGTCTATAACAGTTTGGGTCTAGAGTGTCACCCCCTTTGAATAGGGGGATGACCGCGGCAGCTTTCCAATCTTTAGGGTTCTCAGACGATACAAAAGAGAGGTTGAACAGACTGGTAATAGGGGTTGCAACAATGGCTCTTTAAAAAGAGAGGGTCCAGATTGTCTAGCCCAGCTGATTTGTACGGGTCCAGCTATTTCAGAACATCTGCTCTCTGGATTTGGGTGAAGTAGAAGCTGGGGAGGCTTGGACAATTAGCTGCGGGGGGTGAGAGAGATTAAAAACAATACTACTGCTCTCAGATCAGTGGTAGCCATCAGAAGAGACAGGGGTTTTAATCAATAACAATTTTTTTTAAATTAACAATACAACCTGTGGTCTTCAAATACCCTCTATTATTGTGAGAGTATGATAGGAATTTTCCGGATTTGCCCCAAGCAATGACATCCATACATTTAACTAATTGCATTTAGCACATAATCCACCATTAGTTAAGTGTCTAATTTGATCACCCTGTTGCAGGAGAACTTTCCTGCAATGTGTCGTATGATGTTTAAAAAGGCTTCTGACGTTTCTACTTTTAAATTTGAATCTTGATTTTCACTTATGAAAAATGGATCAACCCCCACAAAATGCTGAGAAGTATTTCTGTCTGTAATAAAGCCCTTTTTTGTGGAAAAAATGAATTCTGATTGGCTGAGACTTTCTCCCCACTGGGTGGGTTTGGTTGCCAAATGGGTGGGCCTATGCCCTCCAAGTCCCACCCATGACTGCACGCCAACCCAGTCATGTGATATCCATAGATTCAGGCTTAATGAATTATTTCAATTGACTGATTTCCTTATATGAACTGTACCTCAATACAAACCGTTAATTCAGTCCCATAAAAAAATCATATTTTCTTTAACCTCTAACCCTAAACCTAACCCACACTCTTACCCTAACCCTAACCTTAACCCCAAAACATAACTTTAACCCTAACCCTAATATCACAGCTTCTATAAGTAGTGGGTGGAGGAGTCAGGCGCAGAGAGCAGGGTAGTTCAAAAGATGTGGATCTTTATTTTCCAAAAAAAAGAGGCGCGTAAAGACCCATTCCAAACAAACAGGACGAAACTGATCGGAAAAATGAATACCACAAAATAATCACACACCATAAACAGAAAAACAAGCCCGCACAAAAGCCTGCGAGCCTACTGGGTTTAAATAGCCCACAACCAAAACATGAACACGAAACAGGTGCAACTAATCAGACAACTAAATGAAACAGAAAAGGGGATCGGTGGCAGCTAGTAGGCCGGCGACGACGACCTCCGAGCGCCGCCCGAACAGGAGGAGGCACCATCTTTGGCGGGATTCTAACCCCCCTAGAAGTAGCATTTGACCTTGTGGGGACCAACAAAATGCCCCCAGTTGGTCAAAATTCTGTTCATTTACTATTCTTAAACATGCATGTGCACGAGCACACACACACACACACACACACACACACACACACACACACACACACACACACACACACACACACACACACACACACACACACACACACACACACACACACACACACACACACACACACAGTTCCTGAGTGTACTGTAGGTGGATTCTGAGGAATTGTGTGTTTCAAGGGATGGAATTCATTATTAAGCTGCATTCTGATTCACATAAAATAGTACAGGTATCAGGAAAGACAACTACAGGTGATTAGGGCTAAAAGGTTTTACGTGAGTCTTTTTTTCATCCTTTTTTTGTTTGTTTACACAACCACCAATGTTGAATCTAAATGTGTTCATTCTGGAAATAGAAAAGCATTTCCTGAAATATAAATTGTACATGATTATCTCTCTGGGAAAGGGAAGAGAATGAGGGGAAACAAAGGAGCATCCGCTAGGTGAAAGAAAGGACAGGTGGGGCTTGCGTAAGCAGATCTAAAAGAACATCTCCAACACCAACAAACATTTAAGACATGATGACGCTGTCATTTTTTTGTTGCTATTTTTAAATTGTGACATAGATGGGAAAATGTGTTTAATATACACATCACTTAAAACACAAACATGATACACAGCATTCATTGTAGCAAATCATTTGGATGGATAATCTCCTCCCAATAAGGCATTTATGGCCCATGCAAAAGAGAAGCTCCTTTGAAATTATGTCATTACTCCTGAGCAATAGCTCCCAGTCCTGTTGTTAGCTATAGAAAAACGAGTAGGTGCATTCAATAGCCTGTAACTCAAGATAAAAATCTATAATAATATTCTCTTTGCCAGTGCTTAGGCTATAATGTCTGCAAAATCCTATCACCTGCTAGGCTCCTCTTTTTGAGCTGTTTTGTTTGTTGCTTTTCAGCAAAATCACTTAATCAACACTCCTGTGGGCCCCTTGTCATCTGCAGGGCAGTGTGATTCTAGGATTTGTTTTTATGGGGTGTCCTATGGAGGATGAAGAACCAGTTATTGGTGGCCATGGGAAATCAGCTAATTTTATTACCTAGTGTTGAAAATGTACTTGAACCCTTGATTCATTGTATTGAATAATTGTTTCAACTGTTAATTTGTATCAGCCCTAATTTATTCAAACAAATCCATTTCAAGTGATCCATGTTGATCCATATTCAAGATATATAAAATGTACCCCTTCAAGGAAAATATTTACTGCATTTCTATACAATTTTAAAGCTGTAAAATGATATTTGTAGAAAAGCAAAAACAAGCAAAAATGACTACAGTCATTTTCTCTAAGGCTGCTGTAGCTTAATTCTTCAGTCAATAAGGGACATACATAACATTCTAGAATATGGCATAGCCTACGGCAATTGGGTATTAGTAAGCACAGCACCGAAGAGTCTAAGGGCCCAAGCGCCCGGGGATGGGTTTCTACTAAGCTAACATATGGAATTGTTTTAAGATGGACATACCAAGAATCATTTAGCTATTTGATTTGGAATTTTAGGACCCTTTTGCAGATATCTAAAAATATATATATATAAGAAAATAATATATGTTATTTAACATTGAAATTTGGACTGCCACTGCTATTAGCCCATAAAAAAAATCAAAACAGATCATCAAAATATAAATCAAAAGGAAGTATGTTTTGAAATGTGGGTCCTAAATCTATGAGATATAAGAAAGCTCAGGAAATGATTTATATACTGCATTTTTTTACTCATATTTACCCATTTTTTTCCATACTTTCATTCATTTTATAAACTTGTACTGGGTTACCTTCAAATGAGTTTTGTGAGGCTAGTGGACATCGTATGGGCATCCCACCCCCTCTCTAATCCAACCTCCTCCTACTCCTCTATTCCATGTGCTCACTGCAACTGAGTAATGAGGTCAGGGAAATGATTTGACACCGGGAGAGTGTGATGAGGTCCCATCAAAGCTGCTCACATGCCCCCTGCTGCTGGGAAGTGAGTTGTACGCTCGGTGGAGTGTGTGTGTGTGTGTGTGTGTGTGTGTGTGTGTGTGTGTGTGTGTGTGTGTGTGTGTGTGTGTGTGTGTGTGTGTGTGTGTGTGTGTGTGTGTGTGTGTGTGTGTGGGGTGTGTGTGTAGAGGATAGAGAAGAATCTTGACTGGTGCTAAACTGCCAGCATGTGAGAGGGAGTGGGTGAAGGGCTGGATCATTTTCAAAACCCTTCTGTAAAGTCCTCCAAGAAACACATTTAGTTCTTGCACATTCCAGAAGGCAAATCAGAATTTAAGAGGGGGATTTCCCTGTAGTGAGACTCCTGCTAAAAACAGCAGATTTGGAAAGTGATCATAGAGTTTAGGCCTATAGTTCCCCCACATCTAACCACATTTAACCCACAATCACCCTTTTCTCTTCGGGTCTTTGTATACCCCTTTCCTGAAAGTCTGATAGGCCTCCCTCTTGTGGGATTCATCATTCTTTTTTATTTGGAATCCCCGCTCTCAAGTGACAGAGCAGGCTGGGAATTGGACAGCGCATGCTAGCTAATAAAATCATGTAAAAGACCATTTCATTAAAGGAGGCAGAAGACTTTCAATCTTGGAATACCAAAGGGGAGGTTTCAAAAGCAACAACAATACAATAATTAAGCTGTGTAGAAATCCTGGAACTAAATTGTTTAAAAGTCCCAGAACATTACATGCTCATACAGTTGACTTGGGTTGAGGTGAATTGCAATTTCTGTTTTCGAATGTCACTTTGATAAAGGCACACTAGGCACCCACAGGGAGTCTATGAAAATGAGAAAAATCTCTGGAATGTTTTGTTTGCACAAAGTAGTCAGGAATTTAAAATGCCTTGGGAAACTTCTTCAGCTATGACTTAAAACTTAAACCAGGACAAATCTGTCTTCAGAAAAACAATAACCCAATACCTTTTAATCAATACCATTTTTTTCTCTCCCACACTCATTGTTAGTCTGACATTATAATGTTAGTGTGTTTGGGTCATTTTTGTCCTCTGCTGTTTTGATCCAAGGCATCCCTTGGACAACTTCTGGTGAAGCTGGAGGCGCAATTCAAATAATTAATCATAAAAATGATGGATATTAAACATTTAGATACATACAAGTATTCGGCTTGTCACCAAAAGCACTCACTAAAGATGCACAGTCGAGAGCATCCTGTCGGGCTGTATCACCGCCTGGTACGGCAACTGCTCCACCCACAACCGTAAGGCTCTCCAGAGGGTAGTGAGGTCTGCACAATGCATCACCGGGGGCAAACTACCTGCCCTCCACGACACCTACACCACCCGATGTCACAGGAAGGCCATAGAGATCATCAAGGACAACAACCACCCGAGCCACTGCCTGTTCACCCCGCTATCATCCAGAAGGCGAGGTCAGTACAGGTGCATCAAAGCAGGGACCGAGAGACTGAAAAACAGCTTCTATCTCAAGGCCATCAGACAGTTAAACAGCCACCACTAACATTGAGTGGCTGCTGCCAACATACTGACTCAACTCCAGCCACATTAATAATGGAAATTGATGTAAAAAATGTATCACTAGCCACTTTAAACAATGCCACTTAATATCATACCCTGCATTACTCATCTCATACGTATATACTGTACTCTATCATCTACTGAATCTTTATGTAATACATGTATCACTAGCCACTTTAAACTATGCCACTTTGTTTACATACCCTACATTACTCATCTCATATGTATATACTGTACTCTATATCATCTACTGCATCTTGCCATCTTGATGTAATACATGTATCGCTACTTTAAACAATGCCACTTGTATATGTTTACATACCCTATATTACTCATCTCATATGTATATACTGTACTCGATACCATCTACTGCATCTTGCCTATGCCGTTCTGTACCATCACTCATTCATATATATTTATGTACATATTTTTACCCCTTTAGACCTGTGTGTATAAGGTAGTAGTTGTGGAATTGTTAGGTTAGATTACTCGTTGGTTATTACTGCATTGTCGGAACTAGAAGCACAAGCATTTCGCTACACTTGCATTAACATCTGCTAAACATGTGTTTGTGACAAATACAATTTGATTTGAAGTGTCATATCAGTTGAAAGCTTGAATTCTTGTTAATCTAACTGCACTGTCCGATTTACAGTAGGCTTTATAGCGAAAGCATGCCATGCGATTGTTTGAGGACGGCGCCACACATTACAATATTTTTCCACAGGCACAGGTTTCATAAATTCACAAATAGCGATTAAATATTCACTTACTTTTTGAAAATATTCCTCTGATTTGTCATCGAAAGGGTCCCAGCTATTACATGTGTTGTTTTGTAAGATAAAATCCTTCTTTATACCCCAAAAAGTATGTTTAGTTGGCGCCATTGATATGAGTATTCCAGTCGTTTTACATGCCAAGATAGGAATCTGAAAATCTACCCCTAAACTTTGTTACGACAAGTTAAAATATGTTTCTGGTTAATCCTCAGATACCCTCAAATGTAATCAAACTATAATATTTAGTACGGAAAGAAGTATGTTCAATAGGAAAGCGATATTAGCAGGTGCGCGTTGTCTTTATGGCGGGCACACGCGCAAATTTCCAAGCAGATGTTCTTGTACTCATTATTCTTAGTCATTTTGGAAGAAACAAGCCTGAAACTTTGAAAAAAGACTGACACCCAGTGTAAGCCATAGGAATTGCATACTGGGGGCTAGATTGAATTATTTCACTATTTGTTCCATTGTAAGAGCATGGGCTCTCAAAAGAAAAATATTCTGGTTGCTTTTTCTTGGGATTTTCTCCTACAATATCTATTGTGTTATTGTCTCCTTCATTATTTTAACATTTCTAGAAACTTCAAAGTGTCTTCTTTCCAATGGTACCAATTATATGCATTTCATGGCTTCAGCGCTTGAGCAACAGGCAGTTTACTTGAGGAAAAAGGACCCTAGCCTACATTAAAGGGGCTGGTGAAATATTGGTGTCAGCACAGTTGAGTCATCCACCTCTGTCTTTGTCATATGATCATGCAAAACAAAGGCTCCATATTAATTTCTGATGCTGATGGCTGTCTTTTGATCAAACATGATTGTGTCTCTGTGTGATTATCTGATTTATCTGAATTTCAAACAATGTCTATAGGTATTGTATTTAGAATTATAATGCAGTGGGTTAGCCTATATTGCTGTAATGAAAGAAAAAAGTTCACATGTAAAGAAGTAGTTTCTACATCATCACAATCTGATTTGTTAATCTCTATCTGACCTCAGCCATATCAGTTACCTCCAACTGGTTTACTTTTAGAACAACAAAGTTTTACTGTGTGCATTGTTCATTAGTAACTGAACCATCCAATCTAAGGGACATTACCATTCATTACACCCTCAGATAAGTATCATAAGCTTCCATTAAAATGCTTAAATTGACCCCAGAATATGAAATCAATTGCATCTGGCTGAGCTGTGAATCTGGCTGAGCTGTGAACTAAAAAGCCTGTCATGTAGTGCTTTTTAGTCACATTATACAAACAAATGGGCTGACCGAGTAACTTCAGCCTGCACCGCTTCTCCCTCTCTCTCATTCACTATAGTAATCAAGATAAAGAAGACCCAACAACTGGAGTGGGGCACTCATTAATGCCCATCGAACTTGCGTGTGAGTCTGCATGCGTGCATGCCTGCATGCATGGATGCGTACATGAGTATGTGTGTGTGTGTGTGTGTTGGACTGGGTGTGTGAGAGGTGTAAGGGACCTTGCTTTTTCTGCCAGTTTGCATATTGTATTGCTATATCATTACTCAGTCATAACACAACAAGATGAAAACGGAGTGGCAGAAATTACTTTGACTACATTGCAAAGCCAATTGCTCCTCCAGCAAAAACATGCCAATGTGGCTGATTGTCAACTGGACCTTTTGTAGAATGTGACAGTGACCAACCTGCAAAATGTTTTATTTGGTAGCCTAAAGTAGTCAGAACATTGTGTCATGGTCCCCTGGAGGTTTTGTCTAGTTCCCGGCTTGTCCCGGCGATGTCCGCAAGGACGATTTAAGGACGTTCTCAGGACTTTGTGTTATGGTCCACTGGATGTTTTTGATTTGTTCCGGGGACATCCCGAAGGACGTTTATAGGACACCCTTAGAACATTCTGTCATGGTCCTCTGGAGGTTCTTGTCTAGTTCACAGTCCCAGGGCACACTCACCTTACTGTTATTACACATAACCCCTTTTTACTGCTGCCAAGGCCATCAAGGCCCTGATTGGTAAACCACTGATCCATTCACAGCTCTTTCTGTTAAGGACACACACACACAGTCCTTTTAACATAGTGTTTTCAACTTACATATTTGACAAACTCTGACATACATGATTACATTGTGTATGTTTATGTATAAAGTCATTTTTAGTGAGCATGTCCTTGATGAACCTTTCTGGCGCAGGCATTCCGCTAGCGACCCACCTCGACAACATCCGGTGAAATTGCAGAGCGCCAAATTGAAAATACAGAAATAGTCACAATGAACATTCATAAAGAATACAAGTGTTATACATTGGTTTAAAGATTACCTTCTTGTTAATCCAGCGCCTTTGTGAGATTTCAAAAAGGCTTAACTTCTTGCGTCGAGCCAACCCGGATCCGGGATCATGACTACAGCCTCAAGCCATTACCATAACGCAACGTTAACTATTCATGAAAATCGCAAATGAAATGAAATCAATATGCTAGCTCTCATGCTTAGCCTTTTGTTAACAACACTGTCATTTCAGATTTTCAAAAATATGCTTCTCTACCATAGCAAAACTAGCATTTAGCATTTAGTGTTAGCATTTAGCATTTAGTGTTAGCATTTAGCATTAGCATTTAACGTTAGCATCACCAGGCAACATTTTCACAAAAACCAGCAAAAACATTCAATAAATCATTGACCTTTGAAGAACTTCGGATGTTTTCAATGAGGAGACTCTCAGTTAGATAGCAAATGTTCAGTTTTCCTGAAAGATTATTTGTGCAGGAGAAATCGGTCCGTTTTCTGCGTCATGTTTGGCTACCAAAAAAAAAACGAAAATTCAGTTATAAAAACGCCAAACTTTTTCCAAAATAACTCCATAATATCGACTGAAACATGGCAAACGTTGTTTAGAATCAATCCTCAAGGTGTTTTTCTACATATCTCTTCAATGATTTATCGTTCCTGGAAGTGTGCTTCTCCTTCTGTATCGCATGGTAAAATGAGTGCCACTTACAATTGCGCACCAATTTAGACAAAGGACACCGGGCGGACACCTGGCAAATGTCGTCTCTTATGGCCAATCTTCCAATGATATGCCTACAAATACGTCACAATGCTGCAGACATCTTGGACGAACGGCAGAGAGCATAAGCTCGTTCACAGCATATTCACAGCCATATAAGGAGACGATAGTAAAACAGAGCTTCAAAAATTCAGCTCATTTCCTGTTTGAGGTTACATCTTGGTTTCATCTGTAGCATAATTTCTGGGGCACTCACAGATAATATCTTTGCAGTTTTGAAAACGTCTGAGTGTTTTCTTTCCAAAGCTGCCAATTATATGCATAGTCGAGCATATTTTCGTGACAAAATATTGCGCTTAAAACGGGCACGTTTTTTTTGATCCAATAATGACATAGCGCCCCCATAGGTTGAAGAGGTTAACGGCGAAAGCATACCATGCGATTATGAAAAAGATTAAGAAAAAAAAAACATGGAAAACATTTTCCAACCAAACAGACGCATCACAAAAGTCAGAAATAGCTATACAATAAATTGCTTACCTTTGAAGATCTTCATCTTTTTTCAATCCCAAAGGTCTCAGTTACACAATGAATGGTCGTTTTGATCGATAAAGTCCTTCTTTATATCCCAAAAATGTCTGTTTATGTGGTGCGTTTGATTCAGAAATACACCGGTTCCAACTAGCCCAACATGCCTACAAAGGATCTAATAAATTACCTGTAAACTTGGTCCTAACATTTCAAACAAAGTTTCTAATCCAACCTCAGGTACCCTAAAATGTAATTAATTGATCAAATTTAAGATGGAATAAACTTTTTCCAATACTGGAGAAAAACATGGAGTGCGCTCTCATTCACTCGCACCAAAAGACTAGAGTCCACCTGAGTGACACTTAGAACGAATACATCTTCATAAAAAAAAATTAAAAACATTTAACAATTTCTAAAGACTGTTGACGTCTAGTGTAAGCCATAGGAACCGCAATCTGGGTCCTAATAATTCGACTTTGAGGTCATTGGAAAATCCAATGAAAATCCAAAAAAATATTTTCCTGAATGACTTGTCCTCGGGGTTTTGCCTGCCAAATCAGTTCTGTTATACTCACAGACATTATTTGAACAGTTTTAGAAACTTTTGTGTTTTCTATCCAATATGACCATGCATATGCATACCCTAGTTCCTGGGCCTGGGTAACAGGCAGTTTACTTTGGGCTCCTCAGTCATCCAAACTTTAGAATACTGCCCCCTATCCCTAATAACTTTTTTTGATGTTTACACTATTTTAGCTGAACAGTGCACCAATTTCAACAAAACCCCATACCATTTCATTACTTTACTTATGATCATTTGGGACACCTGGGACCAGGTGACGTCCTGATGACTGGTAAAACAAATGTTTTAAGAACATCTTACAAATGTCCAATCATGGTCCTCAATGACTTTCTGGTAACTTACAGGGAACTAGACAAAGGTCCCCCAGAGAACGTTCCCTTGGGACCTTCATGCGACGTCCTTATGATTAGTGTAATGAAGGTCCTGAGAATGACCTAAAAGGTCTTGACATGGTCCTCAGTGACATCCTGGTAACTTACAGGGAACTAAACAAAGGTCCCCAAGAGAAAGGGACCATCACATGACATTCTGAAGATTAGTCAAATGATAGTTCTGAGAACATCATAAAAAGATCCTGACATGGTCCTCAGTGATGTCCTGGTAACTTACAAGGCAGAACACAAAGGTCCCCCAGAGAACGTTCCCTTGGGACCATCATGTGACATCCCCTTGACCATCATTAAATGTCCCCTTGTGTTCATTAAATGTCCCATGGATAACGTCCTATCAGAACCAAATAGGAACCATTTCATAAGGTTCCTTAATGGATATTAAAATGTGTTATTATAAAGTTATACTGCAACCAAACGTCACGTTTTGATGTTCCTACAATATTCTCAAATGAAATTGACATTTTAGTCATTTATCAGAAGCTCTTACAGAAGCTCTTAGTATTAAGTGCTTTGTTCAAGGGCACATCTACAGATGTTTCACCAAGTCAGCTCAAGGTTTCAAACCAGCAAACTTTCAGTTACTGGCCAAACGCTCTTAACCACCAGGCTATCTGCCGCCCTCAGAACTTGACAATTGAAATATTAGATGCATCATTGGTATTACCAGACATACACAAACAAAGTACTACCTACCGTGCTGGCAGGCCTATCACAAGTTCAACTGTTAGTTCACGTTGCTATGTCCTTTTATACTATGTTAATACATCTGTTTCTCCACTATACTTGTTTCCCACCACACATGTTTTCCCTCCATTTATTGACAGGAACAACCCAAAGGCCATGTCTGAGCTAACTCGATGGACGATCTAGAAATTTACCACAGGCCTTAGGAAAACAACATTTCCCTATACTCCCTTACTGGCCACTAGTCTGTTTTCCATAATCACTGCCTAAGGGCTTCCCCATGCCTTTCACATATCCCTAATAATCACATCACTAATCTGGATACAGTTCTGGAGGCACATATGTGATGAAGACAGTATGTCTACCAGGCTAAAGTCAACTTTAGCAAATAGTCTCCCTCGGCAGATGGTTTGCCTCCCACATGAACCTTTACGGCAGTGGGCTAAATCAGAGCCACACAGAGTGTTTCTTGGTAGTCTTAATTAAACAAGTCTACTTTGAGACAAAAGTATACACCTCATACACATGGTTATGGGCTTAAAAAGAAGACACTTGTACCATGTCAGATATAGAGTTGAAATGTATTAAATTTTGATTTTGCATTCCCATCATGTTTTAGCTCTTAATTACCTTGTGATTTTCTGAAGAGGACAGTAATTAACACTTGTGTTTGATGAGGAGGCTTTAGTTTAATTTGTTACATTTTGACAAGCTTTTTCAGAGAACAAAAACATATTATTTACCATGTCCTGTTTCCTCGCTTGTCTAAAGACAGCATTAGCACTTAAAAAATGGTAAAAGCTGGACAAAAATCTGTGGAACAATTCATTCATTTGCTGATTTGGAACACAAATACTAAGCTGATGTCTTGTTTGGAGAACATTTTAAACAGTAACCCCGGTTTTGCATTAATGTTAGAATAGCTATTTCTGAAAGCTGTTGATAGCTACCATTTGCATGAAAACCAATCAAGAACAAGGTATTGTTTGCTTTAGAGCTTAAAAAAGCCATTACGAGTTGTATGATTGAATTATCTAACTTTGGCAGGATCTTGTAATCAGTATCAGCACAATCCCAACTGACTTCATTTCCAACTCTCTGTAAAGCCACAGGTATTTTTAAGAAACTAATTTTGCAGTGAAACCAAGTGCAGAATAGACATTTAGGCTTTAGGAGAGACAAGCTTGATAATCTCACAATACAATCTTTTTTAATTACAGCTCAGCTCTCAAAGGTTATCAGGATGTATTATTGTTGGAAGCTGTCATGATAGATATGATCGTTGGTATTATGTTAAATGTTGCATAATGCTTTAGGTTTTCCTTTTTGATGTGTTTGAATCCATTTAGCTTTTGTACAAATATCAAAGCTCAGCAACATGCAGTACCAGTCAAAAGTTTGGACACAACTACTCATTCAAGGTTTTTTTTATTTTTACTATTTTCTATATTGTAGAATAATAGTGAAGACATCAAAACTATGAAATAGCACATGTGGAATTATGTATTAAGCAAAACAAGTGTTAAACAATTCCAAATATATTTTATATTTGAGATTATTTAAAAGTAGTCACCCTTTGCCTTGATGAATTCTTGGCATTCTCTCTTGGCATTCTCTCAGCCAGCCATGAGGTAGTTACTTCATGGTCAAATTCCTGCAAAGAAACCACTAAAGGTCACCAATGAGAAATAGAAACTTTCTTGACCTGACCTGACCTAGTGTTGGACTAGTAACCGGAAGGTTGCGAGTTCAAACCCCCGAGCTGACAAGGTACAAATCTGTCGTTCTGCCCCTGAACAGGCAGTTAACCCACTAGGCTGTCATTGAAAATAAGAATTTGTTCTAACTGACTTGCCTGGTTTAATAAAGGTCAAATTAAAAAAATAAAACCTCAACCCAATCAAGATGGTTTGGGATGAGTTGGACCACAGAGTGAAGGAAAAGCAGCCAACAAGTGTTATATGTGGGAACTCCTTCAAGACTGTTAGACAAGCATTCCTCATGAAGCTGGTTGAGAGAATGCCAAAAGTGTGCAAAGGCAAACAAGGCAAAGGGTGGCTACTTTGAAGAATATAAATATATTGTTTAACAATTTTTTTGGTTACTACAAGATATGTATTAATTCATAGTTTTGATGTCTTCACTATTATTCCACATTGTAGAAAATAGTACAGATAAAGAAAAACCCTTGAATGAGTAGATGTTCCCAGACTTTTGACTGGTACTGTATAGGGTTACAAACACTCAGATGGAAGAGACTTCTCCAAAGGAAAGGTGTTCTATGTACATTCAGTTACAAAGTAGCTTTGATCATTGTTAAATAATTAATTGTTGG
Source organism: Oncorhynchus keta (assembly GCF_023373465.1). Lineage (NCBI taxonomy): Eukaryota > Metazoa > Chordata > Actinopteri > Salmoniformes > Salmonidae > Oncorhynchus > Oncorhynchus keta. The sequence continues at coordinate 33,680,637 of NC_068422.1, forward strand.
CCATTGCATTTCGAGGCTATAGCTGAGACAAGACACAAATGAGCAGATTTCTATGAAAACTCTGAATGACATAATGGAAATGAAAACATACATGTTAAAAAATGACAAAATTAAAATAGCAAAACATAAATAGCAATTATAGTCATTATATTTGCGAGATTTGAGTGTGCAATATTGAATAGAATACTTAAAAGCTATGTTTCAAATAAATAAATGTAAGTCTCAGAGTGAATACATTTTTATTAATGTATATCATACAGGTGTCTCAACTAAAACATATTTCCCAGACAAGATTAAACAATGGGACAAAGTGAATATAAGTCGGTGCTTGGGTCCATAGTAGTTTGTATGAATTTGAGTGGTTACATACAGTGCCTTGCGAAAGTATTCGGCCCCCTTGAACTTTGCGACCTTTTGCCACATTTCAGGCTTCAAACATAAAGATATAAAACTGTATTTTTTTGTGTAGAATCCACAACAAGTGGGACACAATCATGAAGTGGAACGACATTTATTGGATATTTCAAACTTTTTTAACAAATCAAAAACTGAAAAATTGGGCGTACAAAATGATTCAGCCCCCTTAAGTTAATACTTTGTAGCGTCACCTTTTGCTGCGGTTACAGCTGTGAGTCGCTTGGGGTAAATTTTTTCCCATTTCTCCTTGTAAAACAGCTCGAGCTCAGTGAGGTTGGATGGAGAGCATTTGTGAACAGCAGTTTTCAGTTCTTTCCACAGATTATCGATTGGATTCAGGTCTGGACTTTGACTTGGCCATTCTAACACCTGGATATGTTTATTTTTGAACCATTCCATTGTAGATTTTGCTTTATGTTTTGGATCATTGTCTTGTTGGAAGACAAATCTCCGTCCCAGTCTCAGGTCTTTTGCAGACTCCATCAGGTTTTCTTCCAGAATGGTCCTGTATTTGGCTCCATCCATCTTCCCATCAATTTTAACCATCTTCCCTGTCCCTGCTGAAGAAAAGCAGGCCCAAACCATGATGCTGCCACCACCATGTTTGACAGTGGGGATGGTGTGTTCAGGGTGATGAGCTATGTTGCTTTTACGCCAAACATAACATTTTGTATTGTTGCCAAAAAGTTCAATTTTGGTTTCATCTGACCAGAGCACCTTCTTCCACATGTTTGGTGTGTCTCCCAGGTGGCTTGAGGCAAACTTTAAACAACACTTTTTATGGATATCTTTAAGAAATGGCTTTCTTCTTGCCACTCTTCCATAAAGGCCAGATTTGTGTAATATACGACTGATTGTTGTCCTATGGACAGAGTCTCCCACCTCAGCTGTAGATCTCTGCAGTTCAACCAGAGTGATCATGGGCCTCTTGGCTGCATCTCTGATCAGTCTTCTCCTTGTAGGAGCTGAAAGTTTAGAGGGACGGCAAGGTCTTGGTAGATTTGCAGCGGTCTGATACTCCTTCCATTTCAATATTATCGCTTGCACAGTGCTTGCACAGTGCTTGCACAGTGCTTATCGCTTGCACATGTCTAAAGGTTGGGAAATGTTTTTGTATCCAAATCCGGCTTTAAACTTCTTCACAACAGTATCTCGGACCTGCCTGGTGTGTTCTTTGTTCTTCATGATGCTCTCTGCGCTTTTAACGGACCTCTGAGACTATCACAGTGCAGGTGCATTTATACGGAGACTTGATTACACACAGGTGGATTGTATTTATCATCATTAGTCATTTAGGTCAACATTGGATCATTCAGAGATCCTCACTGAACTTCTGGAGAGAGTTTGCTGCACTGAAAGTAAAGGGGCTGAATAATTTTGCACGCCCAATTTTTCAGTTTTTGATTTGTTAAAAAAGTTTGAAATATCCAATAAATGTCGTTCCACTTCATGATTGTGTCCCACTTGTTGATTCTTCTCAAAATAATACAGTTTTATATCTTTATGTTTGAAGCCTGAAATGTGTCAAAAGGTTGCAAAGTTCAAGGGGGCCGAATACTTTCGCAAGGCACTGTACAATACATGTTGACAGGATAGCTGCGAGACAGAGACTGTTGCTGTACTCTCAAGTAAGGCCCTTGCTTACGGAACCACTCTAGGGTCCTGTGGTAAAAGAATGGTGTGCAAGGTATTTGGCAACAGCTTTCTTCTCGGGCCCATATTCACAAAGCGTCTTCAGAGTGGGAATAGTGATCTAGGACAAGCTCCCCCTTGTCAATGTAATCATTCATTGTGATATAAAAGGCAAAACGGATCCTAAAATCAGTACTCCTACTCTGAAATGCTTTATGAATACGGGCCCTGGTCTATTTGCATGCTGCTTCTAGAGCTCTAACTCCCTCTTAATCTGAAATGCAACACCAAAACCATGAATAAGAATTAGCCTGGTAAGTCAGTAATGTAGTTAACTAATGAAACACTCATGTAAATGTGCACAAGCCTATTCAGCCAAATTACACAAAAACAACAGCCAACTTGCAGTGAAATCAAGAAGGGCATTTCTCAGTCACCAGTGCGTCAATAAACTGGTAGGGGAACGAAGTAGTTTGACAAAAAGTGTTTCATATTAGTCAGTATAATAGCTATTAAATATATTAGTTGTTATTTTCTAGAAACAAAGCTATAGTCTACTTAGCTAGTGGTGGTGAACTCAGACCGATGGTGGGAGCTAGCTAACGTTAGCAGTTTCAATCTAGCTAGCTAGCTTATGGAATTTGTATTAATGTTATCAATCAGATGGATAGCTTAGTAAATATAGCTATTAGTGTTTCCCTCACAATTAATGCTGCCTGATACAGCTTGCCAGTGCTAGTAAAGTAGGATAAATAAGTTAGAAGCCAGCAAGCAATGCCAAGTTTATGCCTTTTACCAACAAAAATCATGAACACGTATACAAGAGACAAGTAGATCATTTTAGTTTTTTTTTCTAGGAATTCAGACCGAGGAGTAATAGCTCCTTGTTTGTAGAACCGGCATTGTCACCAGATGTTGTCTCCAGTCTGCTCCTGAGTATAGCTATTAGTGTTTCCCTCACAATTAATGCTGCCTGATACAGCTTGCCAGTGCTAGCTAGTAAAGTAGGATAAATAAGTTATGAACTGTATGAACATCACAGTCAAAATGACAGGCTGCGTCATGCACTTGAAGGGCTGTTTCTTTCAAGCGTACATGCATCACACATAGGGCACATGCTTCACACATAGCAGCCCAGGAAAAAAATACACAATATATTATATTTATATTGACAAATGTTACTTGCAACATGGCCTTTAATATATGAGAGAGGACAACAGCTACACTGGTGGAAAATCAATCAAACCTATCATAGCAACGTTTAAAAAGTGTATTTGTTTGCAAACTACTGCTCTTGTACTGTACAATCACTTATTTAGAAACCTGAAATAAGTAGTAGTAGTAGTAGTATTAGTAGTAGTAGTAGTAGTAGTAGGATGACCAGGAGGAGTAAGCTAGTAGAAGGAGTATTTTTTTATTTATTATTTGACCTTTATTTAACTAGTGAACACATTTTTATGAAGGCCTACCAAAAGACTTAAGGCGTCCTGCGAAAAGGCAAACGTCCTCCAGGGAATAAAATGGTAGCAACACAACATGACAACATCATGGTAGCAACACAACATGGCAGCAGCACAACATGGTAGCAGCACAACATGGTAGCAGCACAAAATATGGTACACACATTATTGGGTACAGACTACAGCATTAAGGGCAAGAAGGTAGAGACAACAATACATCACTCAAAGCAGTCACAACTGTCAGTAAGAGTGTCCATGATTGAGTCTTTGAATTAAGAGATGGAGATAAAACTGTCCAGTTTGAGTGTTTTTTTTGCAGCTCGTTCCAGTCGCAAGCTGCAGCAAACTGAAAAGAGGAGCGACCTAGGGATGTGTGTGCTTTGGGGACCTTTAACAGAATGTGATTGGCTGAATGGGTGTTGCTTGTGGAAGATGAGGGCTGCAGTAGGTATCTCAAATAGGGGGGAGTGAGACCTAAGAGGGTTTTATAAATAAGCATCAACCAGTGGGTCTTGCGACAGGTATACAGAGATGACCAGTTTACAGAGGGAATAAAGAGTGCAGTGATGTGTCCTATAAGGAGCATTGGTGGCAAATCTGATGGCCGAATGGTAAAGAACATCTAGTCGCTCTAGAGCACCCTTACTTGCCGATATATAAATTACGTCTCTGTAATCTAGCATGGGTAGGATGGTAATCTGAATCAGGGTTAGTTTGGCAGCTGGGGTGAAAGAGGAGCAATTACGATAGTGGAAATCTATTCTAGATTTAACCTTGCCTGCAGCTTTAATATGTGCTGAGAAAAGGACAGTGTACCATTTAGCCATACTGCCAGGTACTTCTATGAGGTGATTACCTCAAGCTCTAAACCCTCAGAGGTAGTAATCACACCGGTGAGGAGAGGGGCATTCTTCTTACCAAACCATATTACCTTTGTTTTGGAGGTGTTCAGAACAAGGTTAAGGGTAGAGAAAGCTTGTTGGACACTAAGAAATCTTTGTTGTAGAGGAAGAGGAGGCGAAAAAGAGGAAAAGGTTATTACAGTCAAACCATTTTGTGTCTTTATTTGATCACAGTTTTCCCTAAAGCTACTACGTAAATACTACAATTCAGGTTAGATTGAATCAAGCCATGCAGTAATACACAGACAGACATGCTCACACTAAGATTGAGCAAGAGAGAAATAGATAGTGAGCAAGAGACAAAATCAGACCTCCTCACATCTAACCAAATGAAAGCAAAGATGCGATAGGGATAATGAGAAACAGGAAACTAGGAGGGGAAGAAGTAGCAGCTCGCCTCGCTGCTCACAGGAGCGATAAGGATGATTGACAATTAGGGGGAGGAATGAAATAGAAATACACTGTGCACTAAGGAACACAAATGAATGAGGCTTGGGGAAAATCCGATTGGAGATTGTGGCCTTACTGAGCAACTACTGCATGCATGTGATTAGAGCTGAAGCAGAGAGCTACTCAGAAGGTTTTAGATTATCATTCATTTATAAAATATTGTGAAAAAACAAACTTTCATGTAAAAAATTATTGTATTTGGTTACTCCCCGCAAAAGTGCTAACATGCTACTCTCTATTAGCACTACGGTAAAGTTATTTTACATGTGCTCTCACATCATTTAATACTTGGGGGCAGCTTAAGTGTTTACAGTTTACACTTGTTTTGCAGATCTGTTAGTTCCAAGGAGGAATACAATCAAAAGTAGAACCAACATTTTTAGAAAATGTGTTTAAAAAAACAACTCTCCCCTTAACCCTCTCTCTGGCCTTCCCTGGACTTCCTCAACCATGTGTTAGCGCGTCACTGAACATAAAACCACTATTACTATCATTATTCACTACTATCAATCCACTTTGTTTGCTGTGTGTGTGTGTGTGTGTGTGTGTGTGTGTGTGTGTGTGTGTGTGTGTGTGTGTGTGTGTGTGTGTGTGTGTGTGTGTGTGTGTGTGTGTGTGTGTGTGCGGTGTATGGAATTAAAGTGTGAATATTATCCCTGTTCTCTACTGGTCATTTCCATCCTGTTAACGGGAGACGCCGGGACAGTTGCACATATATCTAAATCGGCACCTCTATCAGAGACCACAACATGTGGACGCTCTTTTTCATGGTCCTTCGAGCCAGATAGGTGCAACTGTCCTGGACTATGACCACTAGTAAAAGGATGCAGTTCATGCCCCATGTCATGCTCCAGACGAGGCCACACGCTGGCATGAAGAGAAGGATGGGGATCGAGGCCATGTCCAGCAGATCGAGGGCATGGGGACTGAAGGTAACCTAGTGGTTAGGGCATTGGGCCAGTAACGGAAAGGTTGCTAGAACAAATCCTGTCAAGGTAAAACATCTGTAGTTCTGCCCCTGGACAAGGCAGTTAACCCACTGTTCCTAGGCCGTCATTGTAAATAAGAATTTGTTCATAACTGACTTGCCTCGTTAAATAAAGGTTAAATAAAACATGTAGAGGCCCACCATGAGGATGCTGTCCCTCTACTGCAACATTGTCGCCATCAGGGAACAGAGCCTGTTTCCATATGGCTGGTTTCACCTTTGTCTCCAGGGATTATATGGAAAAATAATATAAAATAATTGCTATGTTTCTTTACAATCCCCTTCTTCAAATTGATTACTCATTTACCGAGATCATATCAAAAGATCTTATCAAGATTTAAATTTCATTACATAGAGAATTGTGTTATTTATTTCAGAAAAAAATGAAATAGATGCTCTTTCCCCTGGACCCGGCAGCTTTTCTAGACCTTGTTCATAGTTTCCTCATGTGTAAAGGTGGTGGAATTATTAGGGAATTAAATAAATGATTACGGCGGATCTGTAGACACACCTCTGCCACACCTTAATTTATTCAAGCTCCACCTCAAACAAATAGCAGGTGAATAGCATATTCTCATACTCAAGATTAAGGTCAGAATACGTATAGAGAGAATAAAAAGGGAATTATGTTGCATTTACACATGCGTAACTCGGGTCTCAATTTTGCCAAAATAAAGAGATCTCCTGACTGCGATATATACTCCCTCCAAATTTCTTGACAATGCAGAGGATAATGGATGATTGCCCAGGCAGCACATCTATAATTTAAAATATATTTATTTAGCATGAAGGTGGAAATAGTGTACAAGCATGCTATGTGCAATATGAGCATGTGTGTCTCTCTCTGTGTGTGTGTGTGTGTGTGTGTGTGTGTGTGTGTGTGTGTGTGTGTGTGTGTGTGTGTGTGTGTGTGTGTGTGTGTGTGTGTGTGTGTGTGTGTGTGTGTGTGTGTGTGTGTGTGTGTGTGTGTGTGTGTGTGTGTGTGTGAGAGAGAGAGAGAGAGAGAGAGAGAGAGAGAGAGAGAGAGAGAGAGAGAGAGAGAGAGAGAGAGAGAAACAGCAAGAGAGAGAGTGTGAGAGCGTTTTGTGCGGCATAGTCCCTGTGCCCAAGAAAACGAAGGCAACCTGCCTAAATGACTACAACCTAGTAGCATTCACGTCGATAGCCATGGAGTGCTTTGAAAGGCTGGTCATGGCTCACATCAACATCATCCCGGAAACCCTAGACCCACTCCAATTTGCATACCGCCCTAACAGATCACACAATCTTAGTCCCACTCCACACTGCCCTTTCACACCTGGACAAAAGGAACACCTATGTGAGAACGCTGTTCATTGACTACAGCTCAGCGTTCAACACCGTAGTGCCCACAAAGCTCATCACTAAGCTAAGGACCTTGGGACTAAACACATCCCTCTGCAACTGAATCCTGGACTTCCTGACGGGTCGCCCCAGGGGGTTAAGGGTAGACAACACATCTACCACGCTGCTTGCTTAGTCCACTCCTCTACTCCCTGTTCACCAATGACTGCGTGGCCAAGCATGACTCCAACACCATTATTACGTTTGCTTATGACACAACGGCGGTAGGCCTGATCACCAACAACGATGAGACAGCCAACAGGGAGGAGGTTAGAGACTTGGCAGTGTGATGCCAGGACAACAACCTCTCCCTCAATGTGAGTTTCAACTTCCTTGGTGTCCAGATCACCAAAAAACTATCATGATCCAAACACACCAAGGAAGTCATGAAGAGGACACAACGCCTTTTCCCCCTTAGGAGAAAGAAAAGATTTGGCATGGGTCCCCAGATCTTCAAAAGGTTAGACATCTGCACCATTGAGAGCATCCTGACCAGTTACATCACCGCTTGGTATGGCAACTGCTTTGCATTCGACCATAAGGCGCTACAGAGGGTAGTGCGTACACACCAGTACATCACTGGGGCCAAGCTGCCCGCCATCCAGGACCTATGTATATACTAGGTGTCAGAGGAAGGCCCCCAAAAAATTGTCAAAGACCCCAGTCACCCAAGTCATAGACTGTGGTCTCCGTTACCATACGGTAAGCGGTATCGGAGCGCCAACTCTAGGTCCAAAAGGATCCTTAACAGATTCTACCCCCAAGCCATAAGATTGTTGAACAATTAATCAAATGGCCACCCGGACTATTTGCATTGGCAACCCCCCCTCCCTTTGTTTTTACACTGCTGCTACTCGCTGTTTACTATCGATGCATAGCCACTTTACCCCTTCCTACAAACTAGCTCGACTAACCTGTACCCCCGCATATTGACTCGGTACCAGTACTCCCTGTAGATAGCCTCATTGTTATTTTATTGTGTTACTTTAAAAAAATATATATATTTTTAACTTTAGTTAATTTAGTAAATATTTTCTTCACACTATTTTCTTAAAACTGCATTCTTGGTTAAGGTCTTGTAAGTATTTCACGGTACGGTCTAAACCTGTGGTATCGTACAAGCCTGAAAAGCTCCCCTTAAAAGCCTCAAAAGCTTCCCCTAAACCTGTTTTTCTAATAAATACATTTATGTAAAAGCTTGTCCCACTCCCTAGGGCATCTTACACATTAGAAAGCTAGCACATTGAGCATACTATCTTATTAGCTCTCCCACATGCTTCAGTGCGTTGAAATTACTTAACATTGGGTTAAAACGGCCCAAACACCACCATCTTTGGCAGCATCAGTCTTTGATTAATCTTGATCACTTCGGCTTCATGTAAGCTTTACCTTGTTCAACAAAACCTAATTAGGATTCAGATCGTTTGAGCAAACCCTTGTTAATCGGATCACATTGATGTTACTTTTGTTCAATGCTAGACCTGTCTGATATGCTAGTGGGTAATTGGGTTGGGTTAAAGCTGTGGCAAATGGTCTACTCTTATGGCTTCTGCAACTTAATAAACCCTCAACAATATATCCACACTCTGTTCATCGAGGTAATCTTTACACACATTATAATATCATATAAGTTAAGCTATGGTTATAAAAAATGTCTAGTGTTTCAATAAAAATGACTATATACTGAGCCATTCACAGTTTATTCTTTTCTTGACATAGGTTGTGAATTGTGATAATTGGAGTAAATCAACTGTCAATAAAATATCTATTATATGCACAGACATGAAAACATTCACAACAGCACAGTTTCAAACACTCAAGCGCAAGTGTCCAGCACCATGGACAGCACCCTCAGCCTCCATATTTCAGAAACACAATTTGGCTTTTGTAAGGGATAATCACTCTAAATTTGCTCTGTATTCAAAAAGGACTTGTAAAATCTGCCTCGACATTTAAAAGAGGGCTGTGTTGCAGAGCTCCTCATAAGTCATGTCGTGGGTAGCCTAGTTTTACTGCCATCACAGTTGTTGTTGACAAATGCTTTTGATTTCTTACCACTGAAATAATCTATTACCCAGAGTCAAGCTTTGTCTTAGTCTGGCCAATTGGTTGTTTCCGCTAACTTCAGGAAGATAGCTGTAACTATTTCAGAGTGAGTTGCCCACCTGGCTCAATATAAAAGCTCTGTTTCAAACTGATTTGTTTTTGTTTCAGGCACTGGCAGTATTTTCAGCTGGAACAACATTAGGTGAACCCAAAGGCACTCTCCTCCTCTAATAGAGGCTAGTACTTTAGCCATTGCTTTTGATGCCACCTTCATTTTCTTTGAAGACACTAGATGTTTCTTCTCTCGTAGTGGTGAAGCTCTACTAATCTTTTTGTTCAATCAGAATCTGTTGATTTGCCAGACCGCCAAATGGAAAGAAAACATGCAGTGTCATGTCATGTCCACCTCAGTATTCACAAAAAACACACCTAATATAATTTGATGCCACTGAGCAGTTAAGTATCTACTCTCTCTGCTCTTTCTATTGACAGTTTGTTCTATTGTTTGTTGAGAAAAACGTTACTTTTGAGACATACAATACGTATCTACCACCTCTGTCTGTCTGTCTCTTTCTTTTGCTGACACCATTGACCCAGGTGTTTCAGTAACGACAGCCTGTCCCCTCCTTCTACAAAGCACCGTAAGATCCTGCTGATGATTTATTGGCATTTTGTCACTTTGTCACTGACCCTCCTGTTCTATCTTTTACCACCCACGGCTGTGGAGGACAACATCCTACAGGTGATCTATTGACATGTCACTTTGTCTCTGACACTCCTGTTCTATCTTTTACAACCCAGAGCTGTGGAGAACATGTATATAATAAAGTCTGGTGTGAGAAGATTTACTTGTGCCAGAAAGGCTCTCCTATACAAAACCCATTAACAAAATGGCTGTTGCTGCGTGAAATAGCAGTGGTGACCAACCGGTTGATAGCATTCCTTGTCGATCAACAAACATTTCTGTAGAAAAGCCACAATCAGAATGTGGATAAGATCACGACAAAGAACGCATGTTAGCACTATATATAGATGGTGCTTATGAGGGGGAAGGCAAGCTGCAGCTACAGAATGGAATCAAACAAAAGTCTTTATTTTGTTTACAAGGCCAATTGAAATGTGACGTTGAATGACCATGAATTACAAGGGAAGTGTTCATACAACCTGCCACAATTAGAACAACGTGCATTTAGGTTTTGGAAAATGTTATGCACTTCCTTATACTCATTATTTAATCAATGTTGTTGTTTGGGTATGCTTGGTTTGGTGGACTGTACCACTGACTAACCCATTCAAGTTTCAACATCAGTTTCAAGCATGAACAGATACCTGTAGTGTAACATAGGTTAGCCAAATGGCTACATTTTCGACACCATGTTGGCTGGAATAAAGAGGCACTAACCGGGATATGGTACGCATTCTGATTGGTGAGTACATATGGGCACAGTTAAGGAGCGGGACAGAAGGAGGAAAATGCAATAAGGCAAGTCAGATTTTTTTTTTATAGAATGTCCCTTTCAATAACACTACGGTGGATATGAAACTGTTGCTGCACTTACTGTAAATGTTGAATGAATCAGTAGCAAACTCTTGAAATTGCGAGCTGTTTGACTGTATTGGATCTATGGGTCTAAGAGGTGGGGAAAGTCAAATATAAAGAGAGAGACGTTAAATGTGATAAGACAAGGAGTTTAAGGAAATGTGTCTAGAGTTGATTTAAAGAAATTAAACACGTTGCATAAATGTTGCAAGTGGAAAATACATTTGCTTTTAAAAATGTCATTAATGGGGTTTCAACTATGTAATTACCACTGGGGATTCATAAGTGCTACTATAACCATTCCATGCAAAATCAAATACAGTATTTAAAACTGCACTCTGACACTTTTATGTGACAAAAGCTGAAATGTACATGTCACAAAGAGAGTTGGAAAGTAAACAAACACACACACACACACACACACGTGCGAGCGTGCGCACACCCACACACTCCTCTTTACAATAGGTCAAAGCAAAGTCACTGGAGTGAGGAAATCAAGGGCAGTCTTCAAAAGTTCAGATTATTGACAGCACAGCAGGTAAATAACACAGCTCAATAAAACATTCTAGTCAAGAACATAAATCTATTTGACTGGGGCAACTACAACCTTTCAATCCTTCAGCTAGAGGTAAAAAAAAAAAAAAAAAACCCAGGCAAGGAATATCAAGGCAAAAAGAAAAACACATTTTGGACCAAAACATCCAAAGACAGAAGTAACTGCGTGAATTGCTTCAGAGATATGACTGAATATTTGTTTTCATAGATGTCTCACTCTGAATGGAATGGTTATTGAGTATTGTATTGAGTTATTGATCTAATAGGAAGTTATATCTGAGCTTTACATAAAACCAGTTCAGAGGTATGAAGTTGTAAAGGCCAAAAACAGGCAAAGGTGAAGATACATTTTGAAAAATACACAAGATGGCAAGCTATATACCTTGGATAAGCTCCTTTTGCCTGTCGATGGACATTTTGTTATGTTAGTCTAATTCTAAAATAAATTAAACACATTTTTCCTCATAAATCTACACACAATACCCCATGACAAAGCAAAAATAGGTTTTTAGAAGTTTTTGCAAATGTATTAACTATAAAAAACTGAAATACCTTATTTAGTATTCAGTCCCTTTGCTATAAGACTCGAAATTGAGCTCTGGTGCATCCTGTTTCCATTGATCATCCTTGAGATGTTTCTACAACTTGATTTGAGTAAACCTGTGGTAAATTCAATTGATTGGACATGATTTTGAAAGGCACACACCTGGTCAACGGAATTGTCTGTTGAACTCCGTAGCGGCACAGATCTGGGTAAAAGGTACAAAAAAATATCTGCAGCATTGAAGGTCCCCAAGAGCACAGTGGCCTCTATCATTCTTAAATGGAAGAAGTTTGGAACCACCAATACTCTTCCTAGAGTTGGCCGCCCAGCCAAACTGAGCAATTGGCGGAAAAGGGCCTAGGTCGGTCAGGGAGGTGACCAAGAACCCGATGGTCACTCTGACAGAGCTCCACAGTTCCTCTGTGGAGATGGGAGAACCCTCCAGAAGGACAACCATCTCTGCAGCACTCCACCAATCAGGCCTTTATGGTAGAGTGGCCAGACAGAAGCCACTCCTCAGTAAAAGGCACATGACAGCCCGCTTGGAGTTCGCCAAAAGGCACCTAAAGGACTCTTAGACCATGAGAAAAAAGACGATCTGGTATGATGAAACCAAGATTGAACTCTTTGGCCTGAATGCCAAGTGTCACATCTGGAGGAAACCTGGCCCCATCCCTACGGTGAAGCATGATGGTGGCAGCATCATGCTGTGGGGATGTTTTTCAGTGGAACGGACTAGGAGACTAATCAGGATCGAGGGAAATATGAAATGATTAAAGTACAGAGAGATCCTTGATGAAAACCTGCTCCAGAGTGCTCAGGGCCTCAGACTGGGACAAATATTTACCGTCCAACGGGACAACGACCCTAAGCACACAGCCAACATAGTGCAGGAGAAGCTTTGGGACAAGTCTCTGAATGTCCGAGTGGCCCCGCCAGATCCCGGACATGAACCCGATTGAACATCTCTGGAGAGACTTGAAAATAACGGTGCAGCAACGCTCCCCAGCCAACCTGACAGAGCTTGAGAGGATATGCAGAGAAGAATGGGAGAAATTTCCCAAATATAGGTTTACCAAGCTTGTAGTGTCATACCTAAGAAGACTCAAGGCTGTAATCGCTTCCAAAGGTGCTTCAACAAAGTACTGAGTAGAGGGTCTGAATATTTATGTAAATGTAATATGTAAGTTTTTTATTTTTAATACATTTGCAAAAATTCTAAAAACCTATTTTGCTTTGTCATTACAAGGTATTGTGTCTAGATCGATGAGGGAAAACAACAATTTAATCAATTTTAGAATAAGGGGGTAACGTAACAAAATGTTGAAAAATTCAAGGGGCCTGAATACTTTCCGAATGCAGTGTATTAAATCCTAACAGACAAATAAAAACACAATTGAAGAATTTGAATTGGATAGAAAATATGTACCTGAACATATCAACAAAGGCATGTTAGTAACATACAAATTACTTTTATTGATTACGAAATACATTCTGTTGAATTAATACATTTTCATAGGCAAACAAAGTCAACTTAGAATTTGACCATTGGCGCTCCTCAAAATAGATTAGTTTGAAATGGGCTCCCCATCCCCCATCCCCCCTGTGAACCCTTTGTTCTTTGTTATATAATTGTTCAGAGACCTAGACCAGAAGTGCTGAGGGGCAGAGAGATGATGACTAACTCAGAGTAGCACAACTTTTCCAGTCTACTTCACTGAGCTCATAAGAAAAGCACACTGCATTTGGAATAAATATCTCCTCCTCGCCCCACTCCCATAGGAAGTCAGCTCTTTGAACGGTACAGCCTCACCTCCTGGCAGTGCATGATGAGACATGTCACTGAGGTGACGTGACAGGTGAAAGCCAACCGCCACTCTCCTCATGCGGCTTTCCCAGTCGTTCTCTATTGGCAAGGAGGCGGTTGCAAGATAGGAACACAGGAAGGTGAATCAGGTACAGTAAGTCTTGACGAGAACTGAGATGGGTGTTCAGAGGAGGAACGGGGGATGGGCTGTTGATGCTCTTGTGAGTGTGTCTATTAGCTGCTGTGACAGGCACCAGCTAAATGTGTGACTCCAAATCACCAGCAGAATCCAGCTAAGCAGCCAGAGAGACCGATGTAGACGCTGACATTAACCACTTAGGGAGAAGATTTAAAGAGGAAAACAAAGGTGACAAATGTCTGATAAGAATTGTCCAAAGACAGCACTGACGTTGAGGAGGAATCGTTAATAAAGACACCTTCTGGCCCGGTCACTCTGCCAACTGCCCCTCTCTTGTCTACTGTATAACGGCCACCAATGGTTTGTTGAAGCCTTGGCTCTCTACTTAACACCTGTCTATACCCAATTTTAAATGTCTTAAAGACAGCGAGCAGTGCACGGAGCTGAATCAAGATGGGGGGAAATTAGCAAAGCTTTAGCTTACCATGGGGAGCAACCAACAGAAGTCATCACTTTCCATTAGTAGCATCTGGTTCCTTTTCTGCCTTACATAGGGTTTCTACCACTTCTGCCCCCATTCATGTTCAATGGGAGCATGCAGAGCAATGTGCAGGGGATTGTGGGAAGGTGAGCGGCGTGAACCCTGCTTGAACAGGAATATAAAAAGTTCAGCTCTGCTCTACTTTATGTCAATTGCATGCGGCCACCGTTAATCAATCAGGTAATGAGCAGATGTTTGCTTGAAAATCTTCCGTTCATTAAACATAGTTTGTGAACATGTTGAGTAAATTAAATTGCTAATTTAACCTACCAAAAAATGTAAATCACCATTAACACACATTATAATATTGCGAATTATACACTAAGCACTAATTTCCCATGTAATATGCTACCAATTGGTGCTTAACATTATGATTCTCATATATTATAACTTATGGCTCTTTCATTATACTTGTGTCATGACATTGATGACTACAGCTCATTTCCTGTAAAATACCTGGGCCTACATGCAGATGAATTTGTAGATTGAGAAAAAGGAAATTGTGGCTTTACTTGCACAAATTGTTGTGCAAATATTTATTTAACCACAATCAACACCAACATCTCTGGAATCCACCTCCATGCCATTGACCTTCTGATTTTGTCTCGGTATTCTAAATTCGTTCTCAACAAAAAAACAAAATAATTACAACACTCCCCACACCAGATTATTTTCCTTTTAATTAGCCAACAAATTGTCAACTCCTTACTTTCAGGTACTGTCACGTTCTGACCTTGATTTCCTGTGTTTTGTATTTAGTTAGTATGGTCAGGGCGTGCGTTGGGTGGGCAGTCTATGTTTGTTTTTCTAGGTTTTGGGTATTTCTATGTTTCGGCCTAGTATGGTTCTCAATCAGAGGCAGGTGTCATTAGTTGTCTCTGATTGAGAATCATACTTAGGTAGCCTGGGTTTCACTGTGTGTTTGTGGGCGATTGTTCCTGTCTCTGTGTTTGCGCACCAGATAGGACTGTTTTGAGTTTTCACATTTCTTGTTTTTGTTAGTTTGTTCATGTGAAGTGATTTATTAAAGCATGAATCAAAACAACCACGCTGCGCTTTGGTCCGCCTCTCGTTCAGATGAAGAAAACCATTACAGGTACAGTACCAAACCTAAAATTACAAGGGTTGGATTTGCACTAAACAATTTCACGTCAGAAAAAAAATGTAGAAAATCTGTCTAATGGTTAGCCTAATACAGTGGCTTGCAAAAGTATTCACCCCCTTGGCGTTTTTCCTATTATGTTTTATTAAACCCGTAATTTAAATAGATTTTTATTTGGATTCCATGTAATGGACATACACAAAATAGTCCAAATTGGTGAAGTGAAAAAAATAACTTGTTCCAAATATACAAAAAATGAAAAGTGGTGCATGCCTATGTATTCACCCCCTTGCTATGAAGCTTCTAAAAAAAGATCTGGTGCAACCAATTACCTTCAGAAGTCACAATTAGTTAAAGAAAGTCCAGCTGTGTGAAATCCAAGTGTCACACAATCTGTCACATGATCTCAGTATATACACACCTATTCTGAAAGGCCCCAGAGTCTGCAACACCACTAAAGCAAGTGGTACCACCAAGCAAGCGACACCATGAAGACCAGGGAGCTCTCAAAACAGGTCAGGATCAAAGTTGAAGTACAGATCAGGGTTGGGTTATAAAAACATCCGAAACTTTGAACATCCCACGGAGTGCCATTAAATCCATTATTAAAAAATGGAAAGAATATGGCACCACAACAAACCTGCCAAGAGAGGGCCGCTCACCAAATCTCACAGACCAGGCAAGGAGGGCATTAATCAGAGGCAACAAAGAGACCAAAGATAATCCTGAAGGAGCTGCAAAGTTCCACAGGGGAGATTGCAGTATCTTTACATAGGACCACTAAGCCGTACACTCCACAGAGCTGGATTTTATCGAAGACTGGCCAGAAAAAAAGCTATTTCTTCAAGGAAAAAATAAGCAAACACGTTTGGTGTTCGCCAAAAGGCATGTGAGTGACTTCCCAAACATACAGAAGAAGGTACTCTGGTCAGATGAGACTAAACTTGAGCTTTTTGACCATCAAAGAAAACGCAATGTCAGGCACAAACCCAACACCTCTCAACACCCCAAGATGGCAGCATCATGCTGTGGGGATATTTTCATCGGCAGGGACTGGGAAACTGGTCAGAATTGAAGGAATGATGGATGGTGCTGAATACAGGGAAATTCTTGAGAGAAATCTGTTTGTCTTCCAGAAATGTGAAACTGGGATGGAGGTTCACCTTCCAGCAGGACAATGACCCCAATCATACTGCTAAAACACTCGGGTGGTTTAAGGGGAAACATGTAAATGTCTTGGAATGGCCTAGTCAAAGCCCAGACCTCAATCCAATTGAGAATCTCTGGTATGACTTAAAGATTGCTGTACACCAGCAGAACCCCTCCAACTTGAAGGAGCTGGAACAGTTTGCCTTGAAGAATGGGCAAAAATCCCAGTGGCTAGATGTGCCAAGCTTATGGAGACATACCCCAAGAGACTTGCAGCTATAATTGCTGCAAAAGGTGGCTCTAGAAAGTATTGACTTTGGGGGTGTGAATAACTATGCACGTTCAAGTTTAGTTATTTTGTTTTATTTCTTGTTTGTTGCGAAATAAAAAATACCCCCCAAAAATCCCTTTTAATTCCAGGTTGTAATGCAACAAAATAGGAAAAATGCCAAGGGGGGTGAATATTTTCGCAAGCCACTGTAGCTGACGATATTTCACTCATCTATAGTTTGTCAATTTGGATAGCTAGCTACTAGCTAACAAGCAGCTCATTAGCCTACACACAGTGGCCTGCTGTAACTAGATAGCTAGCTAACAATATATATTTTTAAATGTATGTACATACTTGAGTAGGTTCACGCCTACGACCAAAGCTAATCATTTTTTGTAGCGAAGAGTTGTCAAGCGGAGGCACTGCTTCTGTTAAAGGAAGCACAGATGTGACCCTTTTCAGTAAACTAGGTGTATGCTGTGTTTTTTGGCATAAATGCCTTCTCGAACATGTGAACTTTCATGTGCCTTAACAACAAACTTGTATGCCATCTGTAAATATGAATGGAATTGTTAAAAGGACGTGGGACCTGAAGTTGGAGATTGCTGAGTTTTTGCAAATGTAAGGTTAATATGTGGATTTCTCTGGACTGCAATATAAAGAATGGTTAGCTGATTTTTCCTTCACCGTGGACATCATGGTCCTCATGAATGAACTGAATTCCAACCTACAAGGGAAGGCCCTTTTTGCACTTCAGATGTACAGCCTTGTCAAAGCCTTCAAGGGAGGCTAATCCTGACCCTCCAAGTAGAAGCCCACAATCTCACCCACCTTCCGACACTACTAGTCTGTTCCCTATCAGATGGTCAGTGAGAGAAGTATACGTCACTGCTGCATGGTTTGAACAGTGAGTTCTCATCGTTTTGATGATTTCAAAGTGTTGGAAAAGGACACGCTGTTGGTTTCCTCTCCTTTCACCTTCAATGTGGATGACGTTGCCACTGATCTGCAATTTGAGCTTATCGATCTTCAGTCTGATGCAGGGATTGAAAGACTATTCAAAACATTATTACTGATTGGGTTCTATGCATCTCTCAATGAACAAAACCTTCCAAAGATTAGGAGTCATGCTCAGAAGATGTTTGTACCTTTTGAGTCAACCTATGTATGTGAACAGACATTTTCAGTGATGAAGTATAACAGGTCACGGCATAAAGCATCTCTTACTGACTCTCACCTCTCAGCAATCCTGCCCATAGCAACGTCAGAAACTATACCTGAATTCACTGCTCTAGTCAATGCCCATTAGAGACTTCACTCCTCACACTGATTGAGTAGTTTAAATGTAATGTTGAGCTCTCTCTCGTTCTTGTGTTTTTGTTCATACCCGTTAACAAGAGTTCTGTCCATGGTGCTGAATGCACAGTGTACTTTTCCCTCCGTGTTGTTCATTGCATGTTTAATAATGAAAATACCTACTAAAAGGAGAACATGGATGTGGTTTATTTCTGTGTATGTTAAAAAAGTAAAATAAGTAGCATATCTGGACGTGATTTACAGTAGATATATCTGTCAACACAGTCATACACATGTGTAATCCTGTAATATGATTCTCGCCCGCAATGGAAAAAATATATTCTAATGTGGCCCTCCATGGAAAATAATTGCCCAAGCCTGCTCTAGAGGGATACAATAAGCATTTCTTTAGTAAAAAGACAGGTGCTCTTGATAATACTGCCATCGTCGTCAAGGCAGAGGACATGTGTAGCTTAACCCATGTACATTATGTGATGCTGTCTGGCCAAGAAGGCAAGTCACTACTTTTGGTCAGACAGCATCCGATACCGACAGGCTTCTGCCTGGGATCTCCAAATGACGAATTCCTCCCCTGTATCTAGCCATCATGTCCAGCACATTTTATACTCCAGACTGAGCCTTTACTCAGGATCCTTTTAAGCTGAATCCAATTCATATTCTGAAGATAATTCACTTTTCCAATAACTGTATAGTCCCATTGTCTCTGAGATGAGATTTCAAGGTGCCCCTTTATTTCATTCTTCCTTGAGTTTGCATTCCAATTTCACAGAAGACAGGAGTGGACATACATTCAAATATTAAAACCATTTACGGAAATGTTTTCCATGGTTGTGATCTACGAAGTTTTCAACTGAAACTGGCATGACCGGAGTGTTTGAACAGAGTGAGAGTAAAAACTGAATTATTGGTTTTATTTAAAGGCCCAGTGCAGTCAGAAACGAGATTTCCCTTGTGTTATGTACACCTAGTGGTCAGTTTATTAGGTACACCCATCGAGGATTGGGTAAGACTATATATAATTATATTATTATTATTATATTTATTATTATATTATTATTATATTATATATTATTATTATTAAGACCCCTCTTTGCCTCCAGAACAACCTGAAGTCTCTGGAGCATGGAAACATTGCTCAATTGATATCAAGGGAACTAACGTGTGCCAGGAAAACATTCCCCACACCATTACACTACCGCCATCAGCCTGTACCATTTACACCAGGAAGGATGGGGCCATGGACTCAAATCAAATTTGATTAGTCACATGCGCAAAATACAACAGGTGTTGACCTTGCAGTGAAATGCTTACTTATGAGCCCCTAACCAACAGTGCAAAAAAAATAAGACAGATAAGAAAAGATAAGAAAAAATAACACAGATAAGAATAAGAGATAAAAGTAACAAGTAATTAAACAGCAGCGGTAAAAAAATAAGTATATACAGGGGAGTGCCGGTACAGAGTCAATGTGCGGGGACACCGGTTAGTTGAGATACTATGTACATGTAGGTAGAGTTAATTAAAGTGACTATGCATAGATGACAACAGAAAGTGGCAGTGGTGTGGAGACGGGAGGGGCAATGCAAATTGTCTGGGTAGCCATTTGACTAGATGTTCAGGAGTCTTATGGCTTGGGGGTTGAAGCTGTTTAGAAGCCTCTTGGACCTAGACTTGGTGATCCGGTACTGCTTGCCGTGTGGTAGCAGAGAGAACAGTGTATGACAAGGGTGGCTGGAGTCTTTGACAATTTTTAGTGCCCTCCTCTGACACCGCCTGGAATATACAGGTCGTGGAGAGCAGGAAGCTTGGCCCCGCTGATGTACTGGGGCGTTCGCACAACCCTCTGTAGTGCCTTGCGGTCGGAGGCCAAGCAGTTGCCATACCAGGCAGGGATGCAACCAGTCAGGATGCTCTTGATGGTGCATCTGTGGGGGTGCTCGGTCCTCTTTTTTCCTGTAGACCACAATCATCTCCTTTGTCTTGATCACGTTGAGGGAGAGGTTGTTGTCCTGGCACCACACGGCCAGGTCTCTGACCTCCTCCCTATAGTCTGTCTCGTTGTTGTCCGTGACCACTTCCCTCCCTTTTTTGACCCTTGCTTGTTTTCTGGTCTCCGTACCCGCCTGCCTGACCATTCTGCCTGCCCCGACCTCGAGCCTGCCTGCTACACTGTACCTCCTGCACGCTGAACTGGTTTTGACCTTTTGCCTGTCCACGACCATTCTCTTGCCTACCCCTTTTGGATTGTTTAATAAATATCAAGACTCAAACCATCGGTCTCATCTGCCTACAATTTTAAGTGCACCCATAAACAGGTTCCCACCCAAATCCACTTTGAACGGATCTAGGAACACAGTTATATATTATGCTCACGTAACTTTAATGTCCTAGACCTGTCACCATACTTACTTTTACAAATATATAAGGGGACAGACACTACTGTGGTTACACTTACACAATAGGTTAATAAAGGCTAAGACATTAATACTATAGTACAGGGTACTGAGGAGGCATACAGAGAGATAAAAAAAAATAGTTTTATTTAACTAGGCAGGTCAGTTAAAAACCAATTCTTATTTTCAATGACAGCCTAGGAATAGTGGGTTAACTGCCTGTTCAGGGGGAGAGCGACAGATTTGTACCTTGTCAGAACGGGGTTTGAACTTGCAACCTTCCGGTTACTAGTCTAATGCTCTAACCACTAGGTAGATACTTTGTAGACCTCGGTAGACTACTGTATTCTAGTAGTACAGATGGGAACAGTTGGAGACATGTTTTGGAGGAAATCACTAGTAGAGGCCTTCAGTAGAATAACTGGAGCGGGAGCCATTGGCAAAGGTACCATGGCTGTCAGTCCAGATGAGAAGTGATGAGGTTGCCACGGAGACGCAAACTTCCGCCACTAAACATAACTCTGTTTGTCAGATAATCGGAGACAACGGGAGGTTATTGCATCAACCAATGACTAATCCGGAGTGCTTAATAATTATGAATCTATAAAGGAAAATAGTACAGTTCCCATGCAATGGGTTCAAATGGAAAGTGGCAGAGGTTAACGATTTTAGGTTACCCTTCCCATAACCATAATCTTAATCTAACTGGTAAATTTAACCTTAGCCAAGCTAACGTGAACCAGCAAGCTAACGTTAGCCACCTAGCCAGAATTGAACATTTTGTTTGTTTTGAAAAATCGTAACATATCATACAAATTGTAATTTGTAACGTATCATACAAAATGTGTGCTGGACAACCACAATATAATACATACACTATATATACACAAAACTAAAATGAGTGAATTCAGCTATTTCAGTAACACCTGCTTCTGACAGGTGTAGAAAATCGAGCACACAGCCATGCAATCTCCATAGAGAAACATTGACAGTAGAATGGCCATACTGAAAAGCTCAGTGACATTCAACGTGGCACAGTCAAAGGATGGCACCATTCCAACAAGTCAGTTCGTCAAATTTCTGTCCTGCTAGAGCTGCCCAGGTCAACTGTAAGTGCTGTTATAGTGAAGTGGAAACATCTAGGAGCAACAACGACTCAGCCATGAAGTGGTAGGCTAAACAAACTCACAGAATGGGACTGCCGAGTGCTGAAATGCGTAGCGTCTATCCTCGGTTGCAAAACTCCAAACTCCAAAGTTCCAAACTGCCTCGGATAGAAATGTCAGCACAATAACTTTTCTTCATGAGCTTCAGGAAATGGGTTTCCATGGCCGAGCATCTGCACACAAGCCCTAAGATCACTATGCACAATGCCAAGCGCGGGCTGGAGTGGTGTAAAACTCAGACGGACAAATCTGGGTTTGGCGGATGCCAGGAGAACATTACCTGCCTCAATGCATAGTGCCAACTGTAAAGTTTGATGGAGGAGGAATAATGGTCTGGGCTGGATTTCATGGTTTGGGCTTGGCCCCTTAGTTCCAGTAAAGGGAAATCGTAACGCTGCAGCTGCGAGCCAGGCCTAATCGCCCAACATCAGTGCCCAACCTCACTAATGCTCTTGTGGATGAATGGAAGCAAGTCCCTGCCTCAATGTTCCAACATCTAGTGGAAAGCCTTCCCAGAAGAGTGGAGGCTGTTATAGCAGCAAAGGGGGGACCAACTCATACGAATACCCATGATTTTGGAATGAGATGTTCGACGAGCAGGTGTCTACATGCTATTGGTCATGTAGTGTTCCATACGAAACGTAAAATATAACCAACGGAGTGTCTCAGATTTACGAAGCCCCACCTTGAAGGATGAGACTGTACTTTCTTTAAGATTAGATGTGAACGCCCATGTAAGATGTTTTGCAAGTCAAGCTAAAAGGTAATGAGAATACTTCCTGTGGTGTATATGATGAACAGACTCATTATTAATTTTAAGGCATGTGAGCAGTCGGAGTATTGGGATTTCTCTCAGGGGTTGTCGTGAAATTATAATATGCAAACTCCCATTTACCAGAGGAACATTTCAGCACTCCAGAGAGAGATCCATACAAAGTTGTTCACATGAGGCCAGAGGGATTGCGTTTATTTAACTGTTTGAGGCCCAGATGAGGAAATATATTCCTAAAATATCAACGCTAAGTATGCGTTGAGGCAATAACTGTACACAGAGTTTGGTTGTCATCAATATTCTACCACCATTAGTTATAACTGCAACTATAATTGAACATGTAATCCAGCCAAGTGTAAGCTGCAACCCTAACCATTGTTATTTAACAAGGATGTTGTGAATGTTGGATGGGTGAGCATTAAATCTAGCAGAGGCCTGAGTTTATTTTATTCGGTTTGAAACGGAATATTTAATTTTTTTTATTATCCTGGATCTATAAAAGATTACCCCTTTCTCTACAACTATACCATACTGATATATGAACTATAGGGCACTCTCCTGGGTGTGTGTGTGTGTGTGTGTGTGTGTGTGTGTGTGTGTGTGTGTGTGTCAAAGTTTGTCTCATTATCCATGGTCATCGAATGTGTCTAACAAAAAGCACCACAAAAAAAGATTGTGGGCAAAAAATACATGCTGATACCGACAAGGCTTTGACCTAATCCTTTTGAAATCCTGCTGGGTTGGTTAGACTTGGTTTTGTTTCTATTTCTTTAGTTTTACAGTTGATAAAATCCTGTTATGGGATTGGGTTGTTTTATCCACATTAGCATGATCATGAATGCATTGCAGATGTTAATGCCAGAGAAATTATGGTTTGGCCCTTAATTCTCTTATTAGCTCTGAACAAGATCTTGGCGGCCTGTGACAGATCAAAAGTCTGGCCAAATCGGGCTTTAAGGATGTCCAGAAATTCCTCTATTCCTCATTTCAAATAAAATTAGGCAACGCAATGGGCATGATGCCCCAAGCGAATCAACAAAAATGATGCCATCTGCATTGCTGAGTTACTTCCACCCACTCTGTGTTTTACATGATTAGACTAATACCCGATTATGCTGGCTGCAGAGCTCTATCACCATAACGGAAGTTTTGCTGAACAAATGGCTGAAAGAGCCGAGAAGCAGAAGTGGACATTTTAGGAAAAATGCATGGGTTTTTCTGGTTCACTTAATTCAAGCGTACAGTGTGTAGTCAAAAGGTCATGAAAGCAGCTGGAAGATACATCTCTGAATTGTAAAATATAACATAATGGACCATTTATTAAAAGGGTGGCTATTAAATAAATAATACTTTAAATTGAGACATTTTGTTTTTTATACACAAAATCCCTGGCATAACCATTAGTCTACACTGAGTATACAAAACATTAGGAACACGTGCTCTTTCCATGACATAGACCGACCAGGTGAAAGCTATGATCCCTTATTGATGACACTTGTTACATCCACTTCAATCAATGTAGATGAAGGGAAAGGGGGATACCTAGTCAGTTGTCCAACTGAATGTATTCATCTGAAATGAGTCTTCCACATTCAACCAAACCCCTCTGAATCAGAGAGGTGCAGGGGGCTGCCTTAATCGACATCCACGTCTTTGGCGCCCTTTGAACAGAGGGTTAACTCCCTTGCTTTACCTTGTCAGCTTGGGGATTCGATCCAGCATCCTTTCTGTTTACTGACCCAATGCTCTAACCACTAGATGAAGGGGAGCAGACAGGTTGTATTATGGTCTTTAAGCCTTGAGACATGGATTGTGCATGTGTGTATTCAGAGTGTAAACGGGCAAGATGTAGGTGTCGTTGAACGGGGTAGTAGGTGCTAGCCGCACCGGTTTGTGTCAAGAACTGCAACGCTTCTAGGTTTTTCTGTAGCAAGAATGGTCCACCACCCAAAGGACATCCAGCCAACTTGAAACAACTGTGGGAAGCATTGGAGTCAACATGGGCCAGCATCCATATGGAACGCTTTTGACACCTTGTAGAGCAACTACATTTTAGGAAGGTGTTCCTAATGTTTGGTATACTCATTGTATAAAAGTCTGAATTCACTACCAGGAGGACAAAAGTGGGCTACGGCTACACAACCATATTAATCATCAACATTTCTGTTCACTTGAATGAATGTCAATAGACAAGTAATTAACTGAGAGTGGGAAAAAAGGGTTGGGTATGAAATGAAGCAGGACTAGTACCATTATTCATCAAAATGGATACTTCCGGTCCTGCCTAATTCAGTATTGCAGTTTGATGTCAGAATAGTAAACTGGGGAATGCAAGCAAACACAATGTGTCCACTCCCATCTGGGCATGTCTGTCCTCAGAGCTGCCTGACCTGCCTGCTAGTAAACGTTTAATTACAGCTCTGTTGGCTTTTTACAAGCCTTAAATTGATCATTTGTGCATATACAGATGGCTTATGGGTATCAGTTAATATTTACATGTGGTTAAGAGATAGGATATAAGCCTCTGGATGAAAATGGTGTGTGGGGACACATGGTGCAGATACCATTGTCATTATGAATGTACCAGCTGGTTAGGTAAAAACAATCACATTCTGTGATTCAAATATCTAAATCCACTGAAACTTAAAGTTCTCATAAATGTGCAGATTCCTTACCCCATTGAAAACCGGCAATTTCCTTGATAAGTTTAGTCTTAGTGTTAGCTAACATGCTAAGTAGTTGCAAAGTAGCTAAAAAGTAATACAGTGGTTCCTCCTTTAAAAGTTGTCATATTGCGGCACACCCTGCAGAATTCTGTGGCATGTCATTTAATTCTCAGCCATTTCTTCTGTTACTGCAAGTTATTGCTAGTTTGATCACCAGAGGGCATCTTTGAGAAGCATTTGATTGTCACACACCTGATCCGTTTCACCTGTCCCTGTGATTGTCTCCACCCCCTCCAGGTGTTGCGTATTTATCCCTGTGTTACCCGTCTCTATGTGTCAGTTCATCTTGTATGTTTCCAAGTCAACCAGCAGTTGTCCCATTCGCCTGCATTTATCCTTTTTCTAGTCTTCCCGGGTTTTGACCCTTTCCTGTTTCTGGACTTTACCCACCTGGCTGACCATTCTGCCTGCCTTGACCACGAGCCTGTCTGCCACTCTGTACCGCCTGGACTCTGATCTGGTTTTGACCTTTTGCAAATCCACGACCATTCTCTTGCCTACTCCTTTTGGATTAATAAACATTGTAAGACTCCAACCATCTTTAATCCTGTGTCTACATCTGGGTCTCGCCTTGTATCATGATATTCATAGCATTCCATGCTGGCTTTACCAGAGGATTTAAAAACGTTTTTATAATTACATAGTATATGGGATTGATTTGAAGAAATTTGAATTAGATTAATATTATGTTTCCATTCAGAGAAAAATGAAACACTTTGGGTTTCCGTTAGGATGGAATAAAAAAAATATGGCGCTGTACAACGTGATTGTCAGGAGAAGGCAATAATATTGGAGGATTCTAAATGATTTGCCATCATTAGACAACTTTGTTCCAATATTTCTGTAAATCAGTGATATTTAATCCCATAGTAATTCGTGATAGATCCATAACTAAATCAACATCTTGCATTTTGAAATTTGAAAGTATTTTTTAAAATCTTTATTTTATGAACCTCTCTAGGGTATGTGGGACGCTAGCGTCCCTTCAGGCCAACATCCAGTGAGGTTGCAGAGCGCCAAATTCAATTACAGAAATGCTCATTAGAAAAATTCATAAAACAAAACATATTTTACATAGTTTAAAGATTAACTTCTTGTTAAACCAACCAGTGTCATATTTATAAAATGCTTTTTGGCGAAAGCATACCTAGTCCAGAACATACCTAGCCCAGAACATAGCCCAGTTGACAAATTATTACAAACAGTAACCAGCCTTACCTTAGATGATCTTCATATGGTGGCAATCAGAAGACATTCATTTACCCAATAAATGTTAGATGAAGTCTATTTACATCCAAAAACCTCTTGTTAGTGCGTTCAGTAATCCACAGGCTCAAACTCCATCAAAACATTCAGACAAAAAAATAAAAATCGAAATTTTATCTGTAAAGATCATAGAAACATGTCAAACGATGTTTATATTCAATCCTCAGGTTGTTTTTTAGCCTAAATGATCTATAATATTTCAACTGGACAATAATGTCATCAATATAAAAGGTAAACAAGAAATGCACATGCGCCTGAAACTCTGCGTTATGTTAGGGTCCACTCGTTCAGACTGGTCTTACTACCTAATTTATAAGAATACAAGCCTAAAACAATTTCTGAAGACTTGACATCTAGTGGAAGGCATAGGATCTGCACATGGAGTCCTAAGTACATGGATACTGTAATGGCATTGAATAGAAAACTACTACTTCCTGAATGGATTTCTCAGGTTTTCGCCTGCTAAATCAGTTCTTATGCTCAGACACTATTTTGGAAACTTAAGTGTTTTCTATCCAAATCTACCAGATGCATATCATATCTTCTGGGCCCAAAAATTCCAAATGCTGCCCCCTACCCTAGAGAGGTTGAAGTAGTGTTTTGTTTATTAGGCTACTGTGCTCTGGTATTCTGTGCTCTGGTACACTCAGACGAGAGTGCTCTGAAATCTATGTAGAGAGTAGGCTGGAAACGTGAAATTTTAACAACGTTCTTTTCTAATGAAAACTAGTTCATTGCATCCGCCATGGACCCCAGTTTCATAATAGGTCCATATTTCCCAGCTGCTTCCAGTCGTTTTGATGTTGTAGTGGAAATTTCCTGTATTTACCAAATCATGAGACCAAACAAGTCAGAGTTATCATAAAGTCCATCTTTAATCATGAGCTCCATCACAACCCTGTGACTCTCAGATCAATTCAGTGTCTATAAATGAAATTCTCTGACATTGCAAATGAGATCCTTTATAGCAAAGACACACAGACAGCATTGGCTATAAATTATCGTTCAGCTTTGTCGCCTAAACTACGTTCTTATCTCGCTCTTGGTACCACTCAGGACCATAAAAACAAAACTTCCCCAACAGGTATATATCAAATACAGCCCTCCTGGACAAGATCACAGAGACAGTGACTGGCACACAGACATTGTGGAGCCAAGAGATTGTTTTGTTTCCCCATCAATCATCCCTTAACATGGTTTAAAAGATATGTTTACATATGAAGACAAGCTTGACCTCTCCTGCCCAAGTAACTGACCCCATGACAGAGAAAGGATAACTGCAAATGGCCACCACTATAGTACAACAAGATACATTCTAAATGAGAAGTAACTCACAAGCATATCATGAAAATAAAACATTTTATCTATGTTACAACTATTCTGATTAATCCCCAACAAAGTAATCGCGAAAAAAACAGGCCTTATTTTAGTGCATTTTTCACCCTGCCAGCTCCTATTAGTTCTATTGAGCACCGTGGCGCCAATTCGCCTTCCGAACGTTCTATTCCCAGCTTATTATTCAACGTCACAATGCCTGCTTCACTATTGTTGACAATGAGACCTGCTCACGTCATTTTATAGTTAAAATGCAAATAACAAAGAATATTGGAACTCCGCGGTCTTCCCATTGTTTCCTAGGAGAAAAATATAGGAGTCTGTCTATTTTGCCAAATATCTCGCAATGTGAATATTTAGATTTCTTTCAAGTCGGATGCCATTTTAATCATGAGGATCTCCTCTAATTATATAAGCTTGGGTAGCTAGTTCGGTCGTCATCAAATGCTACCCCCAAAATACTTTTCACTGAGCTCCCCCCATTGTTTTCCTATGGAGAGGCATGGTCTATTTCGTCAAATATCTCACTGTGTATATTTTGTTTTTTTCAAGTCGGGTGTAACAGGCATGAAATGGATAGATAGTGAGGTGCACGCTAATAGCGTTTCAAATCAGTGATGGTACTCGCTCTGAGACCTTGAAGTAGTTTTTCCCCTTGCTCTAGAAGGGCCGTGGCTTTTGTGGAGCGATGGGTAACGATACGTGTGAGGGCGGCTGTTGTCAATGTTGTCACGAACCCGCTCAAAGCCCGTAACTAAAGGGAGACAACGTGGAGATAAGGAGTAACAAAACATATATATTTATTAAATAAAGTAAACTAAGTACAATATACAATGGTGTGTGTAATCAGTAATCAGTAGTGTAAGTGAGTGTTTTGCACGCATGAATGTGATGGAGGGTGTTGAAAGTTGCTAAAACAAACAACCAAAACAACACCAAGAAACACAACAAAATCCATAAAGGTGTCTGCTTGGAGAGAGTCTATTCCATAAATGGGGAAGTGGTGTATTTATCCTGGGACACACCAGGCCCAGGTGTTTCCCATGTAGCTGACGACCCTCCCAACTCCGTCCACCGGCATCCTAATAAGGAAACAAGAACAAAGAGAGAATAAGGCAGACAGAGTGGGAGGGTCATCACAATGTGTACAGAGGGTCCCTAGTTTGAGCCCAGGTATGGGCAAGGAGAGGGACGGAAGCAAAACTGTTACACAGGCACCATTTTAAACTCTTGAGTGTAGGGGGCACAGTTTATAGGAGATAGATTCTCTTATACCTCCTAAATTCACATTTCTATCTTAACAAAAATATTTTCCTAGTTGATCATATTTAATATACAACATTAAGGATGGAGACTTCGGACCTGTAGTGTAAATACTTTAAGTTACAGTATTTCTTCCATTTGTAATGACATCAAAAAACAATTTGACTGTCACGCCTGCTCCCACTCCCCCTCCCTGACGCTCGAGGGCACCAGGCTGCCCATCATTATGCACACCTGTCACCATCATTACGCACATCAGCGCTTCATTGGACTCACCTGGACTCCTACACTTTGTTGATTGCCCCTCCATATCTGCCTGTTCCTCAGTCTGATCCCAGTGTCAGCATTAACGTCGGGCTCCCACGCCTCAGCCGGCTCGTCGGGCTCCCACGCCTTACATTTATGTGTTGGCTTTCTTTTTTCTTTAACCTGTAGTGACACCCAATCCTGTGAACGGGACCGTTGTCATCATCTGACATTAATTAGCATAACGCAACGGTCATAAATCTTCCTAGAAAATATTCCTATTCATGAAAATCACAAGTGAAATAAATTGGAACACAGCTTAGCCTTTTGTTAATCACCCTGTCATCTCAAACTTTCAAAATATCCTTTACAGCCAACGCTAGATAAGCATTTGTGTAAGTTTATCATAGCCTAGCATAGCATTATGCCTTGCTAGCAGCAGGCAACCTTGTCACGGAAATCAGAAAAGCAATCAAATCAAATTGTTTACCTTTGATGAACTTCGGATGTTTTCACTCACGAGACTCCCAGGTAGACAGCCAAAGTTCATTTTTTCCCAAAATATTATTTTTTGTAGGCGAAATAGCTCCATTTGTTCTTCACATTTGGCTGAGAAATCACCACAACGCCAAAAAATATTCCAGATTAGCTCCATAAGACAGAAACATGGCAAACGTTGTTTAGAATCCATCCTCAAGGTGTTTTTCTAATATTATTTGATATTTGTTTTTCACTAGGACCGATTGGAATAATGGCTACCTTTGCATTTTATGCGAGAATCTCTCGGAGCCAACATGTGACCACTTACGCAATGTGGCCGCCTATGGCTATTCTTCAACAGAAATGCGTAAAACTACGTCACAATGCTGTAGACACCTTGGGGAATACGTAGAAAGCGTAAGCTCGTTGATGGTACATTCACAGCTGAATAGGGAGTCATTGGAACGCAGCGCTTTCAAAACCTGGGGCACTTCCGGATTGGATTTCTCTCAGGCTTTCGCCTGCAACACTGTTATACTCACAGACAATATCTTTACAGTTTTGGAAACGTTAGAGTGTTTTCTATCCAAAGCTGTCAATTATATGCATATTCTCCTGACAAAATATCCCATTTAAAATGGGAACTTTTTAATTTCCAAAAATGAAAATACTGCCCCCTAACACCAAGAGGTTAACTTCTTGACGCTACTCATCCCGGTACCGGGACAATTGTCATCAACAACTGCTGAATAGCATAGCGTCACAGTCAAATAATAGTACTAAATATTACTAAAAAATATTCATATTCATGAAATCACAAGTACAATATTGCAAAACACAGTTTTGAGTGAGCAGGATTTTTGAGGCTCTGTTTTTCATTGTCTCCTTATATGGCTGTGAAAGCGCCAGGAATGAGCCTGCCCTTTCTATCGTTTCTCCAAGTTGTCTGCAGCATTGTGACGTATTTGTAGGCATATCATTGGAAGATTGGCCATAAGAGACTACATTTACCAGGTGTCCGCCCGGTGTCCTTTGTTGAAATTGCTGCGTAATCTCCAAGCTGCTCGCATTCATCCATGTGATTGAGACAGAGAGAATTCCAGGAACGATATATCATGAAAAGATATGTGAAAAACACCTTGAGGATTGATTCTAAACAACGTTTACCATGTTTCAGTCGATATTATGGAGTTAATGTGGAAAAAAGTTTGGCGTTTTGATGAATGAATTTTTTTTGGTAGCCAAACATGAAGCAGAAAACAGACAGATTTCTCCTGCACAAATAATATTTTAGGAAAAACTGAACATTTGCTATCTAACTGAGAGTCTCCTCATTGAAAACATCAGAAGTCCTTCAAAGGTAAATTATTTCATTTGAATGGTTCTGGTTTTTGTGACAATGTTGCCTGCTGAATGCTAACGCTAAATGCTAACGCTAGCTATCAATAGCAATCAATACGGTTACACAAATGCTTGTTTTGCTATGGTTGAGAAGCATTTTTTGAAAATCTGAGATGACTGTTGTTAACAAAAGGCTAAGCTTGAGAGCTAGCATATTGATTTCATTGCAGTTGCGATTTTCATGAATAGTTAACGTGTTATGCTAATGAGCTTGCGGATAGATTTACACAATCCTGGATACAGGTTTTTTTCTTAGCTAAACGTGATGCACAAAACGGACCGATTTCTCCTGCACAAATAATATTTTAGGAAAAACTGAACATTTGCTATCTAACTGAGAGTCTCCTCATTGAAAACATCAGAAGTCCTTCAAAGGTAAATTATTTTATTTGAATGGTTCTGGTTTTTGTGAAAATGTTGCCTGCTGAATGCCAACGCTAAATGCTATGCTAACGCTAAATGCTGTTACACAAATGCTTGTTTTGCCATGGTTGAGAAGCATATTTTTGAAAATCTGAGATGACAGTGTTGTTAACAAAAGGCTAAGCTTGAGAGCTAGCATATTTATTTCATTTCATTTGCGATTTTCATGAATAGTTAACGTTGCGTTATGGTAATGAGCTTGAGGCTGTATTCACAATCCCGGATCCGGGATGGCTCGACGCAAGAAGTTAAGTAGCTAGGTCACGAAAAACAATCAAAACAATTGTTCACCTTTGATGATCTTCAGATGTTCTCTCACGAGACTCCCAGTTACACAACATATGTTCCTTTTGTTCCATAAAGATTATTTTTATACCCAAAATACCGACGTTTGTTTGTCGCGTTATGTTCAGAAATCCACAGGAAAGAGCGGTCACGACAACAGACAGTATATTCCAAATAATATCCATAATACAGAAACATGTCAGTTTTTTATAATCAATCCTCAAGTTGTTTTTAAAATATATATTCGATAATATATCAACCGACTGTAGTTTTCAATAACAGCGGGAGAAACAATGGCTGCTTTACTCAGTTGCTCACTCAGAGCCCCCACCTGTCCACTTACGCAATGTGATCCTTCACGCTCATTTAAAAAAAATAAAAGCCTGAAACTATGTCTAAAGACAGTTGACACCTTAGGGAAGCCATAGAAAAAGGAACCTGGTTGATGTCCCTTTAAATGAAGGATAGGCATGAAGAGGCACTTCCTGATTGGATTGTCCTCAGGCTTTCGCCTGCAATATCAGTTCTGTTATACTCAGACAATATTTTTACAGTTTTGAAAACGTTAGTGTTTTCTATCCTAATCTGACAATTATATGCATATTCTAGTTTCTGCGGCTGAGAAATAGGCAGTTTCAAATGGGTACGTTTTTTTAGCCAAAAATGAAAATACTGCCCCCTACACACAAAGGTTAATAATGACTCATTTGTAGTAGTCATTGAGTGAATACTGTAGCTAAAAATGTAATCAGTTGGATTAAGTAGTAGGCCTACTTGAAATGCTGTTCTAGGTTAATTTACATTACTCAGACTCTGTCAGGTCTTAACAGCAAGTGGAGAGAACCTTTAATACATATTTAACCTGTAGCATGAGCAATATAATTAATGTTCCTTGCCCTGAGTGCTCAGGGCAAGATCACCGCAGGTCTTCTAGGTGGAATGCCTTGTGACTGACAGCCTGCCATGAGCATTGGTTGTTCTGTGTCTGTTAGTCTGGTGAAGTCAGTGACCTACTATAGCTTTAGCCCTCAGCTTACCCTTTTCACCTGATGCTCTTTTCTTCTAGCTGTAATTTCAACCATGTCTCCACCTGTCTACTCACTCTGTCACGGCTGTCGTCTGGAGATAAATAGGAGGAGTTGGAAGGATCGGAGGACCAAAATGCAGCGTGGTATGTGTTCATCGTGATTTTAAATAACAGCGAACACTTGAACAAACTACACAAAACAATAAACGACTGTGACGCTATATACGAACTGTGCTGACACAAGCAACTAACATAGACAATCACCCACAACCCACAATGACAAAACAGGCTACCTAAATATGGTTCCCAATCAGAGACAATGACTAACACCTGCCTATGATTGAGAACCATATCAGGCCAAACACAGAAACAGACAAACTAGACATCCAACATAGAATGCCCACTCAGATCACACCCTGACTAAACAAAACATATAAACATACAAAGCTAACTATGGTCAGGGCGTGACACACTATTTCTCCCTCCATCCTGCCAACATCCTGATGAGAATTGTGTTGAGCTATTGGTCAGCCCTTGCTCTCAAGAAACCAACGCATTAACAAGGCATTCTGCCTTATCCCAAGGATTCTCAGCTATAAGCACTGCTTACTGTTGGGACCATGTGAACTAGAATCTCAACACTGTTTGAACGTTTGGAAATGTCAATAATCATCGCTTGCGACACGGTTTTCAAAACATATGGATCTGTGTGCCTCCAGCCAATGAACTACACTTTGTCTGCAGTTCTGCTTACACACGTGTTCGAGCATGTCTTGCTCTTGTCGATGCTCTTAAAACTTCTTATGGATTGGGGGCTGTATTGAGTAGCTTGGATGAATAAGGTGCCCAGAGTACACTGCCTGCTACTCAGGCCCAGAAGCGAAAATATGCATATTATTAGTATATTTGGATAGAAAACACTGAAGTTTATATAACTGTTTGAATGATGTCTGTGAGTATAACATAACTCATATGGCAGGCAAAACCCAGAGAAAAAATCCAACCAGGAAGTGGGAAATCTGCGGTTTGTAGTTTTTCAACTATTTGCCTATTCAAGATACAGTGTAAATGTGGTCCGATTGCACTTCCTAAGGCTTCCACTAGATGTCAATAGTCTTTAGAACCTTGTTTGAGGCTTCTTCTGTGAAGGAGTAGAGAATGAGAGCTGATTGAGTAAGAGGTCTGCCAGAAGGCCATGAGCTCATTCAGGAGCGCTCCCGTGAGAGGTAGCTGCGTTCCATTGTATTTCTAAATACAAAGGAATTCTCCGGTTGAAACATTATTGAAGATTTATGTTAAAAACATCCTAAAGATTGATTCTATGCATCGTTTGACATGTTTCTACAAACTTTAATGTAATTTTTTTTTCGTCTGGTCTGCGCGTCATGAATTTGGATTTGTGAACTCAAGGCGCGAACAAAAAAAGAGGTATTTGGACATAAATTATGGATTTTTCTGAACAAAACAAACATTTATTGTGGAACTCGGATTCCTGGGAGTGTATTCTGATGAAGATCAAAGGTAAGTGAATATTTATAATGCTATTTCTGACGTCTGTTGACTCCACAACATGACGGATATCCATATGGCTTGTTTTGGTCTCTGAGCGCTGTACTCCGATTATAGCATGGTGTGCTTTTTTTCGGTAAAGCTTCTTTTTTATCTGAGTATTTCTATAAATTGATGTGGATCTCTGCAACATCACTAAATGTTTTGGAAGCAAAACATTGCTGAACATAACTCTCCAATGTAAACTGAGATTTTTGGATACAAATATGAACTTTATGGAATAAAACATACATGTATTGTGTAACATGACGTCCTATGAGTGTCATCTGATGAAGATCATCAAAGGTCAGTGATTAATTGTATCTATATTTCTGCTTTTTGTGGCTCCTCTCTTTGGCTGGAGAAATGGCTGTTTTTCTGTGACTAGGTACTGACCTAACATAATCAGATGGTGTGCTTTCGTCTTAAAGCCTTTTTGAAATCGGAGACTGTGGTGGGATTAACAACAAGTTTATCTTTAAAATTGTGTAAAATACTTGTATGTTTGAGGAATTTTAATGATGAGATTTCTGGTATTTGAATTTGGCGACCTGCACTTTCACTGGCTGTTGTCATATCGATCCCGTTAACGGGATCTCAGCTGTAAGAAGTTAACAACACTCCCCCTGGTCAGAAGATACCTTCATTTCATGAGGCTAGGTCAGCCCCATTCTCATCAATTCACTGACAGAACAAGAAAGATAAGCTTGAGGATGGGATTTTTTTTGTTGTTGTTGTTTCTTTTATCACTGTCCTGTTATTGCTGTTATGTCCAGTTGTAGACCTTTTGATTTGTGTGTTGCAGGCCTGGCTGTCACTTCAAAATGACTCTGGTCCACTAAGGATGAAAAAGTCTTTACAGGAGTAACACAGTCAACAGATATCCAATCATTCCACAAACCCAAAAGTGTTGCCTATGGGATTTAAGCTGATCTTCAGATGGGTCACTATTTCATTGTGCAGAGAACAGTGAACATATACATTAGATTGAGATTTGGGGTAGAATACAAGTTAAAGGTAATGAGATATCTAAGAACACAACTAGCTAATGCTAAGGTGTTTTTGGGGGGATTCTCATGTTTAAAGAAATTAATTGGCAACTAGGATTTGTTTTGGTAAGTAGACCAACTGGAGAAGCAGGGTCATTCACCCGTTTTACTCTGTTAAATTGAGCAATCATATTTTACTTAAATCAGACAATGTAGGCCTGTAAAAATATTGGTTTAAGAAATCTTTTTACTTACTGTTCTCAGTGAGAATCTTAACATCACCAACCTTGATTATCACACAGAAAGTCTTCAGAATAAAGCGTCAATCCCTGAAAAGTTCCACCAGCACTGACACTAAGGGCTGGATTCAATCCGTATTGCGGAAAGTATCGCGGAAGATCAGCGTTAAAATGTAAAGGTAATTTCTGATTGAGCAGACATACTGCGTTCAAGGTAAACACTGCATACTGTATCAGCTGGAACATTGTCTTTAAATTTCAATCGAGGTATAATGCGGCTCTACCGAGATATTTCTACCATATGGATTGTATCCAGCTCTAAATCTCAAGCAGATATAAACGCTGAAGCTGTCCCCTGTGGTGAAGCCTTAAGCGGAGGAGATAAGCGGAATTAGCTTTTTCTGATGAAATCCAAACCACCACAGCATCTTAAAAACGCTGGGGGTTCATCTTTTTTTGACTCTGGAAAGTAGGTGCCAGCCATACATTTGCTATTATTATTTCTGGGCCACATTACCCTGGCTTTTCTCCTTTTTTCACTTATTTATTATTTGTGTGCAATTCAGCATCTGCATATTTGCCTGTCAGGGTAATGCCTCCCAAGTGAAGGGGAAAAGTAATTGACACCAAGCCCTCAAGCAATGCTGGGCTGCATCATACATTTCTCCACACTCTTTGTTATGCATCTTTTCACTCAGGGGACAGCAAGGAGAAAGCAGGTTTCTGCAGTGAAGACTGAGCAAGTCTCTGAGGAGGTGACAGGAGGAACGACACGTCGATGGAAGTGATGGGATAGGGAGGACACATGCAGCTTCCTCTCCATTGACAGATATCCACCCGGGACACATCTGGGTTCTCAGACAAAAATACCTCTGACAGGTGTGTGTGTGTGTGTGTGTGGACATGTTTTTTGTGTGCACGCATGTTTATGTGACCTCTAAGATGTGGAATTCATATTCTTGAGACAGCGACATTGCAGATATAATTTAGTGAGTCATTATTATGTGAATCACGTATCTTCCCTCACTTACAGTAAAATGAGATCCTATACCTACACAATGTGTTATTGTGGATGGAGAATAAATTAATTGCAGTGGGGACAGTCATTACCAATGCATGTGCATCAAATGTGGAAGGAAGAATTGTCACATGCATGTAATGATCACCGCAGCTCTTACTCATTAGTGGCATCAAGAGCAGCTTCAAATGCTTCGCTTGATAAATATGTCCCTGAGCTTCTAAAGCAGCATTTGTGTGAAATTTAATAGATTATGTTTAAATAAAACATGTTCCCGAAAAACACAGCCATAAAGCTGCTATTTAAATGGCCTGGGGCTATAACAGTGAAGTAAAAGGAATTTGAAAAGGGAAAAAAAATCAATATTCCCACTGAAAAAAAGATGTTAGTGGCAGCTCCATTAGCGCTCCATTGAATGTGTGTAGTTGTGCTTCTTCTAGCAGCCACAAACAGACTGGGAAGACCCACACTCAGCAAGTGAGAATTACATACCAAAAATGAGTTGACCTTAATTATTATCATTTATTTCAGTGATGGGCAACTCCAGTCCTCGGGGACTGTTTGGTGTTACACTTTGTCCCCCAGCCCTGTAGCCAACATACCTGATTAAACTAATTGCGTTCTAAACGGAAGATTAGTTGATGATTGGAATCAAGTTTGATAACAGGGGCTGGGACAAAAGTGTTTCACCAATCAGGCCCCCGAAGACTGGAGTTGCCCATCCCTGATTGATTTAGTAAAAGGCTGCAGTGTGCTTCTTTGGATATATTTCCAATTGACTTGACTTCAAAAATATTTTTCTAACCTGTTTATAGTTATTAGATTGGACTTTTAATTTCAACTTAAAAGAAGTCAAACATGAGGAAAATATTGGGCATCTTATTTGTAGTTTATGTTGAAAGAAAGATGCTCAACCATACCCC
This sequence comes from Oncorhynchus keta, assembly GCF_023373465.1. Classification (NCBI taxonomy): domain Eukaryota; kingdom Metazoa; phylum Chordata; class Actinopteri; order Salmoniformes; family Salmonidae; genus Oncorhynchus; species Oncorhynchus keta. Next base: position 33,718,359 of record NC_068422.1, read on the forward strand.
TGTAAAGAGGTTTGTAGTATCAATGTCTCGATGGTCCCTTGTGCATTCATAAATTTATGTTAACCAGGATTTTGGGTCTTGATGTTAGGTTGCACTCTGATACTCTGTAGAATGAGCCTTATTGAATGTGGCTCTAATTGTTGGTATGCATTGTCGTGACTTTAATTAATTTTATGAATGTTATTTATCTAATCAACTAACTATGTTTAATTGTTACCCAATTAAGTTAATCATGTAACAATTAACTCATTAGGATTTGGGGCACCACGAGAGTGGTTCTTTAAAGAGTTAACATCTCCCGAATTAAACTAAAGGTTTTTACCTATCACATCCACTTTCCGGCCTCTCTAGGGAGTTTTCCTTTCCACCGTGCTTCTACACCTGCATTGCTTGCTGTTTGGGGTTTTAAGCTGGGTTTCTGTACAGCACCTTCTGACATCAGCGGATGTAAGAAGGGCTTTATGAATAAATTTGATTAATAAATTGACTGTTTAATCAAACAATCATAACCTCGTATCATATCATCATTCTGAAAATTTGTAACCTGCATCTGCAAAATCCGGAGCTTGTGGTTACACAGGATAAACATACACACTTAATACATTAGAAAAAAGTCCCTAGTGGACTGACACAATATGGTGGCTTGTTACAGAAGAGATGGAGAGGGCGAGAGAGAGACGGACAGAGACAAAATACTTTGGTAAATTGAGAAACTACTCTCACAGTAATCATATACTTTGTACATGAACTGTCGCCTGTTGGGAGTAAGAAATCATGAATGTATTTATGTGTAAATGTCTTGGCTCTTCGTGTATTTCTGTCGGAGCCAGGCCTTCTTGGAAAGAGTGTTGGGACTTTCCCCGGCGCGCATTTAAGGTTCCGATTGTCCAAAAGCGGTCCCCACCCATCTTCTACTGTTGTTCTCGCCATCATCCGGTATCCTGTGAATTGTCGTATAGAGTTGATTTCCCTTGCTTTCGCTCTTGAAGTTGCCTCTTTGAAGATAGGCTTGCCAGCTGTGTTGATGGTTCCCATTGCGGTGATGAGCGTAGCGTACTATGGTGATTTGAGAAAAGTAGTAGGTCCCACTTAACCTCTCTGGGATCGTTCGGGACGCTAGCGTCCCACCTCGCCAAATTCAAAACAACAGCAATCGCATAATTAAAATTCCTCAACCATATACGTATTTTACACTATTTTAAAGATACACTTCTCGTTAATCCAACCTCTGTGTCCGATTTCAAAATGGCTTTTCAGCGAAAGCAGAATATATCATGTTAGGTCAGCAACTAGTCACAGAAAGCATTCAGCCATTTTCCAACCAAAGAGAGGTGTCACAAAAAGCAGAAATATAGATCAAATGAATCACTAAACTTACGTTCTTCATCAGATGACACTCCCAGGACTCAATGTTACACAATACATGTATGTATTACATGTATATTTATATCCAAAAACCTCAGTTTACAATGGTGCCATGTTCAGCAATTCCTACAAAACATCCAGAGAAATTGCAGAGAGCCACATCAAACAACATACATACTCATCATAAACTTTGATGGAAGATACATGTTTTACATAGAATTAAAGATAAACTTGTTCTCTCTGCGCACGGAACCCGGTAGCAGGCTGAAATTCCACAACATACGGTGATCGCTACATAAATAGTCATATGAAACATTCATGAAAATACAACATGTATCGAAAGCCTAGAATCTTGCTAATCCAACTGCGTTGTCAGATTTAAAAAAGGATTTACTGCGAAAGAATACGATGCGATTTTCTGAGGATAGAGCCCAATAATTATTTATTAATTTCAACCAGCACAGTCGTAAAAAAATCAAACTGCATTAAAATAACTAATTTACCTTTGACGATCATCATCTGTTTGGAATCCCAATGCTCATTGTTACACAATGAATGAGAGAGGATGGCTTTCACTTCAGCAGTAATAAATTCCTGAACTTCTTTGAGGAAAAGATCATGGTTATTAGAAAGCAAATTACGGACTCCTCTTTAAATCTGCGTATTCCTTCAAAGCTCAGTTGTCCTGAGTCTGCACAACTCTGCCAGGACATAGGATCAAGAGAGACACTCAAGTGGTTTAGTACTATATCTCTTGACACAATGATGAAATCATGTCCTCTAATTATGTCCTCTAAACCTTCAAGCTGCATACTGGACCCTATTCCAACTAAACTACTGAAAGAGCTGCTTCCTGTGCTTGGCCTTCATATGTTGAACATAATAAACGGCTCTCTATCCACCGGATGTGTACCAAACTCACTAAAAGAGGCAGTAATAAAGCCTCTCTTGAAAAAGCCAAACCTTGACCCAGAAAATATAAAAAACTATCGGCCTATATCGAATCTTCCATTCCTCTCAAAAATTTAAGAAAAGGCTGTTGCGCAGCAACTCACTGCCTTCCTGAAGACAAACAATGTATACGAAATGCTTCAGTCTGGTTTTAGACCCCATCATAGCACTGAGACTGCACTTGTGAAGGTGGTAAATGACCTTTTAATGCAACCGCTGTGTCAGATTTCAAAAAAGCTTTACGGCAAAAGCACAATATTCAATAATCTGAGAACAGCATTCAGCCACAAAAGCAAGCCATACCGTTACCCGCCAAATTGTGGAGTCAACAAAAGTCATAAATAGCATTATAAATCTTCACTTACCTTTGCTGATCTTTGTCGGAATGCACTCCCAGGACTCCCAAAAGAAATGTTTGTTTTGTTCGATTACGTCCATATTTATGTCCAAATACCTCAGTTTTGTTTGCGCGTTTAGTTCACTATTCCAACGGCACAATGCACAAGTGCAAAATCCAGACGAAAAGTCAAGAGTTCCATTACAGTTTGTAGAAACATGTCAAACGATGTTTACAATCAATCCTTAGGGTCTTTTTATAATAAATATTCAATAATATTCCAACCGGACAATAGCGTATTCATTACAGAGGAAAAAGAAGGAACGGCGCGCCCGCGTGACTGCGCAGTAAACAACTGATTGGCCACAGCCTAGTACACTTGTTGAAACAGCTCTTATTCGACCCCCTTCCACAATAGAAGCCTCAAACAACTTTCTAAAAACATTTGACATCTGCTGGAAGCCTGGGGAAATGCAATCTGGCCCCATAGACACAGCATGTTGGATAGGCAATCACTTAAATTAAACTACGAACCTCAGATTTCCCACTTCCTGGTTGGATTTGTCTCGGATTTGTCTGCCATATGAGTTCTGTTAAACTCACAGACATCATTCAAACAGTTTTAGAAACTTCAGTGTTTTCTATCCAGTACTACTAATAATATGCATATATCTGGGACAGAGTAGCAGGCAGTTTACTCTGGGCACCTTATTCATCCAAGCTACACAATACTGCCTCCCTGTCACCAAGAAGTTAAGTTCACTTTTCTAGAGACTTTTCTTAGAACAGCTAGTCAGCCATACCAGGTGACGCTATTGTCTCTACCTCATGTTGATATTCAGAGTTCAAACCACTTTGAACGTGAGCTGCAGCTCCGCGTCTCTCTGGTCTGACATGTTAATTCTTAACCCATCGTTTTGTTCAAAAAGGGGCAGTGCTTGAGGCTGACACTCTCTCTGACCTCAATCAAGGGGAGGTGACTACTTACTTGTACACATTTATAGAAAACATTTCCTCTTATAGTTTATAAAGATTACACCCCGCTCTTAAAATCATAATTTTTCCTATTTCTTACACAACGTAGAGGATGGATTCGTACATGTAGTGTGTATACTTTTCAGTTCCAGTATTTCCACATCACAAAATAACAACCAAACCGACATCAGTGTTTTTTTTAGGTCACCTCTGCCCATTCCACACGTTCTATGTTGGAAATGTTGTTCCAGTATTCGCTTTAGAACGTGTTAGAGTTTCATCGGGAAAATGTCTGTGTAGACAAAGGCACATTCCTTTGGTGAATTTGGAGAGGAATGTAGCTGAATGTTCTGTCCTTGATTTACAATAGGCTGTGAGTTGTCAAACCCCACCAATTCTTTCTTCCCCTTCAATACTATGTCATGACACACTGAAGTGTTTTTGTGCTTTTCACCTTCAGTATACCGCCATTAAAATTAGATGTGGTCAAACGTCATGTAGATAGGCTAATACTCAAGTAACAAAGTTACTACATTGAGACTCAATAAAGTGCAGCTAGCTTAGGCCTGCCTAAAGCCCTGCCTATAGGGGACCCACCCTGGGGCTCCTTCCATGTTTTCATTTAACATCATTTTTTAATCTGTGTTTTCTTATGGAAGAATATTCACCAGGGGAACATCATCAATATCCAGATTCTTCTCTCCGGTTAAAAATGTGGAGGGCTGTCAAGGGGCCTTCCTGAATGATGCAAGCCGGTAATGCGGTGACGTTGATTAAACACTCAAGTGGAGCTGATATTGATCACAAATGCCGTAACTCGCTTAAGATTAATGAGTCAAAAGTCATGGGAAGGCGTGCTATTTATATGTTGAGGGAACTGCAGTGGGCTGCTATTTTACTGCTGAATGCAGACACACAGAGGCCCACATTGAATTATTCAGTGGCATCATCCTGTACACAGCTAGAAGAGTTGGTACTGGGATAGAGAGCTGGGCACTGAGACACAGCATCCAGGGACAACATATCTGTATGGCAAACACTACAGGCAGATGGATTTCTAGAGCTGAAGCTAGGTTGCTACCTTGGTACAGTGAGGGATGAACCTGTGGGTTTGCCCAACCAAAGAATTTCAGCACAACCTGTGGCTGGTCTCAGATGATCCTGCAGGTAAGAAAGCGAGATGTGGAGGTCCTGGACTGGCATGGTTACACGTGTTCTGCGGTTGTGAGGCCGGTTGGACGTACTGTCTAATTCTCTAAAATGACATTGGAGGTGGCTTATGGTAGAGAAATGACCATAACATTCTCTGGTAACAGCTTTGTTGGACATTCCTGCAGTCAGCTGCCAATTCCACGCTCCCTCAAAACTGCACATTTTAGAGTGGCCTTTTATTGTCCCCAGCACAAGGTGCACATGTGTAATGATCATACGGTTTAATCAGCTGCTTGATATGCCACACCTGTCAGGTGGATATATTATCTTGGCAAAGGAGAAATGTGTGTAACCACACACTCTGGCATTGCCTTACCCCACACTGCCACACGGTCTAAATAATAAATATATGCTAAAAATATATATGATAAATATATCATGTCTTAACCATCAAAGAGCTATTCTTCGGGATCAGTGTCCATTCCACGGGAAGGTTGAGCTAATGTAGGCTAATGTGATTAGCATGAGGTTGTAAGTAACAAGAAAATATTCCAGGACATAGACATATCTGATATTTGCAGAAAGCTTAAATTCTTGTTCTGCCTTATTATTATTGGACCATGGTGATCATTTATGAACATTTGAACATCTTGGCCATGTTCTGTTATAATCTCCACCCGGCACAGCCAGAAGAGGACTGGCCACCCCACATAGCCTGGTTCCTCTCTAGGTTTCTTCCTAGGTTTTGGCCTTTCTAGGGACTTTTTCCTAGCCACCGTGCTTCTACACCTGCATTGCTTGTTGTTTGGGGTTTTAGGTTGGGTTTCTGTACAGCACTTTGAGATATCAGCTGATGTATTAAGGGCTATATAAATAAATTTCATTTTATTTTATTTGTTAATCTAACTGCACTGTCCAATTTACAGTAGCTATTACAGTGAAATAATACCATGCTATTGTTTGAGGAGAGTGCACAGTTTTGAACGTGTAAAGTTATTATTAAACAAATTTTGGTGGTCTTGATACATTTTTTTTACAGAAATTCAATGGTTCTTTGAATCAGTCTAATACTTTGAACATACCCTGATGCCATCTAGTCGGCAAAATCTAAATTGCACCTGGGTTAGAATAATACATTATGGCCTTTCTCTTGCATTTCAAAGATGATGGTACAAAAAAATGCAAAAGAACAGTTGTTTTTTTCTTTGTATTATATTTTACCAGATCTATTGTGTTATATTCTACTACATTCCTTTCACATTTCCACGAACATCAAAGTTTCTCCTTTCAAATGGTACCGAGAATATGCATATCCTTACTTCAGGGCCTGAGCTACAGGCAGTTAGACTTGGGTATGTCATTTTAGGCAAAAATGGGGGGGTCTTACCCTTAGAGCTCCCTTTTTCAAATGTTCACCTAAAACAAAAACAATATGTAACAACCTAAAACAAATATCAAAAGGATTAGATGTGTGTAAAATAGGAACATGTGAATATGACTTTCTCCTGCAGCAGGAGTCCACTGCAAACCTTCCTTCCACATTGGTGAGTCACCAATCTCATACAGACAGGCTGTTCTCCAGCCTCTTGATCACTCATTCTTCGCTCTCAGCCTTTGGCACGTATTACTTTTCTCGTTGTTTCAGGTGAGGCATATGCCCCATATCGATCACAGGCAAAGACAGTACATAAACAGAGATTGCAGCAGACAGCTTAATTGTGACGTGAATTAAGATACACAAAGAGTTTCCAATAAATTGAGACAATAAGGACAAGGACAGGAAGAAAGAAATTGGTCTTAGATGACCCTCTGATTTAAACAATGAGAATGTTAGTGATATAGACCTTTCTTATATGTTGTTAGAAGGACAATATGGCTGCACCATATAAAATGTTATCTTGAATCCATTGAATTTTCATTCCCTCCTCATGACATCCAAGTCACATTTAATCTCTGGGTGGCTTTTGAAACTGGTGACAGATGTATTTTCATTTGAAAGAGTGTAGCGTGAGAGATACAGAGAATAGGAGTGAGTTCAAAAGTGAGGGGTTTGTCTGACTACAACATACGAAAGCTGATAATAAGAAGAGCTTCAAGGACTTCCACCTAACGTATACGGTAATGTTTAGACCAGATTCCAGGAAAAAAGGTTACGAATGTCCCTCCTTTCTCTGTCAAGGGACGCCTTTGTTCATTCTCCTTTCAGAGATCCATATATGGGTTCATGACTCTTACAGACTGCCATAGACAGACTCGCCCAACCCCTCCCACACTGATTTCTAGTCCTACAGTATGATACCTCCCAAGCAGCCATCTTGCTCTAAAAAGATGGCTTCCAGATGGTGTTTGTGTGTATTGGGTGTCATTTTATTTCCCCAGTTGGCTCATTTGTGTGAATATCAGCTCTTCATATGGGATCCACATCCCTCCATTTAAGGCTAATCTCTTACGGGTGTAGCAAATAGCTTTAATGAAAAACGAACACTTGTTGAGCAACGTTAAGTTTCAAATACTTTTGTGAAAATTGCATTCTGTAGTTAATTTATTTCATTTTCATGGCAAAATCTAAATTGCACCTGGGTTAGAATAATACATTAGACATTAGACACAGAATAAATCATCTGTCTATTCCATAACACTGAACACACTATGCTCTTATCACCCAGCACAATGGCAGACCTCAAAATGTAAAGACGGTATGAAGTTGAGTTAAAAATTCATATCACATTACTCACTATGCACACACCAATAGTCACAACTTGAGATGAGATTGGTCTTTACACAATGCTTTCTCTAAAGTGCTACATTAAGGATACATTCATGCAAGAGGATCCCACATTCTCACATAGTGTCCTCCCTAGGGGAAACTAACTTAGGCTTAAACTCAAACACCAGAGTGCAAACCATTTGAGTTGATAGAACATGGAAACTCTACAGGATACATAAGGTTTTGAAAGTATGTTTGAAATCAAATGTCACCAATTACTGTTCCAAAAGTGTTATACATTTAAGAAAACAAATCTGATATTTTTCCTAATGTTGGCTCTAAACGTGCACAAATTCCAATATGATTCCAATAGGAACACAGACATTTTCAAAGTGCAAGTGTGTCACTTTATATTTTCTGACACATTTTCTAGGGGGGGTATCCCCCCAAACTTGCCAAACCTGATACCAGATCCAAAACCATCACTCAAGTTTGAACTACAACAGCGTTCAGCTGCAGCATTACAAATGAAAGGTGCACTCTACTCAGAGCCAGCCTTATATAATTTGCATGTAAATAACAAGATGTTAGTTCTGCACTCCTGTTCAGCCAGCTCAGGGTCAAGCTGTTCTCTAACACACACACATGGATGTTATTACAGACACACAAGTTTCATTCAAAATGCAATTTTCCCTAACCCTTATCACGTTTCAGGTAAGACCCAAATGCAGACAATGTCGAAGTAACAACAGTTTATTAATCCAAAAAGGGCAAGCAAAATGTCAGTCAAGGGCAGGCAGGGGTCAGTAATCCAGAGAGGTGGGGAAAAGGTACAGGACAGCAGGCAGGCTCAACACCGGGAAAACAAGAACAAACTAGAGACAGGCACAGAGGGGAAAATGCTGGTAGGCTTGATGAAACAAAACAAACGGGCAACAGACAAACAGAGAACACAGGTATAAATACACAGGGGATACTGCACAGTCAGAACTAGAAGCACAAGCATTTAGCTACAATCACATTAACATATGCTAACCATATGTTTGTGACCAATAAAATGTCATTTGATTTGATTTAAATACACAGGGGATAATGGGGAAGATGTGCAACACCTTGAGGGGGGTGGAGACCATCATAGAGACAGGTGAGACAGATCAGGGTGTGACACCCCTAACCCTAACTCTAACCCTTACTGTAACACTAACCCCAAAAGCTAACCCTACTCCTAAACTTAACCCTAGCTCCTAACCCTAACCTTACTCCTAAACCCACTAGAAATAGCATTTGACTTTGTGGGGACTAATAAAATGTCCCCAGTTGGTGACTTCTGGTCCCCACAAGTATAGTTAAGCATGTCCAATTATGCACACACACACAAAATGTGCATGCCTTCATCCAGGCAAACACATTAATACACAACATACTCACATTGAGCACTTTTTATGAACCGGTTCCTTCCTAACAGGTTATTATCGATTTTGCAGAGCAGGAGGGACTGCAGGCTGATGATAAGAGTCTTAGGCAATGTGATGCAGTATACTTCCCTTAGGCTATGATATATCTCATCTTATCTCCAATCCAAATGAAGAAGGCAATGCCAGACTGCTTGAAATATCTCCATTCCAAATTATAGGGAAAGACCCTGTTTTTCGCTGTGGAGGATATTATCATGATCTTTTTCGCAGTGTATAATGAGGTCAGAGAGTGCAGGTTAGCACCTGTTCCATGAAAGGACAACAAGTAATTCTCACCATTCTTTTGGAAAGACATCACATATTTGGGGGGAAATATCAGAGGATGAAGCTGGCTCACTGCCACTTCCTAACAGTCTGAAGTGTGCCGTGGGAATGGAACTGTCCCCTAACCTCAATACTACAGTGTTATTCTGTAAGCCTCTGGAGAGCATGGCAGCTGGTACAAATGAAGGGAAAAGCACACACTGAAGCTACAAAAGGAGACAATGCATTAAAGCTGAATAATAATAATAATAACTTGAAATGAGGTATTTCTTTAGACCTGTTTCATTGACAGCTTCTTCCTGGAGCCCAAAATGAATTGTTTGTGAAATAACTCAAAAATAATTAAAGGTATTGTCTTTGATGCGCTCTGTCAGACATGGAGAAGAAAATGCCTTCTGCTTGGTGGACTTTGGCCATAGCCAGACAGCGAGAGATGGGTTTGCGTGTGGGAAAGGGCAAGTGGGTGACAGGACAGCGTTCTGCACTCTCCTTCAGAGACACAATTAGGACAGCCAATCAAACATCACTGTGAGGAGAGAGCCTAGGATCAAGTAAGGTCACATAATACAGATACAGTGACATTTATCTCAGAAACAGGGCTTTTAAAAATACTTAATTCTGCTCTCTTTGGCCCCACACATGCTGCTTCAGTCAGCTTTCGCCACCACACACAGTACCTCCATGTGAATGAAAAGGACACACGTGAGCCAAGAGACAGTCATTAGTGATAACATCAGATTACCTTTATCATACCTCAGGAGAAGGAAAGGGATTTGTCTTTGTGTGTGTGTGTGTGTGTGTGTGTGTGTGTGTGTGTGTGTGTGTGTGTGTGTGTGTGTGTGTGTGTGTGTGTGTGTGTGTGTGTGTGTGTGTGTGTGTGTGTGTGTGTGTGCGCACAAGCGTGTGCTTGTGTGCTACAAGCTCTCACAGTCTCATGTCAGAATTAGACATTCATTCATGTTTCGCAAACATCAAATTTCTAAGTTGTTCCAAATGTCACATTTCTAAGTGTTAAATGTTAAGTTGACGCATTAACTCCACATTTTTAAGGTTAGGATTAAGTTTAGGCATTAACTCCGAACCCTTTTCACAAAGGCCTGGGTCCAACAGAGATAAATGACGAAGGAAGACATTTAAGGTAAGGGTTAATGTTTTGGATAGGCTTAAAACAAAAATGACAAAAATGACATTTCAGCGCTGGATTCAAACATGCAATCTTTTGCATTAAAGGCAGATGCTTACGCCTATCTGCCATCCCCATCACCCTTGCAAAACAGAAACCTGTTTGAAAGTCACAACGCTCACTGTTGCCCCTAGTGGACGGTTTCCACATTATCTCCTGACATCTGTTCACGGGGACCTGGCTAGTTTATGTGCAGGGTTTGTGTGTGTGTGTTAGTGTGCAAGGGTAGTCCTCATTTATCTGTGAAACATCTATTGCATTGCATGGTATGAGACCCCTGTGCATGTGAAATTTCAATCAAACCACTCACTGGAGCATGTTACACATGACTTGTTTTCATGTTTGGCATGCATGAGCCTCCGATTCCAAGGCTCTGATCCATTTCCTCTTACAGATGGTAACCCAAATGCAATTGGGGATATCAGCACAGTTGTCTCTATCGCTACACAGCCATTTGTACAGCATAACAGATATTACCTCGGCCAACAGAAAACACTCGACAACCGGCTTATTGCATCTAGTTAAATCTAAGTGCTCACATGAAATGTAATAGCCACATGAGTGGAGTGAAAACATTACACACTCACTCCAGTTTAGTAAGAGCTGAGTTGCACATTTAGTTCTATTATTTATATGGAGACCTGATTCAGTAACATAATATAATCTGTCATTATCACATTACTATGAGCGCTGGGTTAAATTGTTTTCTAAAAGCTTTTTTTGAGAAATGCAACAGACCAAGTTGTAACAAGTAAATCAAAATGTATCTATTCATTTTTTCATGGCACTGTTACCGTGCTTTGCCACTGTCAGCAGTCCGCTCTGACTCAACACTTTTGGATAACAATCCTAAGGCATTACAATGCTTATTCTTCAATAAACATGTGAGCCGTTACAAAATAAGGGTTGATCTAAGAGATGCAGGGGGAACAATTATGGATCTAGGTGCTCATTTGAATGTGAATGAAGTGCAAAATCAATAATTGACATAGTGACATGCCCCCAATGCCTGAGGGACCAGATCCGTGCCCATTCTGGAGATCGTGCACTTATCAGAAAGAAAGGGTACGGCAAGTTTGCCCTGTATTGAGTGACACTGCAATGGCAGCAGTGTCAGCATTAGCTCCCCAGTCCTAGCCAATGGCACAGGCCTACTTTGGCGTTGACACACACAGATTTGATTGCATTAATGTCCTAGGGAGGAAAGATAGGCTGTTGAGACAAAGACCACTCTGGCAGAAAACATGTTCTAAAGGGTTAGAAACAGTTCTACTCACAGTCAACACCGACACAGAAACACAGGGCCTCTTGTAAGTGATATGACTGTAGAGGGTGAGTGGAGACTGGAAAGATTTATGTTCCTAGCCTCTTTTCCATCCTTAGTTTTTATGGGAGTAAGTCATGGCATGTAAAAAAGTGTGATGGGAAAAGGAAGTGTAGGTACAATTTTGTAAAAGTCAAATTTGTTAGTTCGACATAGTGGGATCTCTTTGTGTCTGTAAAATGAATTATCCAATTGTTGCACAGTTTAGGCTACCGCTACAGGGTAGGGAAAGTGATGACCTTGATATTCCTTTACAATAAATATACATTTGTATGCTAGTGACATGATGATCAGTGCTTAGCCTCCAATTAATAAACAAAAATGATCTTGCTCTATTTACACGGCTGGATGGGATTTCTACTAATGCAACTCAGTGAATCCAATGGCAATGTCTATGATGGGTACAGTATAACGCCGGGAGCCTCTTGTGGAGTTGACAGCTCCGAGGAAGTTACACCTCAAACACCTTCTAAACGAAACCAATGATATGATATGTGTTTGTCGTTTACCGCAGGTTACCACTGATCTAATTTAATCATAGTTCAATGTCATTTGTTGTACTTTTGGATTCATTTGGCATGCTGTATAACATCCAATCTCTGTACACATCCTAGGGAATGAAATAAGGCCTTCTCCAGGGGATTCCCAAAATATCCTGTTCAATCAAATCGATATATCAACTACATAATAAACGCAATTAGTAATTCCTGTAAATAATTGGTGTGTACACCTTTTAGACATGGTAGCCATGGTCTTAAGTGGAAAAGGGGAGTCTGGCTCTTTTCAACCTTTCCTTCACCCCGACAAACACTTCCATTCACCCAACATAGACCATTTCCAACTTTGGAAAATTAATTCCAATTTATACACTTCCCTCTATTATTAATTGGGATAGACCAAATGAGGCAGTTCTATGCAATCGTATAGCTATACTAACTATATCAATATCCACCATCAGACAAGGCCTGCAACCGCCTATTGAACATAGCTTGTTTGAGTTGGAGACCATGGGACTTTACAAATCGTAAAGGGCTTGGGTTGATGCATCTGAACATTAGGAGCTTACTTCCGAAACTAGATTACATCAAAATCTGGGCTATGTAGACGAATCCAGACATTCTGGTATTGACTGAAACTTGGATCTCTGGGGACATTCTGGACAAATGATAGTCTTACTAAGCACAAACCAGATGGGAAGGTATATTGCTTCCGAATGCTGTTGAAGCCATATTGGTTAAGTGTGCCTTGAATTCTAAATGAATCACAGATAGTGTCATCAGCAAATCACACCATCGCACCTCCTCCTCCATGCTTCACAGAGAGAACCACACATGCAGAGATCATCCTTTCACCTACTCACCTAACCAAAAATCTCATACTTGGACCGGTCTAATATTCATTGCTCGTGTTTCTTGGCCCAAGCAAGTCTCGTCTTCTTATTGGTGTCCTTTAGTAGTGGCTTCTTTGCTGCAATTGGACCATGAAGGCCTGATTCACGTAGTCTCCTCTGAACAGTTGATGTTGACATGTGTCTGTTACTTGAACTCTGTGAAGCATTTATTTGGGCTGCAATCTGATGTGCAGTTAACTCGAAGGGCTATCTTCTATATACCACCACTACCTTGTCACGGCAAAACTGATTGGCTAAGAAGGAAAGAAATTCCACAAATTAATTTTTAACAAGGCACACCAGTTAAATTAAATGCATTCCAGGGGACTACCTCATGAAGCTGGTTGAGATAATTCCAAGAGTGTGCAATGCTGTCATCAAGGAAAAGGGTGGCTACATTAAATAATCTCAAATACAAAATATATTTTGATTTGTTTAACACTTTTTTGGGTACTACATGATTCCATATATTTTATTGCATAGTTATAATGTCTTCACTATTATTCTACAATGTAGAACATAGTAAAAATAAAGCAAAACCCTGGAATGAGTAAGTGTGTCTACATTTTTGACTGGTACTCTATATATTTTTTTTATATACCTAAAGGGGTCCTAATATTTAAAATCAAATAGCTAAATGATCCATAGTATGACCATCTTAAAACAATTACATACATCATCTTAGCACCCCCCCACATCTTAGACTAACTTAATGTGTATATGAATGTGTAGTGTAGTGTGTTTATTGGATTTTGATATGTATTGTTGCGCTATACAGGGCTCATCTGGAAAAGAGTTCTTGGTCTCAGCATTGACTCCCTGTCAAAATAAAGGTTAAATTCAATTAAATAATATAAAAATTACTAGTGTAATTCCCTCCAATCTGTATTGACTTTGTCTTGCAGACGTCATAAACTAATTTCATGCTTCAAGTATTTCTTTTTCTAAAGAGGAATAAAAAGCAGTAAAATAATCTGAAAGATCTGACCAATATTGTCTGGAATGACAGAGCGATTGTTCAGAATTGTAGGATTACCTTGTGTTTTCTTAAACTTGGCAATACCTTATTTTATGTCATCAGACATTCTCATCCCTCATATTCTAAATCCAATGATCAAACAACTTTGATTAAGTCCCATGTTCTGCATGAGCATATTTCCCATTAAACTCTGACCAAAAGCAATGAAGAGTCTGGGTTTACGTAATGAGATGTATATTGTAAACTAGGATGATGATAATGATGATGAAGGGAGAAGGGAGAGGTGGATAAGCAACTAGCACTGTACTAAGGGATACAATGCACTCTCCATAGGGTACTTACTCTAACTCACTCTGTTTATTTACACATTCCCAGGTGTGTTTGGCTTGCAGTCAACTGTGACTCCATTACCTATGGTTAAATGTGTTTATTTCTGCCGATGTTAGCTCATCAAATCAGGTGGAGCATGGACCAATTACGGAGACCGATCAAATCTCCATGTCGGCGACTGGTTTATTTGACATTGCTCTGGGCCTTGCCCTGACATGTGGCAACACACTAGCTATACACACTTAAACACACCCATTTACACTCATGCACAGGTACATAGCTCAGGTATAAAAAGGAAAACGTATAGACATTTAAACTGTCACGGCCTGAGAGTAGACATATTTTTATCCTCTAGTTTGGTTAGGTCAGGGTGTGACTAGGGTGTGAACTCTAGTTTTTGCATTTCTATGTTGGCCTAGTATGGTTCCCAATCAGAGGCAGCTGTGTATCGTTGTCTCTGATTGAGGACCATATTTAGTCAGCCTTTTCACACCTGTTGTTTGTGGGATCTTGTTTTTGTGTAGCTGCCTGTGAGCAGACCAGAACGTCATGTTTTGTTTTCTTCTGTATTGTTTTTGGTGAGTTTCATATTTATTAAACATGTGGAACTCTAAGTACGCTGCGCCTTGGTCCATTCATTCAAACGAGCGTGACAGAAGATCCCACCACCCACGGACCAAGCAGCATGCCCAGGAGGAGCAGGGATCCTGGGCCTGGGAGAAAAGCCAGGAGTGGAGGCGATCCTGGACGTGGGACGAAATCATGGCAGGAGACAGAAGCCTGCCATGGAAGCAGGCGGAGGCAGCGAGAGAGCAACAACGACGACACCGGGGTTCGCGGCCACAACGGAAGCCCGAGAGGCAGCCTCAAAAAATGTTTGGGGGGGGAACCACGGGGTGGTCGGCAGAGCAGAGGGTTGAACCAGAGCCAGTCTGGGAGAGGAAGGTGAACTTGGAGGGGTGTGAAGGGAGTGAATCAGACACAGTTAAGGAGTTGATGGGGAAATTGGAGGAGAGTTATGAGAGAGCTGTTGTGTTGGTGCATGAGGCACGACATTCGCCCTATGGAGCGTGTCCTCAGTTTAATGCCCCCTGAATCAGCTCTCTGTACTCGTCCTGAGGAGTGTGCTAGCCCCACGCACCAGGTCTCCAGTAAGCCACCCCAGCCCTGCACGTCCTGTGCCAGCTCTCCGCACTCACTTTGAGGAGTGTGTTATTGTTCCGGTACAATGTGTGCCGGTTCTACGCTCCAGACCTCCAGTGCGCCTCCACAGCGTGGTACGTCATGTGCCGGCTCCAGGCCTCCTGTGCATCTCCCCAGCCCGGTACGTTGTGTGCCAGCTCCACGCACCAGGCCTACTCTGCGTCTCCCCAGCCCGGTATGTCCTGTGCCAGTTCCACACACCAGTCCTCCAGTGACGATTGGCAGTCCGGAGCCTCCTACGACGGTTGCCAGTCCGGAGCTTCCAGCGACAATCCACGGCCCGGAGCTTCCAGCGACAATCCACGGCCCGGAGCTTCCAGCGACAATCCACGGCCCGGAGCTTCCAGCGACAATCCACGGCCCGGAGCTTCCAGCGACAATCCACGGCCCGGAGCTTCCAGCGACGATCCACAGCCCGGAGACTCCAGCGACGATCCACGGTCCGGTCCCTCTGGCGACGATCCACGGTCTGGAGCCTCCGGCGACGATCCACAGTCCGGTTCCAGGGAAGCGGAGGGATCTGCGAGCGGAGCGCCACAGAGGCTAGATGCTCATCCGTACCCTCCCCCATAGAGTCAGGTATTGCGGCCTGAGTCTGCACCTTTGGGTGGGGTACCGTCACGCCCTGACCTTAGAGATCATTTTTATTCTCTATTTTGGTTAGGTCAGGGTGTGACTAGGGTGGGTACTCTAGTTTTTGCATTTCTATATTGGCCTGGTATGGTTCCCAATCAGAGGCAGCTGTCTATCGTTGTCTCTGATTGGGGATCATATTTAGGCAGTCTTTTCCCACCGGTTGTTTGTGGGATCTTGTTTTTGTGTAGCTGCCTGTGAGCAGTCCAGGAAGCGCAGCTCAGAGTATATATTTATTGCATTTTACTTTTCCAAATGGGCGGAAATTTAGAATGCATAAGATACTGTATTTACGATAGCACAGCTTCGTCTTTGTTCCTGTCTTCCCACTTTCACTCAACCCAGCCCCTTTTTCTTTGTGTAACAAGCCGTCATATCTGTTCCGCCCACTAGGGACGTTTTCCTTTATGACGTAATTTGTAATCAAGTTATGATTAATTGTGTGTATGTGAATTCTGTGTGATTAGTTAGGTATTTAGTAAATAAATAATTAAACCCAATTTTGTATTGCTGATTCAAATTGTTAGCCAGGGTTCTTGCAGATTAAAGAATTTACAACTTTCAGATTATGAGACTGAAGTAAGATGAAGATTAATATTGACTGCTATTGATGTAAAATATTACTAGTTCTTCAACAGTTTATTCAGAAGATAACAGCTCTATAAAAATTATTTCGTGGTGCCCGACTCTAGTTAATTGCATTTACATGATCAGCTCAATCAGGTGATATTAATTACTTATAAATTATTTTATAGAATAGCATGTTTTATCAATTAATCCGGCATAGCCAAAGACACAACAATTGTCATGAATAAGGCAGTCCAGATCTGTTCACCACTGTAATGATTACATTACTGATAGGAATACATAAACAAATTGCAAGAAGCATAGACGATTAAAATATACTTGTGAAATGTTGTCAACACTGTAGCTCTATCTCAGTTTATTTGTCATCATTCTGCCTGGCATTTAATAACATATACCTTGAGAGTCTATTGTATCTGCCTCATTTAGCAAAGCCGACTGCGACCATGAGAGTCTCTGTGCCTCACCTTTGTGAGAATGAGAGGATTGATGGGTAGAGCCTTGAGTTTAACAGACACAAGACAGTGTTTTCACATCAAGAAGTCCGAGCGAATTGACACCACAAATGTCCTTGTAATACACAACCTATAATCCCTTTCAAATAGTTTTTGTCTGAATCACACCGGATGGTCAACCTTGTTTCGCTGTTGGTGCTTATGATTAATGAGACCATTGGATAGTGTCAGTTACCAAGTTATGTTGAAGAATACAAGGTTTCTACAGGTACAGGACCTTAGTTTACTACAGGAGGAAAATTATCCTGCAGCAGCATGAAATGTGAATTATTATGTGCATTATAATTAAATCTGCATTTTCGTAGGGGTTGATACATTTCCCGTCAGGGGAAATCAAGTCAGACATATCAAAGTGGAAATTCAGAAGCGGAAAAGAAGCGGAAAGTGGAAATTCAGACTTCAGAAGCCTTTTTAAAACTCAAATACAGTACAAGGAAAGTTCTCCTGCAACAGGGTGATCAAATGAAGATCCTACATCTGCATGGCAACTGCACTTGGTGGAGAGAAAAGGATGGGAGAGGCCAAACTATAATTTGGTTTCCCTGTTATGACCATCTTGACTTGCTATCATAAATAGCTACAAGGAATGCTCTCCTCACCAAAAATGATTAAATAATGACAATGGTTGTATTATTGTGTGCCTTCTAGTCTATATCATAAATGAGAAACTACAGAGCAAAACATATATTGATATCTTCTAGGATTAAAACTGCCCAGAGTATCAACATTTCTTGCAAGAAAACAGTAAGCTCGTTTCCAATATCACAGCTCCTGGCCATACTGATACTAAAATGCTTTATGTCTAAGTCTTATGTTTATCACATTTGTCCACACAGGTAGACCAGGCTCAGTAAGGTGGCAGAAGTATCAGACCCAGACATGTTTACGTCATCTTTCCTGTGGCGCTTTGTAGACTTCCCAGTGTTCCCAATTACTGCTGACCCCAGCTGGAGCTCACCGTGTCGGGTGATAGACAGACCGACGCTGGGGGTCAGGGCTGGAGCAGGCTGCTGGAACTCTGTTAAACAGGATGTACAGCCAGGCCCTGTGGACACTGCTTTATCTACTGTTTATACCTGGAGCTACTGAGGAAGTTAAGAGGTCAGACTGGGCTATGCACCATATTTATTTTACTTACCAAAAAACTGAGGGAGACTAACTGTCATACAGTTGGTAGTGTCATAGGTAGTGGGTTGCTTATGCACAAGCACAAACTTGCTAAATTTGCTGGACCTGCAGAGGTATTTACAAAAAAACAATGGAGTGTACAAGCATACTACCTTGCCTATATATTGTAGTTGGTATTTCTCACACACGCAGGTACATTCTAATATATAGACTATATATGCAAAAGTATGTGGACACCCTTTCTAATAAGTGCATTTGGCTGTTTCAGCCACACCCGTTGCTGACAGGTGTATAAAATTGATCACAGAGCCATGCAATCTCAATTGGCAAACATTGGCCGTAGAATGGCTTTACTCAAGAGCTCTCTGACTTTCAACATGGTACCGTCATAGGATGCCATCTTTCCAACAAGTCAGTTCATAAAATGTGTGCCCTCCTAGAGCTGCCCCGTTCAACTATAAGTGCTGTTATTGTGAAGTGGAAACTTCTAGGAGCAACAACGGCTCAGCTGCAACGTGGTAGGCCACACAAGCTCACAGAATGGGACCGCAGAGTACTGAAAAGCATTGAGCTTAAAAATATTCTCTCCCAGGTTGCAACACTCACTAAAAAGGTTCCAAACTGCCTCTGGAAGCAACAAGAACTGTTCATTGGGAGCTACATTGAAAGGGTTTCCATAGCTGAGCACCCGCACACCAGCCTAAGATCACCATGCGTAATGCCAAGCGTCGGCTGGAGTGGTGTAAAGCTCACCACCATTTGACTCTGGATCAGTGGAAATGAGTGACTCTGGAGAGTCCTTTCGGACGAATCTGGGTATGGAGGATGCTAGGTGAACGCTACCTACCCCAATGCATAATGCTAACTGCAAAGATTGGTGAAGGAGGAATAATGGTCTCGGATGTTTTCATGGTTTGGGCTAGGCCCCTTTGTTCCAGTCAAGGGAAATCATAATTCTAATGCATACAATGAAATTCTAGACAATTTTGTGCTTCCAACTTTGTGGCAACAGTTTCAGAAAGGCCCTTTCCTGTTTCAGCATGACAATGCCCCCATGCACAAAGCGAGGTCCATAGAGAAAATGGGTTGTTGAGCCTCCCAAGTGGCGTAGCTGACTAAGGCGTCACTACAGACCCGGGTTCGATCCCAGGTTGTGTCACAACCGGCCATGACTGGGAGTCCCATTGGGCAGCACACAATTGACTCAGTGTCATCGGAGTTAGGGGAGGGTTTGGCCAGGGGGGCTTTACTTGACTCCTCACACTCTAGCGACTCCTTGTGGCGGGCCTGCAGGCTGACTTTGGTCGTCAGATGGACGATGTTTCCTCCGACATATTGATGCAGCTGGCTTCTGGTTTAAGTGGGCGGGTGTTAAGAAGCAGTTTGGCGGGATGTTTAAACCTTCGCCTCTCCCAGGCCTGTTGAGGAATTGCAACGATAAGACAAGATTGTAATTGGATCGCATTTGAATATCATGAAATTGGGAAGAAAAAGGGGGTCAAAAAAAAGAGTTAGTTGAGATTGGTGTGGAACAACTTGACTGGCCTGCACAGACCCCTGACCTCAACCCCATCAAATCAGGTGAGCACAGTGT
This sequence comes from Oncorhynchus keta, assembly GCF_023373465.1. Taxonomy (NCBI): domain Eukaryota; kingdom Metazoa; phylum Chordata; class Actinopteri; order Salmoniformes; family Salmonidae; genus Oncorhynchus; species Oncorhynchus keta. The sequence goes on from NC_068422.1 coordinate 33,738,449, forward strand.
GAAGGGTAAAGCGAGCACGAGACAGACTGTCATTGTTAACCAGATCATTTTCAGACTCTGAAACATTTGGTTAGATGTACCAGGGACGGTAGAGCTCTTTGCAGTGTAAGGAAAGGTTTATCATCACGGCATTGTGTGTTTCTAAAAGAGACACAAACAGAGCTAGAGTTGTTACATGTAGATGACACTCCTAATACACTCTGACACCTTCCACAACACCTATACTATACTCTACTCGGTGAGCCACAAATCAACAGACAGACAATCCGGACCACATCAAAACTTCAAGAGGGACATCAAGCCCATCCTCTTCTTCCAATCAATAGAGAGGATTCTCCATTATTTTGTAGCCATTGGCACCTAGCAGCTGCTATGATCTGAGGTGAGCAGTTTGCATATTTACCTCAGGTGTATAGGTTTGAACATTTGTTCCGCCCCCAGAGGTTAGGAAACGGTGCACATTACCTGTTGATGCGTTGGCTGTGTTTTTTAAAGTTTGTCGAACTTTGGCTAAGCGAACTTTGTTTTTTCTTCTTCTGTGAATGTTTTACCGCTTGCTAAAGTATATGACAGCTATGTAAAACAATAATTTGTGTTATGTTCAACGCTGTTTTGGGAAGTAATCACCGCTGTCTGCAAGGCGCAGCATTGACACACCATGGTTGTGTAAGCCGGGAGAGAGTATGGCTTACCAACTTTAAAAGTCAACTGCCCCTTAGAACCAGCTTATCTGCTTTTAAATGGCCTATGTGGCATCGATATGAGTCAGAAATGAATTATAGTGTCAAAATTGCCGACAAAGTGTAAATAGGATATTTTTTCTAGTTCAAAACTGAGTTTTGTAAGTGAGTTGTCAAGACTTAATGTAGTGTTGGGTATGGATTACATTAATGCCCACTTGCCCAGTGTCCACTAACAAGAGAGAAGCAGCTTTGCTGATTGTGCTTAATCAGCTGCACATGCTCTATCAAATCATAGCAGCCAGACCCTCCAGACAGTGAGAATGCCCTTCCCATTATGCAGGGTTCTCAGAATATGAAATATGAACGACACATTTCATGGGAATTTTGCAAGAACATTTCCATGTTTATATGTTTATTTTATTTTATTTAACCTTTATGTAACTAGGCAAGTCAGTTAATAACAAATTCTTATTTGCAATGACAGCCTACCAAAAGGCAAAAGGCCTCCTGCAGGGACGGGGGCCTGGGATAAAATTAAATTAAAATAAATACAATATAAACATAGGACAAAAACACACATCACAACAAAATAGGTCTCTCTTTATGTAGTGTTGTGTTGTCTAAGACAACAACATAAAACAGCATTGTAGCAACTCAACATAACAACAACATGGTAGCAACACAACATGGTAGCAGCACAAATCAAGGTTCAAACATTATTGGGCACATACTACAACACAAAGGGCAAGAAGTTACAGACAACCATACATGACACAAAACAGCCACAACTGTCAGTAAGAGTGTCCATGATTGAGTATTTGAATGAAGAGATGGAGATAAAACTGTCCAGTGTGAGTGTTTGTTTCAGCTCGTTCCAGTCGCTTTCAGCGAACTGAAAAGAGGAGCTACCCAGGGATGTGTGTGCTTTGAGGACCTTTAACAGAATGTGACTGGCAGAATGTGTGTTGTATGTGAAGGATGAGGGCTCCAGTAGATATCTCAGATAGGGGGGAATAAGGCCTAAGAGGGTTTTATAAATAAGCATCAACCAATGGGTCTTGCGACGAGTATACATAGATGACCAGTTTACAGAGGAGTATAGAGTGCAGTGATGTGTTCTATAAGGAGCATTGGTGGCAAATCTGATGGCCGAATGGTAAAGAACGTCTAGTCACTCGAGAGCACCCTTACCTGCCGATCTATAAATGATGTCTCCCTAATCTAGCATGGGTAGAATGGTCATCTGAATCAGGGTTAGTTTGGCAATTGGGGTGAAAGAGGGTGTAGATTTAACTTTAGCCTACAGCTTTGATATGTGCTGCGAGAAGGACACTGCACCGTCTAGCCATACTCCCAAGTACTTGTATGAGGTGAATACCTCAAGCTCTAAACCCTCAAAAGGTAGTAATAACACCTTTGGGAAGAGGGGCATTCTTCTTACCAAACCACATGACATTTGTTTTGGAGGTGTTCAGAACAAGGTTAATTTCTCTAGGGTAGGGGGCTGCTTTTGGAATTTTGGATGAAAAGCATGCCCAAATGAAACTGCCTTCTACTCAGGCCCAGAAGATAGGATATAAAACACTCTAAAGTTTCCCAAAACTGTTAAAAAATGTCTGAGTATAACAGAACTGATTTGGCAGGCGAAAACCTGAGGAAAATCCATTCAGGAAGTAGGATCTCTTTTTTTGGGTAGTTTTCTATTCAATGCCATTACAGTATCCATTGACTTAGGACTCAAATTGCAGTTCCTATGCCTTCCACTAGATGTCAACAGTCTTTAGAAATTGTTTCAGGCTTGTATTCTGAAAAATGAGGGAGTAACAGCAGTCTGAATGAGTGGACCCTGCCGTGTCACAGAGCTTTTTCATGCGCATGTGCATTTCTTGTTTACCTTTTTATTGACGACGTGATTGTCCGGTTGAAATATTATAGATCATTTAAAACAACCTGAGGATTGAAGATAAACATCGTTTGACATGTTTCTATGAACTTTACGTATACAATGTGGATTTTTTGTCTGATTGTTTTAACTGCGTTTGAGCCTGTGGATTACTGAAGAAAACGCGCTAACAAAACTGAGTTTTTGGATATAAAGAGATTTCATCGAACAAAAGGAACATTTATTGAGTAAATGAATGTCTTCTGATTGCCACCATATGAAGATCATCAAAGGTAAGGAATTAATTGTATCTCTATTTCTGAGTTTTGTAACGCGTCTGCTTGGCTGGTTACTGTTTGTAATAATTTGTCAACTGGGCTATGTTCTGGGCTCGGTATGTTCTGGGCTAGGTATGCTTTCGCCAAAAAGCATTTTATAAATATGACACTGTGGTTCGCTTAACAAGAAGTTAATCTTTAAACCTATGTAAAGTATGTTTTCCTTTCTGAATTTTTATAATGAGCATTTCTGTAATTGAATTTGGCGCTCTGCAATCTTACTGGATGTTGGCCAGATGGGACGCTAGCGAGAAACAATCGTATATTTCCTCATTCACAGTGCAACGGGCTCTAAATGTATCACTAAAATTGTAAAAGCCAAGGGTAGACACCAGCAAAATGAACAACAGCATCATGTGTGTTATTAAATGCCATAAGTAACTAATCAAATAGTTCAACCGCTGATTTTTTTTAAAGTCAGCGACGTATGATGTAGACGAGCAAAGGTCCGGGGAGAGAGAGAAAGTGGCGAGGGTACTTGTACAATAATGGGAGGGACAGACCAGGGCAGAGAGCTCTGGTCAACAGCGCACATGAATCCTTGGTCGGCTGATAACCTGATAGGCCACTCAGCCTATGTTGATATAGGACTAGTTTTACTGTGGATATAGATACTTTTGTACCCGTTTCCTCTAGCATCTTCACAAGATCCTTTGCTGTTGCTCTGGGACTGATTTGCACTTTTCACAACAAAGTACGTTCATCTCTAGGAGACAGAACGCGTCTCCTTCCTGAGTGGTATGACGGCTGCGTGAGACCATGGTGTTTATACTTGCGTACTAAAGGTTGTACTGATGAACGTGGTACCTTCAGGCAATTGGAAATTGCTCCCAGGGATGAACCAGACTTCTGGAGGTCTAAATGTTTTTTTCTGAGTTATTGGATGTTTTTCTTTTAATTTTCCCATGATGTCAAGCAAGGAGGCACTGAGTTTGAAGGTAGGCCTTGAAATACATCCACAGGTACACCTCCAATTTACTCAAATTATGTCAATTAGCCTATCAGAAGCTTCTAAAGCCAGGACATCATTTTCAGGAGTTTTCCAAGCTGTTTTAAGGCACAGTAAACTTAGTGTATGTGCACTTCTGACCCACTGGAATTGTGATACAGTGAAATAGTCTGTCTGTAAACAATTGTTGGAAAATTACTTGTGTCATGATGTCCTAACCGAAACTACAGTTTGTTCACAAGAAATTTGTGGAGTGGTTGAAAAACAAGTTATTAATGACTCCAACCTAAGTGTGTGTAAACTTCCGACTTCAACTGTAGCTAGCTAATGACCTTCTATTCCATGTGAAAAGACGGACAAAGACCTACTAGCTATGTTAGCTAGCTAGCTGGGATTTTCTACAAGGAATCTGCTTCCCTAAAAAAGCTTGACCCAAGTGGGTGTGACACCTACAGTGGGGAGAACAAGTATTTGAAACACTGCCGATTTTGAAGGTTTTCCTACTTACAAAGCATGTACAGGTCTGTCATTTTTATAATTGGTACACTTCAACTGTGAGAAATGGAATCTAAAACAAAAATCCAGAAAATCACATTGTATGATTAAGTAATTCATTTTTATTTTATTGCATAACATAAGTATTTGATACATCAGAAAAGCAGAACTTAGCCTCCTGGGTGGTGCAGTGGTTAAGGGTGCTGTACTGCAGCGCCAGCTGCGCCACCAGAGACTCTGGGTTCACGCCCAGGCTCTGTCGTAACCCGCCGCGACCGGGAGGTCCGCGGGGTGACGCACAAATGGCCTAGTGTCGTCCGGGTTAGGGAGGGTTTGGGATATACTTGTCTCATTCCGCACCAGCGAATCCTGTGGCGGGCCGTGCGCAGTGCGCGCTAACCAAGGTTGCCAGGTGCACGGTGTTTCCTCCGACACATTGGTGCAGATGGCTTCAGGGTTGGATGCGCGCTGTGTTAAGAAGCAGTGCGGTTTGGTTGGGTTGTGTATCGGAGGACTCATGACTTTCAACCTTCGTCTCTCCCGAGCCCGTACGGGAGTTGTAGCGATGAGACAAGATGGTAGCTACTAAAAACAATTGGATACCACGAAATTGGGGAGAAAAAGGGTAAAAAGAAAAGCAGAACTTAATATTTGGTACAGAAACCTTTGTTTGCAATTACAGAGATCATACCTTTCCTGTCGATCTTGACTAGGTTTGCACACACTGCAGCAGGGATTTTGGCCCACTCCTCCATACAGACCTTCTCCAGATCCTTCAGGTTTCGGGGCTGTCGCTGGGCAATACAGACTTTCAGCTCTCTCCAAAGATGTTCTATTGGGTTCAGGTCTGGAGACTGGCTAGGCCACTCCAGGACCTTGAGATGCTTCTTACGGAGCCACTCCTTAGTTGCCCATGCTGTGTGTTTCGGGTCGTTGTCATGCTGGAAAATCCAGCCACGACCCATCTTCAATGCTCTTACTGAGGGAAGTAGGTTGTTGGCCAAGATCTCGCGATACATCCATCCTCCCCACAATACGGTGCAGTCGTCCTATCCCCTTTGCAGAAAAGCATCCCCAAAGAATGATGTTTCCACCCCCATGCTTCACGGTTGGGGTTGTACTCATCCTTCTTCCTCCAAACATGGCGAGTGGAGTTGAGACAAAAATAGACCTTTTTGGTCTAATCAGACCACATGACCTTCTTCCATTCCTCCTCTGGATCCTCCAGATGGTCATTGGCAAACTTCAGACAGGCCTGGACATGCGCTGGCTTGAACAGGGGGACCTTGCGTGCGCTGCAGGATTTTAATCCATGACAACGTAGTGTGTTACTAATGGTTCTTTGAGACTGTGGTCCCAGCTCTCTTCAGGTCGTTGACCAGGTCCTGCCGTGTAGTTCTGGGCTGATCCCTCAACTTCCTCATGATCATTGACGCCCCACGAGGTGAGATCTTGCATGGAGCCCCGGACCGAGGGTGATTGACCGTCATCATGAACTTCTTCCATCTTCTAATAATTGCACCAACAGTTGTTGCCTTCTCACCAAGCTGCTTACCTATTGTCCTGTAACCCATCCCAGCCTTGTGCAGGTCTACAATTTTATCCCTGATGTCCTTACACAGCTCTCTGGTCTTGGCCATTGTGGAGAGGTTGGAGTCTGTTTGATTGAGTGTGTGGACGGGTGTCTTTTATACATGTTACGAATCCCTTTTGGCCCGACAGTCTAGGGGGGATGGTAATGAGACCCGTAACATAACTCATACAAATTCTAATAGTGACAAAGTAAAAGTGAGAACGAAATAACTACGACAACTGAAACCTACCGTCAAACTCAGGGTTTATTAATAAACACACGGTAATGGGGGGAGCAGGAAAAGGGGCTGAGCTGGACCAAAGGAAAGAAACTATAAGTATTCAAAAACACCCCTAAGCTAGACTAGCCTACTTTAACAACAGCTAACTAACTAACCAAAAATACAGTGGGTGTTCCGCCCAGTTCTAACTAGTGTTGACATCGTGTGGAAGCTGTAGGTATTGCAATTTCAGTGAAGGTAGGTAGGTATTTCCATTTTCAGTGATCAGATTTTCCTGCGCTTTTCGATGAAACGCACGTTCTGTTATAGTCACAGCCGTGATTTAACCAGTTTTATAAACGTCTGAGTGTTTTCTATCCACACATACTAATCATATGCATATACTATATTCCTGGCATGAGCAGCAGGGCACTAAAATGTTGCGCGATTTTTAACAGAATGTTCGAAAAAGTAGGGGGTAGGAGTAACAGGTTAATGAGGCAAGGTCTAGATTTTATTCAAATCCAATTTTAGACAACTAATTTAACATTTAATTTTCCCCAAAACATTCTTTGATTTGGATATTTTCCGTACAATGTATAAACATCAAACATATACTAGGAAAACTCTTCCCATTACAATGTTATCGTAATAACGTCATCTATTAACCTTAAATAACAAAACAAAATGACATACATTTTCATATTCCATCTATCGTCATGGCCACCATTGTGGCTGACGGAAACTATTGTTCCAAAGTCCCTTTATTTAATGTTTAATGTTCTGAGGCTGGTTCTCCATAGTAACAGGACAAAGGAATTTGTCTGTGGCCTGAGATTTACCAGGGGTGTGAGGGGTCATAAAACCCCCCACATCTTCAGATCGCAAGATCTCTCCTCTGTTGGGGTTGAGAGATAATCTCCTAGGATTGTGGTCTCCTGTAACCTGACCTGATCAGGACAGTCATGACAGCTGTTAGTACTAACATTCTATGCAGATTTGTATTCCTGCCTGCAGCAGGCCATTCGTAAACATCAGCATGACTTGGATTCAATTCAGAAATCACTTAGTGTATTAGTCACTTAGTGTATTAGTGTATTAAATTCATTAAAACCAAGCTCATGCTGTTCTCTAGGTCCCGAAATGTTGACACTGAGGACCTACAGATGGAGCCCAAATTGATTTAGTTTCTCAATATAAGTATCTGGGTTTCTATGATTGATTACAAGTTGTCCTTTGCAACACATATAGAAAATCTGACGAAGAAGCTTAGAACCAAGATTAAAATATAATCAAAAAAATCATGCCTCGGTATTGAGTATAGGAGAAACATTGTTCAAATAACGCTTCTCCCTGTATTGGATTTTGGTGATATTGTTTACATGCATGTAGCAACCTTTGTTTCAAAACTCTTGGACGCATTCTACCATTCCGTAATACTGTGACAAATCACAGGACAAAGCAATCTTACAGAAACTGCCTGAATATGTAACTTCATTATTAACTTCTTGCGTCGAGCCATCCCGGATCCGGGATCGTGACTACAGCCTCAATCCCATTACCATAACGCAACGTTAACTATTCATGAAAATCGCAAATTAAATGAAATCAATATGCTAGCTCTCAAGCTTAGCCTTTTGTTAACAACACTGTAATCTCAGATTTTCAAAATATGCTTCTCAACCATAGCAAAACAAGCATTTGTGTAACAGCATTGATAGCTAACGTAGCATTTAGCGTTAGCATTCAGCGTTAGCTTTCAGCAGGCAACATTTTCACAAAAACCAGAAAAGCATTCAAATAAAATAATTTACCTTTGAAGAACTTCGGATGTTTTCAATGAGGAGACTCTCAGTTAGATAGCAAATGATCAGTTGTTCCTGAAAGATTATTTGTTTAGGACAAATCGCTCCGTTTTCTGCGTCACGTTTAGCTACGAAAAAAACCTGTATCCAGGATTGTGTAAATCTATCCGCAAGCTCATTAGCATAACGCAACGTTAACTATTCATGAAAATCGCAAATGAAATGAAATAAATCTATTTGCTCTCAAGCTTAGCCTTTTGTTAACAACACTGTCATCTCAGATGTTCAAAATATGCTTTTGAACAATAGCTAAACAAGCATTTGTGTAACAGTATTGAAAGCCTAGCATATGATTATGCCTGGCATTCAGCATGCAACATTTTCACAAAATCCAGAAAAGCATTCAAATAAAATAATTTACCTTTGAAGAACTTCAGATGTTTTCAATGAGGAGACTCAGTTAGATAGCAAATGTTCCGTTTTTACAAAAATATTATTTGTGTTGACAAATCGCTCTGTTTTCTTCATCATGTTTGGGTAAGAAAACAAACTAAAATTAAGTCATTAAAACGCGAACTCTTTTCCAAATTAACTCCATAATATCAACATAAACATGGCAAACGATGTTTAGAATCAATCCTCAAGGTGTTTTTCACATATCTATCGATGATAAATCCTTCGTGGCAGTTGACTTTCTCCTCTGAAGAAATGGAACGCGCATGGACCAAGAGATTACGCAATAATTTCGACACAGGACACCGGGCGGACACCTGGTAAATGTAATCTCTTAAGGTCAATCTTCCAATGATATGCCTACAAATACGTCACAATGCTGCAGACACCTTGGGGAAATGACAGAAAGGGCAGGCTCATTCCTGGCGCATTCACAGCCATATAAGGAGACATTGGAACACAGCGCCTTCAGAATCTGGGGCATTTCCTGTATGAAACTTCATTTTGGTTTCGCCTGTAGCATTAGTTCTGGGGCACTCACAGATAATATCTTTGCAGTTTTGGAAACGTCAGAGTTTTTTCTTTCCAAGGCTGTCAATTACATGCATAGTCGAGCATCTTTTCGTGACAAAATATCTTGTTTAAAACGGGATCGTTTTTTATCCAAAAATTAATTAACTTCTATCTCGTTAATTAAGTTAAGAATCATAAGTTACCAAACCTGTTCTTGGGAATGGATAACATTTGAGATCCCTGCAGTCTCCGCAGATTTGGGGAAATCTGCTGTTTTTTTTTTATTTCTATTGTATTTATTTTATTTTTTTCCCTAATTTGTGAAACAGTCTGCAGAGTTTACTGCAGTTACATTTGCTGGTGCCACTCAGGCAAATTATTGATTGAGGACCTCTATGTGTCACACCCTGACCATAGTTTGCTTTGTATTGTTTCTATGTTTTGTTTGGTCAGGGTGTGATCTGAGTGGGCATTCTATGTTGGATATCTTGTTTGTCTATTTCTATGTCTGGCCTAATATGGTTCTCAATCAGAGGCAGGTGTTAGTCATTGTCTCTGATTGGGAACCATATTTAGGTAGCCTGTTTGGTGTTGGGTTTTGGGGGTGATTGTTCCTGTCTCTGTGTTTTGCACTAGATAGGGCTGTTTTTGGTTTTCCACGTTTATTGTTTTGTAGTGTTCGTGTTTATCTTTTTTTATTAAACATGAATCAATATAACCACGCTGCGTTTTGGTCCGCCTCTACTTCACCACAGGAATACCGTTACACTATGTAGTTGAATGTGATTTATTATTTATTTTGTCAGTGTGCTGAATTGTTTTAGACACATATACAGTATGATTTATTGTAATGAATACATGGCTCTCTTGTAAAATATGTTTTATCCCAATTTGAGATGGAGGCAGGGTTAGTGTTTTTCCTGGTAATAAAGGTCATGGTGATCTATTTCTGTCTAACTACTTCCTTTTTTTTAGCTGTTGGTCGCCAGTATTATTAGCTTGCAATTTCATTTGTGTGATGTACTGTGTGTGTAAAATATATAGATGGATGGATAGATCTCTATTTCAGGACCAGTCAAGTTTGGACACCTACTCGTTCCAGGGTTATTCTTAATTTCTACTATTTTCTACGTTGTAGAATAATAGTGAAGACATCAAAACTCTGAAGTAACACATATGGAATCCTGTAGCAACCAAAAAAAGTGTTAAAAAAATCAAAATATATTTGAGATTCTTCAGTGTAACCTCCCTTTTGCCTTGATGACAACTTTACACACTCTTGGCATTCTCTCAACCAGATTCACGAGGCCACCTGGAAGGCATTTCAATTAACAGTTGTGCCTTAAGTTAATTTGTGGAATGTATTTCCTTCTTAATTAGTTTGAGCCAATCAGTTGTGTTGTGACAAGGTAGGGGGGTATACAGAATAGAGCCCTATTTGGTAACAGACCATGTCCATATTATGGCAAGAACAGCTCAAATAAGCAAAAAGAAATGATAGTCCATTAATTTAAGATATGAAGGTCAGTCAATCAGGAACATTTCAAGAACTTTGAAAATTTCTTCAGTGCAGTTGCAAAAACCATCAAGCGTTATGATGAAACTGACTCTCATGAAGACCACCATAGGAAAGTATAACCAAGAGTTACCTCTGCTACAGAGGAGAAGTTCATTAGAATACCTGCACATACGATTGCAGCCCAAATAAATGCTTCACAGAGTTCAAGTAACACACATCTCAACATCAACTGTTCAGAGGAGACTGCGTGAATCAGTCCTTCATGGTCGAATTGCTCAAAGAAACCACTACTAAAGGACACCGATAATAATGAGACTTGCTTGGGCCAAGAAACACAAGCAAATGACCTTAGACTGGTGGAAATCTTTACTTTGGTCTGATGGTTCCAAACTCCGTTTCTTTTGTGAAATGCAGGGTAGGCAAACAGGTCTCCCGCATGTTTGGTTCCCACCGTGAAACATGGAAGAGGAGGTGTGATGTATGGGAGTGATTTTTCTGGTGACACTGTCTGAGATTTATTTCGAATTCAAGGCACACTTAACCTGAATGTCTACCACAGTATTCTGCAGTGATATGCCATCCCATCTGGTTTGCACTTAGTCCCACTATCATTTGTTTTTCAACAGGAAAATGACCCAGCACACCTCCAGGCTGTGTAAGGGCTATTTGACCAAGACGGAGAACGATGGAGTGCTGCTTCAGATGACCTGATCTCCACAATCCCCCAACCTCAACCTCAACCCAATTGAGATGGTTTGGGATTAGTTGGACCACAGAGTGAAGGAAACGCCTCCAAGTGCTTAGCATATGTGGGAACTCCTTCAAGAATATGAAATATATTTAGATTTGTTTAACACTTTTGGTTACTACATTATTTCATAGTTTTGGGGTCTTCACTATGATTCTACAATGTAGATAATAGTAATGAGTGGGTGTGTCAACTTTTGACTGGTACTGTATTTCTGTTTCTTTTATATATATTTTTTGTAAACAGATCATATGTATGTTGGGCCAATACATGGATTACCTAGGCTAAACATTCAGGCACTTTGGGGAGGTTGAAAAAACACTTGGATATCCCCTGTATGTCCCCCAACGCCACCACAGTGTTTGAGAGAGCTTGGTGAGCAATAATTTTGAGGCACATCCAGTGTGTTACAAAAGTGCAATTACCACATCCAGACACTTTGGAGAAGTTAACCCTGGATACCCCATACCACAATTTACGAGTGAGGTTGATATGGTAGAATTTTTTTAATGTATTTTTTTTATACTGAACAAATAGAATTTAGGAAATGCAAATATGTAATGGCACTGGAATTGTCTAATTTGGAGTGGTTTAGGGACAATTTTGGGTGTGTCTATTTAGGCGGAAATCTAAATTTAGACATTACAGTTGTGGCCAAAAGTTTTGAGAATGACATATATTAAATTCCACAAAGTTTGCAGCTTCCGTGTCTTTAGATATTTTTGTCAGATGTTACTATGGAATACTGAAGTATAATTACAAGCATTTCATAAGTGTTAAAGGGTTTTATTGACAATTACATGAAGTTGATGCAAAGAGTCTATTTGCAGTGTTGACCCTTCTTTTTCAAGACCTTTGCAATCCGCCCTGGCATGCTGTCAATTAACTTCTGGGCCACATCTTGACTGATAGCATACCATTCTTGCATAGTCAATGCTTGGAGTTTGTCAGAATTTGTGGGTTTTTGTTTGTCCACCCGCCTCTTGAGGATTGACCACAAGTTCTCAATGAGATTAAGGTCTGTGGAGTTTCCTTGCCATGGACCCAAAATCTTGATGTTTTGTTCCCCGAGCCACTTAGTTGTCACTTTTCCCTTATGGCAAGGTGCTGCATCATGCTGGAAAAGGCATTGTTCGTCACCAAACTGTTCCTGGATGGTTGGGAGAAGTTGCTCTCGGAGGATGTGTTGGTACCATTCTTTATTCATGGCTGTGTTCTTAGGCAAAATTGTGAGTGAGCCAACTCCCTTGGCTGAGAAGCAACCCCACACATGAATGGTCTCAGGATGCTTTACTGTTGGCATGATACAGGACTGATGGTAGCGCTCACCTTGTCTTCTCTGGACAAGCTTTTTTCCGGATGCCCCAAACAATCGGAAAGTGGATTCATCACAGAAAATGACTTTACCCCAGTCCTCAGTCCAATCCCTGTACCTTTTGCAGAATACCAGTCTGTCCCTGATGTTTTTCCTGGAAAGAAGTGGCTTCTTTGCTGCCCTTGTCACCAGGCTATCCTCTAAAGGTCTTCGACTCACTGTGTGTTCAGATGCACTCACACCTGCCTGCTGCCATTCTTGAGCAAGCTCTGTACTGGTGGTGCCCCGATCCCGCAACTGAATCAACTTTAGGAGACGGTCCTGGCACTTGCTGGACTTTCTTGCGTGCCCTGAACTCTTCTTCAAAACAGTTGAACTGCTCTCCTTGAAGTTCTTGATGATCCCATAAATGGTTGAATTAGGTGCAATCTTACTGACAGCAATATCCTTTCCTGTGAAGCCCTTTTTGTGCAAAGCAATGATGATGGCACGTGTTTCCTTGCAGGTAACCATGATTGACAGAGGAAGAACAATGATTCCAAGCACCACCCTCCTTTTGAAGCTTCCACTCGGTTATTCGAACTCAATCAGCATGACAGAGTGATCTCCAGCCTTGTCCTCGTCAACACTCACACCTGTGTTAGCCTCAAATGTAAAGTCATGGCCCAAAGTTGAGAATGACACAAATAGCTACCCCCCTTACTTTTTTCAATTTCTGCCTGAAGACATACCCAAATCTAACTGCCTGTAGCTCAGGCCCAGAACCAAGGATATGCATATTCTTAGTTTTATTTGAAACAAACTTCAGAGTGTTTTCTAAATGTGAATTGAATGTAGGAGAATATAACACAATAGATCTGGATTAGATAATACAATGACAAAGACTGTACGTTTTTTCTTTTTGTTGTTGTATCATCATCTTTAAAATGAATGAAACAAACATTCAGATAGGATGATGGGGACAATTTCAGTGAAAAATATAAGAGGGTGACAGTACTTGTGCGAAGTTTCATAATGATAACTTCCAAAATGAGTGTGCTACCTGACCTTTATCATGAAGTCACCCAGGTGTCCCACACAAGTAGCCCAAATGTACCCAAGTGGCCAAATTGGTGAAGTAATACATTTTGAATGGAATAACTATATACAAAATACCAAAATGATATTCGAACACCAAAAAAAAAAAAAAAAAAACATGTATACATTTACAAAATAACACTTTCAATATTTGGAAGACCCTCATTCCTCTACACAATATTGTACTGCTGATGCCAGGTGCCATAGCAGTCTCTTTCTGCTATGAAACAGAGGGTCACCAAGCATGTGGTGCAGGTGATGGGGGACTTCATTTTGCAAAGAACACAGCGACGCCTCCATGCTGTGCCCTTTTGGCCCTGAGGCACATCCATGCCTGCAGAAATACATGTGGGCAGATGAACACCACTTGTGGCAGGAGCAGAAGAGACAGAGGTAGAGGGGCCAGAATGTGGTGCTGTAGCCAGCAAGCTCCTTGATGAGCAGCTCTCTGAAGGCTAGCTGTGAGATGGGGGGCTTGCCACAGCTCTTAGCCATTTCCTTGTGTAGGATGAATGCATTCACCACAGCAATGTCGATGAAATGATAGAAGGTCTTGTACCATTTCATCATCTTATGGAGAACATTGTAATAGCCTATCAGCACATCTGACAGGTCCACACCTCCATTGCTGTTGTTGTAGTCCTTTATTGCAGTTGGAATGGGGACATTTCTTGCGGTCCATGCCCCAGTAGCGCTGAGACAACAGGTGTCCGGCTGGATGAACCAGCTTCAGTGGGGGATGGACACCTTGGCACTGGGGCCTCCCATTCGGAGTCAGTGTCACTGTGAAAAAATGTTCAGTTAGAATAGTTTCACATACATTAAAAATCCTACAATGTGATTTTCTGGATTTTTTTCTCATTTTCTCTGTCATAGTTGAAGTGTAACTATGATGAAAATTACAGGCTTCTCTCATCTTAAGTGGGAGAACTTGCACAATTGGTGGCTGACTAAATACTTTTTTGCCCCACTGTATATAGAGTACAGGGAACATAAGGTTGAATATATTATACATATATGAATATATGAATATATTGAATCTCATTTATATTATGACAGACCAGCTAGATCTACTGTCTATTTTATAATTATGACATTTCAGCTAGATCTACTGTCTCTATTACATTATGACAGACCAGCTAGATCTATTGTCTTTATTATGTAACAACAGACCAGCTGTATCTACTGTCTCCATTTCACTTTGGCCATTGTTGTGGGCCTGCCCTCCCCTCAACAGCCTCAAATAGGCTATTTCATGTGGGGTGGGGTAGGGCGGCAGACACACGCATCTCGGCCATGCTCCCTCTAATCCACAATATGTGTATATACAGTATATACACACACAAACATAGGCTATGGGTCACATACATACATACAAACACACCCCCACCCACAATGTATAGCCAACGAGTACTTTACACACTTCATAACATTTTTATATATTGCTACTAAAATGTTAAAAAATCACGAATAATATTTGATATTATTCATTTCAAACAACGGCATTCGCATGAGAAGAACTTACCAGTCCAAAACGATGTCCTCTCCGTTCAAACAATATTCTTCCATTTGGTAATCACTAAATGAATCGTCCTCCAACAATCTTTCTCTCACTTTCCCGATCAATTTCTTCTAAAACGATGTGTACATCTGTATATCTAGACTTAGATTTAGCTTTTCCTGACTTAGTTGCCATACTGATTGATATATAAATAGCTGAAGATGCGCTTCACCAAATAGTGCTGTGCGTAACATGCGCTCCTTCCAGTATGAATCTTGACCCTCTTTACGCCGGAGTTTATTACATGGGTTGGTCTTCAACACATAACCATTACATATTGCCGTTTACCTCAGCTCATTGGCTATCTACCCAGCTAGATTTCAAGATGATAAGTGGTCATTGGGTTAAAATAGTCAATCAACGAAACAGCGGTCATATCATTGGTGCACAATGATGTCATTACTTGTTGTCTTCAAATCGGTTTCTTTCAGTCAATACGTCCCGCGAAATGACCCATCAAGTTTGGTTGTGTTACAAACAAACCAGTTCATGGTTTCATTGCAAAACATGACTGGAAAAGTCACGTTTAGTGTGTGTATTTACATCGAATGTGTCGTCAAATTGAATTAGACGGAATTCACGACATGTGAGACCCTTGTATTTTCATGAATGTTTAATATGACTATGTAGCGATCACCGTATGTTGTCAAATTTAATCCCGCTAACTGGTTCGGTGCACGGAGAGGCTAAACATAACAATGTGAATGCAAATGGGGGAAGTGAACTGACAAGAGTTGAGTCCTCATCCAAAGGCAAGGGCAGTGTGAATACGAAGGGAACTGAGTTATTTAGCTTTTTTTAACCCCGGAGTTCACTTTTTAAAGATTTCTGATTGGTTATTTTAAAGATGACTATGTGAAAACACTCTAAGTAACAGTGCAGTGTTTAAGGTAGGCTTAGATTTCTTTTTTTAGTATTGACAAGTTCTGTACCCTGTAGCTGTACTGCATTTTGTGTGGTGCAAATGTGATCTCGTCAGAAATGTTTTACTAGAGCACTAAAGGGGACCTGCCTGCTTGCTTTATTGAAGGGCTAGGCCAAGCTGTTTTCTATGTGCTGGGAGCCAGTGGTGTACGGCCAGTATCCAGCAGCGTCTCTAACTCACAGTAAAAGTCAAGGAAAAGAGGAGCCACACAGCAGGTCTACGTTTTAGACCCCCTGCTGTCCCTCCCTCAGTATCATTGAGTCAGTCCTGCAATAGCTGTGTGCTCCCTAATTAGCCTCTCTGTGAAGGTGCATATTGCTCTGCTTTGAAACAGAATGTATCATGGTTCCCTGCGCATTAAGCTGACAAATGGAGGGCAGTCTGGTGCCAGTGTCGCACTTGCATGGCTGCGCAATAATGTTGTCAGTCAGTCAATGGCAGCTATTCAATATATGCAGTATTCTGATCAATAGGAAAAAATATATAGTATACCTGATACCCAAACATGATTGTGACCAAAAAATACTGTATTCAAGTCATGACTAAGAAATGTAGCACTGTACTAATCCTCAACCTTTACTTGTCAACACATTTGATATAGCACCAAACTATTCCAACAACTATTTATATTTCCTTGAAAGCACAGTCAGAATAACACAGATGGGTCTGCCTTATTACCTATGACACATTCTGTTGTTGACAGAAGAAACAGATGCTTGACAAATGCCATTGTTTTGTGAGGAGTGTGTGAATTGCAGTGGATGAGACAGCATTACAACACTTTAAAACAGGCTTATGAGGTTGCTTGACTGGCTCATTCAAGTCACTTTTCATGTGAGTGGGTAAGCATTCAACATGCAGATCTGTAGAATATGATGCCAATTGTAATAAACCTGCCAAAGCTGGTGCGAGATCATCATTCATCTTTGAGAGCCGTGAACCAGGATCATCTGTTGGGTGGGAGTCCTGGTGTAGAAATAAAGCGACACATAGAGAGCGAACAACAGAACGAGAAAGAGGGTTGTGGGAGATGTGCAATTAAGTTTCCCTCACCACCAGGAGTTGGAACAATTATTATTTATTTTTTTCAATTTTCTGTTCCACTGTTCAGACCAGCAATATAAAGATCTGAACCGTTTCAAGCCCCTAAAAAGTACTGGTTTATATCATTCCTTTTTAAACCTCTGAAATTATATTTTTCTTTACATTTAGCTAAACTTTAAATTACTTCACCAATCATTCAATAGCAGCTTGCTATGGAGCGAGCAAGCTTGTAGCTCAGTGAGTTGTTTACATGCATGATGGAAAGACAACTTTCAGGCGCGAGATGTAACTAAAATTGTATGGGTGGGGAAAGCGCAAGAGAGGGTGGAGGATGAGGCTTGGCTTGAAGCGCTGGGCATCTTGTGATGACATGCATTATCTGAATTAGACCAACAGAATTATATCTGCGGAGAAGCTTCTATGGAGGAACTTTGAATGTCTTTGAACATCAGAGTTGATTTGCGTTGGACCAGATAAGCTAGATAAGTCAAATCAAATGTTATTTGTCAAAGGCGCCGAATAGAACAGGTGTAGTAGACCTGACAGTGAAATGCTTACTTACAAGCCCTTATTAACCAACAATGAGTTTTAAGAAAATACAAACAAAAAAAGTAATAGATAAGATTAACAAATAATTATTGAGCAGCAGTAAATAACAAAAGCGGTGCTATATACAGGGGGTACCGGTACAGAGTCAATGTGCGGGAGCACCTGTGTTGAGGTAATTGAGGTAACAAGCTTGTGAGTGCAGAGCGACATCAGATTTTTTTTTACATATATTTTATTTTACAAATGTTTCATTTTTAACATGGCAAGTCAATTCTTATTTACAATGACGGCCTACCAAAAGGCAAAGGCCTCCTGCGGGGACGTGGGCTGGGATTAAAATAAAAACACACATCACAACAAGAGAGACACACCACAACACTACATAAAGAGAGACCTAAGAAAGCAGCACATGACAACACAGCATGGAAGCAACACAACATGACAGCAACGGGGAAGCAACACAACATGGAAGCAACTCAAAACATGGTATAAACTTTATTGGGTACAGAGAACAGCACAAAGGGCAAGAAGGTAGAGGCAACAATGCATCACGCAAAGCACCCACAACTGTCAGTAAGAGTGTCCATGATTGAGTCTTTGAATGAGGAGATGGAGCTAAAACTGACCAGTTTGAGTGTTGTTGTTTTTTTTTTGGGGGGTTGTAGCTCGTTCCAGTCTCTAGCTGCAGCGAATTGAAAAGAGGAGTGACCCAGGGATGTGTGTGCTTTGCAGACCTTTAACAGAATGTGACTGGCAGAACGGGTGTTTATATGTGGAGGATGAGGGCTGCAGTAGGTATCTCAAAAGGCCTAAGAGGTTTTTACCTTTTTTGTAGTTCATAAATCCAATGTAAAAAGTGAAAGCTATAGTATCCCAAACTGTCATTGAAAAAGTGAATACATTCTCCTCTAATTATACATTTCTCCCTATCTTCTGAATCATGCTTATAATGTCAGTAGGCCACAGCTATGCTTCGGAGGGGGAGGGGCGGGTAGCCTACACCCACAAACACTGGAAAATATTTTCAGCTGGCAGGCAGATGCTGAAAGACGTTTCTGATTGACAGAGGGACGGCTTTGCATAGACACTTTGTTGTGCATTTCTTATGGGACTGGAAGAAAATGCCTGGAATGTAAAAAGTTATTAACCGGTTCCCATGCTCTTTAAATAACGGTTCTGTTCCCGGAACAGTAAACATCACTTTCGTTCCAAGTTCTGATTCTGTACCTTGAAAAATGTCATTATTTTTCTGTTTTTTGGGTCTGTTTTCTGAACTGGTTCTATCCCCTACTTGCCACCAAGTGGCTTGTTAATCAAGTGGAGATAAATATTACACCAAATTGTCTCCATTCATTCCACAAAATAAATTATTTCCAAGGCACATTTTCCCTCTTTTTCCTCCCAGCTAAGGGGAGAATATAAATAGCTGCCTTTTTTAATAAGTGGCTCTAATTCAGATGAATGGAGGTGGCAAACCAAGTGCAAACCCCCCTGCCACCCTCATAGGTAACAGACATTCAGGCCCAGAGACAGTCTCTCAATCCCAATGACAATCCATCAACAGGGGCAGGCTCTGTTTATCAACTTAGGCCTCCTACTGCTTCTTCCACCTCCACCCGTTCAACACTCACACATCGCAGTCTCTCTTTTACTGGGCACAAGGATAACAGCTCCTTTTGTTTCCAGCAAAATGATGCACTGAGCCCAAGGTGAGAGAGGCTGTGAGTTTACAGCAGCAGACCACCAGTTGTCATTAGCTACTGTGGTTGAGCGCTATCAAGGCCCTGTGTGGGTCAGAGGGCAAAATGTCAGTTGTGCTGCTTTCTGGAACACAGAGCGTCATAAGTGAGGTTAATGCTAGAGATGGATGGTCAGAGAGGCTATAAACTGGTAGGTAATAGCTTTCAGATAGTAATGATGATATTGGTGCTAGACACAGTCGATTGTCTTGTTATAGCAGTGAGATACATTGTAATTACAATAACTTCATAACCTATTGTCATTCTGGTGAACACGTTAATACAAGTTGCATCTCTGATCTTTGACCTTTAGGGTTCCAGCAGGTTTACCTCCATCTCCCCTGCCCTATCTGTGCAAACACAGACGAGACAGACCGTATGAAGGATAGCTCCTCTGTACATACCCAGCCATTACCTGTGTCTTAAGATGTCTCAAGACGTGTGAGTGAGTATTCTTACATGATGAGGCAGCACTTGGCTCCTGTCTCTGATGGCAAGAGCAGGTGCAGGCACAGCAAGTGCAGCATGATTCTGTCCCAGCGGACCCTGTGTAAACATTATTTGTCACAACTTTGAACGCCCGCTTTAGAGAGACTTTCTTGAAAAATATGCCAAAACGAATTTATTTACTGACCTCTCACTATCCGACCCTGTTCTCTCCCAAAACTGCTAATAGCTGGCAACACCAGCTCATTACCACCAGCCCTGGAGGTGGTACTAGCAGTGTTTGGCTCGATGACAGACCTCACAGGAAGTTTTAATGTTACAAAGAATGAACAAATGTACAATATTTGAATACAATATAAGTGTTGGTGTTAATGCTGCATATGTTACAAATTATATGCAGATTTCACTTCATTTTCTTCATCAACATTGTCACTGTAAAGTCTTGGTCTCTGCTTCTTGCTGTTAAATGTATTGTTTTGATATTTAATATTACCCGCAATAATTATTGGTGAATTATCTATTTTTATCTATGAGGTATTGGTGAATTATAAGTTCTAAGCCACAAGAGAGTATTTCTGGTGAATTGTTTGTTCTGGAACAAATCCGTTAGCTGGTAGCAAAAAGTTGGTCACAGTAACATTAGCTGGATAGCAAATGCTTATTTATTTTATTCTTTATTAATTATCATGACGTTTTTGGTAATTAGCTTACTGCATTGAATTGGGTGGTTATGTAGATTGTCATGAGCTGAATTCGTGTCCATGATTGAGACGGAACCCCTGTCGCAAACCTATTAAACCGGCCAAGAGAGTCCTCTCTGACACAACTCTAAATGGTAAGGGAAAAAGGACTGATTAAGGTTAGCTAGCCAGCTGTCAAGCAGTGTTTTAGTACTCCAGAGCATTCTCGGTCTTGAGACCACATATTGAGTGACACATTTGTGCTCGGTCTTGACTCGGTCTCGGACAGTGAGGACTTAAGCATTGTTGTAGACTTAGACATCACATTTTTGTCTTTTTTTTCTATAAAAAGTGTGATTTTGAGAGTAAAAATCCCAAAACATTCCTTCGCTAGCAGGCCTATTGGGAACTTTTTGTCAACATTTGAGTATACCCACTTCTCCAGGCACCACTACATAGAGCCAATGGAAAGACAGCAGTCACACACGACGTGATGTTATGGGATTTTATTTATCTGTTATTTAACCAGGTAATTTTACTGAGAACACATTCTCATTTGCAGCAACAACCTGGGGAATAGTTACAGGGGAGAGGAGGGGGGATTAATGAGCCAATTGTAAACTGGGGATTATTAGGTGACTGTGATGGTTTGAGGGCCAGATTGGGAATTTAGCCAGGACACCAGGGTTAACACCCCTATTCTTACAATAAATGCCATGGGATCTTAAATGACCTCAGGGAGTCAGGACACCTGTTTAACATCCCATCTAAAAGACTGCACCCTACACAGGGTAGTGTCTTTGAGATATTGTTTTTAGACCAGAGAAAAGATTGCCTCCTACTGGCCCTCCAACACCACTTCAAGCAGCATCTGATCTCCCATCCAGGGACTGACCAGGACCAACACTGCTTAGCTTCCAGAAGCAAGCCAGCATTGGTATGCAGGGTGATATGCTGCTGGCACAAATAAGCAGTCCATCAACACGGACACGGTCCCAATCATACGAATAAGAAAACACAACCATTAAGCATTTCCCAATTGAAATGGACAACTATTACTTCCCATTGCAAAAAAAACATTTCACATTTAACACACAAAGTAACCGGTGACCTGAAGTCTAAAGTGGAACTGACAGTGTTTAACTATGTTGCAGATATGAAACAGACAATCATAATATCAGTACAAAATAGCAAATTCCAGTTTATGTAACAAATCCAACTTTATAAGAATTAAAAAATATATATTCTATTTGACTTATGTTCCATGACACACACTAAGGCATTGTTGGCAGAATAGATTTAATAAATATAATTCACCAATACATTTCTTGATAGTCCAAAACATATTGCTATCAGGTTGTCAATCACAGCTGCCCTGGTACAATGTTTGCTGCCTCCATTTGGGATGGACTGTTTCAGTTTCAATGACTCAATATTTTAGACAAAAACGGACAAATGTAACAGACTGTGAATACATTCAAACTAGCAAAAGCAATGATCACAAATCGGTCATGATGTGGCTAAAAGGCTAGCATATCTATTTATGTAGCAAGCAAAAAAACACAGAGCCTAACGTAATGCCAGTGGAGGAGTGGGTGAGTGACTGACTTTTTCCCCTCATATTGTTTTTAGGCGGCTATACACAGCTAGAGATGCAGGTGTGATTTGGTTAGCTAGCAAGAACTTGAACGACTGCTATCCAGTTAGCATATTTCTTGCGTTCATAAATTCACTCTGGCTATCTACTCCGATTTCAGAGCACACTAGTCTGAGTGTGCCAGAGCGCAGAAGAAATAATGAATGTATGAACACACAACACCTGCTAAATATGACTGTCCACTGTTGTTCATTTTGTATATCAACAATATTGGGGATCTTATTGAAAGAGTGGATGTTAATTTTTATGCAGATGATACTGTTCTTTATTCAAGTGGTAGTAGTTTCTTTAGCTTTCGAAAATGCCCAAAGAGCATTTAACATACAACAGAATCTGTATGATTTAAAGGTGGTTCTAAATTCGGGTAAAACAAAATGCATGGTATTTTCAAATGCCAGGCATGTTACTTATCATGTCATTGCCACATTGGCTGGACATACTATAGAGCAAGTTAAAGTGTACAAATACTTGGGTGTGTGGGTTGATGATAAGCTGAGCTTCACTGTGCATATAGAGAACTTGATAAGGAAGCTCAACCTGTTATGGCTGCATCCCTTTGTTCTCAATTTCCGCCTGAAGACATACCCAAGGATATGCATATTCTTGGTATCATTTGAATGGAAACATTCTGAAGTTTGTGGAAGTGTTAATTGAATGTAGGAGAATATAACACAGATCTGGTGGAAGAAAAGAGAAAGAAAGAGCATACATTTTCTGTTTTTTATTGTTGTAGTATCATCTTTCACATGTACTAGAATAGACACACAGTCAGATAGGATGCTGGAGATAATTTTGATGCATAACACAAGAGGGGAACTGTAGGTGTGCAAAGGTTCAGACTGATACCTTCAGGAATGGGTGAGCTACATGACATTTAGCATGAAGTCACCCAGGTGTCCCACACAAGTTGCCCAAATGTACCCAAATGGCCAAGTAGAAAATAAATATTTTTTAAAAACAGTACACCCTTTGGAAGTCCTCGTCACAATATTTTGCTGCCTGTGCCATGTCCCAAAACAGTCTCTTTCTGATATAAAGCAGAGGCAAACTGAAAAAGTGGTGCAGTTCATGCGACACAGAACACAACGACACCTCCATGCTGTGCCCTTTTGGCCCTGAGGCACAGTCATGCCTGCAGTAATGAACTGTGGCATATGAACACCACTGGGGGCACAGGTAGAGCGGGCAGCTTGGCACCGGGGGCTCCCAGTCGGAGTCGCTATCACTGTGAAAGAAAACATTTAAAGAACATTTGTATTGTATGAGCCTTTTATCATCACATAAAATGAACAGATATGTATTGTATAGAGCAGAGGGAACAGTCACTAAGGTGAAGTGCCGTTCCACACACACCCAAACAAACCAACACACACACACAAGCAAACCACACATTTCATTGCAATTTTTTTTTTTTATGTATATATATATATATATTTATTTATATTTCATAAAACGGCATTAGCACTTACCCGTCCAGAAGTAAGTCCTGTCCTTGCAGAAACTCAGTTCCTGTTTGAATCTTAACACTCAAAGATTCCTCAAACAAAAAATCTGTCTCACTTTCACTTTTTCACTTTCACTTTAGACTTTGACTTCGCTTTTCCTGATTTATTCGCCATGATGTCTTCAATGAAATCGTTGAAAATACAACTTTCCGAAATACAGCTGTGAGTAACAAGCCTCACAGCAACTCCTCTGATCGTCAAGGCGAGAATGGAGTTCATTACGCATGTAATATCAAACAAGGAATGGTGCTCCAACCCAAAACCATTACATACTGGCGTTTACCTCAGCTCATTGGCTATCTACCCAGCTAGATTTCAAGAAGATCATTAGGCAGAAATACAGTCCATCAACTAAGCTTTGCTAAAATTATTGGTGCGCCAGGTAGTCATTGCTCGTTGTCTTCAAATCTGTTCACTTCGGTCAATACACCCCTCAAAAAAAACAATGATGTTTCGCTGTGTTGCAAACATCCAGAGGAATGCACTAAAAACAACCATGACTAGATAAACAATGTTTTACCGTGTGTAATTGCGTTGAATGCTCCGTAAAAAATTGATAGAGATGGAATTTACGTCACAAACAGGTTACAACATGTTTTGATTTAAGCTATAAAAATAGATTTTATCAAAGAACTTAATTTGATCACTGGGACCCTCAGGAAGAGAAATAAGAGCAAGATATCAGAATGTAAGTCGTAATTTCACAGATGTGAATGTGTAGAAACTGTCATGGCGGAAAATGTTTCTGTTGTTGATTGCTCTTCTCAAACAAAAGCATGGTATTTGTTCTCTGTAATAGCTATTTTAAATTGGAAAACGTAGTTTGATTTAAGATTCTAATCTTTTGAAGGGTGTAAGACACTTGCATTTTCAAGAATGTTTAATGTTACGACATTGTATTTTTAGTTGTCATTCTGAAATTTCCCCTGATGTTGATCCCTGTACGGAGATAGCAGCCATAACAGGTTCTTAAGAGCATGAGGGTGATAGTTCATAGTGGGATTTCCTTTATGGTCCATCGAGGTATTTAAAACCGTATTATAATCTCCCACCATAATAATAGTCTTGTATTGCTTGTAGGTTTGAAAAATTATTATATGTATTTACAAAGAATCATGGATCATCATAATTTGGGCCGTATAGATTAATGAGCTATATCTGTTTAAGGTCAAATAACATACTTAAAATCATCCATCTATCTTGCGGATCCCAGTCCTCTTTCCACACAGCTTCATCTAAAATTTTTGAACGAGTTTCCTTTATTATATTCTTTGTCTTTTAGCCAATTAAATACTGATTGTATTTTCTTATTATCTGCTAGATCATTACAATTATAGCTGTCTATACTTATTTCACCATTTACCATAACGAGATACAAGTTTAAATTATATTTATCATAATGTGTTTGTAAACTTACCATTATAAAGTGCCATATTAATTGAGTGTCCATATACAGTGCCTTTGGAAAGTATTCAGACCCCTTTACTTTTCCACATTTTGTTATGTTATAGCCTTACTCCATGTCCTATTAGAAAAAATAATAATCCTCAGCAATCTACACACAATACCCCATAATGACAAAGCAAAAATAGTTTTTTTGACATTTTTGCAAATTTATTAAAGATAACAAAATGTCTGGAACCAACATGACACTGAACAGCATCTACTCTCCAAGCCATAAGACTGCTAAACAAGACTACTAAATAGCTAATCAAATGTCTACCTAGACTACCTGCAATTACCCTTTTTGCACCAACTCTCTTGCACTGACAGTGACAGTGTACACACACTGGACACACACTCACACCTACTTACACTGACACCCCAACACACACACACAAACTGCATATGCCCGCACACAACATGCTCACACATGGATTTTGACACCACACACGCACACACTCTCACCACATACAGTACGTAAAAGGAAAATATTCAGACCACTTCCCTTTTTCCACATTTTGTTACATTAAAGCCTTGTTCTAAACGGGATGAAATTAAAATTGTTCCTCATCAATCGACACGCAACCCCATAATGACGAAGTGAAAAGAGGACATTTTTGCAAATTTCTCTTTAAAAAAACAAAAACAGAAATACCTTATTTGTCGTTCTGCCCCTGAACAGGCAGTTTAACCCACTGTTCATAGGCTGTCATTGAAAATAAGAATTTGTTCTTAACTGACGTGCCTAGTTAAATAAAGGTTAAAAAAATAAATAAAAAATCAAATAGAACATTTGCTTAAGTATTCAGACCCTTTGCTATGACACTCTAAATTGAGCTCAGTTGCATCCTGTCTCCATTGATCATCATTGAGATATTTCTACAACTTGTGTTAAATTTAAATGGACATGATTTGGAAAGGCACACCACCTGTCTATATAAGGTCCCACAGTTGACAGTGCATGTCAGAGAAAAAACCAAGCCAAGAGGTTGAAGGAAAGTCCATAGAGCTCTGAGACAGGATTGTGTCGAGGTACAGATCTGGGGAGGGGTAACAAAACATTTCTGCAGCATTGAAGGTCCCCAAGAACACAGTGGCCATCATTCTTAAATGGAAGAAGTTTGGAACTACCAAGACTCCTCCTAGAGCTGGCCGCCCGGTCAAACTGCGCAATCGAGGGAGAAAGGCCTTGGTCAGGGAGGTGACCAAGAACCCGAGAGTTCCTCTGTGGACATGGGACAATCTTCCAGAACAACAACCATCTCTGCACCACTCCACCAATCAGGCCTTTTATCATAGAGTGGCCAGACGGAAGCCACTCCTCAGTAAAAGGCATATGACAGCCCGCTTGGAGTTTGCCAAAAGGCGCCTAAAGACTCTCAGACCATGAGAAACCAGATTCTCTGATCTGATGAAACCAAGATTGAACTCTTTGGCTTGAATGCCAAGCATTACATCTGGAGGAAACCTGGCACCATCCCTACGATGAAGCATGGGGGTGGCAGCATCATGCTGTGGGGTGTTTTTCAGCGGCAGGGACTGATAGACTAGTCAGAATTGAGACAAAGGTGAATGGAGCAAAGTACAGAGAGATTCTTGATGAAAACCTGCTCCAGAGCGCTCAGGACCTCAGACTGGGGCAAAGGTTCATCTTCCAACAGGACAATGACCCTAAGCACACAGCAGCCAATATAACGCAGGAGTGGCTTCAGGACAAGTCTCTGAATGTCCTTGAGTGGCCCAGCCAGAGCCAGACTTGAATCCGATCTAACATCTCAGGAGAGACCTGAAAATAGCTGTGCAGCGACGCTCCCCATCCAACCTGACAGAGCTTGAGAGGATCTGCAGAGAAGAATGGGAGAAACTCACCAAATACAGGTGTGCCAATCTTGTAGTGTTTATACCCCAAGAAGACTTGAGGCTGTAATTGCTGCCAAAGGTGCTTCAACAGATCACTTCTGTTCACCCGGATACCTTGGCCCCCGAAACACCAGGACCCATCCTTCGAAAAGACCATACAGTGCCACCCACAGAACAGAAGCAGATCAACAGTCAAAAGCATTTCCAGCACCCTCACCTTGATTAGTTTTATATATAGTTATCAAAACATGTCACAAATCACGAATAGTATGCGTAATAATGTAGGAAGTTCATGCAAATGATTGTTACCTTTTACCAGTATTGCCATTACAAAGATTACATGTTTGGCAAGCAATTATTATTTTAGCAAACAAACATTATGATTCATCCTATACTGTCCTTAACATCATGACCCCATAGCAACAGATGTGGGATACATACACACATATAGTACACATACTCATACACACTCAACCCCTTTCCCCCACAAACAACCACAAGCTCAGATGTTCAACAGTTGTTCCATCCCCGAACCCAACTCAAGAAAGGACTTGATGTGTGAATGTATATACAGTTGTAGTTGTTTGAGAAGGCATGAGAAATGTAGCTAAAAATGTGCAAAAATTTGGTAATGTAATTAACCAATGTCAAATCCTAGCTGTTGGAGATCAGGTACACCCCCTTCCCCTGAAACACACACACGCTGGTCCCCCGACCATTTTCCCAAGCAACTCTGTGCAGTCTTTTGATCATACCATTCCAATAGGGCCACAGTCATTTGCCCCCTCTCTGATTGTCTGAATGTAACCCCCTCCGCATGGGTAACTGCAGCTAGTGTTGCCAGCACTGTCACTACCTGGGTGGGGGTACAATTGTACAATGTTGTCATTGTTCTCATTGGCAGCTTTTAAGAACTCCTTGTATATCATGCTCACCCATCAAGGGGCTTGGCTTTGTAGGACCAACTCTGCCAGGCAGGCTCAGACTCTTGAGAGGGCGGTGCTGCTTTAGTGGGTCTCTGACTGCATTTATCTTTCTGTTTTGGCTGCGTATAGGCTACTTACAGTAAGCCCATCAAACATATAAGGACTTCTCCTTAGTGTATGGGTCTTGCAGGTGGGTGTCTATGGTATAGGGTTTGGGCACTGTTCCATCATGATAGGACAATAAATAACTCAACTATATTTATCATTTATTTTAAAATGTATATCCCATATCTGCACAAAATTGAACGCTCTCTCTCTCTCTCTCTCGCAACCTCTGCTTGCAGACACAAATGGGCTCTGGCATTAACAACAATTTTCCTTTTTCACTCACTTAACTTCACACTTTCCAATCACAAAAACGCACACCTCACCTTCCATCACAATACACCTGCGCATACCCACATACTGTGCTTTCTGTGTCCTCGGTTTTCTGTGTTTTTATCCCGATTGTGAGTACATTTATGTTCCAGTTCCTTATATTTAAAGATGTAGTATTTAGCTTATTATCCTTTCTTCTAATGATTGTCAATTTATGAAATACTATAAATGTTACCTGATGAAACTGCTGTACAATATGATCTTGTTGCCATCTAATGCACATTCAGATGTCATAAATCAACAAAGAGCTCTCCATGTCCTATGACCTCTCCATGTCCTATGACCTCTCCATGTCCTATGACCTCTCCATGTCCTATGCTGTGCCCTGATTTTATTACTGTTGATGATATATAGAAATGTGCAAGTACACCCTGGCCCATCTACTGTTGCTAGCCCCAATTCTGACTTGTGCTCTGATATCTGCTTCACTGATTTCTGCTCTTGTAAAAGCCTGGGTTTTCTGCATGTTAACACGAGAAGCTTATTACCTAAAATAGATCAATTTAAATCCAGATGTGTTGGTCATTACTGAGATGTGGTTAAGGAAGAGTGTTTTGAATACTGATGTTAACCTTTCAGATTATAACCTTTTTCAGCAAGACATAGCTTCCGAAGGCTAGGGAGTGGCAATATTTACCAAGGATCACCTTTAGTGCTCGGTTGTCTCCACCAAGTTTGTCCCCAAACAATTTGATTTGCTGGTTTTAAGTATTAAACTTTCAAATAGCTTTTTGTTGACTTTTGCTGGGTGCTGTCGTCCTCCATCAGCACCAGCCTGTACCCTACCTGCCCTAAGCTCTCTCCTGGCCACTTACACTAAGTCTGAATTTGTCCTGCTAGGTGACCAAAACTGGTTAAACCACCTGACAAAGTCCTGAAGCAAAGGGACTCCCTAAATCCTTATCAAATTATTACCAATCCCACAAGGAATGACTCCAAACACCCGAAAAAGGCTACTCTCCTCGACGTTATCCTGACAAATAATCCTGACAGGTATCAGTCAGGTATAGGCCTGTTTCTATTTTGCCCTGTTTATCAACTGACTGGCTTTCTTGATGTCTATAGTATTCTCTCTGGTATGCAATCTGGTTTCTGCTCAAGTTATGGATGTGTCACTACAACCTTACAGGTCCTCAATGATATCTGATATCACCATTGCCCTTGATTCTAAGAAATGTTGTGCTGCTATTTTTATTAACTTGGCCAAAGCTTTTGATATGGTAGACCATTCCATTATTTTGGGCCGGCTAAGGAGTATTGGTGTCTCTGAGGGGTCTTTGGCCTGATTTGCTAACTACCTCTCTCAAAGAGTGCAGTTTATAAAGTCAGAAAATCTGCTGTCTCAGCAACTGCCTGTCACCAAGGGAGTACACCAAGGCCCGATCCTAGGCCCCACACTCTTTTCAATTTACATCAACAACATAGCTCAAGCAGTTGGAAACTCTCACCCATTTACAGTGGGGCAAAAAAGTATTTAGTCAGCCACCAATTGTGCAAGTTCTCCCACTTAAAAGATGAGAGAGGCCTGTAATTTTTATCATAGGTACACTTCAACTATGACAGACAAAATGAGAGAAAAAAAATCCAGAAAATCACATTGTAGGATTTTTAAAGAATTCATTTGCAAATTATGGTGGAAAACAAGTTTTTGGTCATTAACAAAAGTTTATCTCAATACTTTGTTATATATCCTTTGTTGGCAATGACAGAGGTCAAACGTTTTCTGTAAGTCTTCACAAGGTTTTCACACACTGTTGCTGATATTTTGGCCCATTCCTCCATGCAGATCTCCTCTAGAGCAGTGATGTTTTGGGGCTGTTGCTGGGCAACACGGACTTTCAACTCCCTCCAAAGATGTTCTATGGGGTTGAGATCTGGAGACTGGCTAGGCCACTCCAGGACCTTGAAATGCTTCTTACGAAGCCACTCCTTCCTTGCCCGGGCGGTGTGTTTGGGATCATTGTCATGCTGAAAGACACAGCCACGTTTCATCTTCAATGCCCTTGCTGATGGAAAGGGGTTTTTACTCAAAATCTCACAATACATGGCCCCATTCATTCTTTCCTTTACACGGATCAGTCGTCAATCAGTGGTCCCTTTGCAGAAAAACAGCCCAAAGCATGATGTTTCCACCCCCATGCTTCACAGTAGGTATGGTGTTCTTTGGATGCAACCCAGCATTCTTTGTCCTCCTAACACGAAGAGTTGAGTTTTTACCAAAAAGTTATATTTTGGTTTCATCTGACCATATGACATTCTCCCAATCTTCTTCTGGATCATCCAAATGCTCTCTAGCAAACTTCAGACGAGCCTGGACATGTACTGGCTTAAGCAGGGGGACACGTCTGGCACTGCAGGATTTGAGTCCCTGGCGGCGTAGTGTGTTACTGATGGTAGGCTTTGTTACTTTGGTCCCAGCTCTCTGCAGGTCATTCACTAGGTCCCCCCGTGTGGTTCTGGGATTTTTGCTCACCGTTCTTGTGATGATTTTGACTCCACGGGGTGAGATCTTGCGTGGAGCCCCAGATCGAGGGAGATTATCAGTGGTCTTGTATGTCTTCCAACACGCTTTCTCTACCCTTAACCTTGTTCTGAATACCTCCAAAACCAAGGTCATATGGTTTGGTAAGAAGAATGCCCCTCTCCCCACAGGTGTGATTACTAACTCTGAGGGTTTAGAGCTTGAGGTATTCACTTCATACAAGTACTTGGGAGTATGGCTAGACGGTACACTGTCCTTCTCCCAGCACAGGCTAAAGTTTAATCTAGACATGGTTTCCTCTATCGTAATCGCTCCTCTTTCACCCCAGCTGCCAAACTAATCCAGATTCAGATGACCACCCTACACATGCTAGATTAGAGACATCATTTATAGATATAGCAGGTAAGGGTGCTCTCGAGCGGCTAGATTTTCCATTTGGCCATCAGATTTGCCACCAATGCTTATTTATAAAACCCTCTTAAAACTCCCCTTATCTGAGATATCTACTGCAGCCCTCATCCACATATAACACCCGTTCTGCCAGTCACATTCTGTTAAAGATCCCCAAAGCGCACACATCCCTGGGTCGCTCCTCTTTTCAGTTCGCTGCGACTAGTGACTGAAATGAGCTGCAACAAACACTCAAACTGGACAGTTTTATCTCAATCTCTTCAAAGACTCAATCATGGACACTTTTACTGACAGTTGTGGCAGTTGTGATGTATTATTGTCTCTACCTTTGTGCCTTTTGTGCTGTTGTCTGTGCCCGATAATGTCTGTGCCTTGTTTTGTGCTGCTACCATGTTGTTGTCATGTGTTGCTGCCTTGCTATGTTGTCTTAGATCTCTCCATGATATATATATATATATATATATATATATATATATATATATATATATATATATATATCCCAGGTCCCATCCCCGCAGGAGGCATTTTGCCTTTTGGTAGGTAAATAAGAATTTGTTCTTAACTAACTTTGTCAAATACTAATTATTTACTACATTCCCTATCTTGAATGGTGTAGTAGTAGTTTATTTCTTTATCAATTGTTGTATTTTATTTTCTTTACCATGGATAGTTTTGGGTGGTCCATTATTTGACTCCTCTATGGGAACTTATTTAGAATAGCCGTGGAGTAGTCTTGGTGTCTCGGATCATTTGGTTATCAATATAGAGTTTATAGACAACGAGAAGCTACACATTTCCCTTTTAATCTATTCTCCTTGAAGAGTGGGTACAGAACTTTCTGCTGTTCTGCAATTGTCTTCGGGAACTGATCATTCACGCATATTTTCGTGCCAACGAGTCTTTTACCCAGGCTTTTAACCATTATTTTATCTTTAAAGAATGTAAATTTGGCAACGATTGGGCGCTCATTGTGTCGACAACATCACCTGGGATCTGTAACTATGTAAGAAGGACTTATTTCACCAAAATTTCAGGATTTTCACCTTTTTTGCTTTGATACCATTAAGTACCAGATTGTTTCTTATAGATCTAGACTGTATGTCAAGTAACACTTCTCTCAGAAACATGTTCTGCTTTTTAAGTTAATTAACGTCCGTTTCCATCTCATTAACTGTCCCTTTTAGCTTATTTGTTTCCTTCTCCATTGTCTTAGCTTTATTGTCACTCATCTCGAGACTTGCCTTCAACTTCTTTATATCTTTACTGACTAATTCAAGAATGCCCAGTTTATCATTTATCAACTTCAACAGATCAGTTTCCACCCTTACCATTCCGGGTGGTGAAAAGCATAAATCGTCTGTGTCTGTGGAGGAGTCACGTTTTCTTTTGGGGATTGGATTTTCATGTTTACTCTCTGTCATGTTTAGTTGATGTTTGTTTTGGTAATATTGTTTGATACGTTTCTCTAGTCTTATAATTTGTTTTGTGTTGTTATCCAGTATGTGGAGTGCAGTGATAATATTTAGTCAAACTTACAGATCTTAAATATTATGTGTTTATCTTGAGGCGATCTGCACCACTGTGTTCAGTCTGCCATTTTGCCTAGGGGTCTTTATTTTGTCTTTATTTTCTGAAGAGCAAATATATACACACACACACACACACACACACACTTGTGCACACATAGGAGATCCCTGTACTGGGATTAAATTACATCTTTCACCCCTACAGTTGATACTGCAATCTCAGAAGAGATAGTATTTCCTCTCTCCCAGACCTACATTATGAAAACATAAAACACTGGTTTTAGGCCAAGTTGAGAAGCCCAGATGAGCCACTCTGGGTGGCTAACATCCTTTCACATTAAAAGCCAGTTGATACATATATAATCTAAGGAGTTTTTATTCACATAAGCAGTGGTGGAAAAAGTACCCAATTGTCATGAGTAAAAGTAAATGTAAATTTACTTAAGTAAAAGTGAAAGTCACCCAGTAAAGTAAAAGGAAAACTATAAATCATTTCAAATTCCTTATATTAAGCAAATAAGACTGCACAATTGGATAGTTTTTTAAATGTATTTACGGATTGCCAAGGAGACTCTCCAACACTCAGACAAAATTTACAAATTAAGCATTTGTGTTTAGTGAGTCTGTCAGATCAGAGTCAGTAGGGATGACCAGGGATGCTCTCTTGATAAGTGAGTGAATTGGACCATTTTCCTGTCCTGCTAAGGATTAAAAATATATTTTTTTTTTGTGTCAAGGAAAATGTATGGAATGAAAAGTACATTCTTTTCTTCAGGAATGTAGTGGAGTAAAAGTAAAATCTGTCAAAAATATAAATAGTAAAGTACAGATGCCACAAAAAACGACTTAAGTAATACTTTAACTTGTTAGGGCAAGGGTCCTTTTTTCTCAATTTCCGCCTGACTGACATGCCCAAAGTAAAGCCAGGATATGCATATAATTGGTACCATTGGAAAGAAGAACCTTTGAAGTTTGTAAGTGTTAAAATAATGTAGAAGACTATAACACAAGAAAAACCAACCTGAATTTTTCTTTGTTTTTGAGAGCCCATGTTCTTCCAATGGAACGTATAGGGAAAATAATGAAATCTAGCTCCCAGTATGCAATTGCTATGGCTTCCACTGGGTAGTAGTCTTTATTCAAGGTTTCAGGCTTGTTTCTTCCAAAACGAGTAAGAAATATGAGTTTTACTACAGGGTCACAGACTTGGAAATTCGTGTATGCGTGAGCGATGAAGAGGACACGCACCCACTAATATTCCTACTGAACATACTTCATTCCGTATGAAATATTATTGTTTGATTACATTGTAGGGTATCTGAGGATTAACTAGAAACGTATTTTGACTTGTTGGAATAAAGTTTAGGGGTAGGTTTTTTGATTCCTATCTTGGCATGTTGAACGAGTGGATTACTCAAATAGATGACGCCAACTAAACTGACTTTTTGGGATATAAAGAAGGATTTTATCTAACAAAACGACACAACATGTTATAGCTGGGACCCTTTTGGATGACAAATTGGAGGATGATTTTCAAAAACAAAGTGAATATTTAATCATTATTTGTGAATTTATGAAACGTGTGCCTGTGGAAAAACATTTTGATGTGGGGCGCCGTCCTCAAACAATCGCATGGCATGCTTTCGCTGTAATAGCTACTGTAAATCGGCCAGTGCAGTTAGATTAACACAAATTGAAGCTTTTAACCGATATAAGACACTTGTATGTACCTAAATGTTTAATATCCATAATTCTTATGATTATTCATTTGAATTGTGCACCCTCCAGTTTCACCAGAAGTTGCCAGCGGGACAGCTATTTATACCACTGCACATAGGCCTACAGTGGCTGCATTTTCAACACAAGTATTATTACAATAGCTGCATCCTCAGTGTGTACATTTCCAGTACATCTGCCTTTGAAAAGGGCAAGGGTGACACATCTCTGATGTTAAACCTATTTTATATTACTGATACATCAGCCAAGCAGATGATTACCCTCAATGTACAGTTCTCTGTTCCATTAGTCTGCAACGAGCCATTTATATACATTAAAGTTTCAAATGCAGGCATTTTTATCTCAATATCAAATTATTTCTGGTTAACAATTAAGTACCTTACTGTGTTTGTTTTCAATTAAAATGGTCGAAAAGAAAGAAAAATAGCTTCTTAGCAAAGAGCAATTTCTCGAGCAAGAATTTTGCAATCACTGTCTGTGAGTGGTCTGAGTTGGCAGGGTAAAAATAAAAACTAGCTGAGAGGTTTGAAACTCTCTTTCCTGTTGGTCTATTAACAAAGTTATCACTTGGTGATGTCATCCCATCAAAACATGTCTTTTCAAACAGCTCTTACACTAAACGGGCATTATCATAATTTTCACTAGTTCACAGTATTATTGCAACCTCATATTGTGGAAATATATATAAAACACATGGAATCTAGTTTTAGACTGCACTTGGCCTTTAAGGTTAAAAACACACCAGTCATGTAACTCTTTTGTTGTTGGGTCATTTCATTCACCAATGTTGGCTTAGTCTTTAGGGTGTAAGAATAGAACATGTGGAACATTATAACAATGTTCTTAAAGTAATGACGTCATCACTTTTTTTTTATCCCCACATATTGGGTCTGTACAAGCCATTGACAGGGCCTGGATTAGACATACAATTATGTCATGCCCTGTCAATGGTTTGTTATAAAAGGCTTGCCTGGAAGAACAGTTACAGGATCATACTACAATGAATCATGTATATTGTGACTGCAATACAGTATATGAAAACATACAGGATGTATAGCAGCATTTCACTGTATGTTGCTTAGCCAGGCCCTATGCAGGACTAGCCAAATGGAGACGTTTGTATCTTGTGACATTACCAGGTCCTGTCAGAGAATACAGTATGACCAGTGTATCTGTGTCTAGAGATAGTAAGTCTCGTGTCTATAACGAATTAGAAATAGCCTGATGTATGCAGGTGTTTTAAAAGTGGGCCTTTGTGACAACACTCCCAGCATACAATCCATTATCATACTCACTGAAATGCAAAGGTCACAGGACTGCAGCGCTCAAAGATTTATCAGGGTGTCACCAAGACCAGATAAGGTGTGACGATCCCTGACCCCTGGGAAAGAGGTCAAACTGATATGACAAGGGTGGGCAACCCACCTCAACTACCATCCCGTGTGTGTGTGCATGCGTGCGTGCGTGAATTTGGGGGTGATTCCATTTGATTAATTGCTTGTTTATCTTATATCTGAGGGCAACAGATGTGGCATCCTTGAAAGACTAACCTAAGCAGAGTGCAGCATGAAAGAGAGTCCCTTGTTGAGTACAGATGTTTCAGAGTTCTATGGCTCTCCCCTCACATCAAAGCGGCCTGTCTTTTGCACTCCAGGCTTCTTTAATTATTACACACTTTAATCACACACCCTGCTATCAGATTAAGGTTCTCTGCAAAGATAAACAGCAGTCACCTTTTCCTCTTTCGTAATCTTGGTTTTTTAATCAGTGGCTTCCATGTAAAGTGCATATCAGTAACATGTCAACACATTCATGGACAGCCACACATGTACCAAATGAATGCATTGTCTAAATTATATTTTTCCTCATGGTTAAGGACATTTTACATCAGTCAGGAAGACGAACCCATGTGGAGTACAGCAGACACATGATTTATTCATTCTGAAGACGACAAGGAAGTAAAGGATTTGTAAAGGATTTAATTTGCATTACATTTTAATTATGAAAGTCCATAAAACTATCAAAATCATAACTTTTAATAAGATACAATATTCACCATACTTACAAATCTTCAAGTGCAAATGCTACTTTTTCTTGTAACAACAAATTCCTATTTTCAAGTTATGGTGAGAACTATTTATAAATGCCTTTAAAAATGGTTTATTACTGAACATCATTGTAAAGTGTTACCTTATCGGGTAGTGAAGATAATAAGTTTGGTTAGGGAATACAAATCAAAATAAAAACAGTTTTATGTGTTACCCCAGTGCCACTTCTAGAACCTGCCTCTGGGCTGTTTTGGTCTCCCACAGAGCAACATTTTAACAAAGGCTGTACTTTTGAAACAATTCATATTTCTCCTTTGATACACTGACTCACAACTTAATGTAAGTCGCTCTGTATAAGTGTCTGCTAAATGACAAAAATGTCAAATGTTAATGTAAATAATCCACCCTTTTACATGGATTTGAACACATCAAAAAAAGCTTGACCAAAGTCCAGTGCCTTCGGAAAGTATTCAGACCCTTTGAATTTTTCCGCAAAAATATCCAGCCTTAATCTAAAATTGATGAAAACATTCTAATCAACCTACACACAATACTCTCTAATGCAAACATATAAAAAAACGACTAATTTAACATGTACATAAGTATTCAGACCCTCTACTCAGTACTTTGTTAACTTCTTAAGGAAGTAGCAGAATGCAGTTCCCTGGCAGGAACATCACTCAGCGGAGTTTCAGAGCAGGTTAATTAAAGGTAGTGAATTAGTGATTTTTCGGCGAAAGCATGAGAAGCTATTATCTGATAGCATGTAACACCCCAAAAGACCCGCAGGGAACATAAACAAAATAATTAGCATAGTCGGCGCTACACAAACCGCACAAATAAAATATAAAACATTCATTACCTTTGACCATCTTCTTTGTTGGCACTCCTAGATGTCCCATAATCACTATTGGGTCTTTTTTTCGATTAAATCGGTCCATATATAGCCTAGATATCGATCTATGTAGACTGTGTGATCAACGAAAAAATAGCGTTTTTTAACGTAACGTCATTTTTTTTTTATTAAAAAAGTCGACGATAAACTTTCACAAAACACTTCGAAATACTTTTGTAATGCAACTTTAGGTATTAGTAAACGTTAATAAGCGATCAAATTCATCACGAGGCGAATTATATTCTATAGCTGTGCGTCTGGAAATAATGTCCGGGTAAATCTCAACCAAAATATCCGGTCGGAGACCGGAAGAACTGCTCTGCCCTGTGTCTGTTTGACCAAGAAAAAAATAGTAGGCAAATGACAAGATTGTTGACATCGTGTGGAAGCTGTAGGTATTGCAACCTCGGCTCCATTTAATGGGGGTCACTTTTAACAATTGGTTGAAGTTGCGCATGGATATATTTTTCCATTTTCAGTGATCAGATTTTCCTGCACTTTTCGATGAAACGCACGTTCTGTTATAGTCACAGCCGTGATTTAACCAGTTTTAGAAACGTGAGTGTTTTCTATCCACACATACTAATCATATGCATATACTATATTCCTGGCATGAGTAGCAGGGCGCTGAAATGTTGCGCGATTTTTAACAAAAAGCTGCGAAAATTCACTTCCTTAAGAGAGGCCTGATTGGTGGAGAGCTGCAGAGATGGTTGCCCTTCTGGAAGGTTCTCCCATCTCCACCGAGGAACTCTAGAGCACTGTCAGAGTGACAATCAGGTTCTTGTTCACCTCCCTGACTAAGGCCCTTCTCCCCTAATTCCTCAGTTTGGCCGGGCGGCCAGCTCCAAGAAGAGTCTTGGTGGTTCCAAACTTCTTCCATTTAAGAATGGTGGAAACCACTGTGTTCTCTGGGAAGTTTTTTGGTACCCTTCCCCCAGATTAGTGCCTCGACACTATCCTGTCTCGGACCTCTACGGACAATTCCTTCGACCTCATGACTTGGTTTTTGCTCTGACAAGCACTGTCAACGTGCGCTGTCAACTGTGGGACCTTATATAGACAGGTGTGTGCCTTTCCAAGTCATGTCCAATGAATTGAATTTACCACAGGTGGACAATCAAGTTGTAGAAACATCAAGAATCATCAATGGAAATAGAATGCACCTGAGCTCAATTTCGAGTGTCGTAGCAAAGAGTCTGAATACTCATGTAAATAATGTATTTCTAAAAACCTGTTTTCGCTTTGTCATTATGAGGTATTGTGTGGATTAATTAGGAAAAAATTACATTTCATCCATTTTAGAATAAGGCTGTAGCGTACATAACAAAATGTGGAAAAAGTCAAGGGGTCTGAATACTTTCCGAATGCACTGTATGTGCACTTGACTTGCCCCAGTGTGTTGTTAATTAGGTCAGATGAGGCTGTGTTCTCTGCTGTCAGTCCTTCTTCCTGGCTTGGTTACCAACTCAACTCACTGTGGACAGGCAAAGCACAGCGGACATCACACAGAGCCCTGGGAAACGCCAATTCCCTCAGTTTAACTCCTTATGTGGGGTTGTTTGGGGTCAAGAAATCCTCTCTAGACTGCATCCTAGAACACAAACTGACAAGTTTAAGACATGCTGACAGCACGAGTGGAAGGAGATAGGAATGGTTGGCATTCGGGGGTGAAACAACCTAGAGCTGTTTCACTGTGGAGAAAGTTGATGCACTGATCTGAAGTGACAATGTTAGTCTCTACGGCCATGAGTGGGAGTGGACCCCCATCAGGATATACTGTCTACTTTATGGGGAGAATGGGTTAGTGCTCGGGTTGGGGGGGGGGCTTATTCCTGACTCATTCTGCTCCCACAGGACTGTGGAGGGATTTGAGCGCTCTTTGTTTGCCTCAGTGCTTATGCCTCAAATTAGCCAGCCACGCATCTGGGAAAAACCAGCAAGACTCTGAGCTACTACTGTAATGCATGGCATGACTTCTTGCTTCTTCAACAATGCCACCAACTCTCTCAAGAGTTTTAACAATAATTTTTACCTTGCATTAGCATACATAAACCTTGGGTTTTTCCAATGAATGACAAATACTTTTGTGCCCGAGGATGTCAGCTTGTGGGCTGGAACTGTAAGCAATGAGAACCATGCACTGCAGAGAGAACCTCAAGCCAAAGGAAAAGAGAAGTTCTGCATAAGAATCAGGAAACCTAACTGTGTTGGTATGTATTCAGCTTGCTAGGGGCCCTTGGGGAACACACAGACGCTGACCAGGCACCACCATGCTGTAGTTAACACCCACCAACACTTAAACAACACAATGTAACTCCAAGTCAATCACACTTCTGTGAAATCAAACTATCCACTTAGGAAGCAACACTGATTGACAATACATTTAACATGCTGTTGTGCAAATGGAATAGACAACAGGTGGAAATTATAGGCAATTAGCAAGACACCCCCAATAAAGGAGTGGTTCTGCAGGTGGTGACCACAGACCACTTCTCAGTTCCTATGCTTCCTGGCTGATGTTTTGGTCACTTTTGAATGCTGTCGGTGCTTTCACTCTTGTGGTAGCATGAGACGGAGTCTACAACCCACACAAGTGGCTCAGGTAGTGCAACAACCCAGCAGCAGGACCGCTACCTCTGCCTTTGTGCAAGGAGGAGCAGGAGGAGCACTGCCAGAGCCCTGCAAAATGACCTCCAGCAGGCCACAAATGTGCATGTGTCTGCTCAAACGGTCAGAAACAGACTCCATGAGGGTGGTATGAGGGCCCGACGTCCACAGGTGGGGGTTGTGCTTACAGCCCAACACTGTGCACAATGTTTGGCATTTGCCAGAGAACACCAAGATTGGCAAATTCGCCACTGGCGCCCTGTGCTCTTCAGAGATGAAAGCAGGTTCACACTGAGCACATGTGACAGACGTGACAGAGTCTGGTGACGCCGTGGAGAACGTTCTGCTGCCTGCAACATCCTCCAGCATGACCGGTTTGGCGGTGGGTCAGTCACGGTGTGGGGTGGCATTTCTTTGGGGGGCTGCACAGCCCTCGCCAGAGGTAGCCTGACTGCCATTAGATACCGAGATTAGATACTCAGACCCCTTGTGAGACCATATGCTGGTGCAGTTGCCCCTGGGTTCCTCCTAATGCAAGACAATGCTAGACCTCATGTGGCTGGAGTGTGTCAGCAGTTCCTGCAAGAGGAAGGCATTGATGCTATGGACTGGCCCGCCCGTTCCCCAGACATGAATCCAATTGAGCACATCTGGGACATCATGTCCATCTCCATCCACCAATGCCACGTTGCACCACAGACTGTCCGGGAGTTGGCGGATGCTTTAGTCCAGGTCTGGGAGAAGATCCCTCAGGAGACCATCCGCCACCTCATCAGGAGCATGCCCAGGCGTTGTAGGGAGGTCATACAGGCACGTGGAGGCCACACACACTACTGAGCCTCATTTTGACTTGTTTTAAGGACATTACATCAAAGTTGGATCAGCCTGTAGTGTGGTTTTCCACTTTAATTTTGAGTGTGACTCCAAATCCAGACCTCCATGGGTTGATAAATTTGTTTCCATTGATAATTTTTGTGTGATTTTGTTGCCAGCACATTCAACTAAGTAAATAGTTGAATATTTCATTCATTCAGATCTAGGATGTGTTATTTTAGTGTTCCCTTTAATTTTTTGAGCAGTGTATAACCCGAAAGGACCTCTCATACACGGCTGTCAGATCCACTGTGGGTCCTGATCAAATCGCCCCCTTGAGGCAGAGCCAGTGGCTGCTCTCTGACTATCAGAGACATGGGTAACTGTCAATATTGGAAACACAAACATAAAGTGACTTAATAGGGTGTTGGGCCACCACAAGCTGCTTGAATGCCCCTTGGCATAGATTATACAAGTGTCTGGAACTCATTGGAAGGATGCGACACAATTCTTCCGCGAGAAATTCTATAATTTTGTGTTTTTTTGATGGTGGTGGAAAAATGCCATCTCAGGCACCATTCCAGAATCTCCCATAAGTGTTCAATTGGGTTGCGATCTGGTGACTGAGACGGACATGGCATCTGGTTTACATCGTTTTCATGTTCATCAGACCAATCAGTGACCACCCATGTTCTGTGGATGGGGGCATTGTCATCCACTCCCATCAGGATATAAATGAATCACAATAGATTGAAGGTGATCACTCATAATGGCTGTGTATTTGTTGCCGTTTACCTTTCCCTCTAAGGTGAGTTGAGTGGACCTAAACCATTCCAGGAAAATGGCAACAGAGCTGCCAGAACCATAATTTACTCGTGTTTCCATTATGTTGGTATTTACCTGTATGCTAAACAACACGTAATGTAGCATCAACATGCTCAACATGGGAAAAATATTTTACTCAATAACACAACTCTGGGTAATTTTTTTGTTTCACTGTCTGCTTGGGTGAAATGCCTTGTGTAATTTTGGGAAACAGTGTCTATATAGGAAATGTGTTGGTTGGTGTTTTCCATCAAAATAATGACAAATCAGCATGATAACTGACCTGTGTGACTTTAAAGGCGTAAAGGAGCATGGTATCAATGTCTCACCAATGTTTCAGCCCTATGAGAACAGCTAGCACATAAGAATGCCATATGTGCATCTCCTCCTCCTCCTTACTAAGGACATGGTGAAGAGAAGACTTTATGACCTTCTTCTCTCCGCCTCTGCCCACCTCAGTGCACGGCCTGTCTCTCCGGCTCTGTGATAGTTAGGCACTCTGCGCTCCACCACCGATCCACTTGTCCCACTTCAGCAGGCTAATTCACATCAAACCTTAGTAAAAGCTAATAACGCAGAGGCTTAACGACCATGACCTTTGCCAGAATACCCACAAGGGATCCTATTGACTCTGGGCTACAGTCATAGAGAGTCTCTCGAGCATCAGCTGAGTTGGGAACCTGGCCCACCAAATTGCCCCGGGCTACAGGAAGTGGTTGTGTTTTGATACTGACTAGTCAGCATATCAACCACCCTGACCCAATCAGCATAGGAGGTTTAGGTTCACAGCTCTCTTTCTTTCCACTTTTGCAACAAACTAAGCTGGGCCAACAAACAGGTAGTGATGTTATTCCAATGTTTAACGAAAATACAATGGAAAAACATCACTACCTGTTTGTTGGCAAATCTTAGTTTGGTACAAAACTGTGAACCTGAATCTTCTATGCTGATTGAGTCAAGGTGGTTGAGGCACTAAAACAGCATATCCCTACTGAAGCCTTCATTTCACACTCGCGTTCACGCCTTTGTTTCCCGTGCTGTTCAATTCCCTGTTGAATTCCCTAATCTTACAGGCCCTTGCATCACCTTAAGCACATGTGGAGGGTGGCCTAATGCCAGCACTGCAAAATAAAAGAGAAGGAGAGGCGTGATGAAGAAAGGGGGAAGGAAAATCCTGAAGGATAATCCTGTTAGCAAACTAATCACTGTGCCCAGAAACCACACGGGGAGAGTGTCTAGGGATGTCACGCACCTCTGCTACCAGGGAGGAACCTGCCGTGGCAGCAAGCTCAACATTTAAGAACAGCAAGAGGGGACGTTATCAGACAGCAGGATGGGAGTCCATTACACATAATCAGCCAAGACCGTTGAAGAGTGTTTTCCTGACGAGAAGAGTGCAGAGAGCAGGGCTTGACTGCAGGGTTCTGGCTCCAGTGCCAACACACCACCAAGAGATGCCTTACCACAGGTGAATCACTTCTTGTCCTTTGACTTTCAATGATACCTCTATGTCAAGTCAAACATAACTGAAATGTACAGAGTATTACATCAGCATGGGCAGGTTAACAGGCAAACTAGTGTGCCCATCAAGGGGATTACAAATAATAGAATAATTTAGTTGTAATTATTTTTTGTTGATCATTAGAGATTTCACTGTGGTAAAGTTCTCTCTCATTTGTCACCCTATGTGACTGCCTAGAGTTGTTTAAAGGGGAAATAAGCAGTTGCTACATCCATTTTTGGACAATTTAATTAAAGATATGTACCCATTGTTTCTTGAAGAATAAAATGTATTAATGTCTCATGGATCTTAGTTCAACTGCCTTGTTTGTAAACAAAGTAAATGTAAACAAACAAAGACTATCGCCTCAAAACATGGCTAAAACTATCATTTTTATATTGTGAATGGTGAGTCCTTGCATCCATAATTCTGTCTATTAACTTGAGTGGTTACATTTCTCCAACCCCATCCCTTAGCGGTTTACCGAAACGGGTTGAGAGGACGCTTTGCTATTGTTTTTACTGCTGATTGTCCCTTTAATTGGAGGGCAGCTAGACAGAGTTTCCTAGAACGAAATAACCTTACATCAGCAGCTCTATAAAAATGGAACTGTACATATCCTTTATGGTAAGCCTCTTTCCCTTAAATGATCAACTACTCCTTTGTTCCTACTGTATCCTTTAGAGCTGCGCACACCAAGGACAACCATGGTGGACACCTCAATGGTGTTTACGTTAAACTTCAAAGTTATTCAAAAAGGAGAATATTATTTAAATAAATGAATACATCAAGTATTCTATACAACTGTCTTGGGAGCTGTATACAACAGATGATTTCATTCATATTTCATGCCCTTGCCATATGCTTACCATATATTTCCTATTACACATTTTAGCAAACATAACACATTATGTCCTTTTGAAGCAATCAATCGTATGTTTCAATACAAAATAAAAAGAGAGACAGTTCAACAAGACAGCTAATGCAAAGGGATATGATTCACACCTGACCACAGAGTCTATTTCCTTCCGTATTCTGATTCCCTATCACTTATGATCTGAGCAGGTGTAATCGGCACTAAAAAGTAGAACCTTTGTTAGTTGAATTGTATTTTATTTCACCTTTATTTAACCAGGTAGGCTAGTTGAGAACAAGTTCTCATTTACAACTGCGACCTGGCTAAGATAAAGCATAGCAGTGTGAACAGACAGCAACACAGAGTTAAACATGGAGTAAACAATAAAAAAGTCAATAACACAGTAGAATTTATTTTTCCATTAAAAAAAGAGTCTATATACATTGTGTG
The DNA here is from genome assembly GCF_023373465.1 of Oncorhynchus keta. Classification (NCBI taxonomy): domain Eukaryota; kingdom Metazoa; phylum Chordata; class Actinopteri; order Salmoniformes; family Salmonidae; genus Oncorhynchus; species Oncorhynchus keta. The sequence goes on from NC_068422.1 coordinate 33,782,947, forward strand.
CAAAAGGCATGAGGAGGTAGTCGAATAATTACAATTTAGCAGATTAACACTGGAGTGATAAATGATCAGATGGTCATGTGCAGGTAGAGATACTGGTGTGCAAAAGAGCAGAAAAGTAAATAAATAAAAACAGTATGGGGATGAGGTAGGTAAATTGGGTGGGCTATTTACCGATGGACTATGTACAGCTGCAGAGATCGGTTAGCTTCTCAGATAGCAGATGTTTAAAGTTGGTGAGGGAGATAAAAGTCTCCAACTTCAACGATTTTTGCAATTTGTTGCAGTCACAGGCAACAGAGAACTGGAAGGAAAGGCGGCCAAATGAGGTGTTGGCTTTAGGGATGATCAGTGAGATACACCTGCTGGAGCGCGTACTACGAGTGGGTGTTGCCATCGTGACCAGTGAACTGAGATAAGGCAGAGCTTTACCTAGCATGGACTTGTAGATGACCTGGAGCCAGTGGGTCTGGCGACGAATATGTAGCGAGGGCCAGCCGACTAGAGCATACAAGTCGCAGTGGTGGTAGTAGTATAAGGTGCTTTAGTAACAAAGCGGATGACACTGTGATAAACTGCATCCAGTTTGCTGAGTAGAGTATTGGAAGCCATTTTGTCGATGACATCACCGAAGTCGAGGATCGGTAGGATAGTCAGTTTTACTAGGGTAAGTTTGGCGGCGTGAGTGAAGGAGGCTTTGTTGCGAAATAGAAAGCCGATTCTAGATTTGATTTTGGATTGGAGATGTTTGATATAAGTCTGGAAGGAGAGTTTACAGTCTAGACAGACACCTAGGTACTTATAGATGTCCACATATTCTAGGTCGGAACCATCCAGGGTGGTGATGTTAGTCGGGCGTGCGGGTGCAGGCAGGTTTTACTAGCGTTTAAGAGCAGTTGGAGGCCACTGAAGGAGTGTTGTATGGCATTGAAGCTCGTTTGGAGGTTAGATAGCACAGTGTCCAAGGAAGAGCCAGAAGTATACAGAATGGTGTCATCTGCGTAGAGGTGGATCAGGGAATCACCCGCAGCAAAAGCAACATCATTGATATATATAGAGAAAAGAGTCGGCCCGAGAATTGAACCCTGTGGCACCCCCATAGAGACTGCCAGAGGACCGGACAACATGCCCTCCGATTTGACACACTGAACTCTGTCTGCAAAGTAGTTGGAGAACCAGGCAAGGCAGTCATTAGAAAAACCGAGGCTACTGAGTCTGCCGATAAAAATATGGTGATTGACAGAGTCGAAAGCCTTGGCCAGGTCGATGAAGACGGCTGCACAGTACTGTCTTTTATCGATGGCGGTTATGATATCGATTAGTACCTTTAGCGTGGCTGAGGTGCACCCGTGACCGGCTCGGAAACCAGATTGCACAGAGGAGAAGGTACGGTGGGATTCGAGATGGTCAGTGATCTGTTTGTTGAATTTGCTTTTGAAGACCTTAGATAGGCAGGGCCGGATGGATATAGGTCTGTAACAGTTTGGGTCCAGGGTGTCTCCCCCTTTGAAGAGGGGGATGACCGCTGCAGCTTTCCAGTCCTTGGGGATCTCAGACGATATGAAAGAGAGGTTGAATAGGCTGGTAATAGGGGTTGCGACAATGGCGGCAGATAGTTTCAGAAATAGAGTGTCCAGATTGTCAAGCCCAGCTGATTTGTACGGGTCCAGGTTTTGCAGCTCTTTCAGAACATCTGCTATCTGTATTTGGGTAAAGGAGAAGCTGGGGAGGCTTGGGCGAGTAGCTGCGGGGGGGGACTGTTGGCCGAGGTTGGAGTAGCCAGGAGGAAGGCATGGCCAGCCGTTGAGAAATGCTTGTGGAAGTTTTCGATTATCATGGTGGTGATCATGTTACTTAGCCTCAGTGCAGTGGGCAGCTGGGAGGAGGTGCTCTTGTTCTCCATGGACTTTACAGTGTCCCAGAACTTTTTGGAGTTAGAGCTACAGGATGCAAATTTCTGCTTGAAAAAGCTGGCCTTTGCTTTCCTGACTGACTGCGTGTATTGGTTCCTGACTTCCCTGAACAGTTGCATATCGCGGGGACTATTTGATGCTATTGCAGTCCGCCACAGAATGTTTTAGTGCTGGTCGAGGGCAGTCAGGTCTGGAGTGAACCAGGGGCTAAATCTGTTCTTACTTCTGCATTTTTTGAACGGAGCATGCTTATCTAAGATGGTGAGGAAGTTACTTTTAAAGAATGACCAGGCATCCTCAACTGACGGGATGAGGTCAATATCCTTCCAGGATACCCGGGCCAGGTCGATTAGAAAGGCCTGTAAGCAGAAGTGTTTTAGGGAGCGTTTGACAGTGATTAGGGGTGGTTGTTTGACTGCAGACCCGTAGCGGATACAGGCAATGAGGCAGTGATCGCTGAGATCCTGATTGAAGACAGCAGAGATGTATCTGGAGGGTCAGTTGGTCAGGATAACGTCTATGAGGGTGACCTTGTTTACAGATTTAGGGTTGTACCTGGTGGGTTCCTTGATGATTTGTGTGAGATTGAGGGCATCTAGCTTAGATTGTAGGACTGCCGGGGTGTTAAGCATATCCCAGTTTATGTCGCCTAACAGAACAATCTCTGAAGCTAGATGGGGGGCGATAAATTCACAAATGGTGTCCAGGGCACAGCTGGGAGCTAGGGAGGTCGGTAGCAGGCGGCAACAGTGAGAGATTTATTAATCTCTGGAGAGATTCATTTTTAAAATTAGAAGTACGAACTGTTTGGGGATGGACCTGGAAAGTATGACATTACCTTGCAGGCTATCTCTGCAGTAGACTGCAACTCCTCCCCCTTTGGCAGTTCTATCTTGACGGAAAATGTTATAGTTGGGTATGGAAATCTCAGAATTTTTGGTGGCCTTCCTAAGCCAGGATTCAGACACAGCAAGGACATCGGGGTTGACAGAGTGTGCTAAAGCAGTGAGTAAAACAAACTTAGGGAGGAGGCTTCTGATGTTGACATGCATGAAACCAAGGCTTTTTCGATCACAGAAGTCAACAAATGAGGGTGCCTGGGGACATGCAGGGCCTGGGTTCACCTCCACATCACCCGTGGAACAGAGGAGGAGTAAAATGAGGGTGCGGCTAAAGGCTATCAAAACTGGTCGTCGAGAGCGTTTGGGACAAAGAATAAAAGGAGCAGATTTCTAGGCGTGGTAGAATATATTGAGGGCATAATGCGCAGACAGGGGTATGGTGGGGTGTGGGTACAGCGGAGGTAAGCCCAGGCACTGGGTGATGATAAGAGAGGTTGTATCTCCGGACATGCTTGTTGTAATGGGTGAGGTCACCGCATGTATGGGAGGTGGGACAAAGGAGGTATCAGAGGTATGAAGAGTGGAACTAGGGGCGTCCATTGTAAACTAAAACAATGATAACTAACCTGAACAACAGTATACAAGGCATATTGACATTTGAGAGAGACATACAGCGAGGCATAAAGTAATCACAGGTGTTGATTGGGAGAGCCAAGTGATCATAGTGTCCAGGGGGCACCAGTAGATGGAACAGGGGAGTCCCACTACGCTAGCGACACGCCGTTTAAAGTTAGTAGCGTCTGCTCCGACAGAGGCCGGATGAAGGCACAGCGGAGTATTCGTTGGCAGACCAGTCGTGGTGGTGCGGCAGGGTGCCGTGTCGACAGAGAATCCAACCCAGATGGCGAAAGAGGTATTGTGGAATTTAGTTTGCTAGCAGGGAGATGTGCCTGGCTCACGGCTAACTGCTGCTAGCTTCGTGGCAGTGGCGTTAGCCACTATATCCAATCGGTAGCAGCGGTGATCCGGTGCCAAGGTCCAGAGTTTACAGCAAGGATCCGGTGGAGTTTTGGGCTCTAGCTGTGTATGAGTGTGGTTCAGGTGAACAGCTGAGTAGGCTGGGAGCTGGGCCTCAGGGAATAGCTTCGGTACTAGGTGCCACGGTGAGTGAAAACTAGCTGTGAGCTAACTAGCTGTGAGCTAACTAACTGTGAGCTAACTAGCTAGCTTTGAGCTAACTAGCTAGCTTTGAGCTAACTAGCTAACTGTGAGCTAACTCGCTAGCTGCGAGCTAGCCAGCTTCAAGCTAGCTGTGAAGATCAGAAGTAGTGGTCCAGGGATTTACGGCAGGAATCCGGCGTTGTTGTGGAGAGACGGTCCGATATTGGTAGACAAGCGATATTGGTAGACAGGCGAGTATTGTCCAGGCTATATACAAGGCTGGTATCTGTGCAGAAGGTAAAAGCTGCTAATAATGACTAAATAGCTTGTAGCTAATTAACTGGTTAGCTTCTGGAGATTCTTGAATGTGTTCTAAAATTGAAAATAATAGCGATTCCGTATCACGTTGGGTGAAGCAGGTTAACGGAAGTTATAATCGAATAAAAAAATCGAGAAGAGATTGAAAATAAATTGAAATATATATACAAAAAATATGAAAAAATACAAAAGTACACGAGAGGACAAAACAAACACGTCTTCACTGCTATACCATCTTGGATTTCCATAATTTCCCTAATGTAAATGTGTACACCAAAATAGATATGAAATGACATCTCAGCCGGACTGTGTCCTTGTGTCGTTACTGACTAGGCTTGCAAATGACTGGAAAAGTTCTAAGATTGCAAGTAAACTAACAGAATTCTTTAAACTTTTAATTTAGAATTTTATATGACATCTATTGGCCATTTTGGGTACTTCAGGTTATCACAGGGGCCTGTAATTATCTCTGGCCCTCTGTGTGGCCTTATCACATGTAGAATATATTAAATAGTTAAATAAGATAATTTTAAAATAAAACATTGAATGAAAAAGCTGCAAAACATCCCAAATACAAACATCCCAAATATTCCCCATCAGGAAACTAAAACGATTTGCCATGTGTCCTCAGATTTGGCATGTGTCCTCAAAATGTTCTACAGCTGTAACATTGAGTGGTTGCATCACTAACTGGTACGGCAACTGCTCGGCCTCCAACCGCAAGGCACTACAGAGGATAATGCGTACGACCCAGTACATCACTGGGGCTAAACTGCCTGCCATCCAGGACCTCTGCACCAGGCGTTGTCAGAGGAAGGCCCAAAAAATTGTCAAAGACCACACCCACCCCAGTCATAGACTGTTCTCTCTACTACCGCATGGCAAGCAGTACCGTAGTGCCAAGTCTAGGACCAAAAGGCTTCTCAACAGCTTTTACCCCCAAGCCATAAGTCTCCTTAACAAGTAATCAAATGGCTACCTGGACTATTTACATTGTGTCACCCCCAACCCCTATTTACACTGCTGCTACTCTCTGTTTACCGTATATAATTAGTCACTTTAACTATACATTCATGTACATACTACCTCAATAAGCCCGACTAACCGGTGCCACCGCACATTGGCTACCCAGACCTCCTGCATTGTCCCGCCACCCGCCAACCCCTCTTTTACGCTACTGCTACTCTCTGTTTATCACATATGCACAGTCACTTTAACCATACCTACATGAACATACTACCTCAATTAGCCAGACTAACCGGTGCCTGTATATAGCTTCACTACTGTTATAGCCTCGCTACTGTATATAGCCTCGCTTCTGTTATTATTCACTGTCTTTTTACAGTTTTTTTATTTCCATATCTATTGTTCACCTAATACCTATTTTGTACTTAAAAATTGCACTGTTGGTTAGGGCCTGTAAGTTAGCATTTCACTGTAAGGTCTACCTACACCTGTTGTATTTGGCGCACGTGACAAATAAACTGATTTGTTTTTTTGACTTGGCAATCTGTTCACCGTCTGCCCTGGCCTTTATCCCCCCGCCACACCTCCAGTACACACGCACTGTTGGGGCGAGTGACTCTGAACTTACAATGGCTAACCCCAAGTTGTTATATTTCTTTCTTGTGTTTTATGCTATTTGCCTCTTGACTCCTACGTGCTTTGTTGACTAAGAATTTGCTTGTTTACCCAACCGTGGGACAGACTGTTTGTTCCCACACTCGGGACTCTGACTCTCTATTGGTTACACAGACCCTTGGCCTCCCTTCCAATTCTAACCACCTCTCACCAGCTTGTATTCATGTTACCTGATGAAATTGCTGTACAATATGATCTTATTGCCATCTAATGCAGAGTGTGGGTTCACAGCTCCAATCCAGATGTGTTGGTTATTACTGAGACGTGGTTAAGAAAGGGTGATTTGAACACGGATGTTAACCTTTCTTGTTATAACCTTTTTCGGCAAGAAAAAGGCCTCACTCCCCCCTATGAGATACCTACTTCAGCCCTCATCCTCCACATACAACACCCGTTCTGCCAGTCACATTCTGTTAAAGGTCCCCAAAGCACACACATCCCTGGGTCGCTCCTCTTTTCAGTTCACTGCAGCTAGCGACTGGAACCAGCTGCAAAAAAACACTCTAACTGGACAGTTTTATCTCTTCATTCAAGGACTCAATCATGGACACTCTTACTGACAGTTGTGGTTGCTTTGTGTGATGTATTGTTATCTCTACCTTCTTGCTGTTTGTGAGGTTATATGTGCCCAATATTATTTTGCTGCTACCATGTTGTGTTACTACCATGTTGTTGTTGTTGTTGTTGCTACCATCCTGGGTTGTCATGTGTTGCTGCCTTGCTATGTTGTTGTCTTAAGTCTCTCTTTATGTAGTGCTGTGACGTCTCTATTGTCGTGATGTGCGTTTTGTTCTATATTATTATTTTATATTTTGTTTTAGTCCCAGTCCACGCAGGAGGCCTTTTGATAGGCCGTCACTGTAAATACGAATTAGTTCTTTACTGACTTGCCTAGTTAAATAAAGGTAAAATAAATAAAATTGGGATAGGGATAGGGAACAGAGTAGACACTGATTATAGACATGGAGTGTGTTTCACATGATCTCAAATGACAGACAACATTATCTCAGAGCTGTAGTAAGGGGTATTTACATACCTGCATGACAGATTATGTCCTGTATTTAAGTGCACAGGCAGGGGCATGGGGTGGGGGGCAAATTATGTGAACTGTAGAGATGACATGCTGCAAGGGACAAGAAGGGGGAGGGCAGATACATGACAAATGAGGATGAATGGTAGTGTACAATTATACATGGATGTAATAGGCTACATTAATCTTAGCACTTATGCAGGGAAGCCTTTGCCTCTATTTCAGGGTCATGGCAGAGCTGACCAATGGCTCTATAGTTTGAAGCCTTCAGTTGATGTGCGGCACGGTGACATTCAGTATGAGAGATGTAGATACCCTGCTGTATGTTGTTTGGCTTCACCCCTAGCTGGTGCAATGCAGCAACAGCTATTCATGCAAGAATTTTGGTTAAGATGGAATAGTATTTCCCAGGAGGCAAGGGCCTTTGAGATCCTCAATTGTTTTTATTTAAATTCACAATGCTTTTATGCTACATGTGATTGTTCTTTGACACATTATCTAACGGTGTCCTAACACACGAGGACTCCTGTAGCCTATATCTTCCATCTGAGAGGCAGTGAACGGGGACACTATCCAGATCGAGAGGGATTTGTAAATCCCATCCCATGCATGGTGGCCAGCTCTTTATCTGTCTCTTCTGGGCCTCAGAGAGATGGAGGTAACTGGGATGTCCCCAATTCACAGAGAGAAAAACAGAGAGATATGTGATTAACCAGACTCTCTCATACAGAAAAGAGAAAGCGAAATGGAAGGAGGGAGGCAGTGGCGTAGCCAGAAATACATTGGTGGGGGGCATGCAGAACTTTGGGTGAGCTCAATTTTTTTTAAAGAATAATAATAATTGGAGGGGGAGGGAGAAGCAGCTAACTTCCTGCAATTCTACACATTTTGCCATGAGGCTGAGAGAAAATGTTACTGTTTTTAATAAAGCACATTTCCTGCAATTCTATACATTTTGCCATGGGGCAGATAGGAACATGTGCAGTTTTATAACTCACCATGCTATTTTATTTGCCGTGAGGCTGAAGGACAAATCTGAATTTTTAAAGCTGATTAAAACTAAAATATATGTGTTGACTGTGATAAAGCCACTGGATTATGAGATATCTTGTTTTCTAAATGAATAAATTAAATAGGCAGTGGCATGGTGCATATAGCATTAGAAGCAGTGACATATGGCCAGTTATTTAGGTATACCCATCTAGTATTGGGTCAGGCCCCCCTTTGCTCCAGAACAGTCTGAATTATTTGGGTCGTGGAGACGTTGCTCAGTTGCTATGAATAGACCTAACATGTGCCAGGGAAACATTCCCCACACCATTACACCAGTGCCACCAGTCTGTACCGTTGCCCCCAGACAGGACGGGGCCATGGACTCATGCTGCTTATTCCAAATACTGACTCTTCCTATCAGCATGATGCAATAGGAACCGGAATTCGTCAGACCAGGCAATTTTTTTCCCACTCCTCAATTGTCCAGTCTTGGTGATCGAGTGCCCACTGGAGCCACTTCTTGTTTTTAGCTGATAGAAGTGGAATCCCGGTGTTGTCGTCACCTGCAATAGCCCATCCGTGACAAGGACTGACGGATTGTGCGTTCCAAGAAGCCATTCTGCACACCACTGTTGTACTGCGCTGTTATTTGCCTGTTTGTGGCCCGTCTGTTAGCTTGCACGATTCTTGCCGCTCTCATTCGACTCCTCATCAAGAAGCTGTTTTCACCTACAGGAATGCGGCTGAGTGGATGTTATTTGCTTGTCGCAACATTCTCGGTAAACCCTAGCAGTAATAGTGCGTGGGTAAAATCCTTGGGGAAGCCAGAAAAAAAGCTATATTGCAACCTGTGTGTTAATTGTGTTTCTGCTCTAGAACCTGTTAGTTGCAATCGTCATAATAAATTCAACCACACCTTTTTCATCACAAATCCGGAGTGCAACCTCTTGTCTGTTGAAGTCCACAGTGCATATTGCATGTAACAAACAGTTACATGACCTACAGCATGGTTAGACGACTAAACTAAAGCACCATTTCAACATCATCAAATCACCTATGCTTACTCTAATACAGTGACAACTAATAGATACCAAAAACAATTTAGTCAAATAAACGTAAGCTAAATATGATGTGGCTGTCACTGGTTCTGATTTGTGTGTGTGTGTGTGTGTGCATTCGTACAAGTGGAAAAAACATGTCGACTCACCCTACTTGTTGAGTAGCGCCAATGCCATGCTCCTCTCTTTCATGTTGATGAAACGTCTATTGACTCTGTCATTCAGTATACTTTTTTTTTTGTCCTATGCTACCTGACTTAAATGCTTCATCGCTAGCCTAACTTCATTTCATGGGCAACGTTAGCTACTTAACATTAGCCTTCTACATCTAGCTACATATTGAACTTCCATCCTCTTTTGCCATGGGCACAATGTATGAATTTATGGTTGGATCAGAATTGCCATAATAATAATTGGCCAGTACAGAGAATTAAATAAAGCCAGAAGTCCAAATCCTTATTTCCATCTATGGCTAATTTAGGAAAGGGACCATTTTAGCTAGTGAGCCACCGGAGGACAAGAACACAACGAGAGGCAACAATTCAAGTTGTTTCTATCAATGACGTATTGCTGTCGATATTGTAGCGACCCGCACAGACAGCTGTGTGTTATGTGTTAGGCTAGGAGGTGGTTGTGTTGTACTGACCAGTACCCGGTGTTCGCGGGGTCCGACCTGTCAATCAACCTGCTATCTGCCAATCACGGGAATGCCTGGAATGTTCTGATGCCGGGCATCCTGGTGGTTGGCGGAGTGGTGTGGAGGGGGGTTGGGCAGGGGGGTGGAGCATTGGAAGTTAAGACCAGGTTCAGCCTTTGTTCTCTCTCTCTTACGTCTGGGTTTCACAAGAGAAGGTCACGATTGGCTTGTGGGTTATCTGTCATCTATTTGGCGTGTGCTACGGCCCAAACAGTAGCCTGTGTAAAGTTGGTGTAATAAACCGTCAATTCGTAAACTCAAGCCCCTGTCTGGACAATTGTTCATTTATGATCTAGTCAGGTCATTACAATATAATTAAATTAGATTGAAACCAAATCCAAACTGGCTTCCCTTGATGGTTAGCATGACCATTCACAGTGGAGCTCACTCAGTTTAGCTCAATGCTAATTGACTATTATTTTATACTGTTTTATCAAGGGAGACTAAAAGATTGCTGGCTTCCCTTGCATTCAATGTTACGGGTGGGCAACAATGTCATACTCTTTTTTACCAGACAGCCTCAGATAGATAGGCCTACGCATACAGACAGAGGGGCGCTGTTTCGCTCGCTCTAATGGTTTCTCCGGTGCGATACATTCAGCCTCTTGCGAATTGAAGGGAAATTATGAAACACAGAGAGATGAAAGATAATAACTATATATATATATATTATTTTTTGTTAAAAAAATGGGAAGCCTGCCGTCCCTTGGCATCCATGCCACTGAACCCTAGACGCTGTCTTGCGTGAAAAGCCCAGGAGGCCTGATGATTCTGAGATAATGGAACCGGTGTGCCTGGCACCGACATTCATACCACACTCAAAGTTGCTCATTTTGCCCATTTAGTCGAAAACTAACTGAATACCTTGATGCCTGTCTGCCTAGTTTATACAGCAAGCCACGGCCACGTGACTCACTGTCTGTAGGAGCGAACCATTTTCGTGAACGGGGTGGTCTACCTAATAAACTGGCCACTGAGTGCCTCAATGCAGTCATATTTGCTAATTAGTGGTGTGGCTTTATAACTATATAACTCAGAAACGAGTTCCCTACCTGCCCAGCTGGTAGTTTTGCTATATTCCCTCTCTAGTTTACACAACCTATGTTCACTTGTTTGTGTTGACTAGACTGACCAGTTAAGCCTCATGGCATGAGGGTCAAGGTAGACTTTCAGCCAAAATTAGAAGAAAGCATCAACGCTTTTCCCATCGGCTAGTACTGTTCTAGCTATAGCTTAACCTTTGCCTCACAAGGTGGTTGCTAGCTAGCTAATGCCTACACTAGCCTCACACCTATAGTGTAGCCACGAGGCATCTAATGAACTAGCTCACGCCGCAAAAGGCTAATTTACAGCAATGCTGAAAAGCCAGCTACGATTGGCCAGCTTGCTTCTCTCGTACACCTAACGTTCACTTGTTAATCATTGTCTATACTGACCAGCGACACCTCATGGTGCTATGGGCAAAAGATACTCTCAAGATCGAAGAACCAATGCTATGCACAGCTGCCTTCGTCTAACGTGATACTAGCTAGCTAGGCTATTTGCCAACTAGGTGAACACTAGCTAGCTAACACCAAAAGCCTCACGGCTAAGCGTTGACTTGCACACTCATAACCCAGTTAAGCAATGCTTTCCCCCAGGTGCTACTGTGGGAACCCGTACCCCATGGGAAACAATCATGCTCAGGCACTTCTCAAACGAGTCCGCTGAATGTTGTACGGTTTTACCACGTGCTAAGCTTAAGCCATCTAGCATACTGATAGCTTGGCTCTCTGGCATTGTTCTCATGACGTTCAGTCGTTCAGCCTCAAGAGCCCTCCAAGTTAAAACTCTCCCCTCTGCACCTTTTGAGGTTCAAGCTGAGGCTGGACAAGTAAATGTCAGTTGCCAGCATGCATTGACCGCACTCCGTGCCTAACGGCACTTTGCCTTCAGAAATATATCACTCTGTCCATTTAATAGAATAATAATAATAATAAAATATTGTTTTTGTGAAACAAACAACAAATAAGACAAAAAAACTGAAATTGAGCGTGCATAACTATTCACCCCCCAGTATTGACTAATACTTTGCAGAGACACCTTTTTCAGCAATTACAGCTGCAAGTCTCTTGGGGTATGTCTCTATAAGCTTGGCACATCTAGCCACTGGGATTTTAGCCCATTCTTCAAGGCAAAACTTTTCCAGCTCTGTGAAGTTGGATGGGTTCCGCTGGTGTACAGCAATCTATAAGTCATACCACAGATTCTCAATTGGATTGAGGTCTGAGCTTTGTCTAGGCCATTTCAAGACATTTAAATTCCCCCTTAAACCACTCCAGTGTTGCTTTAGCAGTATGCTTAGGGTCATTGTCCTGCGGGAAGATGAACCTACGTCCCAGTCTCAAATCTCTGGATGACAAACAGGTTTCTCTCAAGAATTTCCCTGTATTTAGCATCATCCGTCATTCAATTCTGACCAGTTTCCCAGTCCCTGCCGGTGAAAAACATCTCCACAGCATGACGTTGCCACCACCATGCTTCACTGCGGGGATGGTGTTCTCGGGGTGATGAGAGGTGTTGGGTTTGCATCAGACTTAATGTTTTCCTTGATGGCCAAAAATCTTAATTTTTTATCTCATTTGACCAAAGTACCTTCTTCCATATGTTTGGGGATTCTCGCACATGCCTTTTGGCGAACACCAAACATGTTTGCTTATTTTTTTCTGGCACTCTGCCGTAAAGCCCAGCTCTGTGGAGTGTACGGCTTAAAGTGGTCCTATGGAAAGATACTCATTTCTTAACCTTAACCTAGTTGGCTACTGTCAGTGCCGAGTCAATGTGAAATTGTACAAGGCAATTGAGGTAGCTAGCTATGTCCTGTAAATATACCGTAGGCAGGGGTAAAGTGACTAGGCAACAGCACAGATATTAGACAGTAGCAGCAGCATACAGTGCATTCGGAATGTATTTTTCAACATTTTGTTACGTTACAGCATTATTCTAAAATTGATTAAAAAAAATTCTCCCCCTTCATCCACTACACACAATACCCCATAACGACAAGGCAAAATCAGGTTTAGGCATTTTAGAAATATCACATTTACCTAGGTATTCAGACCCTTTACTCAGTACTTTGTTGAAGCACCTTTGTCAGCAATTACAACCTCAAGTCTTCTTGAGTATAAGTATAAGCTTGGCACACCTGTCTTTTGAGAGTTTCTCCCATTCTTCTCTGCTGATACTCTCAAGCTCTGTCAGGTTGGATGGGGAGCGTAGCTGCACAGTTATTTTCAGGTCTCTCCAGAGATGTTCGATCGAATTCCAGTCTGAGCTCTGGCTGGGCCGCTCAAGGACATTCAGCAACTTGTCCCAAAGCCACTCCTGCGTTGTCTTGGCTGTGTGCTTACAGTCGTTGTCCTGTTGGAAGGCCAATCTTCGCCTGAGTCTGTGGTCCTGAGCACTCTGGAGCAGGTTTTCATCAAGGCTATAACGCATTAGATCTGGTAAAAGATAATACAAAGAAAAAACATGTATTTTCTTTGTACCATTATATTTTTAATGCAAGAGAAAGGCCATAATGTATTATGCCAGCCAAGGTACAGTTTTGATATTGGCCACAGCAGTGTATGTGTAAAGTTTTAGACTGATTCAATGAACCATTGCATTTCTGTTCAAAATGTTGTATCAAGACTGCAAAAATGTGCCTAACTGGTTTATTAGTACATTTTCAAGTTCATAACTGTGAACTCTCCTCAAACAATAGCATGGTATTTTTTCACTGTAATGGCTACTGTGTATTGGACAGTGCAGTTAGATTAACAAGAATATAAGCTTTCTGCCAATATTAGACATGACTATGTGCAGGGAAATGTTCTTGATACTTACAACCTCATGCTAATGACTTGGGTGACTGGAGTCTTGGACAATTTTTAGGGCCTTCCTTTGACACCACCTACTATATACAGTTGAAGTCAGAAGTTTACATACTCTTAGTTTATAGTAATTAAAACTTGTTTTTCAACCACTCCACATATTCCTTGTTAACAAACTATAGTTTTGGCAAGTCAGTTAGGACGTCTACTTTGTGCATGACTAGTCATGTTTCCAACAATTGTTCACAGACAGATTATTTCACTTATAATTCACCGTATCACAATTCCAGTGGGTCAGAAGTTTACATACACTAAGTTGACTGTGCCTTTAAACAGATTGGAAAATTCCAGAAAATGATGTCATGGCTTTAGAAGCTTCTGATAGGCTAATTGACATCATTTGAGTCAATTGGAGGTGTTCCTGTGGATGTATTTCAAGGCGTACCATAAAACTCAGTGTGCCTATGTGCTTGACATCATGGGATAATCAAAAGAAATCAGCCAAGACCTCAGAAAAAAAATTGTAGACCTTCACAAGTCTGGATCATCCTTAACCTTAAATTTCCAAAAGCATGAAGGTACCATAATCATCAGTAAAAACAATAGTATAAACACCATGGGACCATGCAGCCGTGATACCGCTCAGGAAGGAGACGCGTTCTGTCTCCTAGAGATTAACATACTTTGGTCCGAGAAGTGCAAATCAATCCCAGAACAACAGCAAAGGACCTTGTGAGGATGCTGGAGGAAACAAGGTACAAAAGTATCCATTTCCACAGTAAAACGAGTCCTATATCGACATAACCAGCAAGGAAGAAGCCTCTGCTCCAAAACCGACATAAAAAAGCCAGACTACAGTTTGCAACTGCACATGGGGACAAAGATCTTACTATTTGGAGAAATATCCTCGGGTCTGATGAAACAAAAATATAATTGTTCGGTCATAATGACCATCATTATGTTTGGAGGAAAAGGGAGAGGCTTGCAAGCTGAAGGACACCATCCCAACCGTGAAGCATGGCGGTAGCAACATCATGTTGTGGGGGTGCTTTGCTGCAGGAGGGACTGGTTGTCACGCCCTTACCCGAGTATTCTTTGTTTTCTTTATATATTTTGGTTAGTTCAGGGTGTGACATGGGTGATGTATGTGTTTGGTTTGTTTACCATCTAGGTGTTTATGTATGTCTATGGTTGCCTAGATTGGTTCTCAATTAGAGGCAGCTGTTTATGGTTGTCTCTTATTGGGAACCATATTTAGGCAGCCATCTGCTTTGGGTATTTGGTGAGTTATTGTCTATGTGATGTTGCATGTTTGCACTCAGTTTTGATAGCGGTCACGTTCGGCTTGTTATTTTGTTTGTTTAGTGTACTTCGTGTTTTTTCCATCTTTCATTAAAAATATGTATTCACATCACGCTTTGGTCTCCTCACTATGACCATCGTGTCACTGGTGCACTTCACAAAATAGATGGCATCATGAGGCAGGCAAATTAGGTGGATATATTGAGGTGAACTCTCAAGACATCAGTCAGGAAGTTAACGCTTGGTAGCAAATGGGTCTTCCAAATGGACAATGACCCCAAGCATACTTCCAAAGATGTGGCAAAATGGCTTAAGGATAACAAAGTCAAGGTATTGGAGTGGCCATCACAAAGCCCAGACCTCAATCCCGTATAAAATTTGTAGGCAGAACTGAAAAACCGTGTGCGAGCAAGAAGGACCTATAAACCTGACTCAGTTACACCAGCCCTGTCAGGAGGAATGGGCCACAATTCTCCCAAATTATTGTGTGAAGCTTGTGGAAGGCTACCCAAAACGTTTGACCCAAGTTAAACAATTTAAAGGCAATGCTACCAAATACTAATTGAGTGTATGCAAACTTCTGGCTCACTGGGAATGTAATGCAATACATAAATAATTCTCTCTGCTATTATTGTGACATTTCACATTCTTAAAATAAAGTGGTGATCCAAACTGACCTAAGACGGGGTATAATTTTTATTAGGATTACATTTCAGGAATTGTGAAACTGAGTTTAAATGTACTTGGCTAAGGTGTATGTAAACCTCCGACTTCAACTGTAGATCCTGGATGTCAGGAAGTTTTGCCCCAGTGATGTACAGGGCCATATGCATTACGCTCTGTAGCCCCTTACAGTCAGGTGCTGAGCAGTTACCATACCAGGCGGTGATGCAACCGGTCAGGATACTTTTGATGGTGCAGCTGTAGAACTTTCAGGATCTGGGGACCCATGCCAAATCTTTTCAGTCTCCTGATGGGGAAAAGGTATTGCTCTGCACTCTTCGCAACTGTCTTGGTGTGTTTGGACCATGATAGCTCGTTGGTGATGTGGACACCAACGAACTATACACTCTCAACTGGCTCCACTTCAGCCCCATTGATGTTAACGGGGACCTGTTCGGCACTCTTTTTCCTATAGTCCACGATCATCTCCTTTGTCTTGCTCACCTTGAGTGAGAGGTTGTTGTCCAGGCACCACATTGCCAAGTCTCTGACCTCATCCCTATAGGCTGTCTCATCGTTGTCGGTGATCAGGCCTACCACCGTTGTTTCGTCAGCAAACTTAATGATGGTGTTGGAGTTGTGCTTGGCTACATGGTCATAGGTGAACACAGGGAGTACAGGAGGTGACTAAGCACCTGAAGGGCCCCAGTGTGGGGGATCATTGTGGCAGAGGTGTTGGTGCCTACCCTTACCAGCTGGGGGTGGCCCATCAGGAAGTCCAGGATCCAGTTGCAGAGGGAGGTGTTTAGTCCCGGGGTTCTTAGCTAAGTTATGAGCTTTGTGGGCACTATGGCGTTGACCCCTGAGCTGTAGTCAAAGAATAGCATTCCCACATAGGTGTTCCTTTTGTACAGGTGGGAAAGGGCAGTGTGGAGTGCGATTGAGATTGTGTCAGCTGTGGATCTGTTGGGGTGGTATGCGAATTGGAGTGGATCTAGGGTTTGCGGCACGATGGTGTTGATGTGAGCCATGACCAGCCTTTCAAATAATTCATAGCTACCGACTTGAGTGCTGCGGGGGTGTTAATCATTTAGGCAAGTTTCCTTTGCTTTCTTGGGTACAGGGACTATGGTGGTCTGTTTGAAACATGTAGGTATTACAGACTCAATCAGGGAAAGGTTGAAAATGTCAGTGCTTTGAGTACACGTGCTTTGAGTACACGTCCTGGTAATCAGTCTGGCCCTGCGGCTTTTTGAATGTTGACCTGTTTAAGAGCGTGATCACACAGTTTTCCGAAACAGCTAGTGCTCTCATGCGTGCGTCAGTGTTGCTTGCTTCAAAGTGAGCATAAATGGCATTCAGATCATCTGGTAGGCTCGTGACACTGGGCACCACGCTGCTGGGTTTCCCTTTGTAGTCTGTAATATTTTTCAAGCCCTGCCACATCCAACGAGCATCAGAGATGGTTTTGTAGGATTCAATCTTAGTCCTATATTGATGCTTTGCCTGTTTCATGGTATGTCTGAGGGCATAGCTGGATTTCTTATAGGTGTCTGGATTAGTGTCCCACTCCTTGAAAGTGGCAGGTATAGCCTATAGCTCAGTGCAGATGTTGCCTGTAAGCCATGGCTTCTGGTTGGGAAATGTACATGCGGTCACTGTGGGGATGATGTCGTTGATGCACTTATTGAGGAAGCTGTTTACTGAGGTGGTATACTCCTCAATGCCATTGGATGAATCAGTTCTCTGCTGCCAATGAGTGGAACGAACTACAAAAATCTCTGAAACTGGAAACTGGTTACTGAGGTGGTATACTCCTCAATGCCATTGGATGAACCAGTTCTCTGCTGCCAATGACTGGAACGAACTACAAAAATCTCTGAAACTGGAAACACTTATCTCCCTCACTAGCTTTAAGCACCAACTGTCAGAGCAGCTCACAGATTACTGCACCTGTACATAGCCCACCTATAATTTAGCCCAATCAACTACCTCTTTCCCAACTGTATTTTATTTATTTATTTATTTTGCACCTTTGAACCCCATTATTTGTATTTCTACTTTGCACATTCTTCCATTGCAAAACTACCATTCCAGTGTTTTACTTTCTATATTGTATTTACTTTGCCACCATGGCCTTTTTTTTGCCTTTACCTCCCTTCTCACCTCATTTGCTCACATTGTATATAGACTTGTTTATACTGTATTATTGACTGTATGTTTGTTTTACTCCATGTGTAACTCTGTGTCGTTGTATCTGTCGAACTGCTTTGCTTTATCTTGGCCAGGTCGCAATTGTAAATGAGAACTTGTTCTCAACTTGCTTACCTGGTTAAATAAAGGTGAAATAAAAAATTAAAAAATCCCGGAACATAGTCCAGTCTGTGCTAGCAAAACAGTCCTTTGGCGTAGCATCCGCATAATCTGACTACTTCCATATTGAGAGAGTCACTGGTATTTCCTGCTTTAGTTTTTGTTTGTAAGCAGGAATCAGGAGGATAGAATTTTGGTCAGATTTTCCAAATTGATGGTGAGGGAGTGCTTTGTATGCATCTCTGTGTGTGGAGTAAAGGTGGTCTAGAGTTTTTTTCCCCCTCTGGTTGCACAGGTGACATGCTGGTAGAAATGAGGTCAAACGGATTTAGGTTTGCCTACATGAAAGTCCCCGGCCACTAGGAGTGCCGCTTCTGGATGAGCATTTTCTAGCTTGCTTATGGCCTTATACAGCTCGTTGAGTGCGGTCTTAGTGCCAGCATCGGTTTGTGGTGGTAAATAGACAGCTACGAATAAAATAGATAAGAACCATCTTGGTAGATAGTGTGGTCTGCAGTTTGTCATGAGGTTTTCTACCTCGTCTTACCAGATGTAGCTGCTCTGTCCTGCCCATGCACAGAGAAGCCAGCCAGCTCTATATTATCTGTGTCGTCGTTCAGCCACGTCTCGGTGAAACATAAGATATTACAGTTTTTAATGTCCCGTTGGTAGGATAGTCTTAATCGTAGATCGTCTAGTTTGTTTTCCAATGATTGCACATTGGCCAATAATATGGAGGGAAGTGGTGGTTTACCTACTTGGCAAATTCTTACATGGCACGCCGCCCTCCTCCCCCTTTTCCTCCGTCTTTTCTTCACGCTGATGACGGGGATTTGGGCCTTGCCTTGACAAAGCAGTATATCCTTCGCATAGGACTCATACATTTTGTTTTCATCCAGTTTGAGTTAAGTAATCGCTGTTCTGATGTCCAGAAGCTCTTTTCAGTCATGAGAGACGATAGCAGCAACATTATGTAAAAAAACGAGTTACAAACAATGCGAAGAAAACTAACAAAATAGCAGTTTGTTAGGAGCCTGTAAAATGGCAGCCATCCCCTCCGGCAACCATTATCAGATCGCAATGACTTTGATAGACATTTCAATTGTTTTTTGTAGGTATATTATACAGAAGATTTATGGAGAATTGCTGTGGGAGTGCTATTTATATCCCGTCTACTACTGACCATTTATCCATACTGTGTGTCCCCCATCATTGCAGCTTTGGAAATAAATTATCTATCCATCCATTGCTCCTTCCTGTGTTGATTTACTGACATGAGGGACAGGACCAGGACGGTCACATTACATCATGTGCTTTTTGTCCTGTTTCCTTCAGAGGGAAGAACTAGGCAGTTACACCAGCAAATGGATACACAAATTGGAGTAAACATGCACAGTGGGGTAAGTTACATAATCATGGTTTGTCTCTCATCCCCTTCCTCATGTTTAGATCAATGGCTAATACAGTGTTATAAATGTGCTTTCATCGGGTTCTTCAGACGTGTCCATGCATCATGAGGGGGAATACCTTTGCTGGCTTTGAAGTAGAGGGAAGGATCAGAATCATACTGCTTCTTATCAAGAAGTCTATTTATTTTCTCCCATATTGTTTTATTCCTTATCTACACTTACCCTGCAGCAATATATTTAGTTAGTTTAAAACTTTGGTTTAGGCTTTAACTTAACTCTGGTACTAGAGAGATAATGTGTGCAGGCTTTTGCTCCAGCTCATCACTAACATACATTCAAAGAATCATGGTCTTAAAGAGCAACTGCCTTTAAAAAGCAATGAATCCCTTTGAAAACAGCCTTTGTGGCATCGATTCGAGTCAGAAACAGCTATTCTAGTGTAAAAATTAACTACAAAGTATAAATAGGATATTTTTGCTCATAAAGTCAGTCTTGTCTTAAACAGAGTTTAGAACATCCATTCATCACAGCAGGTCAATTTAGGTTGGGTTTTGATTTGATGAAGTCCATTTGTCCACTAACATGGGGTGAACAGCTGCAGTGATTGCTCCCTATCCAATAGCATAGACATAGAGACAGACCTGTCCAGCAGCTCCGACTTTGTTAACATATGAGGGATGCACGTTGCACATTTTTGAACATGAGAAATACTGCACCAAACACCTTAGTTAGATGTAAAATTGTATAACTAAAACATCGTCGACAAAAACGAAAAAAGAAAGAAATCTGTAATTAATTTGATCTTAGATTCATTCAGGGGATTTTGAGGAAATTAAATAGGCTTCAGTGTCTACAGTATCTCATGGGGGGCAAATATTATTAACCAAACGAGGAATCGGTCAGAAAACACACCTCCAAGACTGAAATCTTGTTTTTTCTAATGAGCAACGGAAAAACATACATGCCAATTAGCGTGTTCAGTGGCTTTTTAAGTCTGGTCTATGATAAGCTGAATCAAGTGTGTTACTGCGGGGCAGGAGAGAAAACCTATACCGAGTTGCTTTCCAAGATCAGTGTTGGATACCCCCTGGCCTACACACTATTAACTCTGTAATTTACATCTGACAGCTATGGTAGAAAATTACAAGGTTATGTTTTAATTCTGTTTATGCATCGAATAAGGTTTCTCAGTACTCTCTCATCTATGTCTGTGTGGACTTGGGCCTCTGGGGCTTGGTGCTGGCAATTGATTTATGATGATTTGGTAATAAAACCTACAGCCTGCATTCCATAGAATGAGTTGGTGTTTGTGTACTATGAGGAGATGTCTCTGGTATGGACAGCTGATAAGAAGAACCTTGTCTTTGGGGCCAACCCCTGGTTTCTATACAATAAGAACAGTCTTCACAGCAAATGCTATATGACTGGGGGGTTACTCCTTTCCTACATACAACGTTTCACCTTTAGTCCCATTCCACACATCTGTTGTTTGTCATGAAGACTCAGGAGGACGTAGGGCTTTTAACAATCTCCATTGCGTGACCGTTAATGCTCCATTATTGCAATAAGTATTAATAAAGTTTGATGGTTTTGAAGAAATCTAAAACTCTCTCTTTTGGTTAGAATAATTCCACGACACAGCTCATGACCAGAAGCTGAGAAAGGGATCTCTGAAGATTAACCTGGACCGGAAGACTCCACATCTTGGCATTACTTAGGAATAAAACATTACTTTGTTTGACTGCTTGAGCCAGACCAGAGGTGATGCATTTCCATTTAAGCGTTAACACTGTATTGCCCTTTCCAGAGCTCTTCAATATCAAATTAAGTATTTTGTTCTGTAAATAAATGTACTTCGATTTTATTTAGGCAACACCTATTCCTTCTTTATTTGGGTTGTTGGTATAGATTGTGATTTGTGAAACAGGTTTGTGTCATTTTTGTTATTGTAAACAAATGCAATATTAGTCAATATAATACAATTGTTGGCTTTAAATTTGATTGTGTAGTGTCAATGCATCAAGTACAGTATGCCTATGACTTAAATGTTGTAATTTGATTGAAAGAGGTATGAAGTTAAATATTTTCTCATTTTAAAGACCCGTGTGCATCCACCTGGCGTATATGATACTGCTCTACATGTGAACATTTAATTGATTAGTTTTAGACCTGTTTATACGTTTAATTAAAGATGCACTAAGCAGAAATCGCTCCGCCATTTCCTAGTTGCTAAAATTGTAATAGTTCGCCTAATTTTAGATTATGTGACAAAACGAGCAAGAATAGTGTAGAGAATCATTGTACCATCTAAACCGCTGTGAAATATCTTTTCAATAATCCAAAATATTGTATTTTCAGCTATTTGAACCTGGTATGCAAAAGAAGCAAAAACAAAAACGGGATGCATAGAAATAGCGCACATAGAACAGTTATACCGCTTCTTAGACTTGCTTTCAATGAGAATGTCCTATTCCCCCTCAGGAGACTGAAAATATTTGGCATGGTTCCTCAGATCCTCAAAAGGTTCTACAGCTGCACCATTGAGAGCATCCTGACTGGTTGCATCACTGCCTGGTATGGGAACTGCTCGGCCTCCGAACGCAAGCCACTACAGAGGGTAGTGCATACGGCCCAGTACATGACTAGGGCCAAGCTTCCTGCCATCCAGGACCTCTATACCAGGCGGTGTCAGAGGAAGGCCCTAAAAATGGTCAGACTCCAGCCACCCTAGTCATACTGTTCTCTGCGCTACCGCATGGCAAGCGGTGCTGGAGCGCCAAGTCTAGGTCCAAAGGGCTTCTAAACAGCTTCTACCCCCAAGCCATAAGACTCTTGAACATCTAATCAAATGGCTACCCAGACTATTTGCCCCCAGCCTCCACCCACTCTTTTACGCCGCTGCTGCTCTCTGTTATTATCTATGCATAGTCACTTTAATAACTCTACCTACATGTACATTACCTCAATTACCTAGACTAACCGGTGCCCCCGCCCATTGACTCTGTACTGGTACCCCCTGTACATAGTCTCGCTATTGTTATTTTACTGCTTTAATTACTTGTTCCTTTATTTCTTATTTGTATCTTTTAAACTGTGTTGTTGGGTGGGGGCTTGTAAGTAAGTATTTCACTGTAAAGTTTACATCTTTTGTGTTCGGCGCATGTGACTAATACAATTTGATTTGAGATCGATAACTCACATTTCTATGTGAATTTTGTGGGGTCGCCTAGTCTAGGTTCTAATGTAGCCCACTGTTACATTTCTAATAGGGGGTGGAACAGATACTATTTTCATGGTGACAGCATTGAGCACCCTTAATTGAAAGATAAAGTATAGTACATCTATAATACAATCATTCAATAAGGGATCACATGCTTACTTGAGGTGTTATGATGTTTCAATGAATATGAAGCGGCGAGGGATGGGCTGTACCAAGGTGGATCGAAGCCTTTGACACAGCATGTATCCCAGACGGGTCAGAATGTGGTAATTGAGTCTGACACAATGTTGTCCGTTTATTGGTGTGTCCAAATGTTGATATGGTCCATATCGGACCTGGACACATTTGGACACTCATGGACATACACTGAGTGTACAAAACATTAAGAACACCTGCTCTTTACATGACATAGACTGACCAGGAGAATCAAGGTTAAAGCTATGATTCCTTATTGATCTCACTTATTGATGTTAAATCTATTTCAATCAGTGTAGATGAAGGGGAGGAGACTGGCTAAAGAAGGATTTTAAGCCTTGAGACAGTTGAGACCTTAACTGTGTATGTGTGCCATTCTGAGTGTGAATGGACCAGACAAAGGATTGAAGTGCCTTTGAAAGGGGTATGGTAGCAGGCAGAGTATGTGAGCGGAGCTGGAGCAGAGTGAGCAGCTAGGCATGCCCAATTTGACTGGAGCACAGAACAAGTTTCCCAAAGGCTGGAGCATTGGTCTTCTCATGGGCAGCAATCTTTCCAGTAGCGCTTACTTTGATTCACCAGCTCAGGACATGCCCGGCCCAGCATGCATTTGTAGACTACTTGTGTGCTGCTATAGCCATTTGCTTTAGCTACTGTCGTTGAGGTGGCTAAATATTTTCATAAAGAAACAGTTCAAACACACGGGTGCAAAATCAAGGTGACTTACAAAGATGAGGAGGACCAAGAACAAAAGAGAGAGTGCAGTGATGTAATGTCCACAACTAAAGAATCACTATGGAATCTGAAAAGACGCATATCCCGAAAGCATGATTTACTACATGCACATGCTAACAGAAAGAAATGAGGTGGGTAGCTAGCTAAGTGTGTCATTGTAGCAGAATATTTAAAAACAAAAAATCTGATATTTAAAATGTTTAGTTCATTTTCGTTCAATTATCTATATAATAGGCTATCATTGATTTTGGCCCAATAGGACTGACATGTTTCCTCTTAAATACAGTTTTCTGTTTTGATAGTGTTATTTTGCCTAAAACCCTTTAGGCCTACCTATAAAAAAATAAAACATAAAAAAATTAAATATATATATATATATATATATATATATATATATATATATATATATATATATATATATATATATATATATATGTATATATATATATATGCATCCCTGCGTAGCCTGGTAAGAGTGGCCCAAAGGGTGTTAAGCATCCCCAGTGGCTCTCCAATCGCGGAGAGTGTATTCTCCACTTCTGACCTGCTCTCCGGAACCATTGTTTCTAAAAGTGAATTCAAAGGCATTGTAGACTGAGCCTAATAAGGCATTTTTCATAAATAAATAAGTAAGTCACAGCCTATATGGGCAATTTATAGACTATAATAATTTAATACAAGGAAATGTTCTTCAAATGCTGAGTACTTAATGTTCCTGCCAGCCTAATGTGTAGCACTTGCAAATGCTTCACAGTTTGTTTTTTTGTAGGCTATAATCTTGAAATAATTTCAATAACAGGCTAATCATATAGCCCAAATAATTCCTTTCTACCTGTCTGGCACCTGACCTATATTAAGAGTGTTTTATATGATGTTTAATAGCACCTTTTCATGTTGTTTATTAAAATACTTTTCAATCAAAACTTTAAAACCAAATGGTAGGTCCAGGTAGTCACAAATAGTTGGGTCTTGGTTAAATTGTTATTTTAATGAATGGAATAAATTTGGAGCTGCAGTTTTCTTTTCTGTGAGCAAGGACTGGTTTTAGCAGAAGAGTAGGAAAGCATAAGTGCTCTCTACTGTCACAAGGAGATACAAGCTTCAGTTCACTATGAAATCCCCCTTTTTCTACTGGGTTATATTTTCAGTAACCAACAGCGACTTGATAAAAGTCCCCGCCAAACCCGGGCCCCGTGGCAGCCCATTGGTCACTGCAACCTGCCCAGCCTCACAGCAGGCAGCGGGAAACAAGCTGACCTTGGAGGACCAAAACCCCCGGCGACACATTAGACTGCCAATATCCATGTTAAGCTCTTGAACCAAAGCAAACCTGAAGGTAAACAGTCCTTTGCTACGGCCACAGCAAGGTTCTGCCCTCTTAACACCCCTAAGGGGGGCAAGAAGGATCGGCCAATCTAGGGCACAGCCCTTAACATGAGCCAGCCACCCATCCCCTCTTCAATGGGGAGGCACGTCTTTAAAAAAATATATATATATTCCCTGTATAGCAGCGCACTTTCATTACATTGCTCACATGGTAACATGGAGGATATGCACTCTTACCCCCAAGTGCCATCCTCCCTTGGACTCTCCCCTTTGCATCTTCTAGCTAGGGACGAAACTCAGTATGTGCGCTCTCCCTCTCTCTCCCTCTTATGACATATGGAGCAGGATGACAGATTGCCATTTGCCATCATCCTTCATGGCCCCTTTTGATTGTCTCTGTCTAATGTGCAAGCAAGTCAGTAGAACAGGATCACAAGTGCGCCTCCTCTGAACTACCACCAGGAGGGGCCATAACTCTAGGTCCGTGTTTCCCAACTCCAGCCCACTATAGCACACATTGTTTCGTTGCCCCTGACAAACTCACCTGATTCAACTCATTGATGGCTTGATAATTAGTTGACAAGTTGAATCAGTTGTGCTTGTCCAGGGCTACAACAGAAATGTGGGCAGTTCGGGATCCTGAAGGATTGGAGTTGGGAAACACTTATCTAGGTGAGAGAGGCAGGAAAAAGACCTGACACAATTCCCCGTTCATAAACGATAAACTGGGAAACAGCTTTTTTTGTAATCTCATGGCAACTCTGAAAACCCTTTCTATTGAGCTAGAGGACAGTCAGTATGATATTTCTTTACTATTACTTTTTGGTCGGTTGAAGCCCCAGACAGCTATCTGGTACACGCAAGATTTGGATGATGATTTCTACTTCAACAAGTCATACTGCTCACCCCGGACCAGGCCCTAAACCCAGAGATTCTAAAAAGAAAAATGTGGCGTAAGAAAGGTCCACGCGCGGGCACCCTGACAACTACGTCGGTGAGTACATAAACCGCCTTTACCCTCTATTCTATTGGCGAATGTACAATCACTGGAGAACAAACTGAACAAGCTCTGTTTGAGACTATCCTATCAACGGGACCTGGAGGACTCTAATATTCAATGTTTCTTGGAGTCGTGGCAGAACAAGGACATGGATAATATACATCTAGCTGGTTTTTCTATGCGTCAGCAGGACAGAGCGACAGCGTCGGGTAAGCTCAAAGGGGGAGGTGTGTGTCCCTTTCTTAACAACAGCTGGTGAGCGATATATAATATTAAGGAAGTCTTGAGGTTCTTTTCACCTGAGTTAGAATACCTCATGATAAGCTGTGTAGACCATACTATTTAGCAATAGTTTTCATTTATGTTGTTCGTAGCTGTCTATTTACCACCGTAAATCAATGTTCGCACTAAGACCTCACTCAACAAGCTGTATAGGGCCATAATTAAATAACAAAATGCTCATTCAGAAATGGCCATTGGATTATAATGCAGGAAAGCTTAAATAAGTTTAATCTAATTTCAACAAGCATGTCACCTGTGCAACTAGAGACAAAAAAAACTCTAAATCAACTTTACTCAACACACAGAACTGCATACAAAGCTAACCTTCCCCTTTCATTTGGCAAATCTGACCATAACTCTATCCTCCTGATTCCTGCTTACAAGCAAACACTCAAACAGAAAATACCAGTGATGTGCTCAATACGGAAGTAGTCTGATGAAGCGGATGCTAAGCTACAGGACTGTTTCGCTCATACAGACTGAAATAT
Source organism: Oncorhynchus keta (assembly GCF_023373465.1). NCBI lineage: Eukaryota > Metazoa > Chordata > Actinopteri > Salmoniformes > Salmonidae > Oncorhynchus > Oncorhynchus keta. The sequence continues at coordinate 33,809,384 of NC_068422.1, forward strand.
GTTCCGGGATTCATCCGTTGGCATTAAGGAGCTTACTACATCAGTCACCAGCTTCATTAATAAGTGCATCAACAACATCGTCCCGAGAGTAACCATACGTATATATCCCAACCAGAAGCCATGGATTACAGGCAACATCCGCACTGATCAAAAGGTTAGAGCTATCACTTTCATGGAGCAGGAAACTAATTGGGATGCTTATAAGAAATCCCGCTACGCCCTCTGACGAACCATCAAAGAGGCAAGAATCCTACTACAACGGCTCTGACACTCATCGGATTACAAAGTTAAACCCAGCCGGCAGCTGCCCAGTGACACGCGCCTACCAGATGAACTAAATGCCTCCTATGCTCGTTTTGAGGCAAGCAACACTGAACCATCCAAGAGAGCACCAGCTGTTCTGGATGACTGTGGTCATGCTCTCTGTAGCTGATGTGAGTAAGACCTTTTAAACAGGTTAACATTCACAAGGCTGTAGGGCCAGACTGATTACCAGGGCGTGTATTCAGAGTATTCACTGACCAGCTGGCAAGTGTCGTCACTGACATTTTCAACCTCTCCCTACCCGATCTGTTACACCTACATGTTTCAAACAGACCGCCATAGGTTACCTTCGCATTCTTGGGCACAGGGACTATCGCCCTGTAGCACTCACATATGTAGCCATGAAATGCTTTGAAAGGCTGAGCATGGCTCACATCATTACCATCATCCCACATCCTGGACCCACCCCAATTCGCATACCGCCCCAACTGATCCACAGATCTCTATTGCACTCCACACTGCCCTTTCCCACCTGGACAAGAGGAACACTTACATGAGAATGCTGTTCGTTGACTACAACTCAGCATTCAAAACTATAGTGCCCTCCAAGCTCATCACTAAGCTAAGGACCCTGGGACTGAACACTTCCCTCTGCACCTGGATTCTGGACTTCCTGGCGGGCCGTCCCCAGGTGATGAGGGTAGGCAACAACACATCCGCCACACTGACCCTCAAAACAGGGGACCCTCAGAGGTGTGTGCTTAGTTCCCTCCTGCACTCTCTGTTCACCCACGACCGCGTGGCCACGCATGACTCCAACATCATTAAGTTTGCCGACGACACAATGGTGGTAGGCCTGATCACCGACGATGATGAGACAGCCTATAGGGAGGATGTCATAGACATGTAAGTGTGGTACCAGGGCAACAACCTCTCCCTCGACATCAACAAGACAAAGGAGCTGATCTTGGAAGACATTCAAATGTACAGGGCTGTAGTGGAGTAGGTCAATAGCTTCAAGTTACTCTGTGTCCACATCACTGAGGATCTATCATGGCTCACACACACCAACACAGTCACGAAGAGAGCCCAACAACACCTCTTTCCCTTGAGGAGGCTGAAATGATTTGGCATGGGCCCTCAGATCCTCAAAAAGCTCTACAGCTGCACCATTGAGAGCATGTTGACTGGCAGCATTATCGCTTGGTATGGCGACTGGTTGGCATCTGACCGTAAGGCGCTACAGAGGGTAGCGTGTACAGCCAAGTATATCACTGGGGCAGAGTTCCCTGCCATCCAGGGCCTCTATACCAGGAAGTTTCAGAGTAAGTCCCTAAAAACTGTAAAGACTCCAGTCACCCAAGTCATAGACTGCTCTCTCTGCTACTGCACTGCAAGCGGTACCGATGCACCAAGTTTGAAACCAACAGGACCCTGAACTGCTTCTACCCCCATTCCATAATACTGCTAAATAGTTAACCAAATAGCTACCTGGACTATCTGCATTGACCCTTTTGCACTAACTTATTTTACTCATCACGTACTCTGCTGCTACTGTTTATTATCGGTTAATTCATTCCAAGTTACATGAACATATCTACCTCCACTTACCTCGTACCCCTCCACTTCGACTAGGTACTGGTACTGTGTGTATACTGTATAGCTAAGTTATTGTGTATTTATTATTATACGTTTTATTATTTTTCTCTTTTCTTTCTCTCTGCATTGTTGGGAAGTAAGCATTTCACTGTTAGTCTAAACCTGTTGTTTATGAAGCTTGTAGCCATCATTACACAGGGATCTTCTGACCCAAGTGTAGCAGGAGATTTGCCACCCTCACCCCGTAACAATGACCCTCTGAATGTGACAAGCCTATCACTCACAATCTAGAGTGCCAGTGAGCCTTCTACATGCTCACTGTTTGGAGAAAATAGGCATTTTTGAAAAAATGGTGTGACCTACACAGATAATTCCTTAAATGCTCTGTATCGGAGGTTGCTATGCTTCATTTCAGGACATTTTTGGACAGGGGGAAGATCTCCACTGCAGGGTCCATTTAGCCACTATTATTGACCGTTACTCAGTAGGGTAACACCCTCTGGTATGGCATTGCTGAAGGGTGAGCGTCACTCCAAGCCTCGTCATTGGGATCTGTCTATTGTGCTTGAGGCTTCCTCGCAGCAGTCTCTTGAGCTGCTGGAAAGCGAGGAGATATACTTCTCCTTCTTTATCGCTTTACCATCTGCCCTTAAGCCTGCAAAGTGAGTGAGTGGGCTGCAAACAGTCAGTCCAATGTTTGTGCCTACAGTTTGCCCCAGGGTTGTCCTAGGTACCTTGTTAACTAAACGCTGCCTTTATGCCAATGCAACTGTGGTTGTTGCGCCCTCGTGGTTTCCACCCACCGCTCTTCCTGTTTACAGAAGAAGAGGCTCTCCGCCGATTGTGTCCAATATGCGTTTTTCAAATTTGCTTGGATGAATAGGCCTAAAGAGTATTAGGTTACAGACAAAAGTGAACTATTCGCTGCTCTCACTCTAGCACGCGATGATCATCAAATGAAAAAAATCCTCCTATTGAAATAAGGAAAACATTTCTGAAAACCTCATAATGTTCTCCAACTAACATATCTGGTCCACCTCGTATTTCATTTGGATTGGATATAGATTTTTATTTTTTATTAAAGGACCCTATCAGGGCTGGCTAGGAATTCAGATCTCAATTTTGGGATCTGAGAAAACCTCTACCCAGTCTTAGGGATGATGTTGTTGTCACTACCTTAGCTTCGGAGAGCATGTCTGCGATACGGCAGTTGGCCATTTGAAATTTAACTTAGGGTTACTTTGGTAACTCCAGTTCAACGATGACTGAGATGTCTCACCTTTTCTCCCTGCTCACAAAAGCTCAAGGAAAAGAGGCATGTTTGAGAATGACCAGTAGGCGGGCAAGTGGCACCTTATAATGAGGAGAAGGGCTCACCTCATTTGCCACTCGTCCTGTCTGTCTCCAACAGATGCTGTGTGATTTGGTTCTTCAAGTCCAGAGATCCGCCAAGAGAATCCCAATGTGAGACATCTCACTCATATTATCATAGAACTGGGGTTACGCAAGTAGCCCTATATTTCCATTCACCCCTTGTTCTCCTTCTCAGATATGTCTATCGTAGGTCTCTCTGTTCCCACAACAACAATACAACCAAAAGCAAATAGTTCAGATATTTGGAGTCAAATTCATATGATGAAACAAGTAAATGTGTTACAAAAATGTTAACACATCACATTACATATACACGCAAATCTCACTTAGGGCCCCCAAAAGGCTAGAGGCGGCACTGCTCAGGCCTTACACAAGGGCTTCAGAGGTACCCTTACCCTCCTGTGTGGCCTTCATCATATCCACAGATCCTTATGGTTGTGGTGCTAGCTTTTAGCCATTAAATACAAGGAGGGCTGGAGGAGCAGAGAGGCAACAGAAGCAACCCAGTAGGGGATGTGTTTAGGAGAGTACCCCTCACTTCTTCCAAATGACTACAGGCTTTATGTTTGTATAGCTTCTTGCTTTCAGCTCTATCAAAGCAAGCACCCATTGTAATATTGTGGTTTGGGAGGATTAATTAAGAAGTAGTAGTTGATATGTTGGTTGTATGCTTGTCTTCTCTTCTCTTGGCTTTAGTCCTTTAGTACCAATGCAAATTGACTCTCATTGGATTATATTTGGCATAACCAGCAGACAAGTTTTTCAGGTCTGTGGGTGGTTGGCAGTGTAAGATCAGTAGCTTGCTGGTGTATAGATTGTTTTACAACAATGGTCCTTATGTGACATTTCCAAGGTCTCCCTCTCTAGTTATTTAAGATAATTCATGGCCACATGCATTGATGGAGAGCTATACAGACGGTGAGAAGGAAGAGGAATAGAGAGAAGAGGAGAGGCAGAGGGAACACCAGCTTCCCAGTTCCTCAAAGTCTCAGCTGTTTTCTGCGTCTCTGTTCTTCCTTATTCTCCCAAGTGTTGAAAGATTTTCTTGCACACCGTTTTATTACACAACATTCAGCATTCGTGGTTCAGAGCCACAGTGATACTTCTGTGTGAGCTTGATAAACAAGGAGTTTTCTGACTGCCCTGTTTTCTTGGTTAATTATTATGAGAGAGATCGAGATTTTTTTTTAAATTTAACAACAAATTCAAAATGATCAATAAAAATCAAATCAACTACAAATCACCACTAGTTTCAAACCACAAATACAACTTTTTACATTAAATCCAAACAGTTGCAATTCTCATTAAATTCCTTCAACATTAAAGTCCTAAACTACCCTAGAGGCACTGGAAAGTCAAGAGGTAGAGTTTTGTAGGCTACTCCAAAAATTGATTTACCTAGATCGGTACGTAGTACTGGAACCTCGAGCGTTAACCGTCCCTATGAACGGAAATGGTGTATCGTAATTTTACATTTTAACAAAGAAGTGAGGTAGGTCAGAAGCTTGTGTAATAGAGCTTTGTAAATAGGTAATGAAGTGATCTACGGAACTTTAACGAGGACCAGCAAACCTTTTAATACAGGGGGGGGGGGGGAATACCCACAATAGCAGAAAAAGAGTTCCCCACAGTCACTACAAACACTCCTTGAGCAGGGACTGACTGCAGAACCGACACTTATGGCCTTTAAAACAGCAGCTCCCAGCGGCCAACACCACTCACTGCAGCCACAGCCCATCTCCAGACTGAGAGAACATTATTCACCCCATGCACAGCATTATTTAGATAAGGCTGCGATAGTCACAAACTAATCTGGGCAGGATTATGACCAGTGGGTTTTAATTGAGTGTTGTGTGCAGCTTTTGGTTTTCCCCAGATGTGTGTAAAAGAGGGAAGGTTTAGTCCGGCTGAGTGTCTGTCTGACCACACAGAAACAACACAGCATCTACCCTACAATACAGAGCCAAGCTTGTTTGGGATGCAGCCACGATGACAGCCACACACTCCAGTGTGATAAACCAATTTGTTCCATGCCCTATTTTCCACTTCCAAAGCAGGAAACATAGAGGCCAGAAGAGTGTTTAGAGAACACAGCTGCAGGGTGGGAGACATGATGTTGGACAATTTTTTGTCCATTAAAATAACATCAAATTGATCAGGAATATAGTGTAGACATTGTTAATGTTGTAAATGACTATTGTAGATGGAAACTGCTGATTTTTAATGGAATATCTACATACAGAGGCCCATTATCAGCAACCGTCATTCCTGTGTTCCAATGGCATGTTGTGTAAGCTAATACAAGTTTATAATTTTAAAGGCTAATTGATCATTAGAAAACCCTTTTGCAATTGTTAGCACAGCTGAAAACTGTTGTTCTGATTAAAGAAGCAACCTGACCTCCTTTAGACTTCTTTACATTTATTTTTATTTGACCTTTTTATTTAACAAGACAAGTGGAGTATCTGGAGTATCAGCATGTGTGTGTTCGATTACAGGCTCAAAATGACCAGAAACAAAGACCTTTCTTCTGAAACTCGTTAGTCTATTCTTGTTCTGAGATAATGGCGAGAAATTGGCAAGAAACTGAAAATATCGTACAACTTTGTGTAGAAGTTGTACGACATAGAAAGAGGAGTGGGAGGAATAGAAAGAGGAGTGGGAGGCCCCGGTGCACAACTGAGCAAGGGGACAAGTACATTAGAGTGTCCAGTTTGAGAAACAGACACCTCACAAGTCCTGAACTGGCAGCTTCATTAAATAGTATGCGCAAAACACCAGTCTCAATGTCAACAGTGAAGAGGCGACTCCGGGGTGCTGGCCTTCCAGGCAGAGTTGCAAAGAAAAAGCCATATCTCAGACTGGCCAATAGAAATTGAAGAATAAGATGGGCAAAAGAACACAGACACTGGACAACTCTGCGTAGAAGACCAACATCCCAGAGTCACCTCTTCACTGTTGACGTTGAATTGTGATACAATGAATTATAAGTGAAATAATCTGTCTGTGAACAATTGTTGGAAAAAATACTTGTGTCATGCACAAAGTAGATGTCCTAACTGACTTGCCAAAACGATAGTTTGTTAACAAGAAATGTGTGGAGTGGTTGAAAAATGAGTTTTAATGACCCCAACCTAAGTGTATGTAAACTTCTGAATTCAACTGTATATAACATGTACAGACAAATAAATACAGAAAAAAATAAACATAAGGCATTTGAACCCAGTCTGGTACAAAGAAAAGATTCACACAATCGATATACACATGTGCCATTTACCAATTTGAAGCTATATATTTTTTACAAATGTAATTATAGGTAGCCCTTTTTCTTTTATTCCAGGCTTTATCTAAATATTTTTGCAAATGGAAATACACAATGGACAAAAAATAAATAAAACATTATCTTCATCACTCAGCTACATAATGCCAGGGTATATGTGTGCTTTCTGGAATAAGAGCAAGCGTATATTGTTGTAGAAAGGGCAATAGAGGATAAAATGAGTTTCATGATCTATTTCTTCGAGATCACAATAGTTACATAGTATTTCCTTTTCCATTTCACCACAATACTGACCTGTTTCAGAGGCAATATCCCTGAATTTACCTGTGCACACAGTGATTTCTTGCGTTTTGGTAGGTTATACATAATATATCTCAACACACGAATTCCCTCTTAATCAAACCAAAGGTTCTCAATTTGGGTTTATGATTAATCTCCTCCACCCATTTTTTTTTCATATTGCATTAACAGTTGTTTTTAACTTCTTGCGTCGAGCCATCCCGGATCCGGTATCGTGACTACAGCCTCAAGCTCATTACCATAACGCAACGTTAACTATTCATGAAAATCGCAAATGAAATTAAATGAATCTATTTGCTCTCAAGCTTAGCCTTTTGTTAACAACACTGTCATCTCAGATTTTCAAAATATGCTTCTCGACCATTGCAAAACAAGCATTTGTGTAACAGTATTGATAGCTAACGTAGCATTTAGCATTAGCATTCAGCAGGCAACATTTTCACAAAAACCAGAAAAGCATTCAAATAAAATAATTTACCTTTGAAGAACTTTGGATGTTTTCAATGAGGAGACTCTCAGATAGCAAATGTTCAGTTTTTCCTGAAAGATTATTTGTTTAGGACATATCGCTCCGTTTTCTGCGTCACGTTTAGCTACGGAACAAAAACCTGTATCCAGGATTGTGTAAATCTATCCGCAAGCTCATTAGCATAACACAACTTTAACTATTCATGAAAATCGCAAATGAAAGGAAATTAATCTATTTGCTCTCAAGCTTAGCCTTTTGTTCACAACACTGTCATCTCAGATTTTCAAAATATGCTTTTGAACCATAGCTAAACAAGCATTTGTGTAACAGTATTGATAGCCTAGCATAGGATTATGCCTCTCTTTCAGCATGCAACATTTTCACAAAAACCAGAAAAGAATTCAAATAAAATAATTTACCTTTGAAGAACTTCAGATGTTTTCAATGAGGAGACTCTCAGTTAGATAGCAAATGTTCCGTTTTTACAAAAAATATTATTTGTGTCGACTAATCGCTCCATTTTGTTCATCACGTTTGGGTAAGGAAAAAAAATATATATATATTAAGTCATTAAAACGCGAACTTTTTTCCAAATTAACTCCATAATATCGACAGAAACTTGGCAAACCGATGTTTAGAATCAATCCTCAAGGTGTTTTTCACATATCTATCGACGATAAAATCCATCGTGGCAGTTCTCTTCTGAAGAAATGGAACGCGCATGGACCTACAGATTACGCAATAATTTCGACACAGGACACCGGGCGGGACACCAGGTAAATGTAGTCTCTTATGGTCAATCTTCCAATGATATGCTTACAAACATGTCACAATGCTGCAGACACCTTGGGGAAACGACAGAAAGGGCAGGCTCATTCCTGGCGCATTCACAGCCATATAAGGAGACATTGGAACACAGCGCCTTCAGAATCTGGGGCATTTCCTGTATGAAACTTCATCTTGGTTTCGCCTGTAGCATTAGTTCTGGGGCACTCACAGATAATATCTTTGCAGTTTTGGAAACGTCAGAGTTTTGTCTTTCCAAGGCTGTCAATTCCATGCATAGTCGAGCATCTTTTTGTGACAAAATATTGCGCATAAAACGGGCACGTCTTTTTATCCAATAATGACATAGCTCCCCCATAGGTTGAAGAGGTTAATCATATCTACAGTATGTCCCACTTAATTAGGTTTTCCTACAGATGTTCACAGTCAGACTGTTGATAAAGATCAGACATTTTTGTTTCCCAGGCTCCCCCTATGGCTAGATATAATTTAAAACTTGACTTGCTATTCTGGCAGTTGACATATCCAACTGTCTATTCCAAAGTCTCACACTAAGTGCCTTCCATCTCACCTCACAGGGTTCCCAGCCCATGTCCCCAGTTATTGCAAGTATAGGTGCAAACTTGTGGACACCTAAAAAGTAACGTACTGCTCTGTTATGAACATTTAAAATACTTCTTAGCACCCCACACTCCTGCTGAATAGGACACACACGTCTAATACAGTTGGGAATACGCAGCATAACCAATAGCTTTGAGTGTTTTTGTTTTTCCTATAACTCCCCCAACAGCTCTGCTTGCTGAGTCGGCCATGCATGTTGATCTGTTGAATAATAACATGTTGTTTTGATGAATGATAGAATGTCTGTCATTAGGAACCATCAAGAGACATGCTTCAATAACAGTAAAAGATGCATTTCTGAACATCTCAAGGCCCATCACATCACTTACTTGGTGAAATGTTTAACTTGTGTAATGATTTGGGAACACTTTTCCATCTAATGAGTCTAACATGTACAGTGGGGCAAAAAAGTATTTAGTCAGCCACCAATTGTGCAAGTTTTCCTACTTAAAAATATGAGAGAGGCCTGTAATTTTCATCATAGGTACACTTAAACTATGACAGACAAAATGAGAAAACAAATCCAGAAAATCACATTGTAGGATTTTTAATGAATTTATTTTCAAATTATGGTGGAAAATAAGTATTTGGTCACCTACAAACAAGCAAGATTTCTGGCTCTCACTGACCTGTAACTTTTTCATTAAGAGGCTCCTCTGTCCTCCACTAATTACCTGTATTAATGGCACCTGTTTGAACTTGTTATCAGTATAAAAGACACCTGTCCACAACCTCAAACAGTCACACTCCAAACTTCACTATGGCCAAGACCAAAGAGCTGTCAAAGGACACCAGAAACAAAATTGTAGACCTGCACCAGGCTGGGAAGACTGAATCTGCAATAGGTACGCAGCTTGGTTTGAAGAACTCAACTGTGGGAACAATTATTAGGAAATGGAAGACATACAAGACCACTGATAATCTCCCTCGATCTGGGGCTCCACGCAAGATCTCACCCCGTGGGGTCAAGAACGGTGAGCAAAAATCCCAGAACCACACGGGGGGACCTAGTGAATGACCTGCAGAGAGCTGGGACCAAAGTAACAAAGCCTACCATCAGTAACACACTACGCCGCCAGGGTCTCAAATCCTGCAGTGCCAGACATGTCCCCTTGCTTAAGCCAGTACATGTCCAGGCCCGTCTGAAGTTTGCTAGGAAGCATTTGGTTGATCCAGAAGAAGATTGGGAGAATGTCATATGGTCAGATGAAACCAAAATATAACTTTTTGGTAAAAACTCAACTCTTCGTGTTTGGAGGACTAAGAATGCTGAGTTGCACCCAAAGAACACCATACCTACTGTGAAGCATGGGGGTGGAAACATCATGCTTTTGATCTGTTTTTCTGCAAAGGGACCAGGAAGACTGATCCGTGTAAAGGAAAGAATGAATGGGGCCATGTATCGTGAGATTTTGAGTGAAAACCTCCTTCCCGCAGCAAGGGCATTGAAGATGAAACGTGGCTGAGTCTTTCAGCATGACAATGTTCCCAAACACACCGCCTGGGCAATGAAGGAGTGGCTTCGTAAGAAGCATTTCAAGGTCCTGGAGTGGCCTAGCCAGTCTCCAGATCTCAACCCCATAGAAAATCTTTGGAGGGATTAGAAAGTCTGTGTTGCCCAGCAACAGCCCCAAAACATCACTGCTCTAGAGGAGATCTGTATGGAGGAATGGGCCAAAATACCAGCAGCAGTGTGTGGAAACCTTGTGAGGACTTACAGAAAACGTTTGACCTCTGTCATTGCCAACAAAGGGTATATAACAAAGTATTGAGATAAACTTTTGTTTTTGACCAAATACTTATTTTCCAACATAATTTGCAAAGAAATTCATTAAAAATCCTACAATGTGATATCCTGGAAAAATAAATATCATTTTGTCTGTCATAGTTGAAGTGTACCTATGATGAAAATTACAGGCCTCTCTCATCTTTTTAAGTGGGAGAACTTGCACAATTGGTGGCTGACTAAATACTTTTTTGCCACACTGTATAAGGTGATTTGGAGGCAATTTACAGTGCAAGTAAATTGCACAGTGAACAGGAGCTCTGGGTTCCTTTTTATGAAAATTATATGCATTGAGTAAGTGTTAAAAGGAGCACAGTAAGGTGCATTTGGGAGGGTTTTTGTTATGTTAATTATAGAGCGGTCTTCATAGAGGCCAACAGGTGGATAGTAGCTCCTTTAGCATACCCACCTTGTTGATGGTTTTAGTTTTGCAAGGAAATATTGTCTCATGACAAAATGTTCATTGCATAAATCAGAGTGCTGAACTTTTTCTCTGTATCTACTGACACAAATAAGGGATTTCATTGTGTACAGGCTTTAGAAATCACATAAAGAACATGTGGCGTCAACATTATTCCTGGAGGGCTTGACTGACGTGAGCCATCCCTGGGTTTCCAGTGGTGTTAAAACACTACCTTAGTGCAGCCACACTGTTTGAGATGTCACTGCTACACTCATTCAGACAGTCTCCGCAAGCCTCAGAGTAATTATGGTAATTAGAAGTTATACAGTAATTGCAACTGATATCTGTAAAAGGCACCCAAAACTGCAATTACCCAGGGATCCCTGCGTATGTCAGCCTCTCACAGCTATGTCCGAAGTCAACATGGCGATATGCAGTGAATGAGGGCCTGTCACTGAGATGACAGAAAAGAAATTCATGCTCCAGTCTTTTTGTAATGATACAGTATGTGAAATAAACATAATGACGTGAGAAAGATATAAATAATCAAGTTACTGTAAGTGAATCATCTCAAATGGAAATAACAACAACAACAACCCTTAAGGGAAGGCTGAGGAAGAAATCACAATATTGTGAAAGAGACGGACACTCTCAATCTATCTATATAAATTACCCAATGGGCATACAGAAAGATGATGTGTGCAGATAAGCTGGAAAAAGGCTCTGAGCCGAAACCAAACACTATAATTCTCATGATGGCTCATTATACTTGTATACCTGTACTTCCCAGAATTGCATTGGATGCCCTAAGAGGGATAGATGAGGCCAGTCGGAGTGAGAAGAAAGTATATTTTCATGCTACAGCTGCACTTAATGTGCTATTATATTTTAAGGATGTACTCCAACAAAGGTGTCCCCGCATTCCCTTTCAGCCAACATTGACTATCTAGGGATGGGAAATTCTCAGGAGATGTCATATTTTTATTTTTATTTCAAGTTTATTTAAACAGGTAGGCTAGTTGAGAACAAGTTCTCAGTTACAACTGCATCCTGGCCAAGATAAAGCATAGCAGTGTGAACAGACAACGACACAGAGTTACACATGGAGTAAACAATAAACAAGTCAATAACACAGTAGGAAAAAATAGTCTATATATATTGTGTGCAAAAGGCATGAGGAGGTAGGCGAATAATTACATTTTTGCAGATTAACACTGGAGTGATAAATGATCAGATGGTCATGTGCAGGTAGAGATACTGGTGTGCAAAAGAGCAGAAAAGTAAATGAATGAAAACAGTATGGGGATGAGGTAGGTAAATTGGATGGGCTATTTACCGATGGACTATGTACAGCTGCAGCGATCGGTTAGCTGCTCAGATAGCAGATGTTTGAAGTTGATGAGGGAGATAAAAGTCTCCAACTTAAGCGATTTTTGCAATTCGTTCCAGTCACAGGCAGCAGAGAACTGGAAGGAAAGGCGGCCAAAAGAGGTGTTGGCTTTAGGGATGATCAGTGCTGGAGCGCGTAGTACGGGTGGGTGTTGCCATCGTGACCAGTGAACTGAGATAAGGCGGAGCTTTACCTAGCATAGACTTGTAGATGACCTGGAGCCAGTGGGTCTGGCGACAAATATGTAGCGAGGGACAATTTTAGATTGGAGATGTTTGATATGAGTCTGGAAGGAGAGTTTACAGTCTAGCCAGACTCCTAGGTACTTATAGATGTCCACATATTCTAGGTCGGAACCATCCAGGGTGGTGATGATAGTCGGGCGTGCGGGTGCAGGCATTGAGCGGTTGAAAAGCATGCATTTGGTTTTACTAGCGTTTAAGAGCAGTTGGAGGCCACGGAAGGAGTGTTGTATGGCATTGAAGCTCATTTGGAGGTTAGATAGCAGTGTCCAAGGAAGGGCCAGAAGTATACAGAATGGTGTCGTCTGCGTAGAGGTGGATCAGGGAATCGCCCGCAGCAAGAGCAACATCATTGATATATACAGAGAAAATAGTCGGCCCGAGAATTGAACCCTGTGGCACCCCCATAGAGACTGCCAGAGGACCGGGCAACATGCCCTCCGATTTTACACACTGAACTCTGTCTGCAAAGTAGTTGGTGAACCAGGCAAGGCAGTCATTAGAAAAACCGAGGCTACTGAGTCTGCCGATAAGAATATGGTGATTGACAGAGTCGAAAGCCTTGGCCAGGTCGATGAAGACGGCTGCACAGTACTGTCTTTTATCGATGGCGGTTATGATATTGTTTAGTACCTTGAGCGTGGCTGAGGTGCACCCGTGACCAGCTCGGAAACCAGATTGCACAGCGGAGAAGGTACGATGGGATTCGAGATGGTCAGTGATCTGTTTGTTGACTTGGCTTTTGAAGACCTTAGATAGGCAGGGCAGGATGGATATAGGTCTGTAAAGTTTGGGTCCAGGGTGTGTCTCCCCCTTTGAAGAGGGGGATGACTGCGGCAGCTTTCCAATCCTTGGGGATCTCAGATGATATGAAAGAGAGTTGAACAGGCTGGTAATAGGGGTTGCGACAATGGCGGCGGATAGTTTCAGAAATAGAGGGTCCAGATTGTCAAGCCCAGCTGATTTGTACGGGTCCAGGTTTGCAGCTCTTTCAGAACATCTGCTATCTGGATTTGGGTAAAGGAGAAGCTGGGGAGGCTTGGGCATAGCTGCCGGGGGGTGGGGGGGATTAAGAAATGCTTGCTGAAGTTTGATTATCATGGATTTATCGGTGGTGACCATGTTACCTAGCCTCAGTGCAGTGGGCAGCTGGGAGGAGGTGCTCTTGTTCTCCATGGACTTTACAGTGTCCAAGAACTTTTTGGAGTTAGAGCTACAGGATGCAAATTTCTGTTTGAAAAAGCTGGCCTTTGCTTTCCTGACTGACTGCGGGGTTCCTGACTTTCCTGAACAGTTGCATATCAACTATTCGATGCTATTGCAGTCCGCCACATGATGTTTTTGTGCTGGTCGAGGGCAGTCAGGTCTGGAGTAAACCAAGGCATATATCTGTTCTTAGTTTTGCATTTTATGAACGGAACATGCTTATCTAAGATGGTGAGGAAGTAACTTTTAAAGAATGACCTGTGAAGATCAGAAGTAGTGGTCCAGGGATTACGGCAGGAATCCGGCGTTGTTGTGGAGAGACAGTCCGATACTAGTAGACTGGCGAGTATTATCCAGGCTAAGAACAGGGCTGGTATCTGTGTAGAAGGTAAAAGCCGCTAGCAGTGGCTAACAATGACTGAATAGCTAATTAGCTGGTTAGCTTCTGGAGGTTCTTGAATGTGTTCTAAAATTAAAAATAATAGCAATACCGTATCACATTGGGTGAGGCAGGTTACCGGAAGGTATAATCGAATCAAAAATCAAAAAGAGATAATAATAAATAAAATAAAATTGAAATATATATTTAAAAAAATACGAAAAATACACCAGACACAAACAAAACACGTCTGAGCACTAAAACTTCTAAACTATTGCATGTCCTCCCCTAAATCTCTAAGCCATTAGTCTAACACATTCATAAATGGCAAAACAGTCAAAAAGTAAATCATAAGGAATACGTTTTTGAAGTGTCTGTCCTATACAGTGCCTTGCGAAAGTATTCGGCCCCACTGGAACTTTGCGACCTTTTGCCACATTTCAGGCTTCAAGCATAAAGATATAAAACTGTATTTTTTGTGAAGAATCAACAGCAAGTGGGACACAAAAAGAAAGAATTGGTTTTGGGGGTGACTAGAGAGATATACCTGCTTGAGCGTGTGCTACAGGTGGGAGATGCTATGGTGACCAGCGAGCTGAGATAAGGGGGGACTTTACCTAGCAGGGTCTTGTAGATGACATGGAGCCAGTGGGTTTGGCGACGAGTATGAAGCGAGAGCCAGCCAACGAGAGCGTACAGGTCGCAATGGTGGGTAGTATATGGGGCTTTGGTGACAAAATGGATTGCACTGTGATAGACTGCATCCAATTTGTTGAGTAGGGTATTGGAGGCTATTTTGTAAATGACATCGCCAAAGTCAAGGATTGGTAGGATGGTCAGTTTTACAAGGGTATGTTTGGCAGCATGAGTGAAGGATGCTTTGTTGCGAAATAGGAAGCCAATTCTAGATTTAACTTTGGATTGGAGATGTTTGATATGGGTCTGGAAGGAGAGTTTACAGTCTAACCAGACACCTAAGTATTTGTAGTTGTCCACGTATTCTAAGTCAGAGCCGTAATGTAATGGACATACACAAAATAATCAAAATTGGTGAAGTGAAAATTAAAAATTAAAAACGGAAAAGTGGTGCGTGCATATGTACTCACCCCTTTTGCTATGAAGCTCCTAAATAAGATCCGGTGCAACCAATTCCCTTCAGAAGTCACATAATTAGTTAAATAAAGTCCACCTGTGTGTAATCTAAGTGTCACATGATCTCAGTATATATACACCTGTCCTGAAAGGCCCCAGAGTCTGCAACACCACAAAGCAAGGGGCACCACCAGGCAAGCGATACTATGAAGACCAAGGAGCTCTTCAAACAGGTCAGGGACAAAGTTGTGGAGAAGTACAGATTGGGTTGGTCTCTAAAAAAATATCAGAAACTTTGAATTTCTCACAGAGCACCATTACATCCATGATAAAAAAAATGAAAGAATAATAAACCTGACAAGAGAGGGCCGCCCACCAAAGCTCATGGACCAGGCAAGGAGGGAATTAATAAGAGGCAACAAAGAGACCAAGCTGCAAAGCTCCACAGCGGAGATTGGAGTACCTGTCCATAGGACCACTTTAAGCCGTACACTCCACAGAGCTGGGCTTTACAACAGAGTGGCCAGAAAAAAATAAGCAAACATGTTTGGTGTTCGCCAAAAGGCATGTGGGAGACTCCCCAAACATACGAAAGAAGGTACTCTGCTCAGATGAGACTAAAATTTAGCTTTTTGGCCACCAAGAAAAACGCTATGTCTGGCGCAAACCCAACACCTCTCATTACCCCCAGAAAAACCATCCCCACGGTGAAGCATGGTGGTGGAATCGTCATGCTGTGGGGTTTTTCATCGGCAGAGACTGGGAAACTGGTCAGAATTGAAGGAATGATGAATGGCGCTAATTACAGGGAAATTCTTGAGGGAAACCTGTTTCAGTCATCCAGAGATTTGAGACTGGGACGGAGGTTCACCTTCCAGCAGGACAATGACCCTAAGCTTACTGCTAAAGCAACACTTGAGTGGTTTAAGGGGAAACATTTAAATGTCTAGTCAAAGCCCAGACCTCAATCCAATTGAGAATCTGTGGTATGACTTAAAGATTGGTGCACACCAGCAGAACCCATCCAACCTGGAGGAGCTGGAGCAGTTTTGCCTTGAAAAATGGGCGAATATCCCAGTGGCTAGATGTTCCAAGCTTATAAAGATATACCCCAAAAGACTTGCAGCTGTAATTGCTGCAAAAGGTGTCTCTAGAAAGTATTGACTATTGGGGGGGGTGAATAGTTATGCACTCTCAAGTTCCGTTTTTTTTGTCTTATTTGTTGTTTGTGTCACGAAAAATATTTTGCATTTTCAAAGTGGTAGGCATGTTGTGTATATCAAATTATACAAACCCCCCAAAAATCAATTTTAATTCCAGGTTGTTAGGCAACAAAATAGGAAAAATACTTTCGCGGTGTCACGGTGGCGTATGAACGAATGGGTTATAGAGCAAACAACGTAATTATCACAACGGGTTGTAATATGGCTTTTTTACTGGCTTGGCTTGGCTTCCTCAGTGATTTTACCCACACACCGCTACTGGCTGGGAATGGACTGGAATTCTGCCTTCGACAAAGTGGGCACTACTTATCATAAGGCGGCATCAGCACTCACCTAAAAAGCCCATATGCCACTGGATGGGAGAAATCGTCACTGTTGTTGGGCAGAATTATGTGAGGTTTGATGTATTGTTGGAGGTGCGTCTTGGTCAGTGTAGCTTAAAAAATGCCGCCCTTGTCAGCCACCTAATTCTGCTGAATGATCAGGCTGGCCCTGGACTCTAGGGAGTTAATGTCCCCTTGATAGGATAGTAATATAATATATATATGCCATTTAGTCTCGAATGGAGCTTGTCCAGTTTATGAGAGAAACTTCTATGCTCGCTTCGAGGCAAGCAACACTGAGGCATGCATGAGCGCATCAGCTGTTCCGGACGATTGTGTGATCATGCTCTCCGTAGCCGACGTAAGTAAGACCTTTAAACAAGTCAACATACACAATGCTGTAGGGCCAGACGGATTACCAGGACGTGTACTCCGGGCATGTGCTGACCAACTGGCAGGTGTCTGCACTGGCATTTTCAACATGCCCCTGATTGAGTCTATAATAAACATGTTTCAAGCAGACCACCATAGTCCCTGTGCCCAAGAACACAAAGGCAACCTGCCTTAATGACTACAGACCAGTAGCACTCATGTCCGTAGCCATCAACTGCTTTGAAAGGTTTGTAATGGCTCACATCAACACCATTATCCCAGAAAACCTAGACATTTACATTTACATTTACATTTAAGTCATTTAGCAGACCTAGACCTAGACCCATTCCAATGAGCATACCTCCCAAACAGATCCACAGATGATGCAATCTCTATTGCACTCCACACTGCCCTTTCCCACCTGGACAAAAGGAATGCTTATGTGAGAATGCTATTCATTGACTACAGCTCAGCGTTCAACACCATAGTACCCTCAAAGCTAATCACTAAGCTAAGGATCCTGGGACTAAACACCTCCATCTGCAACTGGATCCTGGACTTCCTGACGGGCCGCTCAGGTGGCGAGGGTAGGTAGCAACACATCTGCCACGCTGATCCTTAACACTGGAGCTCCACAGGTGTGTGTGTGCTCAGTCCCCTCCTGTACTCCCTGTTCACCCATGACTGCATGGCCAGGCACAACTCCAACACCATCATTAAGTTTGCAGACGACACAACCGTGATAGGCCTGATCACCGACAACAATGAGACAGCCTATAGGGAGGAGGTCAGAGACCTGGCCAGGTGGTGCCAGAATAACAACCTATCCCTCAACGTAACCAAGACTAAGGAGATGATTGTGGACTATAGGAAAAGGAGGACTGAGCACGCCCCCATTCTCAACGACGGGACTGCAGTGGAACAGGTTGAGAGCTTCAAGTTCCTTGGTGTCCACATCAACAACAAACTAGAATGGTCCAAACATACCAAGACATTCTTTAAGAGGGCACGACAAAGCCTATTCCCACTCAGGAAACTAAAAAGATTTGCCATGGGTCCTGAGATCCTCAAAAGGTTCTACAGCTGCAAATGCACACCAGGCGGTGTCAAAGGAAGGCCCTAAAAATTGTCAAAGACCCCAGCCACCCCAGTCATAGACTGTTCTCTCTACTACCGCATGGCAAGTGGTACCGGAGTGCCAAGTTTAGGACAAAAGGGTTTCTCAAAAGTTGTTACCCCCAAGCCATAAGACTGAACAGGTACTCAAATGGCTACCTGGACTATTTGCATTGTGTTCCCCCCCAACCCCTCTTTTACGCTGCTGCTACTCTCTGTTTATCATATATGCATAGTCACTTTAACTATACATTCATGTACATACTACCTCAATTGGGCCGACCAACCAGTGCTCCTGCACATTGGCTAACCGGGCTATCTGCCTTGTGTCACGCCACCCACCACCCGCCAACCCCTTTTTTACGCTACTGCTACTCTCTGTTCATTATATATGCATAGTCACTTTAGCCATATCTACATGTACATACTACCTCAATCAGCCTGACTAACCTGTGTCTGTATGTAGCCTCGCTACTTTTATAGCCTCGCTACTGTATACAGCCTGTCTTTTTACTGTTGATTTATTTCTTTACTTACCTATTGTTCACCTAACACCTTTTTTGCACTATTTGTTAGAGACTGTAAGTAAGCATTTCACTGTAAGGTCTACTACACCTGTTATATTCTGCGCACATGACAAATAAACTCTGATTTGATTTGATTATTCTCCAGAGATTGCACATTCGCCAATAGAACAGAGGGCACCGTCTTCACCTTTTGTGAGTGTCTGGGATTAGGGCCTGGTCCAAGATAATCAATAGGTCTTTCGCCTCCGACTCATTGAAGTATAATTCCTCGTCCAAATCAATGTTAGTGATAGCTGTTTTAATGTTTTGTTCATAGGAAACGATGGCGGAAACATTATGTACAAAATAAGTTATGATCAACGCAAAAAAATAAACAAAATAGCACAATTGGCCAGGAACCCGTAAAACGTCCACCATTCCCTCCGGCGCCATTCTCGTATTCAGCCAGGGTATGTGGTAGCACACCAAAGGATCTTTTAAATCTAGCCCAGAGAAAGACAGAGGTCCTCTAACTAAATGAAAGTCTCTCTCCTGCTATCTGTTCCCTCCTTTCACTCGTTCAGCCGTAGAGCTCTCTCTCTCTCTATCTATCTCATATTCCATAAATCCCTTTTCATCTCTGCCACCTTGCCACTCCATTTCATAATTTTTCCTCATCCTTTGATCTTGTATTCCTTCCTTTGTGTTTTTGTTTCTTTCCTCTAGCCAGCAGTTACATCTCTCTCTCTTTCTCCACCTCTTTCTGCATACTCTTTTTGGTTTTCTCTATCCCCTTAGTTCTCTCTGTTCTCTCTCCCTCTTTGTTTCTGTCTTCAACGGCACAATTTGTTTCCTCAGTATATCAGGCTCTTGAGGCTTATAACCATGTATCTTCTTAATTCTGGGTTGGCAGGGTGGTGTCATCTGCCAGATTCATCTCTCTCCTCAGCATTAGGAGTTGTTTAGTGTGGACTTCCCAGGGGACAAAATGTGGCACCGTCATAGGATGCCACCGTTCCAACATTTCAATTCATCAAATTTGCTAGAACTGCCCCAGTCAACTGTAAGTGCTGTTACTGTGAAGGGGAAACATCTAGGATCAACAATGTCTCAGCTGCAAAGTGGGGTCCAAAAGCGAGGTCCATACAGAAATGGTTTGTCAAGATTGGTGTGGACGAACTTGACTGGTCTGCACAGAGCCCTGATCTCAACCCCATCGAACACCTTTGGGATGAATTGGAACAGGCCTAATCCCAACATCAGTACCCAACCACATTAATGCTCTTCTGGCTGAATGGACGCAAGTCCCTGCACTAATGTTCCAAAATCTAGTGGAAAGCCTTGCCAGAAGAATGGAGGCTGTTATAGAACCAACTCCATATTAATGCCCATGATTTTGGAATGAGATGTTTGACGAGCAGGTGTCCACATCCAAAGTGTATAAAAGAAAATCAACCGTCTTTATTAATCAGGTTTACACAGAGAGCAGCTTTGATGTTCCCCCATAGAATAGACCAGCAAAATATTATATTGTGGCCCACGGCAGTTACAGTACTGTAGTTCAGGATGAAAGTATACTTACATCAGCCTGCCGTGACAGCTGCAGTGCATGATGTAACAGTGGAGATGTAGCCTATGCTAGTATTTTGCATGTAGCATGCACACTGTTTCATTGTGTAGTGTAAAATAATTGTAGTGTAACATAATCATATGTGATGCACTATGTCACAATTACACATGTATGTGATATGCTGTACATGGTATGCAAAATTGACTCATCCATGAAAGAAGAGTTTTGATGGTTGCCACTAAAAAGAGGAGGATCCCAGCTGCTACTGTATTTAATTCCCAGCTGTTCATTTGAAGCACATGCTCTGCTATTAAACCGGAGAAGCCAACATGATTGAAAAACGCACCAGCAGGAAAGTGACCTCCATTCGCTATTCGAGTGCATATGGATGATGTCTTTTTTTCCCTTGCCCCGACCTAAAATGTTTACATATTACTAAAGATAAGCTTCAATTGAGAAGAGTCTGATGGGTGAAAATATGGTCACGTGATGAGAGAACAGCTGTGCAGCCAGAGGCCACGAATAGAGCACAAGCTTTTTATACTACTTTCTCAAATCAACAATAGCTATAGTCACATCATGCATCCAATATATGTTTTGCTGTAAATCTAGTGTATATGACCTGTTTCAAATGATCACTTTAATGCTTAACATAGCCACTTCATATGCTCAGGAATGGGAAAATATCCTTTCTATTTCAGTTTGCTAAGTTCAATTATATTCTTCTTACTATAAAATCAAATAATATAAAATAATGGCATGGGACTTATAAACATTACTTGTCTACTAAATGAACAAGCCTACAGCCTATGGCATGGCACATAGCCAGATAACATACATTAGGCCAACTCATATTCTGTTCTTCTGAAATACATTTTCTTCATTTCATAATGTTTCTTTAGACCTGCCTAAAATAAATAATGTATTTTTTGTGATGGTGTATATTAAATTGATTTTATTAGCCTTTTTTAAATGTCGATGTGTAAAATGCACGCATCTGCGGCTTGTTTGTGTGGAGGCCTGGAGATGCTAAACATGTTTATGTTAATTAGGTCAGTTACCATGAGACCGGCAGACTTTTGCATGACAATAACCAGCTGAGAACATTTCCTGATCACCAATACCCTTACTAAAGTGTCAATACACAGACTCTTCAGTTATCACAACCACTCAAGTTCAATGTGTTCCTAACACAGGAGCTGAAACCAGAAGACCTATAGTCTATGCTGGTATTGTTTGCATGCTTTACATTGTTTCCAATGTGTGCAATCACACAAAGGATGCTTTTCCATTCAGATTGAAAACCACTCTACACATACAGGTAACAACAGCAAGCAAAGCTTTATGGAAACAAAGGGTTAGGAAGGTTTATAGTCTGCCTGTGATTTTTTTGTAGAGTGAAAACATTTTACAATAAATTGTGTGTGTGCGTGCATGCTTTACTACCCATGATGTATACCGTGTGTATGCTTTGTATGAGCCATGTTGTAAGGGTTTTCCTCCTCCTCTTTGTCTGAGGAGGAGAAGCGAGAAGGATCGGAGGACCAAAGAGCAGCGTGGTAAGTGGCCATGGTTGTTTATTTAAAAAACATAAACTGAACACTATGAACACAAAAACAATAAATGTGAACAAACCAAAACAGTACCGTGTGGTGAAAAACACAGACACGGAAACAATCACCCACAAAACAACAGTGAAACCCAGGCTACCTAAGTATGATTCTCAATCAGAGACAACTAACGACACCTGCCTCTGATTGAGAACCATACTAGGCCGAACACAGAAAACCAACCTAGAAACACAAAACATAGAATGCCCACCCAACTCACGTCTTGACCAACTAAAACAAACAAATAACACAAGAACTAGGGTCAAAACATGACAGTACTCCCCCCACCCCACTCTAACGGCTCTGGAGAGACGGGAGACTCTAGCGGCTCTGGAGACACGGGAGACTCTAGCGGCTCTGGAGAGACGGGAGACTCTAGCGGCTCTGGAGAGACGGGAGACTCTAGCGGCTCTGGAGAGACGGGAGACTCTAGCGGCTCTGTCGAGACGGGAGACTCTAGCGGCTCTGTCGAGACGGGAGACTCTAGCGGCTCTGTCGAGACGGGAGACTCTAGCGGCTCTGGAGAGACGGGAGACTCTAGCGGCTCTGGAGAGACGGGAGACTCTAGCGGCTCTGGAGAGACGGGAGACTCTAGCGGCTCTGGAGAGACGGGAGACTCTAGCGGCTCTGGAGAGACGGGAGACTCTAGCAGCTCTGGAGAGACGGGAGACTCTAGCAGCTCTGGAGAGACGGGAGACTCTAGCAGCTCTGGAGAGACGGGAGACTAGCAGCTCTGGAGAGACGCGAGACTCTAGCAGCGCTGGAGAGGCGGGAGCACCTGTAGACAAAGGACGGAGAGACAGCCTGGTGCGGGGGGCTGCCACCGGAGGGCTGGTGTGTGGAGGTGGCACTGGATGGACCGGACCGTGAAGGCGTACTGTAGATCTTGAGAGCAGGTCTGGCACCATCCGCCCTGGCTGGATCTTCACCCTAGGCCGGCAGATGTGGGGAGCTGGGATGTAGCGCACCGGGCTAAGCATGCGTACTGGGGACACCGTGCGTTCCACCGCATAACACAGTGCCTGACCAATACAACGCCCACCACGGTTAGCACCACTAGGAGCACTGTAGCACTGAGAAGGCACAGGACGTGCAGGGCTGGGAAGGTGCACAGGAGGCCTGGTGCGTGAGGCTGGCACAGTCTTCACCAGATGACTAGCACGCACCTCAGGACGAGTGCCGTGCATCCTGCACCAAACCAACAGCTCTCTCTCCTCAAATTTCATCAACAACTCCTCGAATGTCTCATAATCTCCTCTCCGTTCACTCTCCTCCAATCTGTCCAACAACTCCTCGACAATCTCATACTCACCCCTCAACTTCGCCGACTGCTCCATTACCGCTGGCTCTGGTTTCCTCCTTGGCTTCTTACAGAAAACAGGGGGAGTTGGCTCAGGTCTGACTCCTGACTCTGCCACACTCTCCCTGTTCCAACCCCCCCCCCCCCCCTGTTTTTGGTGCTGCCTCTCGGGCTTCCAGCAGCGCCAGCTCCTCATAGTGCCGCCTCTCTGCTTTCGCTGCCTCCAGCTCTGCTTTGGGGTGGCGATATTCCCCTGGCTCTGCCCAGGGTCCTTTTCCGTCCAACTCATCCTCCCATGTCCATTCCTCCTTCTTGCGCTGCTCCTGCTGCCGCTGCCTGTTACCACGCCTCTTGGTCCATGGTTGGTGGGTGATTCTGTAAGGGTTTTCCTCCTCCTCTTCGTCTGAGGAGGAGAAACGAGAAGGATCGGAGGACCAATGCGCAGCGTGGTAAGTGTCCATGGTTGTTTATTTAAAAAACATAAACTGATCACTATGAATACAAAAACAATAAACGTGAACAAACCGAAACAGTACCGTGTGGTGAAAAACACAGACACGGAAACAATCACCCACAAAACAACAGTGAAACCCAGGCTACCTAAGTATGATTCTCAATCAGAGACAACTAACGACACCTGCCTCTGATTGAGAACCATACTAGGCCAAACACAGAAAACCAACCTAGAAACACAAAACATAGAATACCCACCCAACTCACGTCCTGACCAACTAAAACAAACAAATAACACAAGAACTAGGGTCAGAACGTGACACATGTACTGTATATCTCAGTGTGTCTTTACACTTTCAAGTGTTTATGGATGCACACCAGCAGTGTCTTCTCCAATAAAATGGCAGGTGAAATCCCAAGTTTGATTCACTATACAGCTGTGGAATTATGCTTCAGATGCCATATTCACAGCCCCCGATGCCTTCATAAATCAAGCTGCCTAATGTTCTGTGTGTTCGGGAGAGATCGAGAGAAAGAGAAATGCGCCTCATAGCAGTTTGTGGGTGGCAGTCCCCAGCAGAGCATATTATGTTGCGCTGTATGTTTTCTGAATACTAAGACCCTGACGCACACACACACATGCACACCGCTGACAGCCATTGCCACCTGGTGTTTGCTGCAGTATCCATTTTCATTGTTGGCCTATGAAGACAAAACCGCCCTGTCCACCCCTGAACAGGGTCCCTATCCGCTTTGTGTGTGAGTGTTGTCTGAAATGACTAGGAGCAGGCAGGCAGACTAACAGCACAGGGAATGGTAGAGGAAGTCATTCTCATAATTACATCCCTGTGAAACAGAGCAGAACTAGGGGAGCGGTAAACTTTATGTCTGCCCTATTTACAGTACTGTGGATGGTTTATTTAGCTGGTGGGAGGAGATGTTGTTGCTAAGTCAAATCAAAGGAATTGTTATAAATCCAAGGCAGATTACAGTACACATGGATGGTATAATGACTTTCATGAATAAGGCATTTGACTGGCGTTAGGCTGTTTATATAATTCAATTATAATATTGAATAACCTGTTTTCTAGCTCTGAACATAAATAAGACATGCATACAGAAACTTAATTACAAGATATCAGGAAGAATGGAAAGAAAACAACACTAATCTGATACTAAAAGCATGTGTTAAAATGTCCATTGGTTGTACATGGAAGATGGGTATGAGTTTCATTCTTACCCTTTCCTGCAGTAAAGACTTATCATGTTACACCTCAGGTAAAGGGATCTGTGTGTGTGTGTCCCCCTCCCACCAGAGATCTGGTTAAAACCCCTCACTTCAAAGCACATAGAGCAGAGGGGAGGAAGATGGCACCTGTGTTTTTTTCCCGGTGCTGGATCCAGTATGATGGTGATAGAAGAGGAACAAGGATCTGAACTCTACAGCCCAGCAGGGTCTCTGAGGACTGTATGAACACAGTGACAGGAGTATCGGCGGAGTGAATGACAGAAGGGGAGGCTGAAGAGTTGACTGTCAGACTCACTCAGATTTCAATGTGCAATTCTGGATCACTCTTACACTCATCTGATATGAGGTGACGGGACAAAATAGAAGGAGAGAGGAAGATGAGAACTACATCTCCCAAACATGTAGTGAACTGATAAAAGGGGTTCATGGCCCCAAAACACTAACCTCAGGTTTACCCTGAGATATGTTGGGTGTTTAGAAGCTGTGTGTTGACAAGATGATGCAGCAGATTTTGAGGGCCATGTACATCGATCTGGAATTGCTGGCAGAGCTCAACGAGGAGAAGAAGCAGATCATGTTCTGTAAGGAGCAGGAAAGGCACTGGGATGAGAGGGAGAACCAGAACCAGGACCAGGCCAAGTAGGGTGAGTCTGGGTGTACTGTACTGAAATCGAACAGTGTAGATTTAGACATGATTTTAGCTGTGTCTAAATCATGATTTCACAGGGAGGTTTGATATTGGTACTGGTAAGTATGGTTTAATACAATATTCCCAAAAGAAACTGGAGAGGTTGTGTTTGCTGTGTTTTTTGGTTGTGATTTGGAAAGTATTATTATTATTTGACCATGCTGGTGTCATGACGTTGGCCTGGGGGTAGGTTTATGACAATCATAAATACCTCTTCCCCCCTTTTTCCTCTCTCTACCCTACTGATGTTACATTTGCAAAACCCTTGGTTAACATAGAGACTCTGGGAACATCAGAAGGTGGGGGGAAATGAACTATATTCTGGTAATCCAACAAATTGAACATATGCGGTGGTACTTAATGAATATGATGTCAGTTCGGTTGTCATCTGAGACATTCTCATCAATGATAAGATGACTAACTCTTCAGTGTAAAGTTTACACATCAGAGTTATCGGATTCACATGGAATTATTCGTGATGGGATGAAATGTGATTTTAGCTTCTAAAATGTGAGATTTGGGTTTTCATAAGTTCGGGCTCTGCTCAATCAGTGGCCCGCCCCTGTGAAGGGACATGGGCTATAAAACGTTTCAAACACGCCCTCCTCTCCCTTCCTATATAAAGCCTTGACGACAATATAACCTCCTGTTCCGAGGATGTGAGGACTACGGTCCGATGTCAGAATGGTTCAGATAATAACTACAGAACGAAGCCAACATCAGTGTGAGCTTTGGTTCCGAATGGTATGAACTTTGAACTCTTATTCACTCCAGAAGTGATACCTCCTAGCCATTGAGTTAGCAACAGCAGATGCAAATGAGGGTTAGGAAGGAACAGACAGAGTATCCCGTCTATCTAACAACGACGTTACTACAACATATCCAATTGACCACCAGAGACATTCTTCAAAGGACAAAGGACTCAGTTTGGCAACACGGCCTTCCATCTACTACCAGCCTACCAAAGCGCAGCTCGGAGTAAATATTTATTGCATTGTCCTTTTTCAAATGGGCAGTAATTTAGAATGCATAAGATACTGTATTTACGATAGCACAGCTTTGCCCTTTGTTCCTCAGTCTTCCCGCTCTTTCATTCAAACCCAGCCCTTTTCTTTTGTGTAACAAGCTGTCATATCTTGTTCCGCCAGATAGGGACGTTTTCCTTTATGACGTACTTTATAATCAAGTTAATTTATGTGTATATGTAATTCTGTGTGATTAGTTCGGTATTTAGTCAATAAATAATGAAACCCAATTTTGTATTGCTGATTCAACTTGTTAGCCAGGGTTCGTGCAGATAACCAAGAATTTACAACTTTCAGATGAGACTGAATTAAGGTGCCGATTAATATTGACTGCTATTGATGTAAAATATTACTAGGTCTTTAAGAGTTTATTCGGAAGATAAAAGCTCTATAAATATTATTTTGTGGTGCCCCGACCCTCTCTAGTTAATTACCTTTACATGATTAGCTCAATCAGGTGATATTAATTACAGAGAAATTATGTTATAGAATAGCATGTCATATCACTTAATCCAGCATAGCCAAAGACACGACACTGGTCATTTATGAACATTTGAACATCTTGGTCATGTTCTGTTATAATCTCCACCCGGCACAGCAAGAAGAGGACTGGCCACCCCTCATAGCCTGGTTCCTCTCTAGGTTTCTTCCTAGGTTTTGGCCTTTCTAGGGAGTTTTTCCTAGCCACCGTGCTTCTACACCTGCATTGCTTGCTGTTTGGGGTTTTAGGCTGGGTTTCTGTACAGCACTTTGAGATATCAGCTGATGTAAGAAGGGCTATATAAATAAATTTGATTTGATTTTGTTGTTGTCATAGACAGTCAAAGGTGATGCTGACATGCTTACCTCACTGTACCCGCTCAGGCAGCAGGAGAAGTATCCAGTAGCTGCAGGGCAGTGATGGGGATGTGTGTGGGTGATAGGCGACGCCCCTGGAGATGAGCCTTGTGATGACATCATTAAGGAGCTGATGGGGGGAGAAAGCCAGACGGCAGGCTCAGCAGGAGGCCAAGGAGCTCTGGTGACTGGGGAGGAGAAAGGATGCCCACATAACCCAGTGCAGGGATTTGAATGCCAAAGGTAAACGATTGTGTTAAATGTTATAGAAGGAAGGGAAAATGTGCCCGTGAGAGATTATATTGTAAGAGGGATGAGAGGGGCAGATAAGGAGATATCTGTTGTGTGTTATAGAGCCATAACTAGACAGAAACTCTCCAAACATGTCTTATACATAACAGCATGCACATTGATGCAAAAAGACCCATGTCAATTTGGGCTTTGGGTAGGTTTTTCACCTTCCGTTCACAACAAAAGTATATTTCAACAGCCCTCCTGCTCAGACAAATCAAAGAGGATGAGATTGAGAAGAAGTTCTGGGATGCTATGCCGAAGGAAAAGGCCCATTTTGTGGCAGGGAAGTGGAAGGAAAGAACTGTGGGCAGGCGGGCTGCCAAGCAGGAAGTGGAACGCATCCAGGAGGAGCTCAAGGTTGGGCAAAGACAGTGTGTGTTTCTGTGGGAGGGATCTGTGGGGCAGGGGCAAAGTGATGGGGATCTTTGGTTGTGATTTGGAAATGTGAGTCAGATTACTTTCCCCATACAATCCAAGTGGTCAATGTCTTCTACAGAGATTGTGTTGATGCCCAACTTGAGGGCAAAGCATTTATTTTCTGGACTTGCTTGCCAGATCAGTCCCATTAAATATGTAAATATTTAAGCTGCACAGTGCAAAGCCACACTACTGTTAGAGAGGACATCCCCTCAGTCTGCATCCCAGCTCCCCTGCTCTACAGGAGGGAGAAATTTGAGAGCAGGATTGGACGATCAATACTAAATCTGGGAAGCACACTAGCAGAGAGAATCATCCTTATTAGAGGGATCTGAGGGACAGGGGCAAAGTATTTGCCAGGGAGCGCACTGCACAGACCAACACTGTGTGTGTGTGTGTGTGTGTGTGTGTGTGTGTGTGTGTGTGTGTGTGTGTGTGTGTGTGTGTGTGTGTGTGTGTGTGTGTGTGTGTGTGTGTGTGTGTGTGTGTGTGTGTGTGTGTGTGTGTGTGTGTGTGTGTGTGTTTGTGCGTGCGTGTGTAGAGATGGCATATATGTATATGAGGATGGATCATGGAAAAGGATTTGTTCTCTATGAAATGTAATAATCTTATACCTTCAAAGTAGAATAGGGGGATCTGAGGGGAGCTGGATGGGAATCTCTGGGGGGTGAGATCACTGTTGTACCATAGAGCCCTGTTGGAGCATCGAAAGTCCTGGATGATGTAGAACCCGGACGAATGAGACCTACTTAAGAAACTCAGCAGAGCTCGTTTATCATTGCCCTCCTCTGTTGAGCTCGCCTGAAGGAAAAGGGCTGAGTCATTAAACGTTTCCCCGTCTGAAACTCTGGAAAAAGGAAGACACAGACAAAAACTGAGACAAAAATATGAACAATTGAAGAGGCCAAAGTTGCATCACTAGACTATCTGTATCAAATTTAGGTCATTACTCTTCCACCAATTCAGTTTTCAATACAGTCAATTCACAACCCTGGCTTCTACAACAAAATCTTAAAAGACTATTTAACTGTGTCACGTCCTGATCTGTTTCACATGTCCTTGTCTCCACCCCCCTCCAGTTGTCACCCATCTTCCCCATTATCCACTTGGTACTTACACCTGTGTTTTCTGTCTGTCTGTGCGAGTTCGTTTTGTTCCTCAAACCTACCAGTGGGTTTCCCCTTGCTCCTGCCTTGGTTATTTTCTAGTTTTCCCAGTTTTGTCCTCTCTGCCTGCGGTCCACTACCTTTGCCCCAGAACTCTGGATTACCGACCTCTGCTTGACCTGACCCTGAGCATGCCTGCCGTCCTGTACCTTTGCCTGCCCTTGTTTGAATTAATAAACTTTTGTTACTTCGACATTGTCTGCATCTGGGTCTTACCTTCAAATGTGATAAACTGTCCTGTTTATTATAATAATACTAATATGATGGGTCTGCAGATATTGCTGCGAAGAGACAGAATCATTAGATCACTTGTTTTGGTAATGCCTATATGCACAGTGCCTTCAGGAAGTATTCCACCCCTTGACTTTTTCCATATTTTGATGTGTTACAGCCTGAATTTTAAATGGTTTTGTGTCATTGGCCTACACACAATACCCGATAATGTCATAGTGGAGTTATGTTTTTATATTTTTTTTATATATATATAACTAAAAATGAAAAGCTGAAATGTTGAATCAATAACTATTTAACTAATAAGTTCAGGAGTAAAATTGTGCTTAACAAGTCACAATATAAGTTGCAATAATAGTGTTTAACATGATTTTTATGTTTAACATGATTTGACTCACTACCTCATCTCTGTACCCCAAACATACAATTTGTAAGGTCCCTCAGCCGAGCAATGATTTTCTTTATTTAAAAAAAATGTTACCCCCTTTTTTCTCCTGAATTTCATGGTATCCAATTGTTAGTAGCTACTCTCTTGTCTCATCGCTACAACTCCCGTATTGGCTCGGGAGAGACGAAGGTTGAAAGTCATGCATCCTCCGATACACAACCCAACCAAGCCGCACTGCTTCATAACACAGCGCGCATCCAACCCGGAAGCCAGCCCCACCAATGTGTTGGAGGAAACACCGTGCACCGTGCACCGCCACAGGAGTTGCTGGTGCACAATGAGACAAGGATATCCCTACTGGCCAATCCCTCCCTAACCCGGACGACGCTATGCCAATTGTGCGTCGCCCCACGGACCTCCCGGTCGCGGCCGGTTACGACGGAGCCTGGGCGCGAACTCAGAGTCTCTGGTTGCACAACTGGCGCTGCAGTGCCCTTAACCACTGCGCCACCCAGGAGGCCGAGCAATGAATTTCAAACACAGATTCAACCACAAAGACCAGGGAGTTTTTTGTAAGGTCGATGGCAGGGAAGTCAGGTGCAGGAGAACGAACTTGGTATAAACTGAGTCATTTAATAAGAACTCACAAACTCCAAAAACCAAAATATACAAAAAATAATGAAATGGGTACAAAAACCATCGCGCACCAACACATACAAGCACTAACATACAATCAAACAATCTCCAACAAGGACATGAGGGGAAACAGAGGGTTAAAACACATGTAATTGATGGGATTGGAACCAGCTGTGAAGGAAGACAAGACAAAACCAATGGAAAATGAAAAATGGATCAGTGATGGCTAGAAGATCGGTGACGTCAACCGCCGTACACCGCCCAAACAAGGAGAGGGACCGAATTCAGCAGAAGTCGTGACAGTTTTCCAATGCTTCGAGCACCTATTGCTAGATGGGTAAAAATGAATTAAAACCAGACATTGTGTCACGTTCGTCGTAAGAATTATCGGACCAAGGTGCAGCGTGATATGGTTTCCACATGTTTATTAACTGAAACGCACAAAAAACAATAAAGAATGAATGAAACATGAAGACAATGAAGTTCTCACTGGCAACTACACATAAACAAGATCCCACAAACACAGGTGGGAAATATAACTACTTAAATATGATCCCCAATTAGAGACAATGATTACCAGCTGCCTTTAATTGGGAATCATACAAAACACCAACATAGAAAAAGAAACTAGAACACAACATAGACATAGATATACTAGATCACCCCCTAGTCACGCCCTGACCTACTACACCATAGAGAAACAATGGCTCTCTATGGTCAGGGCGTGACACATTGAATATCCGTTTAAGCATGGTGAAGTTATTAATTACCCTTTGGGTGGTGTATCAATACACCCAGTCACTACAAAGATACAGGAGCCTTCCTAACCAGTTGGGAGAGGAAGGAAACCTCTCTGGGATTTCACCATGAGGTCAATGGTGATTTTAAAACAGTTAAAGAGTTTTATGGTTGTGATTGGAGAAAACTGAGGATGGATCAACAACATTGCAGTTACTCCACAATGCTAACCTCAATGACAGAGTGAAAATAAGGAAGGCTGTAATGAATACAAATTTTCCAAAACATGCATCCTGTTTGCAATAAGGCACTAAAGTAAAACTGCAAACAAATGTCAAAGAAATTAACTGTATGTCCTGAATACAAAGCATTATGTTTGGGGCAAATCCAACACAACACAACACTGGGTTGGAGTTGCCTGCATCATGTTAGGTGTGTTTGTCATTGGCAAGGATTATGTTGTTTTTTGGGGGGATGAAAATAAATGCAATAGTGCTAAGCACAGGCAAATTCCTAGAGTAAAACCTGGTTCAGTCTGCTTTCCAACAGACACTGGGAGACAAATTCACCTTTAAGCAGGATAATAACCAAAAACACAAGGCCAAATATACACTGGAGTTGCTTACCAAGACAACGTTAAATGTTCCTCAGTGGCCTAGTTACAGTTTTGACTTAAATCAGCTTGAAAATAGCTGTCTAGCAATGATCAACAACCAACTTGACAGAGCTTGAAAAATTGTTTTAAGAACAATGTGCAAATATTGTACTTACCCAGAAAGACTTAGGCAAATGTGATATTTCTGTATTTAATTTTCAATAAATTAGCAACCTTTTCTAAAACATGTTTTAACTTTGTCCTTTTGAGGTATTGAGTGTAGATGGGTGTAGATGGGTGTAGATGGGTGAGATGGGTGTGTGTAGATGGGTGAGAAAAAATCTGTTTAATCCATTTTGAATTCAGGCTGTAACACAACAAAGTGTGGAATAAGACAATGAATACTTTCGAAGGCACTGTAGCTTGTTTTTGGTCGCAGGTGCAGGTATGGCTTAAAGATCACAACATTTACTTAAAGCTATCTGTAATAGCACTGTTGGGTGATTTGAAAAGGCATAGTCAATCAATCAATATTATAATAATACTCTTAGTAAATATTTTCAGATCTAATTTGCAATCTGTAGAAACTATGACAATACAAAGGTTCAGAACTTTGTGAAACATCACAGCAAAATTGAAAAATATATGGCAAGTAGAAAACTGGATGGTTTTCAAAACTGGATGGCTTTCAGAGATAGATGGAGGGTTAAAAAACTTAAAAAGATAAACGTAAAATATACCGTGTCCGTGTACAATGTCCATAAAATGTATATAATATGTAAAAGCTGGGAGTAAAAGCCTAAGTGTTGTTGCCCGTTGGTTTACTCCAATTAGGGGAGGGGTGTAAGGGTTAGGGGAATATAATAAAGAAGGAAAATATATGTTTTTTTAAATGAGAAAAAATATATGGGGGATTGGAAATGATGCAGACAACTAAATTGATAGAGCCCACAATTTGTATTCAATATTAAAACTGATTTTACCACCCCACCCAATAAAAAATGTATTATCATAAAAAAAGTAGTTATAATAATAATAATAATATGATGGGTTACATTCCCTATTGGTTACATTCACAGAAGAGTATCCTTTGACCTAGTTGCTTTGCACATGTGGTGAATGCTTGCTTTGCAAAAAAGAACCCTGTGTGGCCTGAAACTCTGAATATGTTCACTGAGGTTCTATACACTGGATGTTCTTTCCACAGCATCAAACAACATCAATGATCTTGCTGTCACTCACCAGTCTCCAGCAGGGGAAAAAAGCATTTTAGCTACAACAAAACATAACAGCTAACAATTGTCCCGGTCAAAAGCTGCCTGTTTTCACTCTACAACTAAATGGTAATTACCTCCATGCAATGAATTACAAGGCCAATTTATTTTCCCGGAAATAAATTATTCAGTAAATGATTTCCACTTCAGTACAGATGATGAGCTAAATGCTTGTGTTCATCACAAGCAGTGTGTATGGAATATCATACTGGAGAATGAGGTCATTAATGTAGTCAATTAGAAGGTAGCCAAGTTGGACTAAGGAAGGGAAAGGGAGCAAACCCTAAAAATTATAATAGGCCTACATTTCTCAGCAGGCCAATGTACTTTAGAAGATGCAGCAATCATGACAGTCAGGGACATACAGGTCCTGTATTTACTGCCGACAGTCCTGGACAATTATTTTTGTGTTTTGTTACGAAATGATATGCAAATGTGTACGCCCACCTGTCTTTTGTTCACAATTCCGCACATATTTCTCCTCTGACAGAAATGCGAGGAGGAGGAGAGACATCAAGGTGAGGAGAAGATAAAACGTGGAGAAGAGAGCTGAGGAGAAGAGAGCTGTATCTCCCTGGAGCAGGAACAAAGGAGTGAGAATGATGAGAAGGCGCAACGTAAGTCAAGTCTTCCCTGCCTTTTCTCTCTACACCTGTATTCCTTTCCATTGATCACCTCCTTCTCCATCCCTCATTTTTACATGAACCTCTTTTATTAATTTCTGTCCCTCCCTAAATGTCAACTCCAAAACTTGTGTTGTTAATCCTCAAACTTTCCTACACCTGAAAACATTAAATGACCCCGGCAATCGATAGAACATCACTCATGGATGCACAAATAATATATAACATTCAAAATGGGTGAATCCAGTCTCCTTTTTACATCATTTAACACCTGATTTACATAACAAAAGTCACATCTCAATAGGTGGTTCAGATAAGTCATGACATACCACAAGTGGAGGGCTGGGAATTTCCTTCTTTGTTCCTTATTGGTCTTCTATTGTTTCTCAAGCAAGGGGGGAGGCCATTGACATCACAACTTCCCATCAAACCAACTATTTGAAAGCCCTACTCCTTGAAGTATGCAGTTGTGTTTAAAAAACACAATCCTGCTTTATTTGAAGTACATCTTATGAAGGCTTCATAAAGCATTCATATATGTTTTGTAACCACTACATAAATGGCTCACAAATCATCTACAACCTTATGTCATGCTCTATAAAGGATCAAAACATGTGAACAAATAAATTAGATGTTTATGTCACACAGTTATGCCACATTATGAATCATTCTAGAGCATGAAATATGGTTACAGATGATTTATGACTCATGTATCTACTGCTTATAAAGCCTTCATAAGTTGTAGGCACGTGTCACGTACAACCCAGCAGTCCCTGTGGGCAATAGAGAAGGGCCGTGTGGCGGTGCCTCCCTCAGGAGACACAGCACTGTGCTAGAGTCATCCTCCTCGACCACCCACAGCACAGAGCGTACCCACTGCCCCAGCCTCCAGCCTGCTGCTCCTCCGCTGTACCGCCGCGGACAGTGCCCGAAGACACAGCCTCACTGTTACAAAGCCACTGATGTACAGGACAGATACAGAATTGGCCTACTATTCATGAATATGTACATGGATAGACATAGCATAATTACTATGCGGCACCCAATCCATATACAGATAAGATGCATAGAATGGTGATGTAAAAAAAAGTATATAATATATATTGAGATACACAGAAGCAGACCCGATAGACCCGCAAGGCTTTCTTTGTGCCTGGAACTCATCTAAAGCATGGTGCACCTTTATCACGTCACCATTAAAAGGCTTTGGGCAATCTTATATATTATGTATTTATTTCTTATTATAATATCATGTGATTATGCATGCTTCACTTCTCTATCTTCTCCTGTCTCACCTGGGTGAGAGCCCCCCGGCTCAGCTCCAGAGAATGTGTTCTGCTATGGTTCAAAGAGGAGCAAATACCCAAACCGGCTGGCTATGAGTGCAATAGCACCACCACTACTGGTTCTATGGTCAGTACTGGGATGTTGTCTCGACCAAACATCGATCCTTCCTAGCTTCCCCTCTTGCACCAAACTACTTCTCTTCACTACTATTACCACATGCAAACGATCTAACTCAAAAGTATTCCTCATGAAAGGAGCATTGAAAAAAAGTGAGTCTGTTCGTGCATGCTAGTGTGTGTGGCTGGATTTTCAGTACATCAGTGATCTTTTCATATCACAACTGATGTAGCAACAAATCACATACACGGCTGACCTGCGTTATCTTCAATAATACTGCTGTAACCATGGAAACATGATATGCGGAGGCTGACAGAACTGAATGTTTGAACTGTGTGTGAATGTGTGACATTAGTTATATGCTAATTTGAAAAGGAGGATCTTGGTCTTGGAGGAGGATCTTGCATCTTGGTTTGCAAGAATTTGCATGTCTCTTTGACATTACACATACAGTATAACATTGTGTACAAATACAGATAAAAAGCATCTGGAAACTGCCAGGGGGAGGATGCTGATAAACAGTGTGAATATAATTCACCACAGATCACCACATTGAATCTGTAAAATCGTAACATAAAACCATCCAATTACTGTAGAGCTACATAACATACATGCAGAGTACAACAACAGACAAAACAACAGCTGTTGATACGAATGTATAGCACAAGCATATCTAAGACCAGGCAGCTGTAGGCTATGTACTGATGACCTGTCTGTCTTTCTTTAGGAAGAGATGATCACCACATCAGGAGAGCTTCTGCAGGAGGCATGCAAAAGGACAGACTCAGCCACGGACTATGGGAAATCTTCCAATGACCCCCTCAACACCTTGTCAGTTCACTATGAACCTTTTTGTGCTCCCTGAGATGTCACTTTGACCTCACCCCCTTGGATTCACACAGAGGGAGCTCAAGAGCTCCGTCTTTCTCCAGGCGTGGAGCTATGTCTTCCGACTCCTTCAGACGCCTTGGATTCACACATAGGGAGCTCAAGAGCTCTTCAGACTCCAACCGGACCACAGGACTGTCCATAGACATCCATTCCCCCAGTAGCACCCCCAGCTGTATAGCAGTGAGGACTGTATAACACAAAAGATGAGTGAGCCATTGAGATACATATCGTTTCTGCTAAGGGAGTTACACAAATGATTAGCAACAGTGCGATTCAGGACAAGATCCAGCTTTTAGGGAAAGAGCAGACTTGTGTACACAGGTAAGCAGACAGACACCCAGACACCGGAGGCAACAGGGAACAGAGGTGGATTGATAAAAGTGTCTAGCATCTGTCAAATACTCCAACTGACAATTTATTTTTGAATGCTAAGATTCTCACTTTGTTCCTTAAGCAAATGTATGGTAAGATGCTAAACACAATTAGACAAAACAAAGGTCTCAGGGAGTACTACAGCTTTAACGTAGAGTCATAGAGAACATTGAACTTGTTTTTGTGCACTCATCCCTATAGGGAATCTGTTGTCATCCTGATATGGCTTTGTTCCTGAGCCAGAAGCAGTTGAAAGAGAGCATTTGCAAAGAAATCAAACTACGTATATCGAATGAATGCACATAGGTTGAAGCTACTATGAGAAGGAATTAATCATAATGCAAACAGTGCAATTATTCACTGAGATCCACCTTGAATGAATATATTGAATGAATGGTGCAAGTTCCCTCCTGTTCAGGATATAAGACTATTGCTGCAGTAGCACTGACAGCCTCACTGGTCCAGAGTGGGTAACCAGAGCTCCTCTTTTCCAACAGCCAGTATCATTCAGCAGTTAAGACAGCCAATAGTTTTGTTAACATCATCAGCACACACCCCCACGTCCCCCAAAAACACACACAGACACACATTCAATCATAAGCTCAGGTTTCCACAACACTGTGAAGAATGCATTCCTGGCTAGTAGAGATGTCCTGCTGTAGTAAGCAGCATGAGGGATTGTTGTGTGGCAGGCAGCTCGACTTGTCCAGCTTTAGGTATCATTTACTGGCAGTAGCCCAGCATGAGTCAGTGAGCCAGGCAGTCAGTCTGTTTAGAGCAGCCAGTGGTCAGCCACAGCCACACAGCCATTAAGTTACATTAAAGTATCACTCTGAACATCAACCTCATCAAAAACACCTCTCGCCAGGTCGTAAATTGTATGCAGCAGAATACATTTTTTTTACCCTTTGGTATTGGTGATTGGAATGTAGCTTTGTTACAGAGACCTTTGCTGCCCAAAAATGCTTTAGTCCAAAAGTGAACACTGGAACAATATTCCTAACATCCGAATGTGGGGAATGATGAGAGATGGTCTATGGAAAACGAATGTATATTTTGTGATGTCATTAAAAATTATAATGCAAATATTGTAACTTGAACAGTATACACATTGTATATATCAGGTTTTCATCCCTTACGTTGTGTAGGAAATATCAAAGTTAATGAGAGTATTTTTGTTAAGAGAGGAATGTGATTTTAGTTTTCTAGCGAGATCATAGTTTTGATGATACTTTGCCCCAGTAAGTAGCCAGGCCCGAGGGAGCTCAGAGTGTGTCAGCATGATGGAAACGCCCCCTTTTTACCAGAGTGTATAAAGGATGAGTTGAGACTCAAGCTGCAGCTTAGGTCTCCATTGTTTACAACCCTGAAAATCAACACGAGGTGAAGACGATAAAGTAGCCTTTCTAACAATCAATGTTACGGCTGAGTATCTGTTCTAAGTACCGTATCTAAGAAAGCAAATTTAAGTAAGACCATCCTGTTACTCTCTTCAAACCATTGTTGACTGCACTGCCCTCATCACCCCACTGGGGATCATCGAAATCTGATTAGCTGTCTTTAGAGGACCACAAATCCAGAATGAGTAAAAGCAAACACCACCCTGTTAGTTCTGCAACAGACTACAGGACAAGGCATTGAAGCCACGGCCAACTAAGAAGGACATTGTGACTTCTTGTGGTCAATCAGAGCTTTACACTTAAGAGCTCGGGAGAAGGCCCAACTGAACCCTTTTCACAAATGCCTCGGTCCAACAGAGATAAATGACAAAGGAAGACATTTAAACACGTAAATACATTCATTATTTCTTACACCAAATGGTCAGCGGTTCTTGGGCTAAGTATTAGAATTACTGTGAGCATAGATACAAGTGTTGTCACTCTTTCTTTCTCCCGTTTCCCCTCTCTACTCCTCCCTCTTTTGATAAACAAGCAGTCATGTTGCTGTTAGTCCGCTACGGACCTGTTTCCATCGTATTAAGTTGCTAATCAATAACCTATACCGAGTGTGTGTATCCTGGGTTATTATTTAGTTAGTCAGTAAATAAATCATTAAATACATTTTTTGTGGTACGGAATGATCAGTAAAGCTGGGGTTTGTCCAGATGCGAGGAGTATGCAAAGTTCAGAATTATGAGAATGATATGAGGTAATAATAGTAATAAATTACTGTTATCAATACATATCTTATATATCATCTAGAGTTTAATTTGGGAGATGGTAACTTGTTAAACAACTTCTTCCGTGGTGCCCCAAATCCTAATGAGTTCATTGTTATCATGATTAATTTAATTGAGTAACAATTAAACCTAGTTAATTGATTCGATACATAAGTCATCAGATTAACGCTTAGTTCAAGTCACGAGAACTGTATATACAAAAGCATGTGAACACCACTTCGAATTAGTGGATTAGGCTATTTCAGCCACACCCGTTGCTGACAGGTGTATAAAATCAAGCACATAGCCATGCAATCTCCAAAGAATGGCCTTACTGAAGACTCAGAGACTTTCAACATGGCACCATCATAGGATGCCACCTCTCCAACAAGTCATTTCGTCAAATGTATGCCCTGCTAGAGTTGCTCCGTTCAACTGTAAGTGCTGTTATTGTGAAGTGGAAATGTCTACGAACAACAATGGCTCAGCCGCAAAGTGGTAGGTCGCAGAAGCTCACAAAACAAGACCGCCAAGTGCTGATGTGTGTAAAAATCATCTGTCCTTGGTTGCAACACTCACTCCCGAGATCCAAACTGCCTCTGGAAGCAACGTCAGCACAGAATTGTTAGTCGGGAGCTTCATGAAATGTCTTTCCATGGCCGAGAAGCCGCACAAAAGCCTAAGATCACCATGCATAATGCCAAGCGTCGGTTGGAGTGGTGTAAAATTTGCCGCCGTTGGACTCTGCAGCAGTAGAAATGTGTTCTCAGGAGTGATGAATTACGCTTCACCACCTGTCAGTCCGATGGATGATTCCGGGTTTGGCGAAGGCCAGGAGAATGCTAGGCACCTTTGTTCCAGTGAAGGGAATTCTCAAGGCTACAGCAGAAAATGACATTCTAGAAATTATTTCCAAATTTGTGGCAACAGTTTGGGAAAGGCCCAAACAGCATGACAATATCCCAGTGTAGAAAACAAGGTCCATACAGAAATGTTTTGTCGAGATCAGTATGGAATAACGTGACTGGCCTGGACAGAGCCCTGACCTCAACCCCATCGAACACCGTTGGGAAGAATTGTAAAGCTGACTGCGTGCCAGGCCTAATTTCCCAACATTGGTGCCCAACCTCAGTAATGCTCCGTGGCTGAATGGAAGTAAGTCCCCAGTGCAAATGTTTCAACATCTAGTGGAAAGCCTTCCCAGAAGAGTGGAGGCTGTTATAGCAGAAAAGGGGGGGAACAACTCCATATATTAATGCACATGATTTTGGAATGAGATGTTCGACGAGCATGTCCACATACTTTTGGTCATGTAGTCTACCTTATCATACATCTTGGAGGATTTATAGTATTATGTCTTTCTCTGAGATCAGGTTGCTTGCTGCTCGTAACAACAAAGGAGAATTATAGGGAGAGTTCATGTTTGTGGACAGATGAACTAAGGACAAAGGTTAAGATAATTTATGTAAAAGGTTAGGAAATCTAAATCAACAAGGCGAGGAGAATTTACGTAGCAGGTTAGGTGAAATCGGTTAGCTAAAACGCTAGTTGTCCCCGACGCGACTTGAACACAACCTTTGGATTGCTAGACAGTGGCGGATTACTCCCACCCATCCTCCCTGACCAACCTCTATACTTTCGTTTTTCGGGGGGGGGGGGGGTGTCAACTTACTGTTGAAAGTTAGAATGGTGGAATACACAAGGTGCAGTTTTACTGTTATGTCAGTCACTGACAGTCACTCAATTAGCCCATGTCAGCTACAATTTTTTAATTGGTAAGTTAGTCTTGTGGCCAGATATCTAAATGTATAATCATAGTTGAATTACCAACCGGGGGGCCCCCAGGGGCCCCCATTGATCATCAGAAATCATATTAAAAACGGCAAACATTTGTCTCCACCCGATGTGTGGAATTGCAGGAAAATTCCAGTAAAACTGCACATTTTTCTCACTGCCCCATGGCAAAATGTTCACAATTGCAGCAAACTTGCTTTAAAAACTGCTGAACATTCTCTACATCCCCATGGAATCTGTAGAATTGCAGGAAATGTACTTAAAAAAAAATGTTCTACACTGTCATGAGAGGGGCCACTAAAATGTTTTGCTCACAAGGTCACGCCCTTGTGAGCTGTTGCTGTGGTTTTACGATTTTTGTGGCCCCAACCCCCATAACGTTGCACATCCCTGGTCTAAAGTAACTAGACCTTTAGTATGTATCATGTCTTGGAGGTGCTCAGGAATATATAAAGTTTGTTTCTTATGGCTCTGTGGCCAGGCTGAAAAAATACAATGCTGTCAAAATTGCAAGACTGTCTCAATGTGGCA
Source organism: Oncorhynchus keta (assembly GCF_023373465.1). Taxonomy (NCBI): domain Eukaryota; kingdom Metazoa; phylum Chordata; class Actinopteri; order Salmoniformes; family Salmonidae; genus Oncorhynchus; species Oncorhynchus keta. The sequence continues at coordinate 33,850,359 of NC_068422.1, forward strand.
ATAGACCTATTCCTAGTTATTTTAAAACAGTCAGCCATGAAGGCTGTTCAGGGTTTCAATTAACTTCCCATAATTAACACAAGAGGGCTCTAAAACACAGCTAAATCAGTACTGTTTAGTGTCAAATCCTTCGACCAAGGAGGCACAAAAGCATGTAGTGGCCTTTGCACTTTTCAGAATATCCAACGACCACCTTGTAAGTGTATGCCTGGGGAAGGTAATTTGACTAAATTACATTGTCATCAGTGATGATTAATAACACTGGGAAGTTTAACAAAATGGACAACCATACTTTATTGTTTATAAAAACCTATCCAGAATTAATTAAATTCACATTTACAAAATGTCATTACATAAAACAGAACATCCCTTTTGTTAAAAACACTTATATGATTACATGGAAACAATCAGTAACACACACAAAACACAAAGAAAATTGTCAAACTACATGACAGACATTCACCAGCAGATCTGCAGTTGAAGGCCTGAATGACCGTCAACTCCATTGCTTTCATTTGCGTATTTTTATCTTGTAACTTATATAGCTCAACTCTAGCATTCATGCGATATAAAACCCCATAAAATATATCCTCAATCAACATTCCATAACCCGCCAAAGATGCCTCTGTAAAGCTCCCCTTTCTAGTACGAGGACAGCAGAGTATCTTTGGACAGGATGGCAGTAAAGCAAGCTCAATGTATGGAGGGACTGGCAGTTAACTTGCATGAGGCAAATACCTCTGCCAAATATGCATTCAGAACGCTTTGAATAATGTTAGGCCAGTGGTCACTTGGATGATTGCTGGGTGCCTTGAGGTATATAGTCTGGACTGAGGAGAGACGCTGGTGGGTTAGGCATCAAGTACAGTTGTAATTATATATCTCCATAAAGTTCAATCGGGCAGCCGCATCAACACAACAGCAAAATAATTCAACTCCGCTACTCTGAGGCCTAACAACTAACTAATACTTCACTTACAGGTCATCTAACACTGATCAAAATAAAACCATCTACATACGCATTGCATCCACAATTCACTTTCCCTTTAAGGAAAGTAGTATGTATCTCAATGATCAAAACTCAACTTCTGCTCAGAAGCATTTGATGCACGTTGTGGACTGACAAGTTGGTATGCCAAGTTATGAGACATGACTTATAGAAAAGACATGGCTTGACTGACAAGGCAGAGGTTCAGCAGTGCGCATGTGGGTTTGAACAGCTGTAGACTGATTCAAATGGTTAAGAGCTTGCAGAATTTTCCCACTTTTTAGCTGAGAGCTAAGGGACAATGGTGGTTTCAGTTCAAAGCCTGTCCTAACCTCGTCCCCAGGGTCAAATTGCTGTTGCATAGAGCCTAGTAACACTGAGCAACAAAGTGGGATTTGAAAGGGGTGTGGATAAAATCAAAGTGGGAGACAGCGAGCCTGATACAGCGGTATTAGACGAGACTGAAATATGGCAAAAATAGCCAATCAATATAAATGTTCTATCATATAGCCATATTTTTGAGCTCAATTGATTTCGGAGTTTGGGATTTAAAGTTTATATCTGAAAAAATATTTCTTGAAGTGTACTTTCAGATTTTCTGAACTCACTTGTTTAAATCACCTGTGCTGCTCGAGCTTTAAAAGTGCTCAATGTTGGGGGAGGTTCTAAGGGTTATGCTAGATGGTGATGGATTAGCCAATTAAAACAAATGGTTGTTTCGTCCGCTCCTGCCATAGACGTCCAGTCGAGTCAAGTTCTGAGGTGCTGTGAAACCAGACGGTTCGACAGAGAGAGGGAGCCGGCTTGTGGACGATAATAGCCATCACACAATGCGGTGCTGAGATTGTGTTGATTCAGAAAGAGCTCTAGGGCAAAGTCTCATATTGGAGCAATTACATCTTCACTGATGTGGTAGACAACTCTAACTCTGCTCACACAGTCTGAGATTCTACAATTCTAGTCATGAAAAGCTGCAGGCCAGAGAGCACACCGTTGAAACAATTGCGACGACTTCATTGTTGTTTTTTTCATTGTTGAGGTATGATGAATTCACCCAGGTGAATTGGTTAAGACACTGTTCCCGGGAAAGATGTTCAGAGTGTCTTAGGAAAACAATACAAGAATGTACCAAAAACATATTTAAAGGGAAACCCAGAGGCTATTTTTAAGTGGTTCTTGAAGTCTGACTGCAATCCTGTGAGAGAAGGCACATACGAGTCTAGTTGAATAAGGCAGCTTCATGTCCACTGTGCAGGCTCTGCAGAGGTATTCGTCTCCAGAAACTGACAGAACAGTCCAAAGATAATGAGCCATAGGTATGGAAGTAGTATTTTTGTCCTCTTCTCTCATCTCTCTCTTCCTGGGCCTCAGAAAGAGAGATCAGAGAAAGGGTGGAATGGATGGTGGACAGTTTCTCAGTACAGTACCCCGTAGGCCTATGCATTCCACCACACCCCTCACTAGTAGTTCAACTTGACCTTCTCAATGTCGACAATCAGCGTCCGAGCCAAGAAGATGCCCATCATCTGAAAAGGCGGAAGAATTCACAGCATTAGCCAACAATAGATATGAACCCCATTAGCATATAAGCATGTACTCTCATTTCAATATAGATATATTTACCTGAAGCAGAGATATAATGATGAATACTCCAGCTACTATGTAGAGATTCCGTGGAAGCCATTCCTCTAAGGCTGGGATGCAGCCCTTGATGTAAATATAGTTGATCCAGTCCCCCTGCAACAGGAAATGAGAGCTATATGGAATGCTCTCCCATACCTTTGTATATACCGGCTTACTCAAATCACCTTACACTAAGTACAAGTCTTGGTGCACTTAATGTATCTTGTAGGGATAGATCAAACGGATTGTTTTTTCAAATACCGAAGAAGATTTGACACCCAAGTGTTCGTTGCCAAGAAGTTTCCAGACTTAGAATATATATATTTTTTAAGTCAAAAGGATGCATTTTGCTATTGTGTAGCTATTATCTATGACAGCCTATGGCAATATCTCAGTGAAATTAATATTGACAATCACAAGGGGCAGAGGAAAAGTCAAAAATTAGCAAATAGATAGTTCTTCTGCGGCAGTAACAGAAAGGTTGCTGGTTTGAATACCCGAGCCAACAAGGCAAAAACATATATTTTTGCCCTGGAGCAAGGCACTTAAACCCTAATTTGCCCCAGGGGTGCCATACTACTATGGCTGACCCTGTAAAACATATTTCACTGCACCTATCCGGTGTATGTGACAAACAAAAAAAATATGAAGAATTGATGAGTCATCTATGATGAATAGTGAAACTCAGCTCTTCCATTTCAACATAAAAACTCCCATTTATCTTTTTGCCTCATAACTTTGAATAACAATGAAGATGAATAGTTCCTTCTGAGCCAGGGGACCAGAACCGATGTAAAACAGGGTGGATTTGCAGAAAAACAAATTTAAGCCTCAGATTTGAGAGCGACCACTGGAACACTAGGCCAAAACATAGATAAAGAATCATTTATTTTCAGCCTGCCGTTCTTCGTAGTGACAAGAGATTAACAGGGACAGGAGGGAGCCTACCTTCCGTTCAGCAGTGATAACACGAAATTTGTGTTTCTCCCATTTGGGTAATGGGAAGAAAAGGCACTGTCGATACAGCTTAAATGACCTGACACTAAAGCCTGTATTATCTACCCTTAAGAAGAAATGGAAGTTTACTTTCTGCACTGAAATTTTATCTATTACTTTACAATGTTTACCTTTCACAAAAATAGTCTTACTACAGCTAGTAGAGGTGGATTGTTGCAAACAATAGACTTGGATGCATATATAGGCCATATAAACATACAGTTAAGACATGCAGTAGGCAATCATAAATACAAATAGCGATTCCTACAGATTGTGTGTGGTTATCAAAAGGCCCTTTTTTGATAAAAGTGTCTGCTGAATAGCATATATTATTATATGTATAGATACAGTTGAAGTCGGAAGTTTACATACACTTCGGTTGGAGTCATTAGAACTTGTTTAACCACTCCAAAAAATTAACAAACAATAGTTTTGGCAAGTCGGCTAGGACATCTACTTTGTGCATGACAAGTAATTTTTCCAACAATTGTTAACAGACAGATTATTTCACTATCACAATTCCAGGGGGTCAAGAAGTTTACATACACTAAGTTAACTGTGCCTTTAAACAGCTTGGAAAATTCCAGAAAGCGATATCATGGCTTCAGAAGATTCTGAGAGGCTAATTAACATCAATTGAGTCAATTGGAGGTTTGTGTACCTGTGGATGTATTTTAAGGTCTACCTTCAAACTCACTGTGCAAATCAATCCCAGAACAGCAGCAAAGGACCTTGTGAAGATGCTGGAGGAAACAGGTACAAAAGTATCTATATCCAAAGTAAACCAAGTCTTATTTCGACATAACCTGAAAGGTCGCTCATTAAGGAAGGAGCCACTACTCCAAAACCACCATAAAAAAGCCAGCCTATGGTTTGCAACTGCACATAGGGACAAAGACTGTAGTTTTTGGAGAAATGTCCTCTGGTCTGATGAAACAAAAATAGAACTGTTTGGCCAAAATGACCATCATTATGTTTGGAGGAAAAAGGGGAGGCTTGCAAGCTGAAGGACACCATCCCAACCGTGAAGCACAGAGGTGGCAGCATCATGTTGTGGGGGTGCATTGTTGCAGGAGGGACTGGTGCACTTCACAAAATAGATGGCATCATGAGGGAGGACAATTATGTGAATATATTGAAGCAACATCTCAAGACATCAGTCAGGAAGTTGAAGCGTGGTCGCAAATGGGTCTTCAAAATGGTAATTGAACCCAAGCATACTTCCAAAGTTCTAGCAAAATGCCTTAAGGACAACAAAGTCAAGGTATTGGAGTGGCCATCGCAAAGCCCTGACCTCAATCCCATAGAAAGTTTGTGGGCAGAACTGAAAAGGCATGTGCGAGCAAGGAGGCCTACAAACCTGACTCAGTTACACCAGCTCTGTCAGGAAGAATGGGCCAAAATTCACCCAACTTATTGTGGGAAGCTTGTGGAAGGCTACCTGAAATGTTTGACTTAAGTTTAAATTGTTTAAGGTAATACTACCAAATACCAATTGAGTGTATGTAAACTTCTCACCCACTGGGAATGTGATGAAAGAAATTAAAGCTGAAATAAATCTCTGTTGTTCTGACATTTCACATTCTTAAAATAAAGTGGTGATCCTAACTGACCGAAAACAGGGATTTTTTTCTAGGATTAAATGTCAGGAATTGTGAAAAACTGAGTTTAAATGTATTTGGCTAAGGTATGTAAACTTCCAACTTCAACTGTATATGTGATGTGTGCACTGGATAGGGTCATACCTTTAGATGTTTACGGACATCATAGCCACACTGGGTGTTTAAAACTGAGTCCTGCAGAGAGAGAGAAAGAAACATCTAAAATTAGTCCGGTCAGTGTCAAGGACTAACAAGAGGCATACCTAAAAATGAGCATGCCAGTGGCAGTTATAACAACTAGTACAGAGTAACTTATTCAGAGATGGATTGTGAAGGAGCAACGACATGGAGATAAGGGCAAGCAGATTACTCACTGCAGGGTCACTGAGGCAGCAGGAGAAGGGCACTCCGCACCTCTCTCTGCTGGGGTTGTTGTTGGTGCAGTTGAAGTAGACGTTCAGGTTCCAGTCATCAGGCTCCTTGGCTCCGCAGCAGTGGTTCTAGGACAGACAAGAGGGAAGTTTGAGTCAGATGGTTCTAATGAACCCGAACACACACACACACACACACCAACTCCTGAGGTGTTTCCATACATCTGCCAGTGTAGGACTGAGCACACATTACACAGCCACTTAGAGGACAGCGGTTCAAGTCTCATCAGGTCCCTAGAGACCAACGGGCCATCGTAGCAAGGCTTGTGAAAGCAAGCACACAATTATACACCAACACTAGGATGTATGAACCATCTCAGGAAGGGGTTAGGAGGAAAGGAAGGAAACAATGTGACAGAACCGATGTGAGGGACAGCAGGTTATTAAGTAACTTCGTGTCTCACATTCTCCCTGCCTCTATATCCCATTACCCACCCCCCACAGCAACACTCTGCATAGCTCTCGCTCTCTGCCTCTCACCAGCTTTTGCAGGGAGTCAATCAGGTTTTGCAGGTCGATGTCCTCTCTGTAGGCCTTGACGTTGGCCAGGAAGAAGTCGTTGATCCACTCTCTGACATTGTCCTGGAAGACGAACGCCAGCACGGCCGCAGTCAGTTCCAGGAAGAAGATTAACCCGATCACCCCTGAGAACTAGAAGAGAAAAACAAGTTAACTATACGTGGTGGGAGACTGATAAGAGAAGCATCAGTAGTGCTCTGCATGGGTAGAACAAAAACAGCTTAAAAATAAAACTATTGCATGCCCTAATCAATGAAGGTGAATGAAAAAAAAAACTCTCATGAGGACCGCCACAGGAAAGGAAGAACCAGAATTACCTCTGCTGCAGAGGACAAGTTCATTAGAGCTAACTGCACCTCAGATTGCAGCCCAAATAAATGCGTCAGAGTTCACCTCAACTATTCAGAAGAGACTGCGTAAAATCAGGCCTTCATAATGGAATTGCTGCAAAGGAACCACTAAAGGACACAGATAAGAAGAAGAGACTTGCTTGGGCTAAGAAACACACGCAATGGACATTAGAATGGTGGAAATCTATCCTTTGGTCTGATGAGTCCAAATTGGAGATTTTTGGTTCCAACCGGCGTGTCTTTGTGAGACGCAGAGTAGTTGAACGGGCGATCTCTGCGTGTGTGGTTCCCACCGTGAAGTATGGTGGGTGTGATGGTGCTTTGCTGGTGACACTGTCTGTGATCATTTTGAATTCAAGGCACACTTAACCAGCATGGCTACCACAGCATTCTGCAGAGAAACGCCATCCCATCTAGTTTGCGCTTAGTCAGACTCCTATTTATTTTTCAACAGAACAATGTCCCAAACACACCTCCAGGCTGTGTAAGGGCTATTTGACAAAGGAGAGTTATTTATTGCTGCATTAGATGACCTGGCCTCCACAATCACCCAACCTCAACCCAATTGAGATGGTTTGGGATGAGTTGGACAGCAGAGTGAAGGAAAAGCAGCCAACAAGTGCTCACTCAGCATATGTGGGAACTCCTTCAAGACTGTTGGAAAAGCATTCTTCATGAAGCTGGTTGAGAGAATGCCAAGAGTGTGCAAAGCTGTCAAGGCAAAGAAAGGGTGGCTACTTTGAAAAATCTAAAATATGCTTTGCGTGGGAAATACACATCACGGTAGATGGAACCAAAAATCTCAAATTTGGACTCAAGACAAAATTTCCATCAGTCTAATGTCCACTGCTTGTGTTTCTTGGCCCAAGCAAGTCTCTTCTTATTATTGGTGTCCTTTAGGAGTGGTTTCCTTGCAGCAATTCGACCATGAAGGCTTGATTCACATAATCTCCTCAGATGATGTTGAGATGTGTGTGTTCGTTGAACTCTGAAGCATTTATTTGGGTTGCAATTTCTGAGGCTGGTAACTAATGAACTTATCCTCTGCAGCAGAGGTAATTCTGGGTCTTCCTTTCATCAGTTTCATCATAGCGCTTGGTGGTTTTTGTGACTGCACTTCAAGAAACTTTCAACGTTCTTGAAATGTTCCGTACTGACTAACCTTCATGTCTTACAAAGTAATGGACTGTCGTTTCTCTTTGCTTCTTTGAGCTGTTCTTGCTAATATATATGGTCTTTTACCAAATAGGGCTATCTTCTGTATACCCCCCTACCTTGTCACAATGCAACTGATTGGCTCAAACGCATTGAGGAAAGAAATTCCACACAGTAACTTAAGGCACACCTGTTAATTAATGCTTTCCAGGTGCCTGCCTCATGAGAGAATGCCAAGAGTGCAAAGCTGTCTTTGAGGCAAAAGGGTGGCTATTTGAAGAATCTCAAATAACATATTTAGATTTGTTTAACACTTTTTTGGTTACTACATTATTCCGTGTGTAATTTCATAGTTAATGTCTTCACTATTATTCTACAATGTAGAAAATAGTAAAAATAAAGAAAAACCCTTGAATGAGCAGGTGTGTCCAAACTTTTGACTGATACGAGATATATATATATATATATATATATATATAAAAAAATGTTTTTCTGAAACAAACAGCTGACTGAAGAGTCAGTTTGAGCCAGTTTCTGTGGTAACATGGACTCTTAACATGAAACTTTGTTGCTTCTTGCTGAAACAAGCAAGGCGTTGCCTAGGTAATGCCCCCCTCCCTGCACCAGCAGCACAGAAAAAATAGAATTAATAAATAGTGCTTGGAACTTCTAACCCTGGCAATTTGACCGGTAATTTCATGAACTCAAACATTGTTGCCTGGTATATTGATGCAATAACTTCCATGGTAAAGTAGAATGTATGATGTTAACTTATATAGCTCATACAATGGAATACATTTTTTGCAAAGTCACTTGAGTTGAAATCAACAAACCACAACACATATTGATGGGTATACTTCCTGCCTTGCTACTATGGGTAAACTTGCAATGGCCAACAGTCCACCCCATATACCATCACGCTTGAATGGGTATGCCCCTTCTATTCATGATATTTCTACAACAGCACATGCAGTCAAGAGGAGAATGATTACTTTTTTCTACTCAAACGGTTATTACAGTTACCTCAGTCATTTGGCTGACTATCACAGCCCCACTTGTAAGAGCAGCTAAAATGTGCACCAGTATTCTATCGGTATGCTATGAGACCCCCAAGAGAGAGATCGAGCAAGAGAAATAGAAAGAGTATTGTGGTGGTGCAGTACTCACAAACTTGAGGAGGCATATGTTCTCCCTGAGTGCTCCTACACATCCTGCAAAGCCCAGGATGAAGGTGATCGCTCCCACCAGCAGCACCAGCCACACGGGGTCAAAGCCATGCAGCCGTGTCACCTGTGTCAGGTCCAACAGTACACCCTACAGGAGTGAGAACAGTTGAGTTAACCGTTGAGATACCATTTCAAGCAAAGCACCAACACGCAAGTAGACAGTCATTCCGAGAATAATGAATGCCACATTATAAAGAATTAAATTATTTAACATATTGAATAATTTACATGGCATATCTGATTAAAAGCTGGCGTGTTATCCTGTAACAATATCTCCAATATGCATTTGAATAACCTCTAATGTAGCAGTTCAACCCTACAGAACAGACAATTAAAATGTGTTATCAGCTTCAAGCTAGCTGTGTGTAACAATAGGGGAAATTAACTGTGAATTTGATGGTTGTGAATGTTTTAAAAGATGTGATGGCAGTGATGACAAGTGACAAGTCTGTGGGCTGAAGGTCTGGCACAAACACAATTACACAAATAGTCAATGAATAATAATAAGCTGTCTGTATGGTAGTGAAACATTTTACAGGACAATGGGAGAAGCTGCTCCCTCACCTTCTCACTCCAGGCCCAGAACCCAATGGCAATGAATGCTGCTCCAGCCAGCTGAGGAAGGAAGCAGACCGACTTTTTTCAGATGTGTTTACATTTTTGACTTGGTGTGTTCAGTTGTTTACTTTTATTTTTAACATTTTCACATAGGCATTAGGGAAAACTCTGCCACTAAATAATATTAAAGCATAACTAGGTATAAAAGAGGGAGCCTGCTAATAACGAAAACACTGACAATGTCTTTAATTTAAAAAGGGCACCAAAATTCAAGAAATTGCAAAAAAAAAAACAGGAAGAGATGGGTCATAAGTGGTTATTGCGCATCTTTGAACTCAGAATACAGCTGCCCTATCAAGAGATTAATTAACGAGCTTAACCAAAATGCAAAACAGAAGCGTTTCTACATTTCCTGTTGACACAAACAAAGAGAGGAAGCTAGCAAATATCTTCGTGAGTCTCCTGTTCACTAGCTAAAACAGGAAGTAGGGGCTCTGAAGGTTATTTCTCAACTCTGGATGTTGGAAGGACATTAGAGATGTAGGCTAAAGCAACGAAAGAAAAGCCCACACCCTTCTTTAATTTAGAAATAAACAGAAAGAGGCTGTTACCAGTGGAGGATGTTAGAGGGAATGGCTATTGAGAATGTGCTCTGTGTGGAAAGATTGTGGCAGGGGGCACCAGGTCATCCAGCAGGGGCTGCCATCTGCCCTCAGAGGTGAAAAATGGTTTTAGTAAATCAATGTGTTCTCTACATGGGCTTCCCATTCTTGCCTTAAAAGAACACCATATTACTCCCCCCAGGATTTTGCTGGAATTTTGGATATTTGTACAGTGATTGGTTGAAATTGAGTCCAATTTTGTACCACAGTGATGGGTCAGTTGTATGCAATAATATTGTGATGATTTGACTGACATAAATAGTGCAGTGATTGGTCAAATCTGCAAGCACTCGCATAATATGCAGGAAATTGTTGATTTAGCTAAATATGTTGTGATTACAGAATCCTGGAGGGACTGCTATATGCTCCATCTCATGCCGGGCGTAAACTACACGACTTTCAAAATCCTAACATCGCTGAGCCTCACATTAAACAAACGTCTTTCTTGTATTTTTTTGTTGTTGTCTTGCCAAAGTAGTGGTGCGCACACTAAACGATGTGGCGCAGACTGGGGGGGGTCACACACTACAAGATTCTTCACTTGGTCGTGAGGACTCTCCATACCACGCTGTCTCCTGAAAACAACGAGTGATTAGATTGTAAATGTAGCTGGAACAAGCGGTGGATAAAAGCAGCCACAAACACATTCAATCAGAAATTTACACTTGCCATACAGAGTTGAATCAAGGAGCCTACCCATTTTGAATTGAGTAAAATTGCTTGTGAACTTCAGAGCTGTAGTGGTTTGACACTGGCTTAGGTTAAAGACAAGTACAAACACATACTAGTAGTAATCGCTCTGGCTCGACAGTGTACACATTCTGGGTGTTGCGATACATCATCATCATCTCACTGGCTTTTTTTCTGGCAAGCTCTCATTGCTGATCAGCGTTCTCAAAACATGCCGTTGCACATCTCACTACAAGAGCACTGCAGATTTGTGCTGATAAAATGTGTTTGAAAATATGGGAACACCTGGGATGGCCCAAAGACGGGATCGATAGCCCTCAGATTGCGTCGGTGACAGCCACGCACCCCGCGTAGGCAACAACATGGTGATTTTGTCTCCAATCTCGAAAAGATGTAGTGTACGCCTGGCTTTAAAGTTGCAGTATTATTGAGTATCTGATTTACTGTTCATGGCTGACTCTAGCAAACTAAACTCCAAGGTGAAGGAAGTTTATGATTTACTTCACCAACAGAGTGGAGCAGAGACCAGGCTTTTTGGAATCTAGCTCAGACAATATCAATTCACTCACGGGCAATACTTCAAAAAATGTTTTATCATGAAATGCCTACCTTGTACCTATGTTTGTCCTCTGTAGTTGCGGGCCTTGTTTGCGGAAATCCATACTTTTTCAATAAATGTTAATAAAATACAACCACTGACGTTTTGCTCATGTCCGTTTCTCAAAGATGGCAATTTAGCGTGAATGTGCAAGTGTCAATTGATTATCCGATGACGTAAGCCTAGTGCTAGATTCAACAAAGTCTGGTCTCTGCTCCACTCTCTTGGTAAAGTTCATCAGAAACTTCCTTCACCATCGAGTGGAGTTTAGTCCGCCAGGCAAACTCAGGCCAACTATACAGCATATGCATAACTACATTCATAGCATAGCACCAAATGAGACAACGGGGTGCCACAGCATGTCTGCATTACTCAATGTTTACAGGGTTACCTACTGCTTTTGCTACTTACCCAAAATATGATGTTGTAGCTGAACATGAGGTACTTGTAACAGAAGCTGACTTCTGCATTTTCATAACGATAGTAGTGCATATTTCCCCTGTGTTGAGAGACAGGAGCGAGACAATGACAGTTAGCACACAGATGGAACAAGATGTTAAAGGTTAACCTACTAGCTAGACAATTATCTAACGTTATTTGTTTATCCAGCTACATGTTCATAAGGCTATCACTTAGCTAGCAACATAGTTCGCTCAGTAGCTAACGTTAGCTAGCTCATCACTGAATCAAAGACTGAAATAGTAGCTACAACTGTTGTTGGCCAGAAAAATCCAGATAACTGGCCAAACTGCCGTTAGTTAGCTAACTAGTTAGCAGCTAGCTAGCTAACCATCATTCGATTTGCTGCACACTGTCAGAACACCAACAGCTAGATAACAATAGTTGCTAGCAGAGTTAACGCTACTGTAGCTAGCTAACGTTAGACATCTTTCTAACGGATTCGTTACCTGGCTAACGTTAGTTGGTCAACACAATTCATTTATACGGTGGCTAGATAGTATCTAGTGATAACCAGCTAGCTATGATACAGATGGAAACACAGCTAATTTCACTATGGCTAGTACTTAGTTGCAATCCGGAAAATAAATATATGCTTGTAAACAGAAGCCATAGTTAGCGAAAATAGCTAACGTTAGTCAAAGATTAGGACTCAATGTTAGCTTCGTTGCTAGCTAGCGTAGCGATTAAGACAGTGTTCGTTTAACTAGCTAGCTATCTTGCTCAAAAACAAAAAATTCGTCAAACTTCACATTTTCAATATAGATAAAGTAGCTACGTTTAAAAAAAACAAGTTTTTATATTTATTTTATTCGTTGCGATCTATCAACTTTCCTATTATCAACAACTCACCGCGGCTTTGTTTAGCGCTGCACTGCCTGTTGGCAAAAACTCTTTCGAAAACTCTTTGGAGACTTTTTTACTCCACTTCCTGTAAGGGCAGCAGGCCACGCCCCAATTTTCTCCCTATGTTTTTGTTTTCGTGTTACCAAAAGGTTACGCGTTAGAACTTTCATTGATATTTGATTGGGTAATAATATAACGTTATTTGTTTATCCAGCTACATGTTCGTAATGCGACGTAGCTAGCAACATAGCTATGCAAACTCAACAAATCAACTTTAGCTAGCACTTAGCTATGCAAACTCAACAATTCAACTTTATGGAAATCCAAAAAACACTCAAAGATGGACACATCACTAATTAATATGGTCAATAAATGACACTGATACATCAAATAGTTTATTTGTCATTTTCACAGTTAAGCAGATGTTATAGTTACTAGCGCCTAACAATGCTGTAAAATGTCAAACAAGTAGAAAAATCTTTTTATTTTTTATTTTTTTTAAATAACACTGAAATCAAGATATTGTAATGACCTGACTAGATCATAAAGGAACAATTGTCCAGACAGAGGTTTGAGTTTACTAATTGATGGTTTATTAAACCAACTTTACACAGGCTACTGTTTGGCCTAGCCCATGCCAAATAAATTAAAGATAACCCACAAGCCAATCATGACCTCTTGTGAAGCCCAGACGTAAGAGAGAGAACAAAGGCTAAACCTGTTCTTAACTACCAATGCTCCATCCCCCTGCCCAACCCCCCACCACGCCACTCCGCCAACCGCCAGGATGCCCGGCATCAGAACATTCCAGGCATTCCCGTGATTGGCAGATAGCAGGTTGATTGGCATGTCGGACCCTGCGAACACTGGGTGCTGGTAAGTACAACACAACCACCTACTAGCCTAACACATAACACACAGCTGTCTGTGCGGGTCGCTACACAGCCCCCCCACCACAAAGTCCCTTGTCCCCGAGGGAACAAACAAAGTCTCTGAAGTGACCCAGAGGTCTCCTTTACCTGCGTGGCCGTGATGGTCGTAGAGTGCCCCTCTGGGAACCAGGGGATGAAGGCAGGGATATGGGGGACAAGGAAGCGGGAACGGGTAATACCGTCTGTGGCTCTGGGGAACCACACGGTGACACAGGTGGGGAGACAGGGGGAGTGGGCTGTCTGGAGCTTTGTCTGCGGCACCTGGGGTTGGGTGCCTGGACAATGTCATTGCCAGAGAGTGGAATTGTGGGGGTTCCTGGGGTTTGGGGAGAAGAGGCCCCTCTGTATGGGGTTAACCTGTCCCGGTGCAGTGTCACCTTTCTCCCCCTGGGAGGAAGCTGCACCCGGTAAACAACCTCCCCTAACCTCTCCAGGACACTGCAGGGTCCCACCCAGTGACTGTCCAACTTGGGGCATCTGCCTTTTTGTCTCAGGGGGCTGTAAACCCAGACCAGCTCCCCAGCCACAAAGTGCCTTCCCCGGGTGTGCACGCCATAGTTCCTCTTCTGCCTCACACCTGCATTCACCAGCTGCTCTCTGGTGAAGGTGTGGGCTGTCTCCAGGCGGTTCTGGAGTCTCCGGGCATGCTCCGGCCCCGGGGGAACATGAGGGCTATCCAGGGGCCGACCAAACGCCATCTCTGCAGGGGTGCGTATCTCTCTCCCCAGCATGAGCAGGGCAGGAGTGCAGGAGGTGGAGTCTTGGACAGCGGAGCGGAATGCCATGAGGACCATAGGCAGGTGTCCCAGTCACGCTGGTGTTTGGAAGAGACGATGGCCAGCTGCTGTCCAAGCGTTTTGTTGAAGCTCTCCACAAGGCCATCACTTTGAGGATGGAGAGGATTAGTGCGGGTCTTGTGCATACCCAGCCTCTCACACATGGTGGCGAACACGCGGGACTCAAAGTTTCTCCTTGGTCGCTGTGGATGGACTCTGCAGCTCCAAACCTACTGAACATCCCCGCTGTCAGGGTGTCGACGATGGTCTCTGCCTCCTGGTCAGGCAGAGCATAGGCCTCGGGCCATTTTGTGAAATAGTCCATGGCCGTGAGCACCCAGCGGTTTCCACTGTCTGTGGTGGGGAACAGCCCAACTACATCCACTCCCACCCTCTCCATGGGAGCCCCCACTAGCTGACTCCTTCCATGCCCGCTGTAGCACGCCATCAGCCAGCCGCAGTCTCTCAAACTTTGACCACAACCCTTTGGTCGCAAGTGAGAGCCCTGTCACCTCTTCCCATGATGGCCTCACCTGCGCCTCTAGCCACTGTAGCACTGGCTGTAGGTCTATGTCCCGTCTCTGCTGCTGCCCCCATCCAGCCACGTCGACAGTCTGCAGCTCATAGCAGACAGGCCCGCTCGCCCGACACACTGTGGCACAGACTATCCCACTTCTGACACCAATGTAATGAAACAGCATGGAGCAGTTCTCGAACCCTCGACCTTCGAGCCCGAGGTCCGGCGCGCTATTGACAGTGCCGCGAAAGCATGCTCGAACGGCAGAGTCGATTTCCGCGCTTATAAACCCAGGGTCGTTACAATATGTTCAATGAATCCATTTAACAAGCCAAATAGCACAGCAATCCAAATGCAATATTACAGTTGAAGTCGGAAGTTTACATACACTTAGGTTGGAGTCATTAAAACTTGTTTTTCAACCACTCCACAAATTTCTTGTTAACAAACTATAGTTTTGACAAGTCGGTTAGGAAATCAACGTTGTACATGACACAAGTCATTTTTCCAAGAATTGTTTACAGACAGATTATTTCACTTATAATTCACTGTATGACAATTCCAGTGGGTCAGAAGTTTACATACACTAAGTTGACTGTGCCTTTAAACAGCGTGGAATATTTCAGAAAATGATGTCATAGCTATAGAAGCTTCCGATAGGCTAATTGACATCAATTGAGTAAATTGGAGGTGTACCTGTGGATGTATTTTAAGGCCTACCTTCAAACTCATTGACTCTTTGCTTGACATCATGGGAAAATCAAAAGAAATCAGCCAAGACCTCAGAAAAAAATTGTAGGTTTATCCTTGAGAGCAATTTCCAAATTCCTGAAGGTACCACATTCATCTGTACAAACAATAGTACGCAAGTATAAACACCATGGGACCACGCAGCCTTCATACCGCTCAGGAAGGAGACGCATTCTGTCTCATAGAGATGAACGTACTTTGGTGCGAAAAGTGCAAATCAATCCCAGAACAACAGAAAAGGACCGTGTGAAGATGCTGGAGGAAACCGGTACAAAAGTATCTATATCCACAGTAAAACGAGTCCTATATCGACATAACCTGAAAGGCTGCTCAGCAAGTGTAACAGTATAGCTTCCGTCCCTCTCCTCGCCCTTACCTGGGCTCGAACCAGGGACCCTCTGCACACATCAACAACTGCCTTCCACGAAGCATCGTTACCCATCGCTCCACAAAAGCAGCGGCCCTTGCAGAGCAAGGGGAACAACTACTTCAAGGTCTCAGAGCGAGTGACGTCACCGATTGAAATGTTATTAGTGCGCACCCCGCTAACTAGCTAACCATTTCACATCGGTTACACAAGGAAGCAGCCACTGCTCCAAAACCGCCATAAAAAAGCCAGACTACGGTTTGCAACTGCACATGGGGACAAAGATCTTATTTTTGGGAGAAATGTCCTCTGGTCTGATGAAACAAAAGTAGAACTTTTTGGCCATAATAACCATCATTATGTTTAGAGGAAAAAGGGGAGGCTTGCAAGCCAAAGAACACCATCAAAACCGTGAAGCACGGGGGTGGCAGCATCATGTTGTGGGGGTGCTTTGCTGCAGGCGGGACTGGTGCACTTCAAAATAGATGTCATTATGAGGGAGGGAAATTATGTGGATATATTGAAGCAACATCTCAAGACATCAATCAGGAAGTTAATGTTTGGTCGCAAATGGGTCTTCCAAATGGACAATGTCCTCAAGCATACTTCCAAAGTTGTGGCAAAATGGCTTAAGGACAACAAAGTCAAGGTATTGGAGTGGCCATCACAAAGCCCTGACCTCAATCCCATAGAAAATGTGTGGGCAGAACTGAAAAAGCGTGTGCGAGCAAGGAGGCCTACAAACCTGACTCAGTTACACCAGCTCTGTCAGGAGGAATGGGCCAAAATTCAACCAACTTATTGTGGGAAGCTTGTGGAAGGCTACCGGGAACATTTGACCCAAGTTAAACAATTTAAACGCAATGCTACCGAATACTAATTGAGTGTATGTAAACTGTGATGAAAGGAATAAAAGCTGAAAGAAATAATTATCTCTACTATTAATTCTGACATTTCACATTCTTAAAATAAAGTGGTGATCCTAACTGACCCAAGACAGGGAATTATTTACTAGGGTTAAATGTCAGGAATTGTGAAAAACTGAGTATAAATGTATCCGGCTAAGGTGTATGTAAACTTCAGACTTTAACTGTATGTATATAGCCTACACCAGATGAGAAGAATGAATGCTATGAACAGCAGTAGATATGTAAGCTATGTCCAGTATATAAATACACAGTACTTTACAAAACCCCATGACAAGATGGATAGAATTGCAGTAAATTAGCTTCCTGAGTCCTGACCAGAGTCCTGAGTATAAATATATATGTATGAGAATAGTGTGTATAGACAGTATGGACAGTATGTGAATAGAAAAGGTATGTACAGCAGTATTTACAGTACACAATAACCCATAATGACAAAGCAATAAAAGGTTTTTAGACATTTTTGCTAAATGTCACATTTACATAAGTTTTCTGACCTTTTACTCAGTACTTTGTTAAAGCACCTTTGCCAGCGATAACAGCCTCGAGTCTTCTTGGGTATGATGCTACACACTTGGTAGACCTGTATTTGGGGAGATTCTCCCATTATTCTCTGAAGATCCTCTCAAGCTCTGTCAGGTTGGATGGGGAGTGTCGCTCATAGCTATTTCAGGTCTCTCCAGAGATGTTTGATTGGGTTCAAGTCCAGGCTCTGGCTGGGCCACTCAAGGGCATTCAAAGATTTGTCCCAAAGCCACTCCTGCGTTGTCTTGGCTGTGTGCTTAGGGTTGCTGTCCCGTTGGAAGGTGAACTTTCTCCCCAGTCTGATGTCATGAGCGCTCTGGAGCGGGTTTTCATCAAGGATCTCTGTATACTTTGCTCCGTTCATCTTTCCCTCGGTCCTGAATAGTCTCCCAGTCCAAGCCACCGAAAACCAGCCCACCATGCTTCCCCACAGGGATGGTGCCAGGTCTACTCCAGATGTGATGCTTGGCATTCAGGCTAAAGATTTCAATCTTGGTTTCATCAGGCCAGAGAATCTTGTTTCTCATGGTCTGAGAGTCCTATAGGTGTCTGTTGGCAAACTCCAAGTGGGCTGTCATCTGCCTTTTACTGAGGAGTGGCTTCCGTCTGGCCACTCTACCATAAAGGCCTGATTGGTTGAGTGCTCCAGAGATGGTTGTCCTTCTGGAAGGCTCTCCCATCTCCACAGAGAAACTCTGAACCTCTGTCAGAGTGACCATCGGGTTCTTGTTCACCTCCCTGACCAAGGCCTTTCTCCCCCGATTGTTCAATTTGTCCAGGCAGCCAGCTCTTGGAAGAGACTTGGTGGTTCCAAACGTCTTCCATGATGGATGATGGAGGCCACAGTGTGTTCTTGGGGACCTTCAATGACGCAGAAATGTTTTGGTCCTTTCCCCAGATCTGTGCCTCGACACAATCCTGTCTCGGAGCTCTACGGACAATTCCTTCGATCTCATGGCTTGGTTTTTGCTCTGACATGCACTGTAAACTGTGGAACCTTCTATAGACAGGTGTGTGCCTTTCCAAATTATGTTCAATCAATTATATTTACCACAGGTTGACTCCAATCAAGTTTTAGAAATATCTCAAGGATGTTAAATGGAAACAGGATGCACCTGAGCTCCATTTTGAGTTTCATAGCAAAGGGTCTGAATACATATGTAAATAAGGTGTTTTAATTTTTTTTATTATTATTTGCAAACATTTCATAAACCTGTTTTCACTTTGTCATTATGGGGTATTGTGTGTAGATTGATGAGGTTATTTAATTCAATCCATTTTAGAATATGGCTGTAACGCAACAAAATATAGATGAAGTCAAGGGGTCTGAATACTCTCGGAATGCACTGTATATATGATGAGCCATGACTAAAATACCATATATACATATAAAGTGGGTAAAGCAGTATGTTAACATTATTCAAGTGACCAGTGTTCAGTGACTCTGTGTACATAGGGCAGTCTCTAAGGTGCAGGATAGAGTACCAGGTGGTTGCCAGATAGTGACAGTGTCTAAGGTTTAGGGCAGGGTTCTGGGCGAAGGCCGGCTAGTGATGACTGTTTAACAGTCTGATGACCTGGAGATGGAAGATGTTTATCAGTCTCTCTGTCCCAGCTTTGATTCACCCGTACCGTCTCTGCCTTCTAGATGGTAGTGGGGTGAATAGGCCGTGGCTCAGATTGTTGAGCTCCTTGATGATCTTCTTTGCCTGCCTGTGACACTGGGTGCTATAGATGTCCTGCTGTAGACACACTGCAAGGGTCTGCACACACACACACACACACACACACACTCTCTCTCTCTCTCTCTCTCTCTCTCTCTCTCTCTCTCTCTCTCTCTCTCTCTCTCTCTCTCTCTCTCTCTCTCTCTCTCTCTCTCTCTCTGCAAGGGTATAGTGCAACAACAAAAAAGACAGGTCAGTTCCCTTAAGCTTTCTCACAGCCAGACATATAGGCTATTTGCACATATGTAATGTATATATATATACAATACATATTGCAATATATCTAGTAGTTTAGGCTACACTATCCAACGATAATGAAATGATGACTTCTCATCATATCTGGAGCTTGCCGCCATCTGCTGGCATTGTAGTATCCACACATCATTCTGCACTATTATGCACTCACTATTTGAAGGGTTGAGTGCAATATGTGCAATCTCTAATTGTAACTAAAGTGTAAGATTCTTGACAGTTAAGTAAGATTGGCCAAAATGATCTGCTGACCACTATAATTATCTTTCACTGAACTCATGAAGATACAAAACAGTAGCGGATATGTTGAATAAAATTCCAATGTGAGTTTGGGGTCATGAGAGAATATGCTATTGTGTTGATCTCCTGACGTGCCCTTGCAGTTCCATGGAAAAGTCATGACCTTGAAAAGAGTTGAATAATTGAATAATATTCTTGTCTCCAACACCATTGAGAGCATGAACTTTGTGTGACTGGGGTTACAAAAGTGTTCAGGATATGCTTATTGATGAATTGCACTTCTGCTACAATGAATGGGCTGATGGGAATACAGAAATAAATCACTATTAGCGATCTGCCTCAACCATGTGGTGGTTTCTAGTGTGAGATATTTTGCATAAAAAATACATTAGAAATGTGTTGCATTAGAAAAGTCTTGCTGTTGCATCACACTCTTTATGAATCACATTCAACATTTTGGAAAGTGCCTTGAGACTAGAGTCTGCATAAGCCTCCAGTATATCAGTAATATCTGCAATAATTCAGCAGGTGTAGCTGTTTTCCAAAAAATGTGATTTACTGAGGACAATGTATAGCATAATGGAAGTTGACTGAGTCGGGTTCAGGATCTGTAGTCGTCCAAGTAGATGTGATCTAATAAATGCTGGTATTCATTAGAAAACCTCACCGCCGTCTCATTCTCATGGATTACTTTTTGAGGTTTAGCTGGAGAACAGACAAGATCGGTCTGACATGAGTCTATCTACAGATGCTTGTTGACCGGGAATCACAAGCGTTGTTGACCATAGTGACTCACAAAAGAATGAAGAGGTACCACAGGTTCTCTTCTTGGCTCAGCTCTGTCTCTTTCTAAGACCCATGGACTAGATTTGCATGCGGCAAGTCTGAGTAAGCATGACTCTCCTACAGGTAATACGGGGCAATAAATGACCTCCCATCTTTATTCTATTGTAGACTCTTTTGTTGTTTCCCCCAGAAATGTCACTAAAATGATCTAGGTTAATTAGAATACTTCTCAGTCTCTGTTTCTATATTTGCATAATTAAAAGCAACCCTTCATGACTTATTCTTGACCAACAAGCTTCTGTTGGCTGTGAGAATAAAAAGCAGCACGTCCAATACGTAATAAATTCCTTCAGAAATATTCTTGATTTATTTCACATATTCTTGTGTTACAGCTTGAAATCAAGATGGATTAAATAAAATGTCTCACCCATCTACACACAATACCCCATAATGAGAAAGTGAAAACATGTTTTTGGAAATATTTGCAAACGTATTGACAACGAAATACAGAAATATCTCCTTTACATAATTATTTTACACTCCTGAGTCAAAACTAAAATAAATAAATGTTCTAGCTAGTTCTAGCTCTAGTTCTAGCTCGTCAAATTGGCTGTTTACACGGCCGGCCTGGTTATTAGGCAGTTTTTTCCTTTCACAGCGATTAATTAATAACTTCACCATGCTCAAAAGGATTGCCATTGTCTGCTATTGTTTGCGTTTTCTTTTTTACCATCTACCAATAGGTGCCCTTCTTTGCGAGTCATTGGTGTTTGTGGGTGAATCCTTGTTTGAAATTCACTGCTCGACTATGGCGGCAGATTGACGAGGGCGGAATTTTCTGAGCTAATCTGACCAAGACACACCTCCAACAAAAACACAAAATCTCACATAATTCTGCCCAAACACAATTTCTCTCAACCATTGGCATATGTGCTTCTTAGGTGAGCGTTGATGTCGCCCTTTGGTCAGCAATGCCCACTTTGTCAAAGGCAGGGGTACAAAATATTTTTCTTGCCCATTCCCAGCGTACCTCTCCAGGGTGTAGCGCTGTAGCGCTCCACCAATATTCTGTCAACCCCCCAAAAATTTAACATACAGATCATGTAGCAGATATAGCATATGGTAGAAAGAGTATGTGCCCTTTTCTGTAGCCTACAGGATTTTCAAGCTGATTTAAGTCAAAACTGTAACTAGGCCACTCAGGAACATTCACTGTCATCTTGGTAGGCAACTCCAGTTGGTTATTGTCCTGCTGAAAGGTGAATTTGTCTCCCACTGTTTGTTGGAAAGCAGAGAACCAGGTTTTCCTCTAGGATGTTGCCTACGCTTAGCTCTATTCCATTTCTTTTTATCCCAAAAAACTTCCACGCATACCCATAACATGATGCAGCCACCGCCATGCTTGAAAATATGAAGTGTGGCACTCAGTGGTGTGTTGTGTTGAATTTGCCACAAACATAATGTTTTGGATTCAGGACATAAAGTACATTTCTTTGCCACATTTTTTACAGTTTTACTTTAGAGCCTTATTGCAAACAGGATGCATGTTTTGGAATGTTTTTATTCTGTACAAGCTTCCTTCTTTTCACTCTGTCATTTATTTATTTTTATTTCACCTTTATTTAACCAGTTAGGCCAGTTGAGAACAAGTTCTCATTTACAACTGCGACCTGGCCAAGATAAAGCAAAGCAGTGCGACAAAGAAAAACACAGAGTTACACATGGGATAAACAAACATACAGTCAATAACACAATAGAAAATCGGTATACAGTGTGTGCAAATGCAGTAAGGAGGTAAGGCAATAAATAGGCCATAGTGGTGAAGTAATAACAATTTAGCAATTAACACTGGAATGATAGATGTGCAGATGAGGATGTGCAAGTATAAATACTGATATTAATTCTGGTGTGCAAAAGAGCAAGAAAAAAACAAATATGGGGATGAGGTAGGTAGTATGGCTATTTACAGATGGACTGTGTACAGCTGCAGCAATCGGTAAGCTTCTCTGACAACCAATGCTTTAAGTTAGTGAGGAAGATGTAAGTCTCCAACTTCAGGGATTTTTGCAATTCGTTCCAGTCATTGGCAGCAGAGAACTGTAAGGAAAGGCGGCCAAAGGAGGTGTTGGCTTTGGGGATGACCAGTGAAATAGACCTGCTGGAGTGCATGCTACGGGTGGGTGTTGCTATGGTGACCAGTGAGCTGAGATAAGGTGGAGCTTTACCTAGCAAAGACTTATAGATGAGGGTAGTATTGTGGAGTAACTACAATGTTGTTGATCCATCCTCAGTTTTCTCCTACCACAGCGATTCATTTTTTACTTCGCTATGCTCAAAGGGATATTCAATGTCTGCTTTTATATTTTTTTATTTTACCATCTACCAACAGGTGCCCTTCTTTGCGAGGCATTGGTGTTTTTGGTTGAATCCATGTTCTAAGTTCACTGCTCGACTGAGAGAACTTAAAGATAATTGTATGTGCGGGGTACAGAAATGAAACACTATTACTGCAACTTTTATTCAGTGACTTGTTAAGCAAATGTTTTACTCCTGAACTTATTTAGGCGTGGCATAATAAAGAGGTTGAATATTTATTGACTGAAGACATTTCAGCTTTTTATTTTTAATTAATTTGTTGAAACAATTTATGGGGTATGTTTTGTAGGCCAGTGACACAAAATCTCAATTTAATACATTCTAATTCAAGCTGTGACACAACAAAATGTGTAAAAAGTCAAGTGGTGGGAATACTTTCTGAAGGCACTGTTTGCCGGCCTAATTCACTTAAACACAAACAGCCACACACAGGCTATGAACTAGAGTAACCTTGTGCTTGTGTGCACAACTGCCCAACACGATGAATGAAGCATGCTGTAAGAAAATATATTTGGAGGCTCTGTGAAGCTACTAAACTCCCATGTTTTGTGGGTTGCTATGAATGAAATTAACTATTACTCCTAACAACCAACCCACCCAGGGTTGGTTGAGACTAGGGTAAACTCTCACAGCAGTACCATGGACTTCAGAAAGGTATACAGATAGGCATTTGTAACACTTGGTAACCACAAAACTAAACCTAGGCTATAACATTCATAGGCCTTGCTTTTATCTGTGCCACTGTCGTGCTTGGACAATGTCTTATGGTGTTAGCTACAAATCAACTTTCCCTCAGTATTCAAATTAAAAATAGGGTTTGTGCTCAAATAATAGGACTATAGGTGAAGTGAAGATATAGAATGTACCATAAAATGTGTTCCTATGCTCAGGGGTTAAATTGGAACTATGAAGGTACTTCTTCCATCTGCAGTGGATGGAAGTCCATTCCTCCCCAAATGTAAATCTTGTATGACTCACATTTGGGATAACTTTAGTATTTCCACAGAAGTTCAGCTATTTTCAAGCCACTTCCATATATTTGAGTTGTAAAATACACTGTAGCCTCTGTTTTCATCTGGACAACTCAGTGATGAACTGGATTTAGTTCACAAAATTCAACCCTAAATGTACTTATTATATAGCAGTATCTGAATGAGGAGAAAAAAAAGGTATGACAAGAAAAATGAAGTAACACATATGTGTAGATATGGCCAGGGCTGCCGCTCCTTTTGATTGGTTCCATGCCTGCACTGTTTTCACACCTGGTCTGCAAACAATGGCCAAGTCATGTGCCAGAGATTCAGTGGTTTTGGGAGGGGAGGAGGAAAGGGAGGGATGAATGAGGGAGGAAGGATGGATGGAGTAGGAACCCTGCCACAGACTCATCCATCTGGAAACAGTGGTTTTGGTACCTCCTTCCAGTGGCCCCTCCCTGCTCTCGATGCCCACACAAGTCAACAGGCTCGGCTCATGACTGGGCACATCTGCAGTTATGCAATACAAGGCATAAAGGGAGAAAATATGTCCATTAGGGAATAATAAAAGGTCCATATGTGTCAGAGAGAGGCCTGAATTAGAATCTTGATGAAAAGTGAGAAGACAGAAGAGATACAGTGCATTCATAAAGTATTTAGACCCCTTGGATTTCTTAACATTTTATTGTGCTACCAAGAGGTATTAACAGTGATTTAATTGTCATTTTTGTCAACAATCTACACAAAATGCTCTGTCATGTCAAAGTGGAAGATTACTATTATTATTTAACTTTTTTACAGATGAATTGAAATGAACTATTAAAAAAATAGTTGTTGTGTAAGTATTCAGCTCCCTGAGTCAATACATGTTAGAAACACCAATGGCATTGATTAAATCTGTGAGCCTTCTTAGGTGAGTCTATAAGAGCTTTGCACACCTGGATTGTGTAGATTTGGCCTTGTTCTAGGTTATTGTCCTGCTGAAAGGTGAATTCCTCTCCCAATCTCTGGTGTAAAGCAGACTGAAGTAGATTTTGCCTGTGCTTAGCTCCACCCTGTTGCTTTTTATCCTGAAAAACTTCCAATTATTTGCTGATGTCAAGCATACCCATACCAACTCTGTAGCATTTTTAAAAATCACCAATGGTAACATCCCTGAGCAGTTTCATTCCTGTCCTGCAGCTCAGTTCAGAAGGACGGCTATATCTTTGATGTATCAGAGTGGTTTAATATATAATCCACAGCATAATTATTAATTTGGCCATGCTTAAAGAGATATTCAATGTCTGATTAGTTAGTGTTAGTCATTTACCAAATCATTGAATATGTGCTTGAAATTCAATACTTGACCGAGGGACCTTGCAGATGTATGTATTGGGGACAAAGGATGGATTATATACATACATGGGCCTCATGCACCCCAAAAATCTGAGGGGCACAAGTACAGTGCATTCGGAAAGTATTCAGACCCCTTGACTTTTTCCACATTTTGTTACGTTACAGGCTTATTCTAAAATGGATTAAATAAAACATTTTCCTCAATCTACACACAATTACCCATAATGACAATGCAAAACCAGGTTTTTAGAAACATTTGCAAAAAAACAGAAATACCTTATTTCCGTAAGTATGAAGACCCTTTACTATCAGACTCGAAATTGAGCTTAGGTGCATCCTGTTTCCATTGAACATCCTTGAGATGTTTCTACAACTCCATTGGAGTCCACCTGCGGTAAACTCAATTAATTGGACATGCTTTGGAAGTGCACACACCTGTCTATATAAGGTCCCACAGTCAGAGCAAAAAGCAACCCATGAGGTCGAAAGGAATTGTCTGTAGAGCTCCGAGACAGGATTGTGTTGAGGTACAGATCTGGGAAAGGGGACCAACAAATGTCTGCAGCATTGAAGATCCCCAAGAACACAGTGACCTCTTAAATGGAAGAAGTTTGGAACCACCAAGTCTCTTCCTAGACCCGGCTGCCCGGCCAAACTGAGCAATCGGGGAAGAAAGGCCTTGGTCGGGGAGGTGACCAAGAACCTGATGGTCACTCTGACAACAATCTGAAGACTGAACTCTTTGGCCTGAATGCCAAGCATCACATCTGGAGGAAACCTGGCACCATCCCTAAGGTGGCAGCATCATGCTGTGGGTCGAGGCAAAGATGAATGGAGCAAAGCACAGAGAGATCCTTGATGAAAACCTGCTTCAGAGAACTCAAGACCTCAGTCTGGGGCGAAGGTTCATCTTCTGACAGGACAACAACCCTAAGCACATAGCCAAGCCAACGCAGGAGTGACTTCAGGACAAGTCTCTGAATGTCCTTGAGTGGCCCAGCCAGAACCCAGATTTGAACCCGATCTAACATTTCTGGAGAGCCCCGAAAATAGCTGTGCAGCAACTCTCCCCATCCAACCTGACAGAGCTTGAGAGTATCTGCAGAGAAGAATGGGAAAAACTCCCCAAATACAGGTGTGCCAAGCTTGTAGAGTCATACCCAAGAAGACTAGAGGTTGTAATCACTGCCATCCAACCTGACAGAGCTGGAGAGGATCTGCAGAGAAGAATGAGAGAAACTCCCCAAATACAGATGTTTCAAACTTGTAATGTCAGACACAAGGCTGTAATCGCTGTCAAAGGTGCTTCAACAAAGTACAGAGTAAAGGGTCTGAATACTTATATGTAAATGTTATATATATATATATATATTTTTTTAAATAAATTTGATAAAATTTCTAAAAACCTGTATTTGCTTGATCATTATGGGGCATTGTGTACAGATTGATGAAGGGGAAAAAATGATTTAATCCATTTTAAAACAAGGTTGTAACATAATAGGTGAAAGAAGTCAAGGGGTCTGAATACTTTCCGAGTGCACTGTATTGGCACAGGTGTAGTTAGCACAGCAAACCATGCCAATATATCTTCCATCCAAACACCGTCTTTGAGTGCATTATCACTTTTATACAATGGGTTACCAACATAATAAAATAATGATTCACATATTTTCATTAAAAAAGTATTTTGATGAATTCATTCATACTTTTTCATCCTTCCACAAGATATAGTCACCACACAAATATAGGGTTGCTGTCAAAGGTGCTTCAACAAAGTACAGAGTAAAGGGTCTGAATACTTATATGAGCGACCGCTCATTCTATCGGTTCGGTTGCCAGAGACGTGACCCAGTCATTCAGTCTTTTTGTTCTGTTTCTATGGACGTGACTCAGTCATTCGTTCTAAGTGTTCCATTGCCATACTGTTTGGCAACTTTCTTATCCCTTGCTTGTTAGCTAGCCAACTAACGTACAGTCATGTCTAAATGTGCAGTCAGAATAATTATTGTTTAAGCTGTTGTCTAGTGACATTTATTTGGATACATCCATAACAATAAGCTAATGACGCGCGATTTCACCTGGCATAGAAAATGTGCTCTCGTCAGGACACTATTGTTCAGAGGATCTAGCCAACAACACAGCTAACACAATCACTTCTGTAGCTCAGTTGGTAGAGCATGGCGCTTGTAACGCCAGGGAAGTGGGTTCAATCCCCGGGACCACCCATACGTAGAATGTATGCACACATGACTGTAAGTCGCTTTGGATAAAAGCGTCTGCTAAATGGCATATATTATTATTATTATTATTATTACTTCAAACTGAAGCTAGAAGGACTGCAAACTAGCTGCACTTTGTTCAGTTGTAAGTTTTTTCAATTTGACATTTCGTTGTGTGATTACGACTGGCTGAGAAACATTGTCTACCTGTCTGTCTCATCCCGACTCCTGACACGTTCATTACTATGAGACAGTTGAAGATCGAATATGAATATTGAAACAACATTGCAAATGACGAAGAGACAGACAGCAAGGTTTATAAAAAGCTCTGCTGTTGAAAACTAAATGTTAGTCTAAAAGAAAAATATACAAATTGCCTGGCTGGGCTGATGACACAGTCAGATGGAACAGAGTAAATAGGCATTTTAACTTGTGGAATAGACACAGGCTGGAATGCGGTTAAACCAATCTTCATTCAGAATTAGATCCACCTTTTGTATAATTGTCTATTAACTTACACTGCCTGGTGATGACACCAGGCAAGCTAAATCTCCACCCATGCAAAACCTGCTTATTA
This sequence comes from Oncorhynchus keta, assembly GCF_023373465.1. Taxonomy (NCBI): domain Eukaryota; kingdom Metazoa; phylum Chordata; class Actinopteri; order Salmoniformes; family Salmonidae; genus Oncorhynchus; species Oncorhynchus keta. Next base: position 33,878,340 of record NC_068422.1, read on the forward strand.
TAAGATCCTGTGTAAATTGTATTTTCAACCAGAAACTATCCAGAAATAACACTGATAAAATGTTGTCAGACTTTAACAGTGTTAGTTTCACCAGCTGTTGTACGATATGATATAACATTTTGCGGGCACTGGGCCTTTAACAATAACTTGCCCACACTTTCTTGAGAATGTAATGTCTGAATCATGTCATTAGCCTAATCTTTTGTAAATGAAGATAAGTTATTTTCCTCCAGCTTGTGAATTTATTATGGGTGCTTACTGTGTGTTTGTTCTTTTTTGTTGCCGCTTCTCAGAGCTCCACTCATGCACGTGGACGTGTGCGTGTACACACGTGAACACTTGAGAGGCTCGCACCCCATTTCCTGTGGGTTCATTCATTTTGTCAATTTACTATTTTGTTTGTTGAGAGCTCTGCTATTAAAATGTGTAGTCCCACCGGTTCAATGGAACTTCTATGAATAATGTGATACTTTGATAGACTAATCTGCTTTTAGACATATAGCCACAGTGTTGTGCACCCATGCTCATTGTGGCTATGGTTTAGCAAAGTGGCACTAAGAATTTCTACCTGGCTTTGCCAGTGTTCTGTAAACTCTGTTGGAGAGTGTCCATGTGGTTAGGCTGTATTTTATCTTCACAGTACCCCTAGCCTGTTTCCTTAGGCCAAATCCTGATTTGTTTCAATTTCTTAGAAGTAGATTTTTGTTCACCATTTGTTTGCTTTTGTAACTCAAATTTGCCAATATTATTTATCCTAACCACTGCTACTACCACTACCATTATTTAGTGAATAATAAAAAAGAAGCACTTTTATCCTTTGCCTCCTGACCTCCAGAAAACATTTTCACAGACTTGGATTTGGAAACGGTCTCACTCAATTCATAGCCTTTCATGGATCTGTCACTGTGGTCTCTGTAGTCAACATTCAAGTCTATGGCTGTAAGTCTCGAGTGACATCAGCTCTCTTGGCCGTGTTCGATTGGATCCACCCTGATTGCATGTTTACACTGTACATGGTTTTCCGTTTTCCTCCCATGATGGTGTCATCTTCTTTTGACAGGGTTTGACGCTTGGAGCAAAGCAGGCCTTTCCCTACCACAGCACATTCATCTCCTCCCTGAACCAGAGGAGGGAGACGGGAGGCAATGGCAGCTTGGGCATACACCCGGGTCTACCAGGAGGAAGACATGGTGAGTTAACAACACTGGGCAGACACACACCCATACTGAAAACACATGTATTATAATACATACACAGTTTATTAGGTACAGCACGGCATTCAAGAAAATGGATCACTCATAGAGAAAGTGAGTCGTGTGGCCATGGCTTGCTATAGAGAGCAGGCAGATAAGCATTGAAGCATTCAGTTACTATTTGATTGAATGTTAGAATGGGAAAAACAAATTACCTAAGCGCCTTTGAGCGTGGTTTGATCATCGGTGCCAGGCGAGCCGGATCCAGTATCTCAGAAACGCCCGCACACCAGGGCTTTTCACACACGACAGTGTCTATGGTTTACCGATAATGGTGCGAAAAACAAAAAACCTCCAGTCAGTGTCAGTCCAGTGGACGAAAACAGCTCGTTGAGAGATCAAAGGTGAATAGCAAGAATCGTGCAAGCTAACAGGCCGGTCACAAACAGACAAATAATGTCGCAGTGCAATAGTGGTGTGTAGAACAGCATCTCAGAATGAACAACTTGTCGATCCTTGTCACGGATGGGCTATTGCAGCAAACGGCCACACCGAGATCCACTCCTATCAGCTGGCGGGTCCAGTGGGCACGCAATCACCAACACTGGACAATTGGGGAGTGGAAAAACATAGACTGGAACATTACAGCGTGTTCAGTTTACTTGATTGGCCTGCGCAGTCCCCAGACCTCAACCCAAAAGAGCATCAAATCAAATCAAATCAAATCAAATTTATTTATATAGCCCTTCGTACATCAGCTGATATCTCAAAGTGCTGTACAGAAACCCAGCCTAAAACCCCAAACAGCAAACAATGCAGGTGTAAAAGCACGGTGGCTAGGAAAAACTCCCTAGAAAGGCCAAAACCTAGGAAGAAACCTAGAGAGGAACCGGGCTATGTGGGGTGGCCAGTCCTCTTCTGGCTGTGCCGGGTAGAGATTATAACAGAACATGACCAAGATGTTCAAATGTTCATAAATGACCAGCATGGTCGAATAATAATAAGGCAGAACAGTTGAAACTGGAGCAGCAGCACAGTCAGGTGGACTGGGGACAGCAAGGAGCCTTCATGTCAGGTAGTCCTGGGGCACGGTCCTAGGGCTCAGGTCAGTTGAAACTGGAGCAGGAGCATGGCCAGGTGGACTGGGGACAGCAAGGAGTCCTCATGTCAGGTAGTCCTGGGACATGGTCCTAGGGCTCAGGTCCTCCGAGAGAGAGAAAGAAAGAGAGAAGGAGAGAATTAGAGAACGCACACTTAGATTCACACAGGACACCGAATAGGACAGGAGAAGTACTCCAGATATAACAAACTGACCCTAGCCCCCGACACATAAACTACTGCAGCATAAATACTGGAGGCTGAGACAGGAGGGGTCAGGAGACACTGTGGCCCCATCCGAGGACACCCCGGACAGGGCCAAACAGGAAGGATATAACCCCACCCACTTTGCCAAAGCACATCCCCCACACCACTAGAGGGATATCTTCAACCACCAACTTACCATCCTGAGACAAGGCCGAGTATAGCCCACAAAGATCTCCGCCACGGTACAACCCAAGGGGGGCAACCCAGACAGGCCGACCACAACAGTGAATCAACCCACCTAGGTGACGCACCCCCCCCAGGGACGGCACAAGAGAGCCCCAGCAAGCCAGTGACTCAGCCCCGTAACAGGGTTAGAGGCAGAGAATCCCAGTGGAAAGAGGGGAACCGGCCAGGCAGAGACAGCAAGGGCGGTTCGTTGCTCCAGAGCCTTTCCGTTCACCTTCCCACTCCTGGGCCAGACTACACTCAATCATATGACCCACTGAAGAGATGAGTCTTCAGTAAAGACTTAAAGGTTGAGACCGAGTTTGCGTCTCTGACATGGGTAGGCAGACCGTTCCATAAAAATGGAGCTCTATAGGAGAAAGCCCTGCCTCCAGCTGTTTGCTTAGAAATTCTAGGGACAATTAGGAGGCCTGCGTCTTGTGACCGTAGCGTACGTGTAGGTATGTACGGCAGGACCAAATCAGAGAGGTAGGTAGGAGCAAGCCCATGTAATGCTTTGTAGGTTAGCAGTAAAACCTTGAAATCAGCCCTTGCTTTGACAGGAAGCCAGTGTAGAGAGGCTAGCACTGGAGTAATATGATCAAATTTTTTGGTTCTAGTCAGGATTCTAGCAGCCGTATTTAGCACTAACTGAAGTTTATTTAGTGCTTTATCCGGGTAGCCGGAAAATAGAGCATTGCAGTAGTCTAACCTAGAAATGACAAAAGCATGGATTAATTTTTCTGCATCATTTTTGGACAGAAAGTTTCTGATTTTTGCAATGTTACGTAGATGGAAAAAGCTGTCCTCGAAATGGTCTTGATATGTTCTTCAAAAGAGAGATCAGGGTCCAGAGTAACGCCGAGGTCCTTCACAGTTTTATTTGAGACGACTGTACAACCATTAAGATTAATTGTCAGATTCAACAGAAGATCTCTTTGTTTCTTGGGACCTAGAACAAGCATCTCTGTTTTGTCCGAGTTTAATAGTAGAAAGTTTGCAGCCATCCACTTCCTTATGTCTGAAACACATGCTTCTAGCGAGGGCAATTTTGGGGCTTCACCATGTTTCATTGAAATGTACAGCTGTGTGTCATCCGCATAGCAGTGAAAGTTTACATTATGTTTTCGAATAACATCCCCAAGAGGTAAAATATATAGTGAAAACAATAGTGGTCCTAAACAGAACCTTGAGGAACACCGAAATGTACAGTTGATTTGTCAGAGGACAAACCATTCACAGAGACAAACTGATATCTTTCCGACAGATAAGACCTAAACCAGGCCAGAACATGTCCGTGTAGACCAATTTGGGTTTCCAATCTCTCCAAAAGAATGTGGTGATCGATGGTATCAAAAGCAGCACTAAGGTCTAGGAGCACGAGGACAGATGCAGAGCTCGGTCCGATGCCATTAAAATGTCATTTACCACCTTCACAAGTGCCGTCTCAGTGCTATGATGGGGTCTAAAACCAGACTGAAGCATTTCGTATACATTGTTTGTCTTCAGGAAGGCAGTGAGTTGCTGCGCAACAGCCTTCTCTAAAATCTTTGAGAGGAATGGAAGATTCGATATAGGCCGATAGTTTTTATATTTTCTGGGTCAAGGTTTGGCTTTTTCAAGAGAGGCTTTATTACTGCCACTTTTAGTGAGTTTGGTACACATCCAGTGGATAGAGAGCCGTTTATTATGTTCAACATAGGAGGGCCAAGCACAGGAAGCAGCTCTTTCAGTAGTTTAGTTGGAATAGGGTCCAGTATACAGCTTGAAGGTTTAGAGGCCATGATTATTTTCATCATTGTGTCAAGAGATATAGTACTAAAACACTTGAGCGTCTCTCTTGATCCTAGGTCCTGGCAGAGTTGTGCAGACTCAGGACAACTGAGGTTTGGAGGAATACGCAGGTTTAAAGAGGAGTCCGTAATTTGCTTTCTAATAATCATAATCTTTTCCTCAAAGAAGTTCATGAATTTATCACTGCTAAAGTGAAAGTCATCCTCTCTTGGGGAATGCTGCTTTTTAGTTAGCTTTGCCACAGTATCAAAAAGGAATTTCGGATTGTTCTTATTTTCCTCAATTAAGTTAGAAAAATAGGACGATCGAGCAGCAGTAAGGGCTCTTCGGTACTGCACGGTACCGTCCTTCCAAGCTAGTCGGAAGACTTCCAGTTTGGTGTGGCGCCATTTCCGTTCCAATTTTCTGGAAGCTTGCTTCAGAGCTCGGGTATTTTCTGTGTACCAGGGAGCTAGTTTCTTATGAGACATTTTTTTAGTTTTTAGGGGTGCAACTGCATCTAGGGTATTGCGCAAGGTTAAATTGAGATCCTCAGTTAGGTGGTTAACGGATTTTTGTCCTCTGGCGTCCTTGGGTAGGCAGAGGGAGTCTGGAAGGGCATCAAGGAATCTTTGTGTTGTCTGTGAATTTATAGCACGACTTTTGATGTTCCTTGGTTGGGGTCTGAGCAGATTATTTGTTGCAATTGCAAACGTAATAAAATGGTGGTCCGATAGTCCAGGATTATGAGGAAAACATTAAGATCCACAACATTTATTCCATGGGACAAAACTAGGTCCAGCGTATGACTGTGACAGTGAGTGGGTCCAGAGACATGTTGGACAAAACCCACTGAGTCGATGATGGCTCCAAAAGCCTTTTGGAGTGGGTCTGTGGACTTTTCCATGTGAATATTAAAGTCACCAAAGATTAGAATATTATCTGCAATGACTACAAGGTCTGATAGGAATTCAGGGAACTCAGTGAGAAACGCTGTATATGGCCCAGGAGGCCTGTAAACAGTAGCTATAAAAAGTGATTGAGTAGGCTGCATAGATTTCATGACTAGAAGCTCAAAAGACGAAAACGCACTATCGTAAATGTTAGCAACACCTCCGCCTTTGCGGGATGCACGGGGATATGGTCACTAGTGTAGCCAGGAGGTGAGGCCTCATTTAACACAGTAAATTCATCAGGCTTAAGCCATGTTTCAGTCAGGCCAATCACATCAAGATTATGATCAGTGATTAGTTCATTGACTATAATTGCCTTTGAAGTAAGGGATCTAACATTAAGTAGCCCTATTTTGAGATGTGAGGTATCATGATCTCTTTCAGTAATGACAGGAATGGAGGTGGTCTTTATCCTAGTGAGATTGCTAAGGCGAACACCGCCATGTTTAGTTTTGCCCAACCTAGGTCGAGGCACAGACACGGTCTCAATGGTGATAGCTGAGCTGACTACACTGACTATGCTAGTGGCAGACTCCACTATGCTGGCAGGCTGGCTAATAGCCTGCTGCCTGGCCTGCACCCTATTTCATTGTGGAGCTAGAGGAGTTAGAGCCCTGTCTATGTTGGCAGATAAGATGAGAGCACCCCTCCAGCTAGGATGGAGTCCGTCACTCCTCAGCAGGTCAGGCTTGGTCCTGTTTGTGGGTGAGTCCCAGAAAGAGGGCCAATTATCTACAAATTCTATCTTTTGGGAGGGGCAGAAAACAGTTTTCAACCAGCGATTGAGTTGTGAGACTCTGCTGTAGAGCTCATCACTCCCTAACTGGGAGGGGGCCAGAGACAATTACTCGATGCCGACACATCTTTCTAGCTGATATGCACGCAGAAGCTATGTTGCGCTTGGTGATCTCTGACTGTTTCATCCTAACATCGTTGGTGCCGACGTGATAACAATATCTCTATACTCTCTACACTCGCCAGTTTTAGCTTTAGCCAGCACCATCTTCAGATTAGCCTTAACGTCGGTAGCCCTGCCCCCGGGTAAACAGTGTATGATCGCTGGATGATTCGCTTTAAGTCTAATACTGCGGGTAATGGAGCATCTTTGGGATGAGATGGAACAGGCTGTTTGCAGAGTGTACCACCGTTCAATCTGCAGCAACTGCATGATTCCATCACATCAACATGGACCAACATCCCTGTGGAACGTTTCTGACACCTTGTAGAGTTCCCCAAAGAATTCGGGGTGTTCTGGAGGCAAAGGGGGATCTGACCCGGTACAACATGGGTGTACCTATACAGTACCAGTCAAAGGTTTGGACACACCTACTCATTCAAGGGTGTTTCTTTATTTTCACTATGTTTCTACATTGTAGAATAATAGCGAATACATCAAAACGATTAAATAACACATATGGAATCATGTAGAAACCAAAAAAAGTTTTAAACCAATGAAAATACATTTTAAATTTAAGATGCTTCAAAGTAGGCACCCTTTGCCTTAATGACAGCTTTGTACACTCTTGGCATTCTCTCAACCAGCTTCACCTGGAATGCTTTTCCAACAGTCTTAGAGTTTCAGTCCAACTTATCCCAAACCAACTCAATTGGGTTGAGGTTGGGTGATTCTGGAGGCCAGGTCATCTGCTGCAGCACTCCATCACTCTCCTTCTTGGTCAAATAGCCCTTACACAGCCTGGACGTGTGTTGTGTCTTTGTCCTGTTGAAAAACAAATGATAGTCCCACTAAGCGCAAACCAGATGGGATGGTGTATCGCCTCAGAATACTATGGTAGCCATGCTGGTTAAGTGTGAATTCTAAATAAATCACAGACAGTGTCACCAGCAAAGCACCCCTACACCATCACACCTCCTTCTTCATGCTTTACGGTGGGAACCACACATGCGGAGATAATCCGTTCACCCACACGCATCTCACGAAGAAACAGCGATTTGAACCAAAAATCTCAAATTTGTACTCCAGACCAAAGAACAAATTTCCACTGGTCTAATGTCCATTGCTCATGTTTCTTGCACCAAGCAAGTTTTTTCTTGTTATCGGTGTCCTTTAGTAGTGGTTTCTTTGCAACAATTCGACCATGAAGGCCTGATTCACACAGTCTCCTCTGAACAGTTGATGCTGAGATGTGTCTGTTACTTGAACTCTGTGAAGCATTTATTTGGGCTGCAATTTCTTAGGCTGGTAAGTATAATGAACTTAAGTTACCCAGAGGTAACTCTGGGTCTTCCTTTCCTGTGGAGGTCCACAGGAGTGCCAGTTTTATCATAGCACTTGATGGTTTTTGCAACTAAACTTGAAGAAACTTTAAAGTTCTTGAAATGTTCCGTATTGACTGACCTTCACGTCTTAAAGTAATGATGGACTGTCATTTCTCTTTGCTTATTTGAGCTGTTCTTGGCATAATATGGACCTGGTATTTTACCAAATAGGGATATCTTATGTACACCACCACTGCCTTGTCACAACACAACTGATTGGCTCAAATATATTAAGAAGGAAAGAAATTCCACAAATTAACACTTGTTAATTGAAATGCATTCCAGTTGACTACCTCATGAAGCTGCTTGAGAGAATGACACGATTGTGCAAAGCTGTCATTAAGTCATAGGATGGCTACTTTGAAGAATCTCAAATTTAAAATACACTTTCTTGGTTAGTACTTCATTTCATGTGTGTTTTTCATAGCTTTGATGTCTTCACTATTATTCCACAATGTAGAAAAGAGTAAAAATCTAGAAAAAACCCAGATTAAGTATGTGTCCAAACTTTTGACTGGTATTGTATATATTAATAAAATTCAAATTAGAAAAAATATTTTCTTCACATAAATAGTGCACTGGGTCTTTGCTAGTCCCTTATTAACTTAACTGACGGATTTAGCCGTCTGTAGCGTTGGTGAGAAATGTTTATCCCAACCGTTGCATTGATTCTCTTAATGGGTAGAGCCTGTTAGATCATGAAAAAGATGGGTAGAGTCAATGTGTGTCCACACTTAACGGAAAGTCAGCGGGGGTCAACTGAATGTCATCCAGTGAATGTACTAAATGATTACAGACTGATTGGGTTGTGGTTAAAACCTCTTTGGGCTAGGTGTGTAGAGACAATGTGGGAGACACGCTAGCGGCCCACCTAGCCCAACATCCGGTGAAATTGCAGAGGGCGAAATTCAAAATACAAAAATCGTAATATTAAACATTCATGAAAAGACATGTGTCATACATCGTTTAAAAGCTTAATTTCTTGTTAATACAACCCCGTTGTCAGATTTAAAAAAGGCTTTACGGCGAACGCATACCATGCGATTATCTAAGGACAGCACCCCGCCGACAAAAGCATTAAAAACATTTTTCAAACCAGAAGAGGCATCACAAAAATCAGAAATAGCGATAAAATAAATCACTTACCTTTGAAGATCTTCTTCTGTTTGCAATCCCAAGTGTCCCAGCTACACAACAAATTGTTGTTTTGTTCAATAAAGTCCTTTATATCCCAAAAACGTCAGTTTAGTTGGCGCGTTTGATTCAGTAATCTACCGTTCCACTCGTTCAACATGCAGACAAAGGAATCCCAAAAGTCCAAACAAGTCAAACAACATTTCTAGTCAATCCTCAGGTACCCTAATATGTAAATAAACAATACAATTTTAGAAGGAATGTAGTATGTTCAATACCGGAGATAAATAACGAAGTGCGCGTCACAAGACTAGAGTCCTAATGAGAGACACCTTGAAAAAGTACAGCTACTTGCTATTTTTTTTTTTAAACAAGCCTGAAACTCTTTCTAAAGGTTGTTGACATCTAGTGGAAGCCATGGGAACTGCAATCTGGGGGGAATTATTTTGAATATCCCATAGACAAGCATTGGAATGGCCTGTGACCTAAAAAAAAGAGATTCTGGCCTGCCATATCAGTTCTGTTATACTCCCAGACATTATTTTATTTTTTAGTGTTTTCTATCCAATGCTACCAACTATATGCGTATCCTAGCTTCTGGGCCTGAGTAACAAACAGTTTACTTTGGGCACGTCAGTCATCCGAACTTCCGAATACTGCCCCCTAGCCCAAAGAGGTGTTAGTGACTTGGTTTTCTTAATCTGAACAAGTCAAAGTCTGAGGATCTCGTTATCAAAGCCTTGTGAATTACATTTACATTACATTTAAGTCATTTAGCAGACGCTCTTATCCAGAGCGACTTACAAATTGGTGCATTCACCTTATGACATCCAGTGGAACAGCCACTTTACAATAGTGCATCTAAATCTTTTAAGGGGGGGGGGGGGTGAGAAGGATTACTTTATCCTATCCTAGGTATTCCTTAAAGAGGTGGGGTTTCAGGTGTCTCCGGAAGGTGGTGATTGACTCCGCTGTCCTGGCGTCGTGAGGGAGTTTGTTCCACCATTGGGGAGCCAGAGCAGCGAACAGTTTTGACTGGGCTGAGCGGGAACTGTACTTCCTCAGTGGTAGGGAGCCGAGCAGGCCAGCGGTGGATGAACGCAGTGCCCTTGTTTGGGTGTAGGGCCTGATCAGAGCCTGGAGGTACTGAGGTGCCGTTCCCCTCACAGCTCCGTAGGCAAGCACCATGGTCTTGTAGCGGATGCGAGCTTCAACTGGAAGCCAGTGGAGAGAGCGGAGGAGCGGGGTGACGTGAGAGAACTTGGGAAGGTTGAACACCAGACGGGCTGCGGCGTTCTGGATGAGTTGTAGGGGTTTAATGGCACAGGCAGGGAGCCCAGCCAACAGCGAGTTGCAGTAATCCAGACGGGAGATGACAAGTGCCTGGATTAGGACCTGCGCCGCTTCCTGTGTGAGGCAGGGCGGTACTCTGCGGATGTTGTAGAGCATGAACCTACAGGAACGAGCCACCGCCTTGATGTTAGTTGAGAACGACAGGGTGTTGTCCAGGATCACACCAAGGTTCTTAGCGCTCTGGGAGGAGGACACAATGGAGTTGTCAACCGTGATGGCGAGATCATGGAACGGGCAGTCCTTCCCCGGAAGGAAGAGCAGCTCCGTCTTGCCGAGGTTCAGCTTGAGGTGGTGATCCGTCATTCACACTGATATGTCTGCCAGACATGCAGAGATGCGATTTGCCACCTGGTCATCAGAAGGGGGAAAGGAGAAGATTAATTGTGTGTCGTCTGCATAGCAATGATAGGAGAGACCATGTGAGGTTATGACAGAGCCAAGTGACTTGGTGTATAGCGAGAATAGGAGAGGGCCTAGAACAGAGCCCTGGGGGACACCAGTGGTGAGAGCGCGTGGTGAGGAGACAGATTCTCGCCACGCCACCTGGTAGGAGCGACCTGTCAGGTAGGACGCAATCCAAGCGTGGGCCGCGCCGGAGATGCCCAACTCAGAGAGGGTGGAGAGGAGGATCTGATGAATCATGTGAATCATGTGCATTGTGGAACTACTGTATGTATCCAATCTGTGTCTTTGCAAGCAGTGAAAAAACTATTTACATATCTGCCACAGTACACATTAGTCGTATGTATTATACTCTATGTATAGAGAACCATGTGTGCCTTTTGTAATTTCCCAGGGAGGGAGCTACCTTCTATTTGCTGGAATGTGATGCAGAAACAGAGGTTCTCCATCGACACACTTCCCCCCGAGGTGAAGGCCCCGTTCCCCTCTGACCCTATCATCCCTCTCCACACTAAAACCACCAAAGAGTTCCAGTGAGTAATACCTCTCTCAATTAGCTACATTATGACCTTCCATTGACCTTGTGTAACAGTGAGTAGCCTACCTTAATCCCCTCTTATGATCACCATGACCTTTGATTTGCTACGACAATGATCTATTGATGTATTCTTTCCACGGTGTTGCAGGGAAGACATATAGAGCGAGCCACAATCTCAGGGGACTGGAGGGATATGTGAGATTTCTACCTGACTACCTTTGACTAATGGCTTTTCAAATGATTCATGTTGTCTTTTTGTTTTATGTTGTGGCTTTTCCCGAAGATACATTACCAATTTTATAATATTCTAAATCCTTTGGTTTACATTAGTTCCATTTGTTAAATTATTGATATTTGCAGCACCTGTTTCTCTATTGAGAATTATCTTAAGATGGAAAGCATACAGAACAGCATGTACTCGTTCTGGAAAGTGTTATTAATGAGGAAACCAACTGTGGGTAATGTAAGAGTAAAAAAATGTGTAATCCATACTGCTCATAGCGGTGCAAGCCTTGTTTTTTTGGTGTCATGCGAGAATAGTTCAACACACACACATATGTTCTCCCTGCCAAACAAGTCCAGGGTTTGGCACTAGCAGGTGCCCCTTGTGAGAAAATAATTAATTGTCATTAAAAAGCCCTTAAATAAAACCATATAAGAGCGGGAAACACTCTTTTCCTCCTATCTTAGAAGCTAATGGCCCATTTAACACAATAGAGGATTCTGGAGTCAACTCAAAATGTGTGAATGCTGTTTATGATGCTTTACTCTGCACTGTAAGTACATGTAAGTACATGACATTTCTAGGGAAAAGGATGGTATGGTAAAATAAACTAATCAAATCATATTCAGAATTTTCCCCCTGAAAGTTATTTCTGAAACTAGCAGCATTTGGGTCATATTCACCCGATTCAAAGGTTAACTCATGTTTGTTTATGTTCTTTTAGACCCAAGACATCCAGAAATAAGTGTTGAAGGGAATCATTAGCAGCTTATTGAGAGAATGGAAAGGGTGAGTGCTGTATTCAATTTACACCTCTACTACCATGTACTTTTAATATGATAACTGTTGCTACACTGCAGCAACTGTTTACCATACATACAGCATTGCTTATGTGTACTTAAAGGAAAATTCCACCCAAAAACTATATTTTGGTATTTGTTATGTTAGTCCATTGTTGATATAGTCCCAAAATGTTTTGCATGTCATCAATCAAGATTTCAAGATATATGAAAGTGTCTTGAAAACTTGATTGCTGACATGCAAAACATTTTGGGACTATATCATCTATGAACTAATGAAACAAATACCAAAAGATCATTTTTGGGTAGAGGTTTCCTTTAAGGACAATCATATAAATGAAATTAAGTCCAATGTTATCCGTCACACGCTTCGTAAGCAACAGGTGTCGACTAACAGTGAAATGTTTACCGCCCTTCCCAACTATGCAGAGAGAAAGAAAATAGAGAAATAATAGAAAAACATTCATAGATAAACATGAGTAATGACAACTTGGTAATACACAAGGGGTACCAGTACTGAGACGATGTGCAGGGGTACGAGGTAAATGAGGTAGATATGTATATATAATTAGGAACAAAGGGACAATAAACAGTAGCAGCAGCGTATGTGATGAGTTAAAAAAGTTAGTGCAAAAAGGGTCAAAGCAGATAGTTAAATAGTTAACCAAATAGCTACCTAGACTATTTAGCAGTCTTATGGCTTGGGGGTAGAAGCTATTCCGGGTCCTGTTGGTTCCAGACAATACTGCTTGGCATGCGGTAGCAGAGAGAACAGTCTATGACTTGATTGGCTGGAGTCTTTGACCATTTTTAGGGCCTTCCTCTGACACTGCTTCATGGAGAGGTCCTGGCGCCGAATAGAGAGGTCCTGGATTGCAGGGAGCTCAGCCCCAGTGATGTACTGTACAGTGCGCACTACCCTCTGTAGCGCCTTACGGTCGGATGCCAAGCAGTTGCCATACCAATCAGCGATGCAGCCAGTCGAGATGCTCTCATTAGTGTAGCTGTGTAACTTTTTGAGGATCTGAGGGTCCACGCCAAATCTTTTCTGCTTCCTGATGGAAGAGGTGTTGGCATGTCCTAATCACGACTGTGTTGGTGTGTTTGGACCACGATAGATCCTTAGTGATGTGGACAGCGAGCAAATTTAAGCTCTCGACCCACTCCACTACAGCCCCGTCGATGTGAATGGAGGCGTGCTCGACCCTCTGTTTCCTGTAGTTCACGATCAGCCCCTTTGTCTTTCTGATGTGGTATGCAAATTGGGGTGTGTCCAGGGGACTGGGATGATGATGTTAATGTGAGCCATGAGTCTTTCAAAGCATATAACAGTGGGGTGATAGTAATTTAGAAAGGTTACCTTGTCATTCTTGTGCACAGAGATTATAGTAGTCTGCTTGAAACATGTAGGTATTACAGACTGGATCAGGGAGAGGTTGAAAATGTCAATGACGACACTTAACACTTAGTCAGTACATGCTCAGAGTACGCGTCCTTGTAATATTATACTGCTCCCATCATCAGATTTTCGCTTTCCATGAATCCCTGTCATTTCCTGTGGAAAGTGGGTTATTATGTGCTTTCCAAACCACCACTGCCACAGGCTTAAAGAAACTGTAAGGGTACCATATACCCTGCAGTATTCTAACCTCTGGGTTACAGAGAACGCAGCCGTTCAAGGCGTTTCAGGCAGCTGGTGGAGTGTCTTCTTCACTTCATCTCCACTAGTCTGTTCGCAGCTCCTCCTGATGAGCTGCCCCCTCTGACCAAGTGGTCCTGAGGGATTCCAGCTGCCACCAAGGTCCTTGCCCTCTTCAATATGTCATGTCCACAACATCAGGAAAGGGGGATATTCATGGGGCTCTGGGTATCCCGCAGTGCTGCAAAATGAGCTCTTAGTATAGTATGTGCTGTAAAACCTAATACTCACACATAGGCCTACCAGAAACAGAGCGAAAGGCTATTTGCTCAAGGGAGGCTGGAGTTTCAGGTGCTGTCAAGAGGGTGGAGGTCAAAGGGGTGAATTGGTTTTTCATGCATATAGAACCTAGGTAGAGATCATATTTCACGTGTACTATAAAGTAATTTATAGACGTGTAGATAAACTCTAATACCGTGGTATACCCTGTCCACACCAGACGCAGCTAACAGCATATCCAAGCCCCCTATCATCTCCTTCACGGACTTCTACAACATCACCTTGGACCACATTGACATCATGGAGCAGTATCACACCTGGGCGAGCCATGGGAACTCCAACAAGTGAGTCACCAGTCCACAGGAGCAACACCCATATCCCATATTCAGAGCTAAGGAGTTTTCCTGACCAGGACATTTTCTGAGCCTTTCTTATAGGCCATACATTCTTCTTGTTTAAATGTCTTCAACCCTGAACAGAGATGGGAAGCCCTGTTGGGAAGAATGTAAACCACAGCAAGTTGTTTTCCCGTTTCTGTATTAATCAGTATCAGTAAATGATTGACAGCACATGGTACAGAGGGCAGAAAACACTGCACATTCAGAAAGTATTCAGAGCCCTTGACTTTTTCCACATTTTGTTACAGCCTTGTTCTTAAATGGATTTTACACAATTTCCTTCATCAATCTGCTACACACAATACCCGATAATGACAAAGCAAAAACAGTAAAAAAAATAAAAAATAAAATAGCACCTTTGGCAGCGATTAAAGCCTTGAGTCTTCTTGGGTATGACGCTACAAGCTTGGCACATTCTTCTCTGCAGATCCTCTCAAGCTCTGTCCGATTGGATGGGGAGTGTCTCTGCAAAGCTATTGGCAGGTCTCTCCAGAGACGTTCAAGACCAAGCTCTCTATGAGCTACTCAAGGACATTCAGAGACTTGTCCCGAAGCCACTCCTGCGCTGTCTTGGCTGTGTGCTTAGGGTCATTGTCCTGTTGTAAGGTGAACTTTTGCCCCAGTCTGAAATCCTGAGCGCTCTAGAGAAGGTTTTTATCAAGGATCTCACTGTACTTTGCTCCATTCATCTTTTCCCTCGATCCTGGCTATTCTCCCAGTCCCTGCCTCTGAAAAACTGGGCAGCCAGCTCTAAGAAGAGTCTTGGTGGTTCCAAACTTCTACCATGTAAGAATGATTGAGGCCACTGTATATTTGGGAACCTTCAATGCTGCAGATTTTTTTTCTGACCCTTCCCCAGATCTGTGAACACAATCCTGTCTCGGAGCTCTACGGCCATTTCCTTTGACCTGATGGCTTGGCTTTATCTCTGATATACACTGTCAACTGTGGAACCTTAAATAGACAGGTTTGTGCCTATCCAAATTATGTCCAATTAATTGAATTTACCACAGGTGGACTCCAATGAAGTTGTAGAAACATCACAAGGATGATCAATGGAAACAAGATGCATCTGAGTTCAATTTAGAGTCTCATAGCAAAGGGTCTGAAAACTTGAAAAAAGGTATCTGTTTTTTTTATTTTTAATACATTTGCAAAAATGTCAAAACATCTGTTTTTGTTTTGTCGTTATGGAACATTGTGTGTAGATTGATGAGGATAACAATTAATTTAATACATTTTAGAATAGGACTGTAATGTAACAAAATGTGGAAAAAGTGAAGGGGTCTGAATACTTTCTGAATTCTCTGTACTTCTCATAAGCTTCATGTTTTTCCTCTCTCCCTGCTTGCCCATTCCACGTTTTTGATGATAGAGCTCCCTCTTGTGTGTCATACCTCATATGAACAGTTCAAAGTGCTAATGCAGTGCTACAGAAGGTGAGCCTCCCCAGTTCTTCTCTCACTGTGACTACCCTCAGTGGAACAGCTCTGTGAGTCAGAGCCGAAACTCAAAACAGAGCACCACGCCTCCATATGAAGTGTGACCGTAAAGAGACACATGTTATGGAGAGAGAAGGATATTGCACAATCATTCCTCATTCTAAAGATGGAAATTATTATGGATCTGAATCAGACCAGAGACTGTGGGTTGTTCTCTTCCTCTTCATGGAAATCTTCATGCTTCCATATTTGCAGTTATTTTTCCCAATCCATTATTTTGTCCTCTCTTCTACTCCTCAGGTTCTCTTCATGCCAGTTCCCATTTATCCTGTCAACAATGGTGAAGAGAACCATCTTCCAGAGGGACTCAGAACAGCAGATGATCTGCAAGACCAGAGTGAGACACACAGCCTAGTGTCTTCTGTCAACTTTCCTTTATCATCGACACCGTTGACTCTGAGCTGTGCATAAACTGAGATGACCTGCTTTCATATAAAAATAAAAAAAACTGTATGTGTTTATCCAGCAAAGCCTGGTGAACAAGGTCTCCCGCAGGCAGAGAGTGGACATGAACCTGCTGTTCCTCAACATCAAGGTGCGACGGGCCCAGCTACTCCACGACTCACTGGATGAGGTAAGACCTAACATACCAAGCCTGGATGGCCCAAGCGTTGGGTATGGTCGAGACATTGTTGAAACGCTGTCCTCTGTAAAAATAAAAAAAATCCCACTCAGTATGCTCTTCTTTATGAAGTTGTCTGGTCCCATGAACACTATAACTGTCTGACAGCTTATTCAGCACTCTGCCTTCTAATGGTGATACATAACACTAAAGCACAGAGCCATTAGTGGGCCCATTCCTTCCCCCCCTATAATGCCCATCTGGTCTTTTGCTCTAGAAAGTATTCTGTCACCATGGCTTGATTTGAAAAACCTGCCTGGATGTAAAACGTGTCACCCCTCCTCCCCCTCCTCTCCAACCCTCTGTCGCCCTGTCCAGCTGAGCACGAAGAAAGTGGACCTAAAGAAAAAGCTCAAGGTGACCTTCATAGGAGCGACAGGGCTCGACATGGAAGGCCTCACCAAGGAGTGGCTCCTGCTGCTGCTTCAGTAGATTATTCACACTGACTATGGTGAGTCAGGAGGGTAAAGAGGCCCTCTTGGATGCACATTTGCTGTTTTAAAGATAATTACCACATTTCGTCATTCATGTGGCAGAGAGAACATTTTACAGTTGTAAAGCTAGTTTCCTGCAGTTATACAAGTTTATCATGGGGCTGTGAGACAAATTGCAGTTTCAATTCTTATTTCTTGCAATTATACACATTTTGCCATGGCTAATCAAAACTTACAAAGAATCCATATATTTCCTAAAACCCATGCAAGATTTTTCAAATGTTTCTCTCTCTCATTTTAGATACTGTATGCAATGCAATGGAAAGTAAATCAGCTTTAATTGAAATCTCAGCAGAATTCAAATACTAGCCATTAAGCAACACTCACACTACCAATAAAAACACAATAACTGTGAGTGTGCTTGTGGCTTTTGGAGGCAAAGAGTCGCTCTTTCTCCTTCACTCACAGTCCTCCAAGCTGAGTTATTATTTTCATAGATACATTTGTGGCCCGCTCATTAAAACTGCTTTTTTTGTACCAGAAAGTTCATGTCAGCTTTTCATAGCCGAGCTGTGAAAGGCACAATAATGTTTCATGTTTCAAGGTCAGTGTTTAAATCTGGTTAAGGAATGCTGCTGAATGCTCCTGGGAATGTTTTCAGTCTACTTTTAGAAAACTACTATATAAAATATTATCAAAGTAGTCATTGAATAGACGTTTGTGTTACATTAGGCCTATGGAGGGGTTTTCCCAGTCACTGGATTAAATATCAAAATTGTTTGTTTTTTCAGGCATGTTCACCTACTTGAAGGATTCCTGTTGTCATTGGTTCAGCAGCTGGAAGTGTGACAACTACTCTTGAGTTTCAATTGGTCGGGACTGTATCCTTTCATTCCCAACCTAGGAATTACTGTGTCAATGTTTTCAGATATACAGCAATCTGCACCACACACACACAACAGATGAGGCAGTGCTTGAAAACCACACTGGAGAAACATATACTTTAATGTATTTTTGATGTTATAAATCTGTCTAACCATCCAATATGTGCTTATTATCTATCTATATTTCATAGGACTTATCTAAACAAATTTTGCGAGACATGAACAATAACAGAATCTTCATGATATAAGACATGATATTTCCTGTGATTAATAAGTGACAGATACAAAAAAGTACAATTTCAAACCACTGAACATAACATCCCTAACCCTCCGAAGATAAAGCTGATCTGGACTGCTGGTCTGTCTGCATATTAGGAAGGCAGTGGCCACATAATCATTATATTGACCCAATCATTCATATGTAATGTCATTGTAAGCCAATGTTATCTGACATAACTTTCCTAGGGTTGTCCTCTAGGCTTGGGCGGTATTCAGATTGTCATACCTTCATACCAACCTTGTGCCATACCAAGATATATTCGGTAATACCAGAACTGAACACAAGGGGCACTGTTTTAAAACCCTACTGAGCCTTTGTAATCCTAAGGTTAGCAATATTATGTAAACAAGTGCTAACGAGCACATTGCGAACATTTTATACAGTCTCTGACCTAAACTATTTGCAAGACAAACATCCAAGCTCGTAAAGTTATACAAGTAACTCAAAAATGCTACTCACAGTTTGCTTCACGCACAAAACAAATATTAGACAGCATAGGTCCCCAGATCCTCAAAAAGTTCTACAGCTGTACCATCAAGAGCATCCTGACCGGTTGCATCACCGCCTAGTATGGCAACTGCTCTGCATCGCTACGGGGGTAGTGCATACAGTCCAGTACAACACTGGGGCCAAGCTTCCTGCCATCCAGGATCTATGTACTAGGCGGTGTGTCACGGATCCCTCCGAAACTTTCATCACGCACACCTGTCCCCTATTCCCACTGATTAGTATTTGTATATATGTGCCCTTTGGTTTCCATTGGGGTTCGATTATTGTTACAATGTCTGTTGGTGCGTGTGCGTATCTGTGCTGTGTGTTTAGGGCTTTTTGCACTTGTGAATTACGCAGATGATTACGGGTCTCATCCCGTGTGTTAATCATTGTGCCCGTGTGTTATTTATTTTAGGTACTCCTCACTCTTTTGTTTGGGTTGTGTTTTGTTATGTGTTTGTTTAGTTTTCGTTCCCGTTCCTTTACACGGCACGCCGTAATTGGGTGTAATGTAAAAAACTATTATACATTCCTGCGCCTGTCTCCCGAATCATTCATACCAACATGACACCATTCATACCAACATGACACCATGTCAGAGGAAGGCCCCAAAAGTGATCAAAGACTTCAGTCACCCAAGTCAGATTGATCTCTCTGCTACCACACGGTAAGCGGTTTCGGAGCACCAAGTCTAGGTCCAAAAGGCACCTTAACAGCTTCTACCCACAAGCCATACGACTGCTGAACAATGAATCCCCTTTGTTTTTACACTGCTGCTACTTGCTGTTTATTATCTATGCATAGTCACTTTACCCCTTCCTACAATGAATGAATGAAACATTTATTTGTGTCAAATCGCCAATTGGCAACCCATCACTTATGGGATTAATTGACACAAACAATCCAATAATTCACTGTGGTAATTCAGTGATAATTCTTCTTCCGGTTTTATCTGCAGTGTGCATCGCATAAAGAGTGAAAAAATGTAAGGTAAAAATCAACACATAATAGTAAATAAGGTTATCCAAACAATAATTATATCCATAGAGTAGTAAAAAAATATACATACAATCATATACATACACACTATATATATACACACATACATACACACACACATACATACATACATACATACATACATACATACATACATACATACATACATACATACATACATACATACATACATACATACATACATACATACATACATACATACATACATACATACATACATAGACTACGGTTCAAAAGTTTGGGGTCACTTAGACATTTCCTTGTTTTTGAAAGAAAAGCACATTTTTTTTGTCCAATAAAATAACATCAAATTGATCAGAAATACAGTGTAAACATTGTTAACGTTATAGATGACTATTGTAGCTGGAAACGGCAAATCTTTTAAGGAATATCTACATAGGTGTACAGAGGCCCATTATCAGCATCCTTATCTCCTGTGTTCCAATGGCACATTGTGTTAGCTAATCCAAGTTTATAATTTTAAAAATCTAATTGATCATTAGAAAACCCTTTTGCAATTATGTTAGCACAGCTGAAAACTGTTGTTTTGGTTAAAGAAGCAATACAACTGGCCTTCTTTAGACCAGTTGAGTATCTGGAGCATCAGCATTTGTGGGTTCGATTACAGGCTCAAAATGGCCAGAAACAAAGACCTTTCTTCTGAAACTTGTCAGTCTATTCTTGTTCTGAGAAAGAAAGGCTATTCCATGCGAAAAATTGCCAAGAAACTGAAGATCTGGTACAACGCTGTGTACTACTCCCTTCACAGAACAGAGCCAACTGGCTCTAACCAGAATAGAAAGAGAATTGGGAGGCCCTGATGTACAACTGAGCAAGAGGACAAGTACATTAGAGTGTCTAGTTTGAGAAACAAGTCCTCAGCTGGCAGCTTCATTAAATATACCCGCAAAACACCAGTCACAGCATCAACAGTGAAATGGTGACTCCGGGATGCTGGCCTTTTAGGCAGAGTTGTAAAGAAAAAGCCATACATAACTCAGACTGGCCAATAAAAAGAAAAGATTAAGATGGGCAAAACAACACAGACACTGGACAGAGGAACTCTGCCTGGAAGGCCAGCATCCCGGAGTAGCCTCTTCACTGTTGACATTGAGACTGATTTGTTGTACTTTAATGAAGTTGCCATTGTCACTGAGTGATTAGCAAACCAAATGCACAACTACAGAGCACTTAGCAATTTTTACAGAGTTAACGTAATAGTTATGACACACTACATGGCCAAAAGTATGCGGACACCACCATTCCAAAATCATAGGCATTAATATGGAGTTTTTCCACACCGATCACGCCTGAACCATGAAAAACAGCCCCAGACCATTATTCCCCCTCCACCAAACTTTAGAATTGGCACTATGCATTGGGGCAGGTAGCATTCTCCTGGCATCTGCCAAACCCAGATTTGTCCTGTCGGACTGCCAGATAGTGAAGCGTGATTCATCACTCCAGAGAACGCGTTTCCACTGCTCCAGAGTGAGCTTTACACCACTTCAGCCGATGCTTGGCATCACGCATGGTGATGCTAGGCTTGTGTGAGGCTACTCGGCCATGGAAACCTATTTCATGAAGCTCCCGACAAACAGTTATTGTGCTGACGTTGCTTCCAGAGGCAGTTTGGAACTTGGTAGTGAGTGTTGCAACCTAAGACAGACAATTTCTACACTCTGCAGCACTCTGCGGTCCCGTTCTGTGAGCTTGTGTGGCCTACCATTTCGTGGCTGAGCTGTTGTTGCTCCTAGACGTTTCCACTTCACAATAACAGCACTTACAGGTGACTGGGGCAGTGCTAGCAGGGCAGAAATCTGACCAACTGACTTGTTGGAAAGGTGGCATCCTGTGACGGTGCCACCTTGAAAGTCACTGAGCTCTTCAGTAAGGGCCATTCTACTGCCAATGTTTCTATGGAGATTGCATGGCTGTGTGTCTGATGATTTTATACACCTGTCAACAATGGGGTGTGGCTGAAATAGCTGAATCCACTCATTTAAAGGGATGTCCACATACTTTTGATATTTTAGTGTATCTTGCTGGCAAACATTTTGTTGTGAATTACATAATGTTACTAGATCACCTGGCACGTGCTGCACAACAGTGAGTGACTCACAAGGATATGTTCTTTCCTCGTTGTGTGCTTGTAAACACATACCATGTGACTGGGGACTACTGGTAATCTTCATAATGAAAAATGATGTGACAGCTGAAATGAAACACGATCTTCTTTATCTCCTAACATATTGCACAAGTTCACTGCTGGTATTTACTTAAAAAGTAGATACAAATATTCAAATTTATTACAAAACTTAAAATAATTGACAAACCATCCTGTGGCTATTTCCAAATACCCCGGTACACGGTAGGGTAGCCTAGTGGGGCGGCAGGGTAGCATAGTGGTTAGAGTGTTGGACTAGTAACTGAAAGGTTGCAAGTTCGAATCCACGAGCTGACAAGGTACAAATCTGTCATTCTGCCCCTGGACAGGCAGTTAATCCACTGTTCCTAGGCCGTCATTGAAAATAAGAATTTGTTCTTAACTGACTTGCCTAGTAAAATAAAGGTAATAATATACCAACCAAGCCTTTTGTCCTCACTTGACCCACTGTACCTTCCTATTTATATACGAGCTCGATTCTATCTAGGTTAAGTCCATTCATCTGACTCTTGTTTTTTGGTTAACATAACATATTTAGGTAACATTGTAAACAGCCTGTTGATAGTCCTTTGTCTGTAAAGCCTTTCCTGGAGTACTCATGACTTACAAACTTTGACCTCGTATAACAATACATTAATTTATAGGGTTGTCCTCTCGACTTGATCTACCTGTCTACCTGGTTGCACTGCCTGAAGAAGACTTACTGTCGATACAAAAAATGTAATCCATGGGTGTGGATTTAGTGCTGTTAGGACTGATCACGAGTGACCGCAGCGCCAACACAGAAACCGCTGTGCTGCGATTGGTCGGCCCGGTGTGCGTCTGCCTTCTAGTGGGATGTCACAATCAATCAAATGTATTTTATAAAGCCTTTTTAAAATCAGCAGTTTTCACATAGTGCTTTACAGATGCCCAGCCTAAAAACCCCCAAAACAAGCAATGCAGGTGCAGAAGCACAGTTGCTAGGAAAAACTCCCGAGGAAGGCTGGAACCTGTCCTTTTCTTGTTGTACCTGGTGGAAATGTAAAAGGATAGTGTACAATTTTGTCATTTAAGCCCCTTTTACTTCCCCAGAGTCAGATTAACTTATGGATACCATTTTTATGTCTCTGCTTGCAATTTCAAGGAAGTTGAAGGTAGTTTTGCAAGCCATTGCTAACTGGTATTAGCACAATGACTGGAAGGTTATGGGAACAGCTCCTATAGACTTCCAGTCATTGCTCTAACACTAGTTAGCAACTTCTTTCAAACTGCACGCAGAGACATAAAAATGGTATCCATAAGTTCATCAGACTCTGGGGAAGTAGGAAAGATTTTTAAACTTTCACCTCAGTAGTTGGAATCATATCAAACAATTTGAGTGAGTTGACCTCTCAGCCCTCTGAATAGCATTATGTCAACATCTTGTCCAGTTTATAGTGTTTTCTTTAGTGCAGCACCTCTTTTCATTAACTGCCATAGGGTGTCATTTAATTAAAGTAAATTACATGAGTGTGTTTTCAAGAGATGGCAATAGAAGGTGGTAAATAAATAGAGTGAATATGTTTTCCCTTGTGTGTGTTTCAAGGGAGTGATGTATTACTACATTAGGAAGTTGATCATATCCAGTTTATTCCTACCTGCAGGTGAGCTGGCGCTTGTCAAAGCTCTGTGTTATGTTACAGTTACGTTTTGCACAGTGCAGAGACTGTGCACGCAGCATGCCATTCTTACTTTGTGCATGTTGCTTGGAATTTGTACACGTTGCAATAGTGTTGTGAGGAAATTGAGCCTGCTTTCTAACGCACTGCATCTCAGTGCTTGAGGCGTCGCTACAGACACCCTGGTTCAAATCCAGGCTGTATCACAACCGGCCATGATTGGGAGTCCCATAGGGCGGCGCACAATTGGCCCAGCGTCATTCGGGTTTGGCCGGTGTAGACCGTCATTGTAAATAAGAATTTGTTCTTAACTGACTTGCCTAGTTAAATAAAAGTTAAATATATATATATTTTTAAATCACTTCCAATGAGCTCGATAGAGACATGTTGCAAAATGAGACTACAAGAACAAGGAAAGATTCAGAGGAGAGATATTTGGACGGAGAGAGAAAGTGAGAGGGAGAGAAATATAGAGACAGTTGAAGGCAGCCGGTTGTCCTGGCATTACCTCTCTGATTGCCCTGGGTTCAGAGACGCAATGTCAAGAAGTCAGTCTGTCAGCTCCTGTACTGATATAGCTTGGCACGGGACTGTACCACTCTCTCAAAGCACATGATACAGCACATTTATATGTGATACAGTATGTTCCCTATAGCCTACTATTATGTCTTTGCCCTCAAACTCCTCGAAAGAAAGACGTGTGAAGCTCCTTGCCTTTGTGTTGCCTAACATTGTAAAGTGAGAATCTGATTCTTATGTAAGGCCAAGAATCAACCATGGAAATAATCAATGACATTGAGTTGTGTAGTAGGTGGTGGTGTATTCCCTTCGCTACAGAAACCCTGTTTAATTTCCAATGCGCTTTAAACGTGTGTGTGTGTGTGTGTGTGTGTGTGTGTGTGTGTGTGTGTGTGTGTGTGTGTGTGTGTGTGTGTGTGTGTGTGTGTGTGTGTGTGTGTGTGTGTGTGTGTGTGTGTGTGTGTGTGTGTGTGTGTGTGTGTGTGTCTGAGCAGTTTGCATGCATGTGTACTTTGGTGTTTGTACTCTTGAATCAAGGCACCCACTCTACCTGCAGTTACACATTATAAAGGGATCTGTGTGCTATTCCTATGAAATACAGCCAAAGTGGCTCCCTCATACGGAGACCATATGGAGACTAGACAGCTGGGAAAATGTTCCGTCTGTGTGCGTGCAAGGTTGCATGGATTACTGCTTGTGTCTGTGTGCATGCATGAGTGTGCGTGCGAGTGCGTGTGTGTGTGTGTGTGTGTGTGTGTGTGTGTGTGTGTGTGTGTGTGTGTGTGTGTGTGTGTGTGTGTGTGTGTGTGTGTGTGTGTGTGTGTGTGTGTGTGTGTGTGTGTGTGTGTGTGTGTGTAGGTGATGGAGAATTAATGGACTAAATGTTCTGTTCACCTCCTGGGTTTTGTAGGAAAGGGGCGGTGGCTGACGTAGACCGAACACACCACACACAGTAACACAATATGGTAATTTGTTCTGTCCTGGTGTAGTTCAGAAACACAACCTCTGTGTGTTTACTGGGCATTAGCCCAAACATTCGCAGTTGTATGGTACCGTACAGTATGTTAAAATGTCCTGTGTTATTGTGTTGCCCTAATATATTCATTTTCACTGAGTTATGTGCAGTGATTTCATATATTGTCTGGGCATTGTTAGATGGCTCAGGATAATAGATTTTTGACATAAGACACTGGTCCTGCTTTGGTAAAAACCAATCACCTAAAATGGTCTAAACTGTCTGTGAATCAGTGTATTGTCCTTAACTATGTGCGTCAGCTCATGGGTCTGGTGTGTACAACAGCATTTGCCTGGACATCTAGTTCCCTCCATACTGCTACAACAAGCTCTTGACTCCACACATCGTGCCAAGTGACCAGAATACTCCTGCCAGCATGGCAACCACTACGATGGGCGACCTGCATCAGGTTATTCCAGTTCGTCTTCTACGATTGCTTCATCTAAAGCACAGCATTTAGAGTAATACACTTTCTCTGAGGATAGGCATCCTCATTAGAATAGGTAAATTAGCCTGCAGACCAGTTTGGGTTTTAGGGGGTTAAAGTGAGGATCACAATACCCCAGTTAACCAGCAGGGGGACCAACCATTCAGCTTTCTATCTTTACTCCCAAACGTTTTCCTTTGGACTGGATCCAACCACTGAAAGTCCTCTGAATAAATAAAAAATGTCATTCAATCTGTCCAATGTGAATCAACTCTCAGGTCACCATTGCTGACATTGTTTTTTTTGTTGGTATAAGAGTTTTGTTTTAATTGTTAAACTGTGCCAGATTCCTGCCTAAATATACATTTAAAAAAGAGGCAGGAATCTGGAGTGAGGCATTTTAAGAGTGAGGCATTTTTCTCTCCCGTATCTGTCCTAAAAAAAAACATGTTAATAACACTGTGGCTTCAATGAAGCAGGTTGGCGGGCCTGGCATACTCTAAGTGCCACAGTAATTCTGCACTGGCTCCCTTGGGGTGTGGCAGGCAGGCACAGCCATGACACTGTATGACCGATCAGAAATCGTGCCCTCACCTTATGTAATTAATTTGCAGTTGGGCTGAATAAGAAGACGGTTAAAGGTTGTTTGCAGTACAGTCCCATCTGAAAAGTCAATTGTGTTGAATGGTTGAATGGTTTGCTGAATACACATTTCTCCAGACACAGATGATCAGCTTTCAAACAGGGCTCCTAACATATCACACAGGAAGCGGCGCAGGTCCTAATCCAGGCACTTGTCATCTCCCGTCTGGATTACTGCAACTCGCTGTTGGCTGGGCTCCCTGCCTGTGCCATTAAACCCCTACAACTCATCCAGAACGCCGCAGCCCGTCTGGTGTTCAACCTTCCCAAGTTCTCTCACGTCACCCCGCTCCTCCGCTCTCTCCACTGGCTTCCAGTTGAAGCTCGCATCCGCTACAAGACCATGGTGCTTGCCTACGGAGCTGTGAGGGGAACGGCACCTCAGTACCTCCAGGCTCTGATCAGGCCCTACACCCAAACAAGGGCACTGCGTTCATCCACCTCTGGCCTGCTCGCCTCCCTACCACTGAGGAAGTACAGTTCCCGCTCAGCCCAGTCAAAACTGTTCGCTGCTCTGGCTCCCCAATGGTGGAACACACTCCCTCACGACGCCAGGACAGCGGAGTCAATCACCACCTTCCGGAGACACCTGAAACCCCACCTCTTTAAAGAATACCTAGGATAGGATAAAGTAATCCTTCTCACCCCCCCCCCCTTAAAAGATTTAGATGCACTATTGTAAAGTGGCTGTTCCACTGGATGTCATAAGGTGAATGCACCAATTTGTAAGTCGCTCTGGATAAGAGCGTCTGCTAAATGACTTAAATGTAAATGTAAATGTAAACAGAAGCTTGGTAACATAATGCGCACATTCATGCAGGCACACATAGTAGTATATCACCCGTGTGCATTCCGTTGACAGTAAGCAATAAAAGTGACATACAGTATTTTCCATTTCTAAACCTGGCAAATGGGCTTGGAGAGCTGCTCAGCTATAAGGGCAATTGGATGAAGACTTCTAGCTGACCTTCCAGGTTCTTTTTTTACCTCAGTTTATTTAGTAAATATTTTCTTAATTCAATTTCTTGAACTGCATTGTTGTTTAAGCGGTACACCAGTAAACAACATCCGGTGAAATTGGAGGGCGCGCAATTCAAATAGATAATCGTAATTTTAAACATTCATGAACATACAAGTATCTTATATAATTTAAAAGCTTACATTCTTGTTAATCTAACTGCGTTGTCCGATTTACAATAGGCTTTTTAGCGAAAGCATACCATGCAATTGTTTGAAGATGGCACCCCACATCAAAATATTTTTCAACCAGCACAGGCTTCATAAAATCAGAAATAGCGATCTAAATAAATCACTTACTTTTGAAAATCTTCCTCTGCTTGCAATCCCAAGGGTCCCAGCTACAACATGATTGGTCGTTTTGTTATAAAATCCTTCTTTATATCCCAAAAAGTCTGTTTAGTTGGCACCATCGATTTCAGTAAGCCACTCATTCAACATGCAGACAAAGGAGTCCAAAAAGCTACCACTAAACTTTGTTCAAACAAGTCAAACTACATTTTTATTTAATCCTCAGGTATCCTAAAATGTAAATAAACTATAATATTTCAAACAGAAAGAAGTATGTTCAATTGAAAAGTAAAATTAGTTAGTAAGTGCGCGCCAACAGACTGATTTTGAACTGGGAGTCTTTGTACAAAAACTCAAAATTCTTGCTTGTTTTTGAATAAACAAGCCTGAAACAATGAACAAAGACTGTTGACATATAATGGAAGCCATAGGAATTGCATTCTGGGAGCTGGAATTACATAGAACCCATAGCTTTCCATTATAAGAGCCTGGGAGCTCAAAAAAAATCTGTTCGGGTTTTCTTTGGAATTTCACCTGCCATATCAATTGTGTTATAGTCTCAGACATTATTTTAACATTTCTAGAAGCTTCCATGTGTTTTCTATCAAATGCTACCAATTATATGCATATCCTGGCATCTGGGCCTGAGTACCACTATCCAATGCTACCAATTATATGCACATCCTGGCTTCTGGGCCTGAGTAATAGGCAGTTTACTTTGGGCAAGTCAGTCAGTCAGGAAAATAGATCCTAGCTCTAATAAGTTATTTAGGGCTTTTAAGTAAGCATTTCACTGTACACTCTACACCTGTAGATGTAAAATGTGATTCAATTTGATCTCCTTTCCTATTTATTACCTGTGCAAGGGCAACAGTGCACCAGGGGGCCGATTCCAACCTGAGTTAAGCATGCGTAAATGGAACATAATTATCTTTTTATGCACTTTTCTCGCCATGCGTATTCTGACTTAGAATTTAACCATGAGAATAGCATGCTCTTCACCCGCGATTCGTTTGGGGTGCAGATCTAATAAATTAAGGTGTGGCAGAGGTGTCTACAGATACACCGTATTCTGTACTTGACTTAATTCCCTAATAATTCCACCACCTTTATACATGAGGAAACCGTGAGTAAGGTCTATCTATAAATAATTACAACTAAATCCATTTTAATCCCACTTTGTAATAACAACATGTGGAAAAAGTCAAGGGGAGTGAATGCTTTCCGTAGGCAATGTCTAAGAGTTCTGAACTCTTACCTGGGCGAGGCCTTGATTTCCATCATTGGATGTGAACCTTAATCTCAGTATTGGAACAACAATAACTAATCAACTGACTGTGAATATGTTATTATTGTGATTTTAGACAGCCTGTGAGTGTCTTTATTTACATTTCTATGCCTTGTCTGCATTAGTAAGGTAAGAATGTATGAGGTCAAATTCAGTCAGCACTCTTTTATCGATCTATCACCACTTGTCATGAGTTAAGTTGTCACACCTCTGAACTTTTATTATACTGAGATAAAGATCTTTGTAATGTGCATTTTGGCCTCTGAGTCAAGGGCAAATGGTCTTTCACCATCTTACTGGGTGAAGTGTCTTTCACTCTTACTGAGGCAGAGGTTCAGTATACTCAATGAACCGTATTCAGTTCACACACAGCATCATCCATTACCCCTCTAAAAAACAGCTTCTATATGCTATATCCTTCACTTACCCGCTGAGTTAAACACCAGAGCAAATACATTATCTATACCCCTGGTTACTGATTACAGTAGGCTATTTTTAAGCCCACATGTTTACCGTAAGTGAATGTTGACCATTAACTAATATAAGCTTTGGCCTTTCACAGGAAATTCACTCTCTTTTTTTAAAGATAATGAGTGTGTGATTTAGGTTTTCCAAGAGGAGCTTGGCGTGGTCAAGTCCTATAACCTGAGACCTGGAGGTGACAAGATCAACAAACAGAACGGATGATCTCCGCAAGTGTAGTTCCCACCGTGAAGCATGGAGGAAGAGGTGTTATTGTGTAGGGAGGGTGCTTTGCTGGTGACACTGTCAGTGATTGTTTTAGAATTCAAGGCACACTAAACGAGCATGAATACCACGGCATTATGCAGATACACCATCCCATCTGGTTTGCACTTAGTGGGACTATCATTTACTATCATTTTAGTAGGCTAAAATATGACAGGTAAACATACAGGGGCCACAGGATGTGCTTTGTTTTGTTCCATCCCATCTCTAACACAGCTTATTCAACGAATCAAATGGTCATGGTTGTCTATTTAAAACATGATACAATGAAATCAAGCTTTGAAGCCCCAGGACTACATTTCTGTTAAAAAAAACAGAGACGTGCCATTCACTTAAATCTAATTCCCCTTAGTGTGTCTTTTTCTGTTCTACATGTTATGTCACAAGGCTCCTCTTTGTCTTTGAGTATATGTCTCCTCTATTTGTGGGCGTGAGTGGTTTATTAAATTATTTTCTTTCTCTGCAGAATATGTTCAGCTGTACACTGATTTCGTACTGAATACGTCCATTTACAAGCAGTTTGCAGCCTTCTATCATGGCTTCCATAGTGTGTGTGCATCAGACGCTATGATGGTGAGTCAGGACTTCTCTCTGCGTTCTGTGGGGGGTGGGGTAAAAGTCAGCTCGGCTCTCAGGTTCTTTGAGGTCTTTCGGTACGTAAAGTACAATAAGAGTTATTCACGTCACTGTGGTCAGAAAATATCCAGATGAACATTCTGATATAGGTTTATAACTTGAACATTCTGATACAGGTTTATAACTTGAACATTCTGATACACGTTTATAACTTGAACATTCTGATACAGGTTTAGAACTCATGCAGTTCTGAGTAACAGATTGAGAAAGAATTGAGTCTGTTCTGAGGGCAAACGGGGGTGCAACTCAATATTAGGAAGGTTTTCCCAATATACTCAGTGTATATGCTGATGTGTCACGATCGTTTAGAGAGGGATTGGACCAAGGTGCAGCGTGGTAGGCATACATTTAACACGCCTTCATATGGTTGAACTGCTGCAAAGAAACCACTACTAAAGGACACCAATAATAAGAAGAGACTTGCTTGGGCCAAGAAACATGAGCAATGGACATTAGACCGGGGGAAATCTGTTCTTGGTCTGATGAGTTCAAATTTGAGATTATTGGTTCTAACCGCCGTGTCTTTGTGAGACGCAGAGTAGGGGAACGGATGATCTCCGCAAGTGTAGTTCCCACTGTGAAGCATGGAGGAAGAGGTGTTATTGTGTGGGGGTGCTTTGCTGTTGACACTGTCAGTGATTTATTTTGAATTCAAGGCACACTAAACCAGCATGACTACCATGGCATTATGCAGATACGCCATCCCATCTGGTTTGCACTTAGTGGGACTATCATTTATTTTTCAACAGAACAATCTCCCAACACACCTCCAGGCTGTGTAAGGGCTATAGGACCAAGAAGGTGAGTGATGGAGTTCTGCATCAGATGACCTGGCCTCCACAATCACCCGACCTCAGCCCAATTGAGATGGTTTGGGATGAGTTGGACCGCAGAGTGAAGGAAATGCAGCCAACAAGTGCTCAGCATATGTGGGAATAACTTCAAGACTGTTGGAAGATGGTTTGGGATAAGTTGGACTGAAACAAGACTGTTGGAAAAACATGCCAGGTGAAGCTGGTTGAAAGAATGCCAAGCGTGTGCACAGCTGTCATCAAGGCAAAGGGTGGCTACTTTGGAGCATCTAAAATATGAAATATATTTAGATTTGTTTAACACTTTTTTGTTTCGTACTGTACATGATTCCATATGTATTATTTAGCAGTTTTGATGTCTTCTCTATTACTCTACAATGTAGAAAAAAGTAAACATAAAGGAAAACCCTTGAATGAGTAGGTGTGTCCAAACTTTTGACTGGTATTGTATACATATTCACACATACATACAGTCGGGAACATGCGGCAAATCTGTCAGTGAACAGCGTGTAGACAATAAAGGCCTTTGACAATATTTCAAATAAAATCGCTGAAAACAAAGGTTGGAAAGCAAATGGCTCCTGCTGGAAAGAGAAGACGCTAATCTGTATGCTGTAGGCTACCAAAATATCTGATCAACTTCCAAATATTGAGTGAGATAGGCTTTTGGCATCTCCACAATGCTAGGCCTAGGCTGTTGATGGATTCAAGACAAGGGCCTTTTTATTGATCTCAGATTCTCAGTTTGTCAGTGTCAAAGTAGCCTGTATATTCTGCCAGTCTCCAGTCATGTACTTAGAATTGCATGCGTTTATAAAAGGACATTTATTCCAGATCCTAGGCTACAAAACATTTTCCCCAACCCTACTGCAATGATATGCATGTGATGCTTTAATATAAGAGCCAATTTATGGAGGGTGTGACACTAACATATCCTCCGGAGGCACGCAAAGGCCAAATTGAGCTCCATACCGCATCTCTGTGTGCCCCCCAAATTTTGTAACAATGCGGAAGGCTCCGTATAGCTCCGCATTGACATGATTGGTTGATGGTAGGTGGTGGCGGGAGGTCCTGTATAAACACAAACTCACTTCCTTGACAACTTCCTTCACAACAGCTCTGCTGAATGCACTGACTACTGCAGAGGCCGTATCACCATAAATGCTGCACGCATGGCCAATGCAGACGTCGGAATGACCATGCAGCGCCTTTTAAGGTGATTTTATTTCTCATGCGTTCTTGTACCTCAGAGCTCACCAGGTCACCCCACTCCAGCTCACTTTTTGTTCCAGTACCTCCCGATTTACAAATTGGCATATACTAAATAATATGTGCGAAATTAGTTTTAATATAGAATGGGCCATTATCATGCACCTGTCTGAAACAGAGTCTCCCGTCTGTCCGGAGCTGCCAGAGTCTCCCGTCTGTCCCGGAGCTGCCGGAGTCTCCCACCTGTCCGGTGCTGCCTGAATCTCCCGTTCGTCCGGTGCTGCCGGAATCTCCTGTCCATTTGGGACCCATTGCTACGGTCCCCAGTCCGAAGTCGGCGGCGAGGATCGCCGCTCTAAGGAGGCCATGGAGGCGGTTAAGGAGGCGGGGAAAGACTATGGTGGAGTGGGGTCCACGTGGTATAGTTCTCAATCAGAGGCAGCTGTCAATCGTTGTCCCTGGTTGAGAATCATACTTAAGTAGCCTGGTTTCACTTTTGAGTTGTGGGTGATTATTTTCCGTGTTTGTGCCACACGGGACTGTTTCGTTTGTTTCACTTTGTTATTTTGTATTTTGTAGTGTTCAGTTTTACTTATTAAAATGGACACTTACCACTCTGCAAATTGGTCCGATCT
The DNA here is from genome assembly GCF_023373465.1 of Oncorhynchus keta. Taxonomy (NCBI): domain Eukaryota; kingdom Metazoa; phylum Chordata; class Actinopteri; order Salmoniformes; family Salmonidae; genus Oncorhynchus; species Oncorhynchus keta. The sequence goes on from NC_068422.1 coordinate 33,911,114, forward strand.
CTCTTACTCCTCGTCAGAAGAAGAGAACAAGCGTTACACCGTGGAGTACCACAAAGCCTTTAGCAACAAGCCATTATGACAGACCCATTATGCTATAGGGTCTTTCACTCTGTTGGAGAAACCTCGAGCTGAACTCTATACCACCTCCACTCTGCCGACTGTCCAGTCAGTGCAGTTGTTGCCCCACCATAACTCATCTCTGCCAACCTGTGCCACTTTACAGCTGCATGCGTTTCCGGGTCCCTTTCAGGCCTGTTTTACTCTAGCTGCACTCCCTCCCCTTCCCCCTTGGGGGACCAATCACTTGCTTTAATTTGAAAGTCAACCTTAGCATAGCTCTTCATTTGACCTTTCCTATTACACAAGTCTATGCATTCACTTTTCCTATAACATGAGTCAATGCAGTGTCATGCAACATAACTCAACTTCTCAAGGAGCTGTACACACTTAGAAAAAAATGAGCTATCTAGAGAACCTAAAAGGGTTCTTCGGCTGTCCCCATAGGATAACCATTTGAAGGACCCCTTTTGGTCCCAGGTAGAACCCTTTCCACAGACGGTTCTACATGGATCCCAAAAGAGTTCTACCTGGAACCAAAAAGGGTTCTTCTATGGGGACAGCTGTAGAACCCTTTTGGGACCCTTTTTTGTAAGAGTGTAGTTCACTCTCAATTTCATGCAATCGTGAGTGATGTTACAACAGCCGTCTAAATGTAGGTCTTGACTTGCTGCCATAACAGAATAGTCACGTGTTTTACATTGCCTGTCTGGAATTATTTATTGACAACACCTGTTTGTGTGTGTGTTTAGCCATTTCTTAGGACGTGGTACTGGCCTTCCCCTTGGAGCTGCAGAAGAAGCTGCTCCACTTCGCCACAGGAAGTGACCGTGTCCCCGTGGGAGGGTTGGTTGACCTCAACTTCAAGATCGCCAAGATCGACGTGTCCACTGACTGGTACTATAGTCATCTCATCACTCATTGCCTCTTACTCTCATTTATATCCAACAATATAATTTAGAACAATATCCAAACACAAAATAAACATTATAGACTCTAACATTGACTAACAATACTGTTCAAGGAGGGAAACAAGGTACAGCATACTATGGGGAATTGCACTCTCAAGGCATTGATTGAAGGATCTGCAATCACGCCTGACAAAGCCAATGAAATCCATGCCTCGCTGGAAGCGCTGTCTTCCACAGATGACAAGCTTGAGGCTCTGATTCATTCCTTTCATTTAATATCGCTCTTCACTGAGCCCAGGAACGGGTGGTAGGGGGCCAAACAGCATAGTCATAATGCTATGTTCCTTTTATGTCAGTCAACTTCGGTACAACATACAATGGGGAAATGTAATCACGCCCCAAGCCGACCCCAACGGATGCTAAATGAAATGGCCCTTGGCACACCAGCCAGAACTGACCCTGCCAGATGAGGCAGTCTGGGTATTGTGCAGATGGCGTGCTGCCTAGTGACTTTCCCCTGTCCCAACCGTAAGCACACTGTGTGCTAAACTGGGAGCAGTGACATCCAAGCGATTAAAGCCTCACAAAAGTGTGTGATGATGCCCAACTCGCCGTAGCACAAATATCTCCTATAGTCAACCCTTTGACAAACCCATCTTGGTGCAGTTGAGACAAGTTCTGAGAGAGTACCTGCCCTTGATGTGAATGGTGCATATGTACAAACCCAACAACTACTTTGACTACTGTGGTATAGTGTAGAGAGAGAGAGACAGAAACGTATTGATGCCCGAGTGTCCCTCATCCTGCTGATGCATCTCTGTGTTAGAAATGGAAACACCACCCACATCCTGTATTAGGAGGAAACTCACAAGAAAAAGAATTTCAAACATCTGTCACTTGTCTGCAAGACAATAATATTCCATCGTCCTATTGTCAAGGTAATCATTCACAAAGTCCTTTAAAAGTGACCATCTCTTCCATACTGGTATCAGTCCCACATAGATAACTATTAGAAATGATGTTCTGACAGTCTGCCGGTAGTGAGGAATTCTTCTTCCCTTCCACTGTTTGCACTTCACCAGGGACCTTTTATCGTTTCAGGTACAGTCAATCTTCTTCCCTTCCACTGTTTGCACTTCACCAGGGATCTTTTATCGTTTCAGGTACAGTTAATCTTCTTCCCTTCCACTGGTTGCACTTCACCAGGGATCTTTTATCGTTTCAGGTACAGTCAATCTTCTTCCCTTCCACTGGTTGCACTTCACCAGGGATCTTTTATCGTTTCAGGTACAGTTAATCTTCTTCCCTTCCACTGTTTGCACTTCACCAGGGATCTTTTATCGTTTCAGGTACAGTTAATCTTCTTCCCTTCCACTGGTTGCACTTCACCAGGGATCTTTTATCTTTTCAGGTACAGTCAAGGGATATTGCTGCAGCCTCAGACGATAGATTCTCATGACCTGTAACGAAGGAAACAAAACAGTTAAAGTAACATGTCCTGGTTTCAAGAGATATTGATATTTCACATAGATTTCCCGAAGTAATCATGTCCCGATTTTCAATATTTTTTTTTTACATTTCACCTAGAAATCCCTAATATGACGACTGCGGTAATACAACATAGAAGCTTATCAGGTTCTGATCATCTCACTGTGCTTCTTCACCCGAGATTGAGTCCTAATTGCTAATCAATCAGCTCTTTCTTCTCCAGGCTCCGCTTTGTCATCAAAATGGACAACCTTGAAATGAGTGACATGTATCCATTGGGATTTTCCCTGGATTTTTACTGTGGACCTCGTTATCAGCAAAACTTGATAATTACCTTCCCATTTTGGCCCTAATGTCTCTGTCATATATTTTTTACCATCACCCACTGTCCTGGCACTACGTCATGTCCCCGTCCTGGAGTTATTCCCCATTAGAGAGTTTTATGCAATAGTTAAGCATTGTGTCGCTCAAAGTGAACGTCTGCTGTTCTCAAATCTAACATGCTTGGTAGTGACATTGACCATTGTAGTCAATGCCCAGCCTACCTTCCTCACACCCCCCTTCACAATGCTTGAACCATCTGTGTATAAAATAAACTCAGGGTTTTCCAACAAATTACTCTATAAACTCATCAGATCCAAAACAAGTCACAACAGTCGTGTTCAAGTAATGCGGTATCACACTATGTTTGTCTATTGCTGTGCTTTGATGAAGATCAGATCAAATTTGTGACCAATTTGTGCAGAAATCCAGGTAATTCCAAAGGGTTCATATACTTTTTCTTTCCACTGTATATGTGTTACATAAGATATGGGCAATACAGTGACTTCAGCACCCGCATCTACTAAAAAAATATACTGCAAATTTGTTAACCATCATGTTCACAAATATTACAACTGATTTTATATGTACACCAGCTGAGATGGGACGCAAACTCTGCTGCTGAGACGGAGAGAGGTTCTTAAATTTCAGCACCAGCATTGTGTCGTTGGGGCTGTTGCCTTGATTCCATTTTCCCTTAGACGGGCCCTGCTTCTCCTGGCCACTTCTCATAGAATCACATTTTCTTTTCCAACAGTCTCGTTGCCAGTGACCAGAAATCCCGCAATTATGACATAAACCAGGTTTCTCTTCTACTGAACGAATAATGTTGTTGGTTTCACTCGGAAACTGCACAACTCTGATACCCTCATCTCGTGGATGCTTAAACGTTTTTGACCATTCATGCAACTGTTTTGGAGATTCTGATTTATGTGTGATTACTGTCACTAGAGGTTTATCTTTACTATCTTTTACAGCCTGTGTTCTGGTTGGCCTAAGACATTGTTCATCACTGCTGTCACAATCTATTGACTCAAAGCCAGGCAATGCTGACCAGATGCTTCAAACCTGATCTGCCTTGCACAACTCAGTGTGAGGATAGATAGAGGGAACAGAAAGGCCACAGGTGGGGGTCACGTCTGACTTTTTCACCCGTGTCTCCTCCTCTACTTTTAAATGGTTCTTTATATCACTAGAGAGTGAATTTAAAATCTGTTTCCCGCTCACATCCGGAAGAGTTAGTCTAGCCTTTTCCAGAGTGGTTTTCTCACTTAACCCCAAAATATATACATATATATATATATATGATACTGTGAACCATCAGATCCTCCTCTCCACCCTCTCCGAGTTGGGCATCTCCGGCGCGGCCCACGCTTGGATTGCGTCCTACCTGACAGGTCGCTCCTACCAGGTGGCGTGGCGAGAATCTGTCTCCTCACCACGCGCTCTCACCACTGGTGTCCCCCAGGGCTCTGTTCTAGGCCCTCTCCTATTCTCGCTATACACCAAGTCACTTGGCTCTGTCATAACCTCACATGGTCTCTCCTATCATTGCTATGCAGACGACACACAATTAATTAATCTTCTCCTTTCCCCCTTCTGATGACCAGGTGGCGAATCGCATCTCTGCATGTCTGGCAGACATATCAGTGTGGATGACGGATCACCATCTCAAGCTGAACCTCGGCAAGACGGAGCTGCTCTTCCTCCCGGGGAAGGACTGCCGTTCCATGATCTCGCCATCATGGTTGACAACTCCATTGTGTCCTCCTCCCAGAGCGCTAAGAACCTTGGCGTGATCCTGGACAACACCCTGCCGTTCTCAACTAACATCAAGGCGGTGGCCCGTTCCTGTAGGTTCATGCTCTACAACATCCGCAGAGTACGACCCTGCCTCACACAGGAAGCGGCGCAGGTCCTAATCCAGGCACTTGTCATCTCCCGTCTGGATTACTGCAACTCGCTGTTGGCTGGGCTCCCTGCCTGTGCCATTAAACCCCTACAACTCATCCAGAACGCCGCAGCCCGTCTGGTGTTCAACCTTCCCAAGTTCTCTCATGTCACCCCGCTCCTCCGCACTCTCCACTGGCTTCCAGTTGAAGCTCGCATCCGCTACAAGACCATGGTGCTTGCCTACGGAGCTGTGAGGGGAACGGCACCTCAGTACCTCCAGGCTCTGATCAGGCCCTACACCCAAACAAGGGCACTGCGTTTATCCACCTCTGGCCTGCTCGCCTCCCTACCACTGAGGAAGTACAGTTCCCGCTCAGCCCAGTCAAAACTGTTCGCTGCTCTGGCCCCCCAAATGGTGGAACAAACTCCCTCACGACGCCAGGACAGCGGAGTCAATCACCACCTTCCGGAGACACCTGAAACCCCACCTCTTTAAGGAATACCTAGGATAGGATAAAGTAATCCTTCTCACCCCCCCCCTTAAAAGATTTAGATGCACTATTGTAAAGTGGCTGTTCCACTGGATGTCATAAGGTGAATGCACCAATTTGTAAGTCGCTCTGGATAAGAGCGTCTGCTAAATGACTTAAATGTAAATGTAATGTAAAATTGATGAAATTGTCCCGTCCCCCCTAATCAATCTACACACAATACCCCACAATGACAAAGGAAAATAGGTTTTAAAAAAAACATTAAAAAACCATCACATTTATGTAAGTATTCAGACCCTTTACTCAGTACTTTGCTTAAGCATCTTTGGCAGCAATTAAAGCTTTGAGTATGACACTACAAGCTTGGCACACCTGTATTTGGGGAGTTTCTCCCATTTTCTCTGCAGATCCTCTCAAGCTCTGTGAAGTTGGATGAGGAGTGCCGCTGCACAGCTAGGTCTATCCAAAAATGTTCGATCAGGTTCAAGTCCGGGCTCTGGCTGGGCCACACAAGGACATTTAGAGACTTGTCCCGAAGCCACTCCTGCGTTGTCTTGGCTGTGTGCTTAGGGTCGTTGTCCTGTTGGAAGGTGAACTTTCGCCCCAGTCTGAGATTCTGAGTGCTCTGGAGCAGATTTTCATCAAGGATCTCTTTGTACATTGCTCCGTTCATCTTTCCCTTGATCCTGACTAGTCTCCCAGTGCCTGCTGCTGAAAAACATCCCCACAGCATTATACTGCCACCACCGTAGGGATGGTATTGGCCAGGTGATAAGTGATGCCAGGTTTCTTCCAGATGTGATGCTTGGTTTTCAAGCCAAAGAGTTCACTCTTGGTTAATTCAGATCAGAAAATCTTCTTTCTCATGGTCTGAGTGTCCTTTAAGTGCCTTTTGGCAAACTCCAAGTGGGCTGTCATTTGTCTTTTACTGAGGAGTGGCTTCCGTCTGGTCACTCTACCATAAAGGCCTGATTGGTGGAGTGCTGCAGAGATGGGCGTCCTTCTGGAAGGTTTTCCCATCTCCACCAAGTAACTCTGCAGCTCTGTCATAGTCACCATCGGGTTCTTGGTCACCTCCCTGACCAAGGCCCTTCTCCTCCGATTGCTCAGATTGGCAGGGCGGCAAGCTCTAGGAAGACTTTTGGTGGTTCCAAACTTCTTCAATTTAAGAACGATGTAGGCCACTGTGTTCGTGAGGACCTTCAATGCTCCAGAAATGTTTTAGTACCCTTCCCCAGATCTGTGCCTTGACACAATCCTGTCTCGGAGCTCTAAGGACAATTCCTTCGACCTCATGGCTTGTTTTATGCTCTGACATGCACTGTCAACTGTGGGACCTTATATGGACAGGTGTGTGCCTTTCGAAATCATGTCCAATTCATTGAATTTACCACAGGTGGACTCCAATCAAGTTGTAGAAACATCTCAAGGATGATGAATGGAAACAGGATGCATCTGAGCTCAATTTTGAGTCTCGTTGAAAAAAGGTCTGAATACTATGTAAATAAGGTATTTCTGTTTTTATCATGAATACATTTGCAAACATTTCTAAAAACCTGTTTTGCTTTGTCATTATGGGGCATTGTGTGTCAATTTTTATTTTTCAGATTTAATACACTTTAGAATAATGCTTTAACCCTTTCACATGTACCATCACACGGGTGTGATCGTTCTACAGTGGTCCCTGAAGCGTACGATCACACTTTTTTCAGAAACTATTTACACAAACACAGTCCTTACAAAGTTATGTCCAGATTGTCAGCAGTTTATTTTTGGATGCATTGTTCAGATATTCACAGAAGATATAGCATAACACAATCATCCTAACCAGAAAAATGTAGGCTACATTTGTCCTAGCGCTGAGGAAAGATTGACCCAACACAAGCAGTCATATTTTCGAACTCTCGGTTGACGTAAACTACAATATGAGCTAATAGCAATTACTGTATATAATTAATCACATCACGGGTGAGTGAGCTCACCATTGATCGAAATAACTAGGTAAAACACTTTATAGAAATCGAAAGTAATCCGACGATTAGTTTCAGCGCGCAGCCATGCATTTTTTCCTCACAGAAACCAAAGATAATAAGAGAAGACGAGATGAGTTTGGTCTGTTTGTAGTATGCATGTTGAAGGGGTGTGTCATCTACCATCGTTCACATCCCACCATTAATTTCCAGAAGTCCTCAAAATTTGTGAACTCTTACTCACCTAATTTTGTTATAACATCTTTGGTCAAACAGACATGAATCCCAGAATGCATTGTATGTCAACAAACATGGCTTCACAGCTGGGATTAGTTTAGCTCATCATAATCAGTACAACCTTCAAAAAAGTATTTTACACACATAATACGTGCCCATTACAATCTGTGCAAGAATCGGAATGCATGATTTGTCACCTAGAATTGAAAACGTGAATAAAATCGTAAATACACAAATAATTACCACACAAAACATTTTCTGATAGTGATTTATTGATACAAGTAGCGCTTGCCGGCAGTCAACCACGTAACCTCCCACTGCGCCATTCAGAGTTGTTGCAGCCATGATACTATGCCTTAGAGATGGGGTGGAAATGCAGTTGTTGTTCAGTCACTGCATGGATATTAAATATGGGTTATGCATATTCAGTTTTTTGTCCTCTAGTAAAACAAGTTGTTGAACCAACTACCAGTACTGCAATAAAATAGATTAATATTACATATAGGCATATGTGTTTTCTTGCTGTGTTTTCATCCAGTACAACTGTTAAGGAGTGTACGTTAGCATACAAAAGCTGTCCTCATTCTTCAGCTCCAAAGATGTCCAGCTCCAGTTATGATATTGGCAAATAATGTTTCTGGTTTCTGAAAGTACAGAATAAAGAGGAATTATTCATTAGAATACAATATAAGGATATAGGAATAAAACAATACTACAAAGAAGTAACATAATAAACACTGATATAAAAAAAAATAGTTTATTGCATTCACAAAATCACAGATTTGAGTTATAACAGTAAGAAACTAACTTTTGAGCTCCACAAGGGGGCAAGGCAGGGCAGAACAGAGCTATGCTGAATAGACCAAATAAACAAACCATGGTCATATTTTTTATTTATTTAACTAGGCAAGTAATTTAAGAACAAATTATTATTTACAATGATGGCCTACACCGGCCAAACTCGGACAACGCTGGGCCAATTGTGTGCTGCACTATGGGACTCCTAATCACAGCCAGTTGTGATACAGCCTGGATTTGAACCAGGGTGTCTGTAGTGCCATAGACCGCTGCGCCACTTGGAAGTCATAAGGCCAGGGTAGCTTCAAAATACAACACAAGCTAATAGTTCTGACGCAACTAGCATCGTTTTACAGAGCTAATAGAATAATGTAGCTAGGTAAGCATGATTGACAATAACACCATAAAGGTTATAACATGTGTAACGTTACCTCACGTGTCCGCGGTTATAAGGAATATATTATGATCTACAGCTACAGCAGAAACGGCATACGGAAACTATTATTATAACTATTATAACGTAATAAGGCACTTACTTTGATGGAAACGCAGCCTGGGTTTGAACCAGGGAGTCTGTAGTGACACCTCTAGTACTGATGTGCTGTGTCTTTGACCGCTGCACCACTTGAGAGTCATAAGACCATGGTAGCTTCAAAATGCAATACAAGATAATACTTCTCTGACGCATTTAGCATTGTTTTACAGAGCTAATAGAAGAATGTGGCTACATAAGCACGATTGACTATAACACCATAAAGGTTATAAAATGAGTAACGTTACCTCACGTGTCCGCGGTGATAAAGAATATACACAAATATATTATGCTCCATACATACAGTACGCTACAATAGAAATGTGGAATAGAAAATGTGAACACGTGTGCAGATCCTGTTCTGACGGGAGATGAGCAAATGTCTGCAGACGTGAACTGCACAAACAATTGGGAAGTGCTTGGGGAATTTTGTCCGTTTCAGAAATGTCCCAAAAATGTAATTATCCGCAAAAGTAAAAAAGACTATTTTTATGTGAATGAATGAGGAGGCGGAACACACCTAAATTCAAACTGTTTTTAGAAAATAAAAACTTGTTTGAAAATCATTTGAAATTGAAGTTAAAACAACCTATAAATGTAAACAGGCTGCGTGCTTTAGTTTGAGGGCAGCGCGGATCAAATGTACTGTTACGTATCAATCACATTCTGGAATGGAGAGAACATTCTAACATCACGTGCATAAAAAAACTCATGCTGGGGCGACCGTTATAGATATTTGGAACTCACGCATGAAAGGGTTAACGTAAGTGGCTAATGTTAGTAAGAGCTATGGGTTAGGGTTAGGGTTAGCTAAAAGGGTTAAGGTTATGGTTTTAGGGGAATGGTTAGCTAACCTGCTAAGTAGTTGAACAGATGCTAATTAGCTAAACTGCTATTTCGAATGAGATTTGAACTTGCAACCATCAAATCCACCACGACCAATTTCCCCTCAATTACCCTACATTTATTTTTGCCTTCAGTAACTATCTGTCTTGTGAAACCATGCCAATTGTAACATATACTCATTTGATGTTCTCGGATTTACATTTACTATGTTACGTTTAGTCTATGAGACCAGGCTGGAATACCAAACTGTATGAAGCTCAGTGTCATTATGACCCCAGAAAGCTATTTCTTAACCTGATACTTTCCTGTAAGGGACACACTGATCAAGTTGCGGCAGCACACATACCAAATGAAGCAGCTCAACAATACAGAGGACCTGTCTGCAATATCTATAGCCTACAAAACATCGTATCAACGGGGGTGCCATGTTACATGCTAGAGAGCTGAAAATTAGCTGGACATTGCTGAACAAAATGATACTGAATAGAATATATCAATATTCTGCATGCATCAATTCAGCCTATATACATTTTGATACACTAGATAGCCAATACCATAGTTATACGTTGAATAAAGACAATATGGATCTACAGTTGCCCCCTGTTTAAGTGACAGTGTACACCTCATCATTAAAGCCTTAGCCCACCATGTTGGACTCTTGCCCATTACTATGCACAGCCCTGAGTGGTCAGGTTGCACCAGGCAGATCAACTGCATGTTCTGGCTGAGCAGGGCTTTCCACTCTCCCCTTTAGCCAAAATGCCATGCTCTTCATGTCCATTCAACCTCTTCTCATACAACAGGCCATGTGAACATTAGGCCTGTCCTAGTTGATATAGGGGACTGGAGTACAGAGGATGTGTGTTAAGAGACATATTACATTGTTGATTGTTTTTGGGCTGTACACCTGTCCAACATTTTACGCTCTAAATGCATTGTGTGCCTCCCCCCAATCCCTCTTTTTACGCTGCTGCTACTCTCGGTTTATCATATATGCATAGTCACTTTAACTATACATTCATGTACATACTACCTCAATTGGGCCGACCAACCAGTGCTCCTGCACAGTGGCTAACCGGGCTATCTGCCTTGTGTCACGCCACCCACCACCCGCCAACCCCTCTTTTACGCTACTGCTACTCTCTGTTCATCATATATGCATAGTCACTTTAACCATACCCACATGTACATACTACCTCAATCAGCCTGACTAACTGGTGTCTGTATGTAGCCTCGCTACTTTTATAGCCTTGCTACTGTATATAGCCTTTCTTTTACTGTTGTTTTATTTCTTTACCTACCTATTGTTCACCTAATACCTTTTTTTGCACTATTGGTTAGAGCCTGTAACTAAGCATTTCACTGTAAAGTCTACATATGTTGTATTCAGCGCACGTGACAAATAAACTTTGATTCGATTTGATTTGAAAGGCCCTCTGTCTGTGAGACTCACATGACCTCTGTTTTTTGTGAAGGGTTATCTCAAATTCCACTCCTCTGTCCTCACATTTCCCCTGATGCTTGATGGAAAGGAAAACAAGCTCTACTCTTTCCACAATGACAACAGAATGGAGGTAGACAACTTTTCCATGTATAGTAATTTGAAAGCCTGTATAACAACATTCTAAATTGCAAGCCCTGTGTTCCTCTTCAAGACTCTTTCTACACCTCCCTCCTCTCCCACCATCTCCTGCTCCCTCTGTCCCTCTCTCCTACCTACATTTGAGGTTGATCATGCCCAGAAAGCATGGGCATTGAATGACTGCAGTCAGTAACACATGGACCAATCCTCAAGTCATGGACAAAAATAGTGCTCCCCTATCAAATGTCACCACCCACACAGAAGGGCAGGTGGGCAGGTGGTCCATATCTTTCCCCAAAATATGTCAACTGAAATAAATGTAGGGGGATGAAATATGTAAAGCTATAGCTATCTATCTTAAGAAAGGACAATGATCCTTTCATGGATGTTCAGGCAAGGTTAGCTCTCACATCAATTATACTTATTCCAGTAGGGAAGACCAATGTCACACTTATAGGACTTTACTTTACCAGATACAAGTATATAAGCTATTAACAGCTTAATTGATTTCCTGCTGTCTATAGATTGGACTTTTGAGAGGCCATGTGAACATCATGCTTGTTGTGACCTTTGGGACCTTAAATGATTTAAACTTCATTCAACACTGATTCATGGTCGTGAGTCAGTCTACATTGTCCATTGCTTAATAACTACATTTCTGGCCACTACCTTTGCCAACTCCTAACCATCTATATTTACAGTCTCTCTTATATCTATCTCCAACCTCATATCTATCAGCTATAGTCCATTCTAATCTATTATTGTCTGATACTTTACATTTAGGTAAGTACTTTGTTCTTCCATTGCATAGCATTCTATTGGAAATTAAAGATTTAGTGAAACCTTTTCAGTCAGTTGCATCAGGGTTCCCAGGCAAGTGTCTGGTGCACGAAATATGATAGGCTTCTTACATTCTTGTCACTACTTACTTTCTTAGGTTACTTTTGCACTATTTTGCAGAACTTTCTATATTTACCCATCTGGTTCCTCTGACTGGACTCTGCCATTGAGCTTCCCATTGAAGGTGCATGAAATGCATCCAAATTAAGGATTGATGGGCTGTCTTAGTGTCAGGGATTACTCTGGAAAATGCCAATAACAACATATATTTTCAGCATAATGTAACGAATCTCCTCTTCGGCTCTGGCAGCTCCTGACTGACGGGCGGCTCTGGCAGCGCTGGACAGGAGGGAGACCCTGTGTTACGAATCCCTTTTGGCCCGACAGTCTAGGGGGGGATGGTAATGAGACCTGTAACATAACTCAGGCAAATTATAATTGTGACAAAGTAAAAGTGAGAACGAAATAACCATGACTACTGAAATCTACCATCAAACTCAGGGTTTATTAATAAACACACGGTAATGGGGGGAGCAGGAAAAGGGGCTGAGCTGGACCCAAGGAAAGAAACAATAAGTATTCAAAAACACACCTAAGCTAGACTACTTTAACAACAGCTAACTAACCAAAAATACAGTGGGTGGTCCACCCAGTTCTAACTAGTGTATTTAACAAAGTCTACCTACGGGTAGTGTATGCCCATGGGCGACTTGTCTTGGTTTCCCCTTTTCCAACCAGCAATCAAACACAAACACCATAACCAAAAACAATACTCACAGGTGAGGACAAAGTGCTATGAGGTGCTCAAACAAAAGAGAGGTTAATACACAAAGAGAGAGTGAAACACAGAGACCTACAGACATGGCATTTATAGAGAGATTGAGCTCTAGAGCAAACAACTGACAGGGTTTTTAAACCAAGGGAAAGGAACTGTGATTGGGTAGGAAACAGGAGGAGGTGTGTCTTCTGATTGATGATTGGATTGGTGACTGATTGGGGAGTGATGATTTTCACCTGTGAGGGGAGAAGGAGAGAAAAGAACACAGGATACACACACACACAGACACAGGATACCTGTATCCGTAACACCCTGGAAGCGCTGGACAGGCGGGAGCACCTGGAGGGAGGAGAGGGAGAGACAGCCTGGTGCGTGGGGCTGCCACAGGAGGCCTGGTGTGTGGAGGAGGCACCGGATGGACCGGACCGGGTCTCGAGCACAGAGCCTGCACAACCTGTCCTGACTGGATACCCCCTGTAGCCCGGCAAGTGCAGTGGGGTGGAACAGACCGCACTGGGCTGTGCTGGCGAACCAGGGACACCGTGCGTAGGGCTGGTGCCATATACTCCGGGCCGAGGAGACGCACTGGAGACCAGATGCGCTGAGCCGGCCTCATTTCTCCTGGCTCGATGCCCACTCTAGCCCGGCTGATACGAGGCGCTGCGATGTAGTGCACCTGGCTATGCCTGCGCACAGGGGACACCGTGCGCCTCATGGCATAACACGTGCCTGCCCGGTCCACCTCTCTCCACGGTAAGCACAGAGAGTTGGCTCAGTTCTCCTACCTGACTTAGCCACACTCCCCGTGTGCCTCCCCAATACATTTTTGGGGTTGCCTCCCGTCCCTGTTGTGCTGCCGTGCTAGCTCCTCATATTTCCGCCGCTCGGCTTTGGCAGCCTCCAGCTCTTCCCGGGGGAGGCGATATTCCCCAGCCTGTGCCCAGGGTCCCCTACCGTCCAAAATCTCCTCCCATGTCCAGGAGTCCAGAACCCTCTGCTCCTGGTTACCACGCTTCTTGGTCCGGTTGTGGTGGGTGGTTCTGTAACGAATCTCCTCTTCGTCTGAGGAAGAGTAAGAAGGATCGGACGGATATGCAGAGTGGTAAGTGTCCGTCATAATTTATCGACTGAACGCACAAAACAAAATAACAAATTGAAATGGAAGAAACCAAACAGTTCTGTAAGGTGACATACACTAAACAGAAAACAACCACACACAAACAAGAGTGGGAAAACAGGCTACCTAAGTATGGTTCTCAATCAGAGACAACGATTGACAGCTGCCTCTGATTGGGAACCATACCAGGCCAAACACATAGAAATACACAACATAGAACAAAAACATTGATTGCCCACCCCAACACACGTCTTGACCAACCTAAAAATAGAAACATACAAAAGGAACTAAGGTCAGGGCGTGACACTATAAACACATAAACTTCAGGTATAGTGGAATGTGAGGCCATACACAATAAGACACCTTCAGTTCTATGGCCTTTACGTGGTTAGATTACACTAATTCAATGGAACTATAGCTCAGATCATCCATTACTAACATCACAGTCATCATCATTATTTATAGTTTATTATTTATGTCATATCATATTGCATATTTAACAACAATAAAATGCAACGTTGTTGACATGTTTTCTTGAAGTTACAGTATATGAAATTAACTCAATGGCTCGTCTTCACAGGACTCTCCCGCAGCTGTTTTGTTCTGAGTTTGTCACTCAAGAATGTGACATCCATACGGGCTTTGGCAGATTCACTAGTAGCTGTACACTCTTAAATTTAAAAGGTTCTTCAGAGCGATGCCATAGGGGAACCATTTTAGGTTCTCTGAAGACCCTTAAATGGGATGGTTCTTTGAAGAACCATGCCAAAAATCAAAAACTCCAAAGAGCCATTATTGGTTCCACAGTGAACCGTCATAAAAGGTTATACAAAAATATGTTTATGATTCTTTGGATGGTTTTGGAGTGTTGTTTTAACACTGTAGGGTTGAGCCTTATTTGCATATTTTCCAGGGGGCCATTTGAGTGTCACACCCTGACCTTAGAGATCCTTTAAATTCTCTATTTGGTAGGTCAGGGAGTGACGAAGGTGGGAAATCTATGTTTATATTTCTTTGTTGGCCGAGTATGGTTCCCTATCAGAGGCAGCTGTCTATCATTGTCTCTGTTTGGGGATCATACTTAGGCAGCCCTTTTCCCCACCTTCTGTTGTGGGATCTTGTCTTTGTGTGTTGCATGTGTTGCACTCCTAGCTTTGCGTTCGTAGAGTTGTTTATTGTTTATTGGTGGAACATTTAAAATGAAAGAAAGAAAATTTATGCCTACCACACTGCACCTTGGTCTTCATCTAACGACGGACGTAACAGAAGATCCCACCACCAAACAGACCAAGCAGCGTAGTCAGGAGGACTGGACCTGGGAGGAAATCCTGTAGGGAGCAGGACCCTGGACAAGGGTCGGGGAGTATTGCTGTCTGAAGGAGGAGATAGAGGCAGCGAAAGTGGAACAGCGACAATACGAGGAGATAACTCAATGAAGTAAGTACGAGAGGCAGGCCCTCCCCCCCAAAAAAACGGGGGCACACGGTGAGATTGGTACAGTCAGGGTTCAGACCTGAGCCAACTCCAAGTGCTTACCGTGGGGAGCGAGTGACCAGTCAAGCATCGTGTTATCAGGTTCTGCGCACCATGCCTTCAGAGTGCATCCACAGCCCGGTGCGCTCTGTGCAAGCTCCCCGCAGTTGCCGTGCTCTCCAGTCCAGGATATCCTGTGACAGGTATCCCCAGTTCGCCAGCACAACCCAGTGTGGCCTGTTCAGGCTCCCCGCACTTGTCATGCTACAGGGAGGATTCAACCAGGACGCGTTGTGCAAGCTCTACGCTCCAGGCCTCCAGTGCGCCTCTACGGCCCAGCATATCCTGCGCCGGCTCTAAGCACTATGCCTCCAGTGTGCCTTCATAGCCCAGTGTGTCCCATCCCAGCTCTGCACACTCACAGAGCTAAAGTGGGTATCCAGCCGGGACGTGTTGTGGCAGCTCCCAGCACCAGGCTTCCGGTACATCTCCTCAGTCCGGTGATACCTGTTCCTGCTCCACGTACTCAACTGACGTGTTTTTGTGAGATTAGGTGAAAGGATGATGTCCGCATGTGTGGTACCCACCATGAAGCATGGAGGTGTGATGGTGTTGGTGTGCTTTGCTGGTGACAATGTCAATGATTTATTTAGAATTCAGGGCACACTTGACCAGCATGGCTACCACAGCATTCTGCAGCGATATGCCATCCCGTCTGGTTTGGGATGAGTTGGACCGCAGAGTGAAGGACAAGCAGCCAACAACTGCTCAGTATATGTGGGAACTCCTTCAAGACTGTTGGAAAATAATTTGTTTAACACTTATTTGGTTACTACATATTTCCATATGTTTTATTTCATAGGTTTGATGTCTTCACTATTATTCTACACTGTAGAAAACAGTAAAAATAAAGAAAAAACATTGAATGAGTAGGTGTCCAAACTTTTAACTGGTACTGTACTGTACATGTACAAACTACTTCTGCTAACCTATACCCCTGCACATTGACTCGATACAGGTACCCCCTTTATATAGCCTGGTTATTGTTATGTCATTTTATTGTGTTACTTTTTATTTTTTACTTTATTTTAGTCTATTTCTTGTTGATTAAGGGCTTGTAAGGAAGCATTTCACAGTAAGGTGTTGTATTCGGCACATGTGACAACAACCATTTTATGTTATTTGATCAGCTGCACCTTCGAGAGTACCTTGACTGGTACGACAACTGCAGCGCCCTCAACCAGAAGGCCTTACAGAGCGTGATGCAGACAGCCTAATACATCAGTGGGGGCGTGCTCCCTGCCCTCCAGGACTTCTACACCAAGCGGTGTCTGAGAGAGGCCTGAAAGATCATCAACAACTCCAGTCACCCGAGCCAAGGACTGTTTACTCTATTACCATCCGGCAAGCAATACCGGGTCTCAGACCAACAGGCTCTGAATCAGCTTTTAACACCAGGCCATCAGACTGCTGAAAAGCTCAACCTAACTCTCTCCGTGCACAGACCTGCACCTTAGAGACTATTTGCACTGACTACTCACACATCCAACCCTTACACACAAATTTACAAACAAACACCCATAAACACACACACAAGCAGGCACACACACTCAGAAGTCATACACACATACAGTCAACACTGGTGTTGTATTATATAATATTGATTCCACGACCCGCTTTATATTTCTAAATACTGTGTAAATACAGTCTATTATTACTATGCATACTAATTATTATGTTACTTCTACAACTTGTTATGTTTTTGTTACGATTGATTGTTGATTAATGTACTGCATTGTTGAGGGAGCTAGCACATAAGCATTTCACTGCACCTTTTATACCTAATGTAAACTGTGTATGTGACGAATACATTTGATTGGATATTAACTGGAACAACCATTTCAGTAACGGGTGCAATGAATCCAAGGAACAGATTGGATTAGTTTAGAAAATGTACGTTATTTATTTTTGAGAAGCGTAAGATTCATTTAACAATCAATGTCCATGCAAAACATAGATATTGACACAAACAATTGTAAAATGGACCTGCAATATAACATGCTGGGAAATGTGAAAATAATGGGCATATTTTTGGTTCAACTCTGGTTATTAACACCAACACTGGGGTTATTTTACACTACTGAGTTTTAAATTGAACTCTTTACAGTTTTAATTTCACTCCTGAATCAACACTATAAATGTTACACTGAAAAATCAACAGTAGTTAACACTTGCCAATTTGGTGTGTGCTATGAAAGGGACTTTCTTCAGAATTCTGAAGAAGTGTAGATGTCACGCCAAGAACCCCCACTTAACTCAACGGTTCTTTATCAGACACTAGTTGTCCAAGGAGTCTTAAGTGTTAAGAGCTGAGGAAGAAGCTCTATGTTTTCCTGCCTCTTAACAACTCATATGTTGGTTTGCATGCAGTTTTTGGTGAAGGTAGATTATTCTAATAAGCTGTTACTGAAACCAGTCTATAAGAACAGTAATGGACTCCTCAGAGCTGCAGTGGCTGATGTTTGACTTGTAGAATGATACACCTAATGAAACTGGTTTTAATGTCCAGGGACATTAACATAGGCCATTAATGTGTTTTATTTTTGCACTTTTTGCACTGAAACAAGACGTTCTTTTTTATATGGAATCAAAGTAATTTCAGCCCAGAGACTGGAGACTGGGGAGGGAGTGACATGCTTGAGCAAACAGTCCACTCCCATCCTATTCCTACTCAAAGTGGACCTTTTTTTTTACTGTGGTGTTATAAAACCAAACAGGCTCCAATAGACATAGGCTATTTGCAGTGTGTATGCATGGTTAACCAATGTTATACTATTGGCATTTGCAACATCTCCATTTTTGGATAATAAAAAGTTCATGCAAGGTTTCCCTGTAAATCTAATTTAAAAGATAAAAATGGTCTGATATTATGGGATAGGTGTAGGCTTTTAAGATTCTGTCAATTTCAACCGGCCTTGTATGTAGGTAAAATAGTTGTGGTATTCGGTTCTCATGGTGCAGTGTCCCTTTTTCTCAAGGCACAGAGTTCCCTTTGGCAGTGCTGCAATGACAAGAATGGCATCACATCACATAAGTGAGTTCTTAATGGCATCACATCACATAAGTGAGTTCTTAATGGCATCACATCACATAAGTGAGTTCTTAATGGCATCACATCACATAAGTGAGTTCTTAATGGCATCACATCACATAAGTGAGTTCTTAATGGCATCACATCACATAAGTGAGTTCTTACGAGACTGGAAAAGACTGTGGTTAAGCTTGGCCATTTATCAGTGTAATTTAGTTGTTTCCTTTAAACCGCGTGTCTGGGTAGAATTCCTTGCCTCTCATAGTCAGAAGTGAGTTCTGTACAACAGTGTTTACATTGAAAAGTTATGAAACAAAAACAGCTTGTTCCACCAGAATATTGAATATACTCTTCTTAACAACCTATCCCTACCCTGCCAGTTCCACACTGTTCTTTTGTTTTGATATCTACCATGACAATGAACAACCACAATGCCATTTTCATGGCTGAACGATCGCAAAGCACACAATGTAGTACAGTGCATTCTGAAAGTATTCAGACTCCTCAACTTTTTCCACATTTTGTTACGTTACAGTCTTATTCTAAAATGATTTGTAGATTTTTCTGTAAAAAAACTGCAAATGCAAAAAAACAAACGCATCCAACAAATTTGAAGTCACAAGATAGATGTAGTCATTTCTTGCTACGAATATGTTAACAAATACTTCACTCTTTACTACTTTAATAAACATACAGTTGATGTCGGAAGTTTACATGAACTTAGGTTGGAGTCATTAAAACTCGTTTTTCAACCACTCCACAAATTTCTTGTTAACAAACTATAGTTTTGGGAAGTCAGATAGGACATCTACTTCATGCATGACGCAAGTAATTTTTCTAACAATTGTTTACAGACAGATTATTTCACATAATCCGTTGTATCACAATTCCAGGGGGTCAGAAATGTACATACACTAAATTGACTGTGCCTTTAAACAGCTTGGAAAAATCCAGAAAATTATGTCATGGCTTTAGAAGATTCAGATAGGCTAATTGACATTCTTTGAGTAAATTGGAGGTGTACCTGTGAATGTATTTCAAGGCCTACCTTCAAACTCAGTGCCTCTTCGTTTGACATCATGGGAAAATCCAAATAAATCAGCCAAGACCTCAGAAAAACATTGTAGACCTCCACAAGTCTGGTTCATCCTTGGAATCAATTTCCAAAAGCCTGAAGGTACCACGTTCATCTGTATAAACAATAGTGCGCACGTATAAACACCATGGGACCACGCAGCCATCATACTGCTCAAGAAGGAGACATGTTCTGTCTCCTAGAGATGAACGTACATTGTTGAGAAAAGTGCAAATCAATCCTAGAACCACAGCAAAGGACCTTGTGAAGATAATGGGGGAAACCGGTACAAAATATTCACAGTAAAAAAGAGTCCTATATTAACAGAACCTGAAAGGCCACTCAGCAAGGAAGAAGCCACTGCTCCAAAACCACCATAAAAAGCCAGACTACGGTTTGCAATTGCACATGGCGACAAATATCATACTTATTTGGAGAAATGTCCTCTGGTCTGGTGAAACAAAAATATAACTGTTTGGCCATAATGACCATAGTTATGTTTGGAGGAAAAAGGGGGAGGCTTGCAAGCCGAAGTACACCATCCCAACCGTGAAGCACGGGGGTGGCAGCATTAATTTTGTGGGGTTGCTTTGCTACAGGAGGGATTGGTGCACTTCACAAAATAGATGGCATAATGAAGAAGGACAATTATGTGGATATATTGAAGCAACATCTCAAGACATCAGTCAGGAGGTTAAAGCTTGGTTGCAAATGGGTCTTCCAAATGGACAATGACCAAATCAAATGTATTTATATAGTGTCGTGGAATAATCAGAATTTGTTGGTAACATATGTAAGATGTTTTATATTCATCATATGTTTGTAAGTTACTTCTCATCAAGAATGTTATTTTTGTATAATACTGTGGCAGGGTTGCAGTATCTGTTCTATGTCAAGACTAAGTTGCTTGGGCTGCAGAGATGGGAGAGGTCAAGGGATCATCAAGCGTGTATCTCTTGGCTCCACAATGTCTGTGTGCCAGTCAGTGTGTCTCTGTGATCTTGTCAAGATAGGATGGATTTGATATATGCCTGTTGATATGGAGGGTTGGTTTATGGTTCTGAGTTTGAGAGAGGAGACAAAGCTGAACAATGAATTATGCCGATGCTGTTTTATCCTGTGTATCTTTGCTATAAAGGATCCCATTTTGCCATTGTGTTGGGACTCTCAACTTTTCATTAGAGATACTGAACTGTTGAAAGTCAAAATGCTATTGCAATGTGGAGGGGGCTCTCAGAGAATTCACTGAGAGACACTGAATTACCTGAGAGTCACAGGATTGTGATAGAGCTCATATAATTAGAGATGGACTTTGATAACTAACTCTGACTTGTGTGTGTGGTTTTCTCCCATGATTTGGTAAATAGAGGAAATTTCCACGACAATAGCCCTTCGTACATCAGCTGATATCTCAAAGTTCTGTACAGAAACCCAGCCTAAAAACCCAAACAGCAAGCAATGCAGGTGTAGAAGCACGGTGGCTAGGAAAAACTCCCTAGAAAGGCCAAAACCTAGGAAGAAACCTAGAGAGGAACCAGGCTATGTGGGGTGGCCAGTCCTCTTCTGGCTGTGCCGGGTGGAGATTATAACAGAACATGGCCAAGATGTTCAAATGTTCATAAATGACCAGCATGGTCCAATAATAATAAGGCAGAACAGTTGAAACTGGAGCAGCAGCACGGCCAGGTGGACTGAGGACAGCAAGGAGTCATCATGTCAGGTAGTCCTGAGGCATGGTCCTAGGGCTCAGGTACTCTGAGAGAGAGAAAGAAAGAGAGAATTGGAGAGAGCACACTTAAATTCACACAGGACACCGAATAGGACAGGAGAAGTACTCCAGATATAACAAACTGACCCTAGCCCCCCGACACATAAACTACTGCAGCATAAATACTGAAGGCTGAGACAGGAGGGGTCATGAGACACTGTGGCCCCATCTGAGGACACACCCGGACAGGGCCAAACAGGAAGGATATAACCCCACCCACTTTGCCAAAGCACAGCCCCCACACCACTAGAGGGATATCTTCAACCACCAACAGTTCATTGCTCCAGAGCCTTCCGTTCACCTTCCCACTCCGGGCCAGACTACACTCAATCATATGACCCACTGAAGAGATGAGTCTTCAGTAAAGACTTAAAGGTTGAGACCGAGTTTGCGTCTCTGACATGGGTAGGCAGACCGTTCCATAAAAATGGAGCTCTATAGGAGAAAGCACTGCCTCCAGCTGTTTGCTTAGGAATTCTAGGGACAATTAGGAGGCCTGCGTCTTGTGACCGTAGCGTACGTGTAGGTATGTACGGCAGGACCAAATCAGAGAGATAGGTAGGAGCAAGCCCATGTAATGCTTTGTAGGTGAGCAGTAAAACCTTGAAATCAGCCCTTGCCTTGACAGGAAGCCAGTGTAGGGAGGCTAGCACTGGAGTAATATGAAATGCAGTGCCCTTGTTTGGGTGTAGGGCCTGATCAGAGCCTGGAGGTACTGAGGTGCCGTTCCCCTCACAGCTCCGTAGGCAAGCACCATGGTCTTGTAGCGGAAGCGAGCTTCAACTGGAAGCCAGTGGAGAGAGCGGAGGAGCGGGGTGACGTGAGAGAACTTGGGAAGGTTGAACACCAGACGGGCTGCGGCGTTCTGGATGAGTTGTAGGGGTTTAATGGCACAGGCAGGGAGCCCAGCCAACAGCGAGTTGCAGTAATCCAGACGGGAGATGACAAGTGCCTGGATTAGGACCTGCGCCGCTTCCTGTGTGAGGCAGGGTCGTACTCTGCGGATGTTGTAGAGCATGAACCTACAGGAACGGGCCACCGCCTTGATGTTAGTTGAGAACGACAGGGTGTTGTCCAGGATCACGCCAAGGTTCTTAGCGCTCTGGGAGGAGGACACAATGGAGTTGTCAACCGTGATGGCGAGATCATGGAACGGGCAGTCCTTCCCGGGAGGAAGAGCAGCTCCGTCTTGCCGAGGTTCAGCTTGAGGTGGTGATCCGTCATCCACACTGATATGTCTGCCAGACATGCAGAGATGCGATTCGCCACCTGGTCATCAGAAGGGGGAAAAGAGAAGATTAATTGTGTGTCGTCTGCATAGCAATGATAGGAGAGACCATGTGAGGTTATGACAGAGCCAAGTGACTTGGTGTATAGCGAGAATAGGAGAGGGCCTAGAACAGAGCCCTGGGGGACACCAGTGGTGAGAGCGCGTGGTGAGGAGACAGATTCTCGCCACGCCACCTGGTAGGAGCGACCTGTCAGGTAGGACGCAATCCAAGCGTGGGCCGCGCCGGAGATGCCCAACTCGGAGAGGGTGGAGAGGAGGATCTGATGGTTCACAGTATCGAAGGCAGCCGATAGGTCTAGAAGGATGAGAGCAGAGGAGAGAGAGTTAGCTTTAGCAGTGCGGAGCGTCTCCGTGATACAGAGAAGAGCAGTCTCAGTTGAATGACTAGTCTTGACAATGTACGTGTGTGTAGAGTGTGTGTGCTAGCGCTTGTGTGCTAGTCCCCTCTGTTCCATAAGGTGTATTTTCACCTGTTTTTTAAAATCTGATTCTACTTCTTACATCAGTTACCTGATGTGGAATAGAGTTACATGTAGTCATGGTTCGATGGGGTTGAGGTCAGGGCTCTGTGCAGGCCAGTCAAGGTCTTCCACATCGATCTCGACAAACCATTTCTGTATGGACCTCACTTTGTGCATGGGACATTCTCATCCCCAAAAGCACAGATCGTCTAGAATGTCATTCTATGCTGTAGTGTTAAGATTTCCCTTCACTGGAACTAAGGGGCCTTGCCCGAACCATGAAAAACAGCCCAGACCATTGTTCCTCCTCCACCAAACTTTCAAGTTGGCACTATGCATTGGGCAGGTAGCGTTCTCCTGGCATCCGCTAAACCTAGATTCTTCCGTCGGACTGCCAGATGGTAAATTGTCATTCATAACTCCAGAGAACGCGTTTACACTGCTCCAGAGTGAGCTTTACACCACTCCAGATTACTTTTGGCATTGCGCATGGTGATCTTAGGCTTGTGTGCAGCTGCTTGGCCATGGAAACCCATTTCATGAAGCTCCCAACGAACAGTTATTGTGCCGACGTTACTTCCAGAGGCAGTTTGAAACTCACTTGTGAGTGTTGTAACCGAGGACAGACCATTTTTATATACTACGTGCTTCAGCACTCTGTGGTCCCGTTCTGTGGGCTCATGTGACTTACCACTTCGCAAACGTGGCGTTGTTGCTCCTAGACGTTTCCACTTCACAATAACAGCACTTACAGTTGACACGGGCAGCTCAGCAGGGAAGAAATTAGACTAACTGATTTGTTCGAAAGGTGGCATCCTATGACGGTGCCACATTGAAAATCACTTGGCTCTTCAGTAAGGCCATTCTACTGCCAATGTTTTCTGTGGAGATTGCACGACTGTGTTCTCAATTTTACACACCTGTCAGCAACAGCAACTTTTGTATGTATAGTCTATTTTATTGTCCATAATGTAGAGAATTTGTTTATCAGATAGTTTCAGGAAATTAAAACACTTTTATTTTGCCGATCATTCAGGGGCTGGTGAGCGGACCTATCCTGGGGCTCTTCCTGTTTGAGGCAAAGAAGTTATTATGTATCCTGCAGGGTATGAGTCT
Organism: Oncorhynchus keta; assembly: GCF_023373465.1. NCBI lineage: Eukaryota > Metazoa > Chordata > Actinopteri > Salmoniformes > Salmonidae > Oncorhynchus > Oncorhynchus keta. The sequence goes on from NC_068422.1 coordinate 33,935,250, forward strand.
ACACAGAGCACAGGAAACTGACTGGAGTCAGAGAACCCTTTCATTTACGTTCCGCTGACAATAATGCATAGACATATAACCACCTCTGAAAGAAGAGAGTGATGAAAATATAACTCGGTTATCCTTCTCCCCTCTACATTTAAGAGGTTATTTAAGGCTTTTTTTTGCTCTTGTATATGTAATAACCAATGACACACTGCAACTACTTGTCTTAATAAAACTTTAATGCAGTATGTAATTTGCGTCTATGTGTAGCCACACTGCCCTTATGCCAAGGTGTCACAAGACAGGTGTTGAGTTTCAGCACTCCTCTGGCATGTGAGCGGCCAACAAGCATTTATGTGTCATGCTGTTGGCCTAGGTGTAAAGGGTTCTAGAGGTTACCCAAAAGGGGAGGCTGTAGTAGGGAGTTGACTTCAACCCTCTCCAATACCTCATCGTCAAAGTCATCTGTTTAACGTTTGTCAATAAAAAGTTCTGCTCACAATCAGTGACAACAGGAGCACTTTGCCTTATTAGGCCTTACATTGAGGCATACCCCTAAAGAGGTGATGAAAAGTGACTCGGGATCATGAACGGTTTGCACAATATTTTATTTCTAAAAGTATCACATGCACTTTAAACACACATTCAAGTGCACACTGAGATGCATACCTTTTTTTTCACAGTAATTAAATAGTGTACATACATATTTCAGACTCATGCTCACGTCAGCCACATCACTTCTCAACACTCACACCAAAATTGCTCTTAAAGAAATTAGAAAAACAATCATATAGCCCAGTTAAACTTTGAATAGATCCACAACAAGGCACAGTTCTGTAATACTGACCGAACAGTATCGGTGTCCCTTCCACGGGACTGTTTAGCTACGGTAGGCTAATGCGATTAGCATGAGGTTATAAGTAACAAGTACATTTCACAGGACATAGACATTTCTGATGTTGGCAGAAAGCTTGAATTCTTGTTAATCTAACTGCACTGTCCAATTTACAGTAGCCATTACAGTGAAAGAATACCATGATATTGTTTGAGGAGGGTGCACAATTTTGAACATGAAAAGTTATTAATAAGCAAATGACACACATTTGGGCAGTCTTGATACAACATTCTGAACAGAAATGCAATGGTTCATGGGAGCAGTCTAAAACGTTGCACATACACTGCTGCCATCCAGTGGCCAAAATCTAAATTGCACCTGGGCTGGAATAATACATTATGGCCTTTCTCTTGCATTTTAAAGATGATGGTAAAAACAGACGGTTGTTTTTATCTTTGAATTTTCTTTTACCAGATCTATTGTGTTATATTCTCCTACATTCACTTCACATAATCAATTCAAGTCTCTTATCCATGATAAATTATCAACGTTTTTGAACGAAGGGGAAATATCATCCAATATCTCAGACTTAGGAAAATATTGGAGAGAAAGGCGTTAATTTCTGGATTCAGCCCCACCTGTTTTTCAAACATTTCTAGAGGTTCGTGCTGCCTATCGTTGTTCCTTTGGTCTGGAAGAAAAAGTATCCTCTGAAGAGAAAATAGTTTAAGGTTAGTACCAGTTCAGTCAAGTCCACAATACAGAATATTATTTTCTGGTATATGGTCCACAGATTTCACAAAATTAATTAAATCAATAGAGTCTCGGGTATACGTGGGGAGAGAGAGATCGCCCAGGGATTCACAAAATGGTGAAACCCTGGGACCCAGAAAGAACTCTTGGAATTCCATGCCTACATAAATCTATGAATGAGCACGTTCCTTTCACCATTAACTATGACCTATCCCAAATCAGTTTTCTTGATGTCATGGTTATTAAGGACAAAACCTCCCTCTCTGCAGATCTCAATAGGAAACATATGGACAGGAATACCCTCCTTAGAGGTGCCAGCTTCCCTCCAGGTTCACTTATTAAGTCAATTCAGCCGAATCAGAAGAATATGCAGCTCTGATGCTTCTTACCAGAAACAGACCACTGACTTCACACGAAGGTTTAAGGAAAGGGGGTACAAAGACAATTTGGTAAAACATGCCAATGTTTTGAAGGGCTAACACAGTTGGAAAGCCTTCAACCAAAAGGAAAAGAAAAAGCAGAACGTGTCCCCTCATGCTTCACCCAATACTCACAATTGGGGAAGGCATTTAAGGACAATATCAAAAAGTAGTGGTACATTATTGATACTGACCCACAATTGAAACCCATCTATAAATAACCCCATATGGTCTTTAAAGACCCCTAAACGTGCGAGGCATTGTGGTCAAATCTGAATATCCACAGAGAAAAGGGAAACTTTCTTGGAAAAACTAATTGAATATTGTGTAGATAAAAACTCAGCAAAAAAATAAACGTCCTCTCGCTGTCAACTGCATTAATTTTCAGCAAACTTAACATGTGTAAATATTTGTATGAAAATAAGATTCAAAAACTGAGACGTAAACTGAACAAGTTCCACAGACGTGTGACTAACAGAAATGGAATAATGTGTTCCTGAACAAAGGGGGCGTCAAAATCAAAAGCAACAATCAGTATCATGTATGGCCACCAGCTGTATTAAGTACTGCAATGCATCTCCTTCTCATGGACTGCACCAGATTATCCAGTTGTTACCCCACTCTTCCACCAAGGCACCTGCAAGATCCAGGACATTTCTGGGGGGAATGGCCCTAGTTCCAACAGGTCCCAGACGTGCTGAACGGGATTGAGATCCAGGCTCTTCGCTGGCCATGGCAGAACACTGACATTCCTGTCTTGCAGGAAATCTTGCACAGAACGAGCAGTATGGCTGGTGGCATTGTCATGCTGGAGGGTCATGTCAGGATGAGTCTGCAGTAAGGGTACCACATGAGGGAGGAGGATGTCTTCCCTGTAACGCACAGCGTTGATATTGCCTGCAATGACAACAAGCTCAGTCTGATGATGCTGTGACACACCGCCCCAGACCATGATGGACCCTCCACCTCCAAATCGATCCCACTCCAGAGTACAGGCCTCGGTGTAACGCTCATTCCTTCAATAATGAACGCGAATCCGCCCATCACCCCTGGTGAGACAAAACTGCGACTCGTCAGTGAATAGCACTTTTTGCCAGCCCTGTCTGTTCCAGTGACGGTGGGTTTGTGCCCATAGGCAATGTTGTTGCCGGTGATGTCTGGTGAGGACCTGCCTTACAACAGGCCTACAAGCCCTTAGTCCAGCCTCTCTCAACCTATTGCGGACAGTCTGAGCACTGATGGAGGGATTGTGCATTCATGGTGTATCTCAGGCAGTTGTTGTTGCCATCCTGTACCTGTCCTGCAGGTGTGATGTTCGGATGTACCAATCCTGTGCAGGTGTTGTTACACATGGTCTGCCACTGCGAGGATGATCAGCTGTCCGTCCTGTCTCCTTGTAGAGCTACCTTAGGTGTTTTACAGTACGGACATTGCATTTTTTTGCCCTGGCCAAATCTGCAGTCCTCATGCCTCCTTGCAGCATGCCTAAGGCACGTTCACTCAGATGAGCAGGGACCCTAGACATCTTTATTTTGGTGTTTTTCAGTGTCAGTAGAAAGGCCTCTTTAGTTTCCTAAGTTTTCATAACTGTGAACTAAATTGCCTACCATCTATCTGTAAGCTGTTAGTGGATGCCTGATGAAGAACTAAGGGTTGAAATGTTGTTATAATAAAATCACCTGGGAGCATGAGCAGCAGTGTGCAGCATTTTATAATTTGTATGATTTACTGTACTATTAAATCTCACATAAATTCATATTTGATTGAATTACGTTTATTTTCCCCCCCAGATGGAAGGTACCAGTCTAACCCTTCAATATGAAGGACATCCTATTGGTACCAATCTCACCATATATTCTATGCATAGAAATCAGGATGTTCATCTCAGTCAGTGCATATGCTTACGGTAAGTTCCAACTGTGAAAATGGGCATGTCTGGTTACAGATTGTCAAAATTAAGTTTCAATGTGCTTTTGTTTTATGACAGGCACAATATTGATAAGGCACTAAACTGCTTTACACAAGAATCACATGCCAAATAAAATAAAAATCAATTGCCTCTGATCATATTTAGAAAGTGTCTCAATGGTAACCAAATAGTAGTAGAATCTAGCCATGGTCCATATTTCCATATACCTTTTATTTCTTGATATGCTTCATTGCATTCAAAGCAGCTATTGACATTTTAATATACAGTAAGTTATGTCACTACTACTGCTACAGATGTAGGATCTTAATTTGATCACCCTGTTGCAGGATAACTGTCCTGCAATGCAGTAACTTTAAAACTTGAAGTGTATTTGAGGTTTAAAAAAGACAAACGTTTCTAATTTCTGCTTAGACATTTCAGATTTGATTTTCCCTTATGACAAATGGACCAACTCCTAGAAAAATGTCCATTAATTATAATCCCATACTAATTCACATTTCCTGTTGGTGCATGATTATTTTCCTACTGTAGCAATCTGGCTCTAATTAAGATCCTACATCTATATCACCCTGCTCCATCCAAGTCCATCCCTGTTATACCTCTTCAGTTGCTATTTCGCCCCAGATGAAAGTCTTTCCTAATTTCACCAGTAGTTGGCACCATTCTCAATTCTGCCCAAGCTTTGCCACCCAGGAAAGAGTCCACTTGATAAACGGGGACTTCCAAACTGGTCAAATTCCATCTCCAGTAGTTTATTACCATTGTTGTGCTCTGCTGGTTTCTTATGCTCAACAATGGTTTTGGCCAGTGTTTGCACATCCTCTCCATTCCACCCAATGGGTTTGAGCATGTAGTTTTCCCCATAATTATTGTCCCAGAAAACCTGGTCTTTGCTCTTGAAACATATGCAAAATTCAACTTTATTATAAGGATGCACGTAACTTGGCAGATCGAAGACAAAGGTGAATGTATCTGTGTCCTGGCAACTGTAGACGTTGTTTATGAAGGTGCAGTCAATGTCTGTGTGGGTTTTCCATGAGTCAACGGTCAACCGGACCTGGACAGATTTCTCAAAGCCAAGGTTTCGGACTTTCACAGTGCCTGTGAGTGACCTCTCCTGCAGTGTGCAGTTTTCCAGGCACACAGAGTCCTTCAACAGCCGGTTCCGGAAGGCCAGATAGTCTGCAGCGGGTTGGGGGAAGTCCAGCACCAGGCTTCGCATGGTGCTGATCTTCAGCTGCATGTTGGCATTCTCCAGATCTGTAAGGTCAAATTGTAAGTCGGAGAGCACAGGCTTTTCATCGAACTTTGAAAAGACGTGAATGGCTGTGAGGGACATGCCTTTGGAGTCGGCAAAGACCACTTTCTTCTTGCCTTTGGGGATCTTTATGGTGGTCTTGGGGCTCTTCCGGGCCTCCAAGGGCCTTTGGGAGCTAATGCAGGGCCGGAGGGGCTTGTTGTGGTTTTCCCGGTTCTTGACCCTCAAGTTCTCATAGGAGCTGAGGAAGCTCCAGAGAGGTGGAGAGTGTGTGATGTACATCTGCATAGCAATATCTACAGGCATAACAGGGCCTGGCATTGCTGATGAATTGAATATGTGGAACACCCTGAGGAAAGAGGGAACCAACAGAAAGCGTTTTAATAAAGTGCTTGGATATTTTTTCTTAAGATCTTTTGAGGGTCTCTTATTATTATTCTTTTTTTTTACTAGGCAAGTCAGTTAAGAACAAATTCTTATTTACAATGACGGCCTAGGAACAGTGGGTTAACTGCCTGTTCAGGGGCAGAACGACAGATTTCTACCTTGTCAGCTCGGGGATTTGAACTTTCAACCTTTCGGTTACTAGTCCAACACTCTTACCCTGCCGTCCCAAATTAGTTCATTATCAAATGAGTATTCATCTAAACACCCAATTAATTTTTATGCACTTTACTTAACCATATTATACAGTGGCAGGAAAAAGTATGTGAACCCTTTGGAAGTACCAGGATTTCTGCATAAATTGGTCAGAAAACTTGATCTGGTCTTCATCTAGGTCACAACAATAGATATACACAGTCTGCTTAAACTAATAACACACAAACAATTATATGTTGTCATGTTTTTATTGAATATACCATGTGAACATTTACAGTGCAGGGTGGAAAAAGTATGTGAACCCTTGGATTTAATAACTGGTTGACCCTCCTTTGGCAGCAATAACCTCAACCAAATGTTTTCTGTAGTTGCGGATCAGACCTGCACAACGGTCAGGAGGAATTTTGGATTTTGTTTAAGTTCAGCAATATTCTTGGGATGTCTGGTGTGAACTGCTCTCTTGAGGTCATGCCACAGCATCTCAAAAGGGTGGAAGTCAGGACTGACTGGGCCACTCCAGAAGGCATTATTCATTCTGTTGAAGCCATTCTGTTGTTGATTTACTTCTGTGTTCTGGGTTGTTGCCTGTTGCATCATCCAACTTCTGTTGAGCTTCAATTGGCAGGCAGGCAGCCTAACATTCTCTTGCAAAATGTCTTGATAAACTTGGGAATTAATTTTTCTGTCGATGATAGCAAGCTGTCCAGGCCCTGAGGCAGCAAAGCAACCCCAGTAGAGCAGCCCCAAACCATGATGCTCCCTTCACCATACTTGGGATGAGGTTTTGATGTTGGTGTGCTGTCTCTTTTTTTTCTCCACACATAGTGTTGTGTGTTCCTTCCAAACAACTCAACTCTAGTTCCATCTGTCCACATAATATTTTTCCAGTAGCATCCAGGTGCACTTTTGCAATCTTCAGATGTGCAGCAATGTTTTCTTTTGGACAGCAGTGGCTTCTTCCGTGGTGTGCTCCCATGAATACTATTCTTGTTTAGTGTTTTACGTATCGCAGACTCGATAACAGAGATGTTAGCATGTTCCAGAGATTTATGTAAGTCTTCTTCTTCTTAACCTCATTAAGCATTCTGCGCTGTGCTCTTTCAGTTATCTTTGTAGGACGGCCACTCGTAGGGAGAGCAGCAACAGTGCTGAACTTTCTCCATTTATAGACAATTTGTCTTACCATGGACTGATGAACATCAAGGTTTTTAGAGATACTTTTGTAACAATTTCCAGCTTTATGCAAGTCAACAATTCTTAATCTTAGGTCTTCTGAGATCTCTTTTGTTCGAGGAATGGTTCACATCAGGCAATGCTTCTTGTGAATAGCAAACTCAAATTTCATGCGGGTTTTTATAGGGCACGGCAGCCCTAACCAACATCTCCAATCTCATCTCATTGATTGGACTCCAGGTTCACTGACTCCTGACTCTAATTAGCTTTTCGAGAAGTCATTAGTCTAGGGGTTCACATACTTTTCCCAACCTTCACTGTGAATGTTTAAATTATGCATTCAGTATAGACAAGAAAAATACAATAATACAATTTTTTTGTGTTATTAGTTTAAGCACACTATGTTTGTCTATTGCTGTGACTTAAATACAGTTCAGATCAAATTTGATGACCAATTTAGGCAGAAATCCAGGTAATTCCAAAGGATTCACATACTTTTTCTTGCCACTGTACATGTCAATGTCTAGTACTAAATGCATGTTTTTTTAGTCTTATGACATTGCATTGCTGCCAACATTGTTTTTTACTACTACTTCACCAGACAAGTTAATTGACCAACCATAGACTTTTTTCAGCTCACATGATCATGATATTCCTAAAATCTAAATGAAAACCCCGATCTTTGTGAAATGATCAATAGGAAATGTACTCTGCTTACAAATTGAGAACCCATCCAATTGAGTTATTGCCTTAAACTGCAAATATCTACTGTAGAGCCACATTAAAAATTAAAAATAATTATCCTTACCTCGTGGCACTCAATAAATATAATCAACAATGTAGAGAGAGGTTCCAAGACAAAGATGATAGAACAAAATACACTTCAAAACTAGTTTTGTTCAAGTATTTTGCCATGAATTCATAAGTTGGTGTGAGTAGTTTTGAGCAGGCACGCCCCCCTCTTGCTATATCTGCAGTTCAGTCTCCCAATGCATGGGAGCCAGTGATTTCAACTGCCACATCAAGACTATTTGCATATTTCTCTCACATGGTTTCTCAAACAACCAATGAAAAATCTGAGGAGTTTAGCTTCAACCAATCAGAATCAATATGCCTTGGACTCTAGTCAATCCATAATGGGGTTTTGAGTATGCAAGGTCCATGGTTTGGATACCTCAAACTGACACACTTTCTATTTGAAAATCATTGTAGACCTCTGCTGGTATTGATGATGTGCTACAGCTAATTAACTGTTTCTGTTTTATGTTTTTATGATCTCCTTTCCTTCAATATAAAAAAATATGAACACGTGACAAAAGTGAGGTGGAATCCTTCAATTCAATTATTTTATCTCACCCCAAGGGCATTTTCCAAGGTGATATGGGTATTGTATTTTGGTCAAATGTTTGCAAGAGTGCTATTTAAAGCTTATTTATTTTCTCAATTGGTTTTAGGAAATGGTTATAAGTTAATTATTATCCATTATTATCCAAGACCAAATTAATCCATTTGAATCGCTTTTGATATAAGATCTAAAGCCACTTTCTAATAGTGAACAGATAATATTAGTATTTAGAAATGTCACCAAATCACTGTGTGTGTTGACCTATTCTTTATAGTGAGTGAATATATCATATCTTTTTTTTAAAGATAAAGATGGCAATTTAATTCCCTCCTATATTTGGGCCTGTTCGGCACACTACGGGGCACACTAAGTCATTTCAATGTAGATAATAATATTTTGTAGAGACATTGATCAATGAGATTACAACCTACAGTAAATTCACCCACTCAAAAAGACAGATAAAAGTTAGTGATAACACATTATATATATTATATTTCCAAGATCTAAAAGCACAATCAAATTCCAATGGGAAAAAAATCTGATTTTTGGTTTAGTCGTCAACCAAATGTATACAGTGATGTAAAGTACTTAAGTAAAAATACTTGAAAGTACTACTTAATTAGTTTTGGGGTATCTGTACTTTACAATTTATATTTTTGACAACTTTATACTTTTACTTCACTACATTCCTAAATAAAATAATGTACTTTTTACTCCATACATTTTCCCTGACACTTAAAAGTACTTGTTACATTTTGAATGCTTAGCAGGACAGGAAAAATATCTAATTCACACACTTATCAAGAGAAGATCCCTGGTCATCCCTATTGCCTCTGATCTGGCAGACTCACTAAACACATTCTTCGTTGTAAATTATGTCTGAGGGTTGGAGTGTGCCCCTGGCACAAGAAAATAGTGCCTTATGGGTTGCTTAACATAAGGAATTTGAATTTATTTTTTAGCAATTACATTTACTTTTGATACTTAAGTATATGTAAAACCAAATACTTTTGGATGACTTTTGGGTGACTTTACTTGAGTCATTTTCTATTAAGGTATCTTTACTTGACCACTGGGTGTCACGCCTGCTTTGTGCAGACCTCACTACCCTCTGGAGAGCCTTACGGTTGTGGGCGGAGCAGTTGCCATACTAGGCCCGACAGGATGCTCTCGATTGTGCATCTGTAGAAGTTTGTGAGTGCTTTTGGTGACAAGCCGAATTTCTTCAGCCTCCTGAGGTCTGTGTGGGTGGGTGGACCAATTCATTTTGTCAGTGATGTGTACGCAGAGAAACATAAAACTTACTACCCTCTCCACTACTGTACCGTCGATGTGGATAGGAGGGTGCTCCTTCTGCTGTTTCCTGAGTGTGAGGTTATTTTCCTGATACCACACTCCGAGGGCCCTCACCTCTTCCCTGTAGGCCGTCTCGTCGTTGTTGGTAATCAAGCCTACCACTGTAGTGTCGTCCGCGAACTTGATGATTGAGTTGGAGGCATGCATGGCCACGCAGCTGTGGGTGAACAGGGAATACAGGAGAGGGCTCAGAACGCACCCTTGTGGGGCCCCAGTGTTGAGGATCAGCAGAGTGGAGATGTTGTTGCTTACCCTCAACACCTGGGGGTGGCCCGTCAGGGAGTCCAGTACCCAGTTGCACAGGGCGGGGTCGAGACACAGGGTCTCTAGCTTGATGACAAGTTTGGAGGGTACTATGGTGTTAAATGCTGAGCTGTAGTCAACGAACAGCATTCTCACATAGTTATTCCTCTTGTCCAGATGGGTTAGGGCATTGTGCGGTGTGGTTGCGATTGCGTCGTCTGTGGACTTATTGGGACGGTAAGCAAATTGGAGTGGGTCTAGGGTGTCAGGTAGGGTGGAGGTGATATGTACCTTGACTAGTCTCTCAAAGCACTTCATGATGACGGAAGTGAGTGCTATGGGGCCATAGTCATTTAGCTCAGTTACCTTAGCTTTCTTGGGAACAGGAACAATGGTGGCCCTCTTGAAGCATATGGGAACAGCAGACTGGGATAAGGACTGATTGAATTTTGTCCGTAAACACACCAGCCAGCTGGTCTGCACATGCTCTGAGGACGTCGCTGGGGATGCCTTCTGGGCCTGCAGCCTTGCGAGGGTTAAAATGTTTTACTCACTTCGGTTGCAGTGAAGGAGAGTCCACAAGGTTTGTTAGCGGGCCATGTCAGTGGCACTGTATTGTCCTCAAAGCGAGCAAAGAATTTATTTAGTCTGTCTGGGAGCAAGACATCCTGGTACACGACGGGGCTGATTTTCTTTTTGTAATCCGTGATTGACTGTAGACCCTGTCACATACCTCTTGTGTCTGAGCCGTTGAATTGCAACTCTACTTTGTCTGACGCTTAGCTTGTTGGATTGCCTTGCTGAGGGAATAGCTACACTGTTTGTATTCAGTCATGTTTCCGGTCACCTTGCCCTGGTTAAAAGCAGTGGTTCGCCTTTCAATCCACGGTTTCCGGTTTGGGAATGTTTTAATAGACGCTGTGGGTACAACATCGCCGATGCACTTTCTAATGAACTCGCTCACCGAATCATCGTATTCGTCAATATTGTTGTTGGACGCAATGCGGCCCAATCCACGTGATCGAAGCAGTCTTGAAGCGTGGAATCAGATTGGTCGGACCAGCGTTGAACAGACCTGAGCGCGGGAGCATCTTGTTTTAGTTTCTGTCTGTAGGCTGGAAGCAACTAAATGTAGTCGTAGTCAGCTTTACGAAAGGAGGTCGGGGGAGGGCCTTATATGCGTTGCGGAAGTTAGAATAACAATGATCCAGGGTTTTACCGGCCCTGGTTGCACAATCGATATGCTAATAGAATTTAGGGAGTCTTGTTTTCAGATTAGCCTTGTCAAAATCCCCAGCTACAATATACGACTGTGATTATATTGGTAGATAATGCGGTCGACATTTGATTGTGAGGAATTCTAAGTCAGGTGAACAGAAGGACTTGAGTTCCTGTATTTAGTTATGATCACACCACGTCTCGTTAATCATAAGGCATACCCCCCCCCCCTCTTCTTACCAGAAAGATGCTTGTTTCTGTCGGCGCAATGTGTGAAGAAACCAGCTGGCTGCACCAACTCCGATAGCGTCTCTCGAGTGAGCCATGTTTCCGTGAAGCAAAGAACGTTACAGTCTCTGATGTCTCTCTGGAATGCTACCCTTTCTCGGATTTCATCAACCTTGTTGTCAAGAGACTGGACATTGGCGAGTAGTATGCTCGGGAGTGGTGCGCGATGTGCCAGTCTCCGGAGCCTGACCAGAAGACCGCTTCATTTGCCCCTTTTACGACGACGTGGTTTAGGTTCGCTGGCTGGGATCCGATCCATTGTCCTGGGTGGAAGGCAAAACACAGGATCCGATGTTACAGGAAGGCCATAAAGATCATCAAGGACATCAACCACCCGAACCACTGTCTGTTCACCCCGGCATTCATCCAGAAGGCGAGGTCAGTACAGGTGCATCAAAGCTGGGACCGAGAGACTGAAAAACAGCTTCTATCTCAAGGCCATCAGACTGTTAAACAGCCACCACTAACATTGAGTGGCTGCTGCCAACACACTGTCATTGACACTGACCCAACTCCAGCCAATTTAATAATGGGATTGATGGGAAATGATGTAAATATATCACTAGCCACTTTAAACAATGCTACCTTATATAATGTTACTTACCCTACATTATTCATCTCATATGCATACGTATATACTGTACTCTATCTATATCATCGACTGCATCCTTATGTAATACATGTATCACTAGCCACTTTAACTATGCCACTTTGTTTACTTTGTCTACATACTCATCTCATATGTATATACTGTACTCGATACCATCTACTGTATGCTGCTCTGTACCATCACTCATTCATATATCCTTATGTACATATTCTTTATCCCCTTACACTGTGTATAAGACAGTAGTTTTGGAATTGTTAGTTAGATTACTTGTTGGTTATCACTGCATTGTCGGAACTAGAAGCACAAGCATTTCGCTACACTCGCATTAACATCTGCTAACCATGTGTATGTGACAAATACAATTTGATTTGATTTGATTCGATTTGATTTGAACTCACAAATGTTTGACTCCCCGTACCTGCTTGCATTGTGTACTTTTTCCACCACTGAGTGTATATCTCTGCGCTTTCAGTCATTTAAAAGTATAACAACATTCAAATGGGAATACAATATCAGATAGTTTGCTTATTTATACAACAGAATATTGTGATTTCACTGTGCTTCATCTAATAGCAGAACCAAATGACATGGATTGCAGTTGAGATTACATTAAACGGACATGGTGCAAGTGACCAATGCCGTTCGAGATTCTGCTCAGATTATTAAAGCAATTGTGAAGACATGTGATGACCTATGCATAATATCTTGAACATGCATGCTTTATATGATTACATAAGAAGAAATATATAGTTTCAGTAACCTCAAAATGTGGCCCTAGTTGTGTTACTCATTTTAAGGTTGAATGTTACAGTTTGTAAGATAGCCTTAACTTTGAGTTGGAGACTGATTAACGTTTTGGGGAATCGCGTTGTTCAAACAAACCGTCACGCAAGTTAGCATACATTTAATCAAACTGAACGCACCCCAGATGATGTCATCAGTTTTTCCGAATGATGTCATCGGAAACGCTTATCTTCTATCTTTTTGACGTTGAAAGGTGGTGAGATTTTCTTACAATTACATGTATTTACATTTTAGTAATTTAGCAGGCGCTCTTATCCAGAGAAACATACATAGCAGCTGTGTAAATCAACGTCTTGTAGTAAAGTGGTGGTGCATGTAAGGAGTGATATCCTCCAGCAGATGGCAACATCTTCATGGACAGTTCAATATCTAGGTGGTAGCTGGTTACAATATAACATTAGTAATTACGTTCAGCCAAATAAAGGGTTTAAGAAATCTTTCCATATACTGCTGGATTAGCATATGAAACTATCTGCTGTCCACATTGCAAACAGTAAAAAAATTAAATAAATCATATTTCTGAAAATACGGAGATAGTTCCCCAACCAAAGTAAAAAAACAATACCACCCATCCACTTAAAATATTCAGGGTGTGACAAATGAGAAGGCAGATATGAGGACTTGATGTTGCTCAATGTAAAGCCTAATGTACAGCATAATCTCATATAACTAGGGTATTAACACTAAGAGTCTGTTACCCTGTTTTGAGTTTGTATGACATTCTATTGAGTTTCTTTCCTGTTACAAACAGACATTGAGCCCCTGCTCGCCTTATACCATTTGGAGTGAACATAGAGCTTTAGAACACTATTGTCGCAGTTTTAGCGAGGCAAAAAAAGGAACAAGGGGGTCTTTCTGTGAGGCAAAGTGGGAAGCCATCTAGTATATTTTGTTGGTTATTTTTATCCAGATCTATCAAATATGTGACCCATACTGCTCTGCTCTAGCCTACTGAATGTTTGAAGAAGGACATTTAGAATGTGGCCCATCGTGGAGATGTTGAATGTGGGGTATTGGGGCAACAGGACACTGGCAGGGTGCCTGTTGGGCACTTGGCTTTGAGCACTGAATGACGGCCAAATGAACACCCAATTCATTGTATGGGACAGTGGGATGGGGGAGAGGGTGGAAGGTGGAGACAAGAGGAATGGGGGAATATTACCATTTTGGGAGATGTATAAGTCATTTGCATGTGGTGCCCTAGCTCCATCCAAAGTGATGTGGCTTTCCAAATAGGACTCTCTCATGAAATAATGTGTGGATGAAGGGTGGGTAAGTGGCGTGCGGGTTGAATAAAGAGAAAACAATAGGTTAAAGAATCCATACATTTATAATTATTGTGCAAATTATATCTATAGGCTACATTGAGCTTTTTCTTTCATTAGTTTAGGCTGGCATTAGTGCTTAAACCTAAACTTTCGGGCTTACCTGTACACGTGCCAATTAGTCTACATGCCAATCGGCAAATGCTTTTGAGGGCAGAAAAGTTAAGGTGATCCATGGAAGCAAAAATGAAAATGTCGGATTTGAATTCAATAAGAGAAAAGCTGCGAAATTGAGAGTTGGAAATAAAGAGAAGGGAGAGATAGACAAGTCATATTTGGGAAAGAGCTGGTGATGTGGTAAAAAAGGATGATAGTGGTGCCGACTATGTGATGTGTGATGATTTTAAGTCGCTGTACCAGGGTTTTCCAACCCTTTTCCTGGAGAGCTACCATCCTGTAGGTTTTTTAACCACCCTCAGTTGTAACTAACCTGATTGAGCTTATAAACCAGCTAATTATTATAATCAGGTGCGCTAGACTAGGGTTTGTGCAAAAACCTACAGGACAGTACCTCTCAAGGAGACGGGGGAGCCTTGTGCTATACAAATTCGAGAGACACAAGGGGACTTCAAATAACTGTAGCCTATTGTTCATGGGTTAATTGCATTTTCTCCCTGGTCCTTAAACGTATTTTCTCTGCGAAAGAAGCAGAGATGACAAAGAAAACTTGACCTATGTCAACTAGATTGAAGCATTCATTCTATCGATTTATGACATTATTCTGGTGAGCAAGAGTTGATTTCGTCTTCAAGGGAAACATATAATGACAGAAGAGATGCTGCATGTATTTAACTATACACAGATTGACTAACAAATAGCTTAGATTACATTTCAGAAATTATAAGCAGAAACCTATCTAAATCCGTCCAAAAAAAGAATTCAGCCGTCTTTTACTTTAGCTATAATCTACAGCACATTTTCTGTATTAGCAGGTTAGTGTTGGGTGCTGGCCTCAGATTTTCAATTTATCATATATAGTCAGGAGGTTGTGGATGGGTTAGTTAGTCTATAGTGCCACTGAAGCCACACAAACTGAAGCTAAGAAAGGTTTGGAGAACACATTTGTTTTGATATAAAATATGTTATCATATATTACAACATTGCTTTAGATAAAATATCAGTATGTTTGTTGTGTTTGTCTGACATTCCTGTAATTCATTCACTGCAAACATTAGTATGCACAGCAAAACATCAAAATACAACAAAGCCTTTGTTTGCTGTACACTGTTACAAGACTGTGCAGAACTTTGTCTATCATTACTGCCCTGCAGGTCTCCTTGATCATCTTTTTCAAGAAAACCTGCAATTCACATCATCACAAGACCACCACTTTTGAATTGGAGTGTGAATTTGGATTACTTTTTGAATTGACTGGAATTGAAATGGAAGTTATATGTTGGCAAACGGAATGCGCTACTCAATCCAACATTCTCTTTCGTTTCTGGATTTCTGGCTAAACCTTGAAGAGACCTTGAACAGATACAGTAAAGAGTCTTTCTTCAACCAATAATTTGTTTCAGTGTCATTGTCTACAAGTCATGGACATGCGCTCCATGACAAGAATACTATAGGAAATACTACAGTATTATCAGCACAAAAACACTGTAGTAAATATTACAGTAATGTCCGTAAAAACACTAGTGTCTGCAAAAACACTACAATTTTTTAACTATAGTATTACTACAGTATTTAATTTGCATATGGGTGTGACGAGTGGTGGGTGTGGCATGAAGCAATGAGTGGCGTATTTTTTTTTTATTTTAAATTTTTTAATTTTATCTTTATTTTACTAGGCAAGTCAGTTAAGAACAAATTCTTATTTTCAATGACGGCCCAGGAACAGTGGGTTAACTGCCTGTTCAGGGGCAGAACGACAGATTGTGTACCTTGTCAGCTTGGGGATTTGAACTTGCCTTTTGGTTACTAGTCCAATGCTCTAACCACTAGGCTACCCTGCCGCCCCAATTTAAAGGGCAGTGGCCATGCTGACAGCATTCCCCTCTCTGTTTTTCAACTGGTCATTCAGTACAACACCATTTCCGTTTAATTGAATGTTCCAGAATGTAAAAACGTTCTGAACGCAGCCCAGGTTTTCCATCTATTCTGGCCACGCCCCTCCCTTGCTCCTCACCCCACCTGTCTCCACTCTACTCATTAACACCCTTGACTATTTAAGAAGCAGTTTTTACCAACTTCAAACAGCTGCTATCTGAGCAGCTAACCGATCGCTGCAGCTGTACATAGTCCATCGGTAAATAGCCCACCCAATTTACCTACCTCATCCCCATACTGTTTTTATTTATTTACTTTTCTGCTCTTTTGCACACCAATAAAAGTCTCCAACTTCAGCGATTTTTGCAATTCGTTCCAGTCACAGGCAGCAGAGAACTGGAACGAAAGGTGGCAAAATGAGGTGTTGGCATTAGGGATGATCAGTGAAAATACACCTGCTGGAGCGCGTGCTACGGGTGGGTGTTGCCATCGTGACCAGTGAACTGAGATAAGGCGGAGCTTTACCTAGCATGGACTTGTAGATGACCTGGAGCCAGTGGGTCTGGCAACGAATATGTAGTGAGGGCCAGCCGACTAGAGCATACAGGTCGCAGTGGTGGGTGGTATAAGGTGCTTTAGTGACAAAACGGATGGCACTGTGATAAACTGCATCCAGTTTGCTGAGTAGAGTGTTGGAAGCAATTTTGTAGATGACATCGCCGAAGTCGAGGATCGGTAGGATAGTCAGTTTTACTAGGGTAAGTTTGGCGGCTTGAGTGAAGGAGGCTCCGTAGCGGATACAGGCAATGAGGCAGTAATCGCTGAGATCCTGGTTGAAGACAGCGGAGGTGTATTTGGAGGGCCAGTTGGTCAGGATGACGTCTATGAGGGTGCCCTTGTTTACAGATTTAGGGTTGTACCTGATGGGTTCCTTGATGATTTGTGTGAGATTGAGGGCATCTAGCTTAGATTGTAGGACTTCCGGGGTGTTAAGCATATCCCAGTTTAGGTCACCTAACAGAACAAACTCTGAAGCTAGATGGGGGGCGATCAATTCACAAATGGTGTCCAGGGCACAGCTGGGAGCTGAGGGGGGTCGGTAGCAGGAGGCAACAGTGAGAGACTTATTTCTGGAGAGGGTCATTTTTAAAATTAGTAGTTTGAACTGTTTGGGTATGGACCTGGAAAGTATGAAATTACTTTGCAGGCTATCTCTGCAGTAGACTGCAACTCCTCCCCCTTTGGCAGTTCTATCTTGACGGAAAATGTTATAGTTGGGTATGGAAATCTCAACATTTTTGGTGGCCTTCCTGAGCCAGGATTCAGACACGGCAAGGACACGGCAATTAAATAATTATTAAGACCCTTTGCTATGAGACTCCTCGAAATTGAGCTCAGGTGTGTCCTGTTTCCATTGATCATCCTTGAAATGTTTCTACAACTTGATTGGAGACCACCTGTGGTAAATTCAATTGATTTAACATGATTTGGAAAGGCCCACACCTGTCTATATAAGGTCCCACAATTGGCAGTGCATATCAGACCAAAACCAAAGCCATGAGGTCTGACTTGTTGAATCTTGTTATGTTCATACAAATATTTACTATTATGTTAAGTTTGCTGAAAATAAACACAGTTGACAGTTAGAGGACATGTATTTTTTTTCTGAGTTTATTTGTGGATTTAGTGGATATATGGAGGCTTAAATATCCTGACCGAGTGAGATGGAGGAGGCTCATTCAAGCTCGTTGTCTTCTCGCTGGCACCAAAAGTAAAAATATATATATTTTTTTAAAGTGTTGATAGGGGACAGAATACGCTCGGACCATTAAAAGAAATGGCTTATATATTACTCTTACAGTATTTCTACGTGGGCGAGGATATTGGATGGTAAATTGTTTTTAACGAGGACAGAATCATTTATAAAGGACATTAACATAGGTACAGCAGATCTCCTTATTGTATGGGACACTTTTAAATGTGCCTTTAGAGGCCATGCATTTCAGAACTCATCTATAAAACAAAAGCAATTTTGGTCAAAATAGACCATATTAACAAAAGAAATGGAAGGACTAATAGTACAGATAGCAATAAAAAGGGTACCATAAAGGCATAGAATAAGTTCCAAAAATAATTTAAATGCAGGAACTTATTCAAGAAAGAGCAAGTGTATATGTTATTTTTAAAAGTATGCAAACTGGATGGAACATGGGGAAAAATGCACCAAATTATTTTTTTGTCTTAGAAATGCTACCAACAATAATTGACTGAAACTTGTGACAAATGATGGAGTCCCCCATGATTCACCAAACAATATTTTGAAAGAGGATGAAAAGTACTTTAAGCTCATGTTTTCGTTTCAGTCTCCTCCATCTCCACTAACCAAAGATAACTGTGTGGATTTTTTTCTATGAATAATGTCAAATTAACAGCTGTACAGAAAGACTCATGTGAAGGCCAAATTACACAGGAGGAACATTTAAGTCCAGGAAAACTCCAGGGTTGGATGGCATACCAGTGGAGGTATACCAAACCTTTTTTGATGTACTTAGAGGACCGTTATTAGCATGTTTTAACCACTCCTACAAAAATGGTAGATTATCAGATACTCAACAAGAATGTCTGATTTCATTATTTCTGAAACAGTATCCAAGTGGTAAATATAAAGATCCGGTCGATTAAGAAAATTGGAGGCCCCTTACACTTCAGTGTTGTGATGCAAAAATTCAAGCAAAATGCATAGCGCATAGAATTTAAAAGGTATTGATGGATATTATTCATCCTAATCAGACAGGTTTTTTACATGGACGATACATTGGAGAAGACACATACTGGAAACAATAGAACAGTATGAAAAATCTGAGAAACCAGGCCTGGAATTCATAGCTGACTTTGAAAAGGCTTTTGATAAGGTACGACTGGAATTGATAAATGCCTGGAATATTTCAATTTTGTAAAATGGGTTAGTTATGTAAAGTAACCCCAGGTGTAAAAGAGTAAATAATGGCTACTTCTCAGAAAGTATTAGACTGTCAAGAGGAGAAAACAAGGTTGTACACTATTGGCATATCTATTTAATATGGTCATCGAAATGTTAGCTATTAAAATCAGATCCAGCAATAATATCAAGGGGTTAGAAATCAAGGTCTTAAAAACAAAAGTGTTGTTGTACGCTGATGATTCATGTTTTTTTTATCCACAATTTGGATCCCTCCACAGCGTCATAGAGGATCTAGATAATTTTTTAACCTCTCTGGATTACAACCAAATTATTATACATTTACTATATTACCTATTGGATCACAAAAAAAGACAACTTTTAAATTACCGTTTAGTTTACCAATAAAATGGTCAGATGGTGATGTGGACATACTCTGTATACAGTGCCTTGCGAAAGTATTCGGCCCCCTTGAACTTTGCGACCTTTTGCCACATTTCAGGCTTCAAACATAAAAGATATAAAACTGTATTTTTTTGTGAAGAATCAACAACAAGTGGGACACAATCATGAAGTGGAACGACATTTATTGGATATTTCAAACTTTTTTAACAAATCAAAAACTGAAAAATTGGGCGTGCAAAATTATTCAGCCCCCTTAAGTTAATACTTTGTAGCGCCACCTTTTGCTACGATTACAGCTGTAAGTCGCTTGGGGTATGTCTCTATCAGTTTTGCACATCGAGAGACTGACATTCTTTCCCATTCGTCCTTGCAAAACAGCTCGAGCTCAGTGAGGTTGGATGGAGAGCATTTGTGAACAGCAGTTTTCAGTTCTTTCTACAGATTCTCGATTGGATTCAGGTCTGGACTTTGACTTGGCCATTCTAACACCTGGATATGTTTATTTTTGAACCATTCCATTGTAGATTTTGCTTTATGTTTTGGATCATTGTCTTGTTGGAAGACAAATCTCCGTCCCAGTCTCAGGTCTTTTACAGACTCCATCAGGTTTTCTTCCAGAATGGTCCTGTATTTGGCTCCATCCATCTTCCCATCAATTTTAACCATCTTCCCTGTCCCTGCTGAAGAAAAGCAGGCCCAAACCATGATGGTGCCACCACCATGTTTGACAGTGGGGATGGTGTGTTCAGGGTGATGAGCTGTGTTGCTTTTACTCCAAACATAACGTTTTGCATTGTTGCCAAAAAGTTCCATTTTGGTTTCATCTGACCAGAGCACCTTCTTCCACATGTTTGGTGTGTCTCCCAGGTGGCTTGTAGCAAACTTTAAACAACACTTTTTATGGATATCTTTAAGAAATGGCTTTCTTCTTGCCACTCTTCCATAAAGGCCAGAATTGTGCAATATAAGACTGATTGTTGTCCTATGGACAGAGTGTCCCACCTCAGCTGTAGATCTCTGCAGTTCATCCAGAGTGATCATGGGCCTCTTGGCTGCATCTCTGATCAGTCTTCTCCTTGTATGAGCTGAAAGTTTAGAGGGACGGCCAGGTCTTGGTAGATTTGCAGTGGTCTGATACTCCTTCCATTTCAATATTATCGCTTGCACAGTACTCCTTGGGATGTGTAAAGCTTGGGAAATCTTTTTGTATCCAAATCCGGCTTTAAACTTCTTCACAACAGTATCTCGGACCTGCCTGGTGTGTTCCTTGTTCTTCATGATGCTCTCTGTGCTTTTAACGGACCTCTGAGACCATCACAGTGCAGGTGCATTTATACGGAGACTTGATTACACACAGGTGGATTGTATTTATCATCATTAGTCATTTAGGTCAACATTGGATCATTCAGAGATCCTCACTGAACTTCTGGAGAGAGTTTGCTGCACTGAAAGTAAAGGGGCTGAATAATTTTGCACGCCCAATTTTTCTGTTTTTGATTTGTTAAAAAAGTTTGAAATATCCAATAAATGTCATTCCACTTCATGATTGTGTCCCACTTGTTGTTGATTCTTCACAAAAAATACAGTTTTATATCTTTATGTTTGAAGCCTGAAATGTGGCAAAAGGTGGCAAAGTTCAAGGGGGCCGAATACTTTCGCAAGGCACTGTACATGTCCCGAAAAAAGAAATGATCTTACTAAAATACATTTTAATAGAAATAACAAGATATCTACTGTAAAATAGAATTCAAGATGGATGGGAGGGGTTGATGGTAGCTGAAGGATTACAAACGGGTCAAAAACAAACAAGATAACTGTTGTTAGCAGAAAATAATAAATATACAGGCTTCTTTCCTAACTCAGTTGCTGGAGAAGAAGGAAACCACTCAGGGATTTCACCATGAGGCAAATGGTGACTTTAAAACAGTTACAGTTTAAAGGCTGTGATTGGAGAAAACTGAGGATGGATCAACATTGTAGTTACTCCGCAATACTAACTTAATTGACAGAGTGAAAAGAAGGAAACCTGTATAGAAAAAAATATTTCAAAACATACATCCTGTTCGTAACAAGACACTAAAGTAATACTGCAAAAAATGTGGCAAAGCAATTAACTTTATGTCCTGAACCGTAGTGAACGAGGGGAGACAGAGAGCTGGTTTCAAGCGCAGGGCTCGGCTTATGTTTATTGCAAGGACCACAGGAGGAGGCAGGTAGCTGGGTCCATGGGCCGGCAGAAGGTCATACACAGCGGGTCCAAAAGAGCAACAGTACAGGCAGGGAAAAGGCTAGTAACATAGTCCGGGAGATCAGGCAATAAGTACATAGGCTAAAGTACAGGCAGGGAATAGGCAAAATGCGTTGCTAGTGAGGCTTCCAAAAACTATCATACAGGGGAGGAGTACATCACAGGAACCCCAGCGCCCCGAAAGATGTGTCACAAAACAAACAATACCTCACAGTGATGGGGTGCAAAGAACTGAACTAAATAGTGTGTGATAATGACGTACATGTGTGTGAACAGGTGATTAGAATTCAGGTGATTGGGAGCTGGAAAGTGAGCTGCGTTCAGGGGATCTACGTGTTTGAGGGTGTGAGTTGAAAGCAGACATTACAAATACAAAGCGTTATGTTTGGGGAAGATCGAATACAACACATTACTGAGTACCACTCTCCATATTTTCAAGCATAGTGGTGACTGCATCATGTTTTGACTATGCATGTAATCATTAAGGACTGGGGAGTCTTTCAGGGTAAAAAAAAGAAACGGAATGGAGCTAAGCAGAGGAAAAATTCTAGAGGAAAACCTGATTCAGTCTGCTTTCCACAAGACACTGGGAGATGAATTCACCTTTCAGCAAGACAATAACTTAAAGCACAAGGCCAAATCTACACTGGAGTTGCTTACCAAGAAGACAGTGTATGTTCCTGAGTGGCCGAGTTACAGTTTTGACTTACATCTGCTTTCAAATCTAAGATGAAATAACTAATTTGACATAGTTTGAAGAATTTTGAAAATAATAAATGGGCAAATGTTGCGCTATTCAGGTGTGAAAAGCACTTAGTGTCACACCCTGACCTTAGTATTCTTTGTTTTCTTTGTTATTTTGGTTAGGTCAGGGTGTGACATGGGTGATGTATGTGTTTTTGTCTTGTCTAGGGTTTGTTGTATGTTTATGGGGGTGTTTCCCCTATCTAGGTGTTTTTGTACGGCTACGGTTGCCTGGATTGTTTCTCAATTAGAGGCAGCTGTCTATCGTTGTTTCTGATTGGGAACCATATTTAGGCAGCCATATTCTGTGGGTATTTTGTGGGTGATTGTTCCTGTTCCAGTGTTCACGTTACGGGACTGTATCGTCTTCGGTCCTTTTTTTTGTCGGTTTGTTGTTTTGTTCAGTATTTAAGTATTCCTATTAAATATGGATAATCATCACGCTGCATTTTATTTGCATTTTATTATTGGTTGTGTGAAAAGTACATATGCTAATTCTGTTTTTGTTTGATATTAATAGTCCTGTTTTTTTGCATGTTCCCTATGAACTATGGAACTTAAGATATGCACCTACTGTTACGGAAAAATATAAACTATTGGAACCAAGACTTAAAAATAACTGATATTGGCACAAGGTGGAAAGATGGAATATTTTAATAGTCTGCACAATCTTCTGAATTGTTGCATTATTTGCTTGGTTTGTTAAGTAGTTTGTGCTTACTGGCTTGTAGCTACTGTGATATTTATGAAAGCAAAGGCAAGGATTTAATGTGAACTGAAAAGTAAAACTCTATCGCCACGCCGCTCCTCAGACTCCTTCATCTCGTAGTGGGAATAGGGCCCTAGTAGTGTATACAGGTTCTTCCTTAGTTATTCTGGGGGTGGCCACACTGCTAGGGCAGAGGCATGCAAGTAATCACTGCTCTATTTGATGTATGAGGGACAATGGAGCGACTGTAGAGAGAAGAAAGACAGAATCCTGGGTTGAGAGGGGCGTATTGGCATTACTCTCCTGTGTGTGTGTGTGGTGTGTGGATATGTGTTTGTCTGTCTGTCCTAATGATATATGTACTGAAGATGTAAATGAAGGACTTAGAGAGATTGGGGGCATGCATGGCTGTGCTATCGAAGGAATATCTTCATTACTTTTTACACATCATTATATATTAGATCTGAGGAACAAACCGCTATCTCTATAGTGTGAGTTGATTGAGTTGCTGATCCAAACAATAATGCACTTTGAAATGAACATGATAGCTACTGCTTTCAGAGGTGTATAATCAGTCTGTTACTGAGAACAGATTGATAGCTATAGTTATAGAGGAAGATTTAGTGACATAGAGACACAGAGGAAAAAGATGGTACAGGCGGGAGGAGTGCCTTTGTGAGACAATTCACACCATGACTGTAAGCCCATCCTCTTTCTATTCACTAACCCACCTTCCAGTCATCATCACATACATTTCACAGAGACCACACACGGACACACACACACACGCACGCACGCACGCACGCACGCACGCACGCACGCACACACACACACACACACACACACACACACACACACACACACACACACACACACACACACACACACACACACACACACACGCACATGCAGATGCAGATTGCAGTGAGACTTAAAGGCAAGACTGTGGCTCTGGTTGGTATAATCAGTCCAAGTTTGTATTAAAAATGTTTAGTTTGTGTTAACCTGAACAAAATTGGGCACTTGAACAGCTTAGGTGGACTGCAATGATAACCCACTATAGTGCCAGGAGGTACCTCCTGCCATCTGTTGGCAGTGCAACTCACAATCGTCTATTTGTTGTTTGTGGCCACTGGCTACCAGATCACACAAAAAAGCAACACTAGAAAAGACAGACAATATTTCAATTGATAACCACACAGTTGTCTCATGAAGAGAATCTCAATCAAACTATGGATGAGAAAGAGATAGTAGAGCCACAGATACTAAATAAGATGGTACTTTTAAAACTATATATACACATCCACTTATTACTGTAGTCACAAGACTGCTTTATTTCCCAGAGAGCATGCAATCAATTGTGCAAATTTGGAGAGTCAGTGTCACCTCAAACAGATCACAACAGGTTTCCACAATATTTTGTGAGTCTTGTTTGACATAAAGTATTTTCACATATCTCATCTTAATCTTGTGACATTTTCAATTAACACTTTCTGTATGTCTATTCTAAGTGTACACAAGTTCTCACAGACGTGACCCTATCACTACATCCAAAGACGTGAAAAAAATGTGATTATCAGGGTTGGCAATTTTTAAGAACTGCATTTCCTGTGTTATGTTGACATGATTTTGGTTAAGAAAAATAACATTGTCTCAAGAGATTTTTTATTTTCTGGCAACTAATATCAAGGGATAAACTATGGGGAAAATACATAGAAGGTTCTCAATATTATCCTATTCATGCTCATTACCATTAATTTGTTATCCTCAAGTGTATACACCACAGCACAAAGATCTTGTCAATACTATTGCAATTTTGTATCAAGTATTACAGTATTTCCCCAACTTGACAATATAAATAACTATATCCTCCATATAGTCCTTCTAATTAACTGCTTCTCAAAAATAACCATATCATCTGTGATCATTTATTAAACTAATAAAACAAATGTTCAATATTTATATAGTATGGTATGTTCATTCACAGGTATAATTGTGTATGCTGTGTTAAAGTTCAAAAATAGAAATCTGATACAAGTCTAGTGACTACAAATGAACAATAGCAAATATTAGTTCACAATAAAATACACAACCCAAAACATTCCTATGAAGCCTATATTTCGTCTCTATATCGCTTCAGACAAACCATTTTTGTTTACGTGGCAAAGAAGTAAGCCCAGATATAGAGGTGGAGTTTTTCAACCAACTGAGTTCATCAGATTTGTCCTTTGTTTAACCTTAGAAACACTTAAAGACTTTAACCTTCAAAAAAGCTTACAAAGAAAGAACAGACAGAATGCCATCCCTCGGCACAGTAATTCTCCACTGGCTCCATGTCGTTTATCTCTCCATCCCAATTCCTCTCCTCCAACAGAGTCCTATCCTCTTTCTTCTCCTCCTTCTCTACCATTTCAGGAGCCAGGGGCAATGGATCCTTCTCTCCTCCACTATTCCCCTTCTCTTTGAGTTTCATGTGGGAGTCCATGGGGGCCTTGCAGGTGGGGGTCTTCAGCACTTTCTCCCCTTTACACGCGTTGTTCCTCTTCTTCAGCTTGCCCACCAGTTGTTTCCAGTGCTTGACCTGTGCCTTCCTGTCACTGTAGGCTTGGCACAAGTCTGGCTGTCCAGTGTAGCGGCACCAGTAGGTCTGCGCCCCGGAGTTACAGCTGACCAGCAGATTCACCACGCCCTCCCCAGACGTATCCCAAGTACAGTTATGGCCAACCTTTGTGCTGAACCCTCCTGAGCTTGTTACAGAGTTCTTGGGCATCTTGCCTGCCAATGGTGGTGGGAGCTGCAACGTCTTGTCGTCGGAGATCTGGTATTTGGCCTCGGTGTTGGGTAGGACACGAAGGCACAGGAGGAAGAACAGGGGCCACAGGAACCTCATGTTTGGTGGTGATTAGTGCTACTTGAAGGGTTCTTTATTCAAGTGCAGCCAAGCATCAGTAAGACGCCGAAGGGAGTCAAAACGGGATGCTCCGAGATCAAAAGACCTACAGGGAGTGAAAATGGAGAGGGAAAACAAAGTGAAACATAAATGAATTAACTACACCCCATTTCCCTTCTTTTCATAAAAACACATGAGAAGTTTTACAACATTTTATATTCCCTACTTAGAAAAATAACATAATTCATAAGATGTTGTGTATCAATTGTACAGCACATTAGAATGTGTATGATGTTGGTTTTCAGTACACCTATTTCTAAATTAATCGTAATAAAAAAAGATATACTTTGTCACATCACATTAAATCAATATGAGAGGAATGCTTCAGCTCTAAGCTTAAACACTGTAACATAGATCTCATGCCAAGTGAATCCTCTACGGAGCGAAATCAAGAAAAGGGAGAGATGGAAAGGCTGCCACGGCAGCTATTTTAAGGGGGCAGCCAAAACTGCAGCACTACCTGGTACATGGGACTAATCTGTATAAAAATCACCTCAACAAACATTTTGGAGTATGAATACACTCATGCTTTTTACACGGGAGTAATCTGAACATCCTCGGAGTATGTCCTGCCATGTGAAGGAAATCATTTTGGATTGTTCCAAAATAGTGGTACATAACAAAGACATACACCAAAACAAACAGCCCCAAGCCGGCGCAGAATTTCCTGACTTCACTTAGCAATAACAGGGAAAATATACCCATACTTTGCAAACATACAGTACACCTGGTTGCAAAAACAAAATGTACCAATGAAATGATATTCAGTTCCAATATTTGGTATTCGGTATCTATGTAAATGTTGCACTTACCATGTTGGAACCGTAGTGTCTGCTACTATTTGCAAATGCGGGGGCCCAGGACACTTGCATAAAAGGGGCTTATAGAAGAATAAAGGAGAAAGGGGAGGGGTGGAGAGGGGAGGGGTACGGGCTTAAATGGGTCTACCCAGACCTCCCTTAAGCAGTGCCCTTCGTAACAATACTCCTCGCGACCCACAGCCTAAAGACTGTGTGTGGGGGAGGTGAGGTGGTAGGTGGGGTTTGGGTCATGAAGTGTTGACTCACACACCCCTGTACCCAACACACCCCCCTTCACAGCTAAGAAGAAAATGTTCTCTAGAAATGTGATTCTATTTGCTTTTTTCTGTCCTTTCTTTAAGCTTCACTCTGCTGGTGATACTAAGAGAGTCCTTGACGAGGCGGGAGGTTTGAGAAGACCAATCTCCGTTAAATTGTTTGCAATCAATGTGCTGCTAGCTGACTGCATTTAAGATACCATTGACTGTGATTAGACACTGATTGAGGTGCGTAGTGCTGCCCCTGTCCTCACCCCTCAGACCGTAGTGACAGGGGGAATCTAATTGTGAAGCAGAGGAGAAGCACCTTGCTTTGCAGAAAAGTTAGCATAGTGTATGTAAATACAATGAAGATTGCCCTCAGCACAAGCTTCCATGGCAACACCTGGTTATTAGGGCTTAATTTATTTGCATAATGAGGACCACAGACATATTGACTGATGGCCTGGCATTGCTATCATGTCACTCTGTATGGTGTCTGTATGTAGCCTCACTACTTTTATAGCCTCGCAACTGTATATAGCCTCGCTAATGTTATTTTTCACTGTATTTTTACTGTTGTTTTTATATCTTTACTTACCTATTATTCACCTAATATTTTTTTTTGCACTATTGGTTAGAGCCTGTAAGTAAGCATTTCACTGTAAGGTCTACCTACACCTGTTGTATTCGGTGCACGTGACAAATAAACTTTGATTTGATTTGAATCTAGACAAAAGTGCGCTGTTATGGTGCCAATGTCAATCTATTTTAAGATCATAGTGTGTGTGTGTGTGTGTGTGTGTGTGTGTGTGTGTGTGTGTGTGTGTGTGTGTGTGTGTGTGTGTGTGTGTGTGTGTGTGTGTGTGTGTGTGTGTGTGTGTGTGTGTAGGTGGGGTTAGCAAATGAGAGCAACCAGTCTTCTGGCCATATACAATGTTATGAGCATGGGGTTCATCTGGTCTATCAAATACTGTCCACCTGAGTGCTCTGCAGAACAATACATGGGTGAAGGAAAACAGTTTGTTTCTAACTAAGGTCAGAGAACACTGACAGAGGAGTGCATGTTGTGGACTTAAAACTTCTAACTACTCCTCCTTTATTATATTTTTTGGTGGGTTTGTATAGAACTATTAAAAATACACCGGAACGAGGACATAGATTACTACACAATTGTCTTTGTTTTTTTCTGACCCAGCAAAATTCACATTCAGCAATGAAAAAGAGCTTCTCACCTTACTGTGAGCATACAGCCCTGGGGACATTTTTTAATCTCAGGCCCAAAAACTTGGAGAAAAATAAGATTAGAGAAACTTTGGCTTGAACTCGGAACTGGAGTCATCATAAAGATCTCATCATGGAAACTGCAGAAGATACTGTATGTCCCTCAAGTAATGTATTTTCAATTCAGTATGGTGAATTGTCTGTTTACTGTGCCATAAATTCTGATTGATACAAAAATCTAAATCTTTTCATTGTGATGGTTCATTCTGTTTTGCTATTGTGTAACTTTAAGAACTGGACCCACTTGATTCTAAGTAAGTACCAATATATCCCAGTTTGTCTTTCTCACTAGCAAGACAAACACTGTAAGATCATGCAGTACACTCAAACTGTAGGTTAACAATACTCACCCTGGATCGGATTTTTATACCATTACTCCAGATTCTAAAGGTTATTATCAGCGGCAACCCGTCAATATAAAGAAAATATTGTGCCCGTTTTGTACCCAAATCATTGAGTTAATAAAGCTGCATTCAAACATGGTCTGTTTTTTGCTTTCTTGAGCAGGCAGCTCCAAAATGCAGGTGTTTCAGCCTAGCTCAGTGCTTTCTGTGGTGGTGGGGCAGCCAGCAGAAAATAAAGAGCGTAGGGGTTGCTAATGTTCTCTAGTTTGGCCGTGATTGGCTCAGTGTTCTATTACTCATGGGGACACTACATCACCTCAAAATCTATAGGGTGAGATAGAAAATGCATTCCCCTTGGGTGCTGCCATAGATTTACATTAGAAGTGCTCATTCAAGAAGGCTGAAGTCATTGGCCACTTATAAAATTATGTAAAATCACGTTATATCTACCACAGCTTTAATTGGACTGATCATGTCAACATACTTTCAAAATCTTAGCTACCAAGCTAGACAATGAGTCATCATCATGAATCAAGTCAAATATCTACTTGCAAATCCTTTTTAATCCTTGTCATATGAAGATAAAATGTATCAGCGCTCATCAGTCATTGGACATAAAAATTACACAAGTTGTAAATCGCAAATTCAACAATGAGCGGTTTGGAAGGAATCAGTGGCTAACTGCAAGCATTGCAAACCAATCAATAGCCTGCTATTCAGTGGAGAGGGTGTGTGGTCCAAGTCTAGGTTTAAGGGTTTATTTTGGAAAGCTTAAAATGTTAAACATTCACATGCAACACCATGGGCCAGAAAAGGTTGAATACATTGACCATGCTGTCAATCCAGCATGACTTCTGCCTCATTCAAAACAACTGGAAACTCGGAACTGGGAAATATCAGACTTCAGTGAGTTCAAGAGAACTGGGAACTCCAGTCATCCAACTTGCAATTCCAAGATGGGAACTCTGGCCTCTTTCTAGAGCTCCCAGTTGTCTTGAAAGCAACATAAATTCAGAGAATGCCAAACATTGATGACAAACTTTGTTGACAAACTTTGGCACAAGAAGGACTACCTTCCTGTTGAAGTGAGCACAGCACAACAATGTGAGTCAAGCAATGTGTACACTGCATTCAGAAAGTATTCAAACCCCTAGACGTTTTCCACATGTTGTTATGTTACAGCCATATTCTAAAATGGATTAAATAGTTTTTCCCCTCATCAATATACACACAATACCCCATAATGACAAAGCAAAAGCAGGTTACAGACTCAAGTCTTCCTGGGTATGACACTACAAGCTTGGCACACCTGTATTTTGGGAGTTTCCCCTATTCTTCACTGCAAATCCTCTCAAGCTCTGTCAGGATGGATGGGGAGAGTCGCTGCACAGCTATTTTCAGGTCTCTCCAGAGATGTTCGATGAGGTTCAAATCTAAGATCTAGCTGGGCCACTCAAGTACATTCAGAGACTTGTCCCCAAGCCACTCATGCATTGTCTTGGCTGTGTGCTTTGGGTCGTTGTCCTGTCGGAAGATTAACCTTCGCCCCAGTCTGAGGTCCTGAGCGCTCTGGAGCAGGTTTTCGTCAAGGATCTCTCTCTACTTTGCTCCGTACATCTTTCCCTGAATCCTGACTAGTATCTCAGTCCCTGCCTCTGAAAAACATCCCCACAGCATGATTCTGCCAGCAGCATGCTTCACTGTAGGGATGCTGCCATTTTCAAGTTTTGCCATAGATTTTCATGATTTTCATAGATTTTCAAAACTATAACTAGGCCACTAAGGAACATTCAATGTAATCTTGGTAAGCAACTCCAGTGCATATTTGGCCTTGAGTTTTAGGTTATTGTCCTGCTGGAAGGTGAATTTGTCTCCGTGTCTGTAGGAAAGAAGACTGACCCAGGTTTCCTTTAAGGATTTTGCTTGTGCTCAGCTCCATTCTTTTTTTTTATCCCCCAAAAATAACTCCCTTGTCTTTGCTCATAACGAGCATATTAATAACATGATGCAGACAGCATTGTGCTTGAAAATATGAAGAGTGGTGTTCAGTAATGTGCTGGATTTGCCCAAAACGTAATGCATTGTATTCAGGGAAAAATGTGAATTTCTTTGCCCCATTTTTTTTACTTTAGTGCCTTATAGCGAACAGGATGCATGTCTTGGAATATTTGTATTTTGTACAGACTTCTTTCTTTTCAATCTGTCATTTGGGTTAGTATTGTGGAGTAACTACAATGTTGTTGATCAATCCTCAGTTTTCTCCAATCACAACCATTAAACTCTGTAACCGTTTTAAAGTCAACATTAGCCTCATGGAGAAATCCCTCAGTGGTTTCCTTCCTGTCTGGCAACAGAGTTACCTGTTGCCAGTATCTTTGTAGTGACTGGGTGTATTGATACACTATCCAAAGCATAATTAATAACTTCACCATGCTTAAATAAATATTCAGTGTTTTCTTTTTAAAAAATGTACCCATCTATCAATAGATGCCCTTCTTTGTGAGGCAATGGAAAACCTCCCTGGTCTTTGTGGTTGAATCTGGGGTAGAAATTCACTACTCAACTGAGGGAGTTTACAGCCAATTGTATGTGTGGGGTCCACTTTTACATTGTGGGGTAATGTATGTAGATCAGTGTCACACAACCTCAATTTAATTCATTAGTAACACAATAAAATGTGGAAAAAGTCCTCTCAAGAGAATTAACAATGCAGTTACTAATGAAAACTAATGAAAAATTACTTTTTGAAATCTGACACAGTGGTTGCATTAAGGATAAGTTTATCTTTAAATGTATGTTAAACACTTGTATCTTTCATCAATGTTTATGATGAGTATTTCTGTAATTTGATGTGGCTCTATGCACTTTCACCGGATGTTTGTTTGAGACCATGCATTTCTGAACATAACGCACCAATTTAAAATGATGTTTTTGGACATAAAGATTAACTTTATCGAGCAAAATACGCATTTATTGTGTAACATGAAGTCCTTTGAGTGCCATCTGATGAAGATCATCAAAGGTTAGTGACTAATTTAATTGCTATGATGCACAGGGGTGGCAGCATCATGTTGTGGGGGTGCTTTGCTGCAGGAGGGACTGGTGCACTTCACAAAATAGATGGCATCATGAGGCAGGAAAATTATGAAAATGATGTGGATATATTGAAGCAACATCTCAAGACATCAGTCAGAAAGTTAAAGCTTGGTCGCAAATTGGTCATCCAAATGGACAATGACCCCAAGCATACTTCCAAAGTTGTGGCAAAATGGCTTAAGGATAACAACGCCAATGTATTGGAGTGGCCATCACAAAGCCCTGACCTCAATCCTCCAGAACATTTGGGGGCAGAATTGAAAAAGCGTGTGCGAGCAAGGAGGCCTACAAACCTGACTCAGTTACACCAGCTCTGTCAGGAGGAATGGGCCAAAATTCACCCAACTTACTGTGGGAAGCTTGTGAAAGGCTACCTGAAACATTTGACCCAAGTTAAACAATTTAAAGGCAATGCTAACAAATACTAATTGATTGTATGTAAACTTATGACCCACTGGGAATGTGATGGAAGAAATAAAAGCTGAAATAAATCACTCTACTATAATTCTGACATTTCACATTCTTAAAATAAAGTGGTGATCCTAACTGACCTAAAACATGGGATTGTTACTAGGATTAAATGTCAGGAATTGTGAAAAACTGACTTTAACTGTATTTGGTTAAGGTATATGTAAACTTCTGACTTCAACTGTATATCTGTACCTGGGGCAAAGACTTTGTGTTTTCCTGGAGAAAAAGATCAGGATATCACCAGGTTGCTTCCCGAGGCTGTGAGTCAGTCACCGGGGGCTGATACTGTCATGGTTCATGTGTGGTCAAAGGACATTATGAAGGGCAGCTCAGAAGAGCTGAAGATGGATTTAAAATAACTAATTGGGTCATTACTCGACAACAACAAACGCCCTATAATATCTGGTTCTCTGCCCTCCCTACATCATGGCATTGAACAGTTCAGCAGACGTTTAGCCCTCAAGAAACTGGTTACGAGACTTTTTTAAATGTATTTTTATTTCACCTTTATTTAACCAGCTAGGCTAGTTGAGAACAAGTTTTCCTTTACAACTGCGACCTGGCCAAGATAAAGCATAGCAGTGTGAACAGATAACAACACAGAGTTACACATGGAGTAAACAATAAACAAGTCAATAACACATAAAAAGAAAGAGTCTATATACATTGTGTGCAAAATGCATGAGGAGGTAGCGAATCATTACAATTTAGCAGATTAACACTGGAGTGATAAATGATCAGATGGTCATGTGCGGGTAGAGATACTGGTGTGCAAAAGAGCAGAAAAGTAAATAAATAAAAACAGTATGGGGATGAGGTAGGTGAATTGGGTGGGCTATTTACCGATGGACTATGTACAGCTGCAGCGATCGGTTAGCTGCTCAGATAGCAGATGTTTAAAGTTGGTGAGGGAGATAAAAGTCTCCAACTTCAGCGATTTTTGCAATTCGTTCCAGTCATAGGCAGCAGAGAACTGGAAGGAAAGGCGGCCAAATGAGGTGTTGGCTTTAGGGATGATCAGTGAGATACACCTGCTGGAGTGCGTGCTACGGGTGGGTGTTGCCATCGTGACCAGTGAACTGAGATAAGGCGGAGCTTTACCTAGCATGGACTTGTAGATGACCTGGAGCCAGTGGGTCTGGCGATGAATATGTAGCGAGGGCCAGCCAACTAGAGCATACAGGTCGTAGTGGTGGGTGGTATAAGGTGCTTTAGTAACAAAACGGATGGCACTGTGATAAACTACATCCAGTTTGCTGAGTAGAGTATTGGAAGCTATTTTGTAGATGACATTGCCGAAGTCGAGGATCGGTAGGATAGTCAGTTTTACTAGGGTAAGTTTGGCGGCGTAGGTGAAGGATGCTTTGTTGCGGAATAGAAAGCCGACTCTAGATTTGATTTTAGATTGGAGATGTTTGATATGGGTCTGGAAGGAGAGTTTACAGTCTAGTCAGACACCTAGGTACTTATAGATGTCCACGTATTCTAGGTCGGAACCATCCAGGGTGGTGATGCTAGTCGGGCATGCGGGTGCAGGCAGCGAACGGTTGAAAAGATTGCATTTGGTTTTACTAGAGTTTAAGAGCAGTTGGAGGCCACGGAAGTAGTGTTGTATGGCATTGAAGCTCGTTTGGAAGTTAGATAGCACAGTGTCCAAGGAAGGGCCAGAAGTATACAGAATGGTGTTGTCTACGTAGAGGTGGATCAGGGAGTCGCCCGCAGCAAGAGCAACATCATTGATATATACAGAGAAAAGAGTTGGCCCAAGAATTGAACCCTGTGGCACCCCCATAGAGACTGCCAGAGGACCAGACAACATGCCCTCTGATTTGACACACTGAACTCTGTCTGCAAAGTAGTTGGTGAACCAGGCAAGGCAATCATTAGAAAAACCGAGGCTATTGAGTCTGCCGATAAGAATATGATGATTGACAGAGTCGAAAGCTTTGGCCAGGTCGATGAAGATGGCTGCACAGTATTGTCTCTTATCGATGGCAGTTATGCTATCGTTTAGGACCTTGAGCATGGCTGAGGTGCACTCATGACCAGCTCGGAAACCAGATTGCATAGCGAAGAAAGTATGGTGGGATTCGAGATGGTCAGTGATCTGCTCGTAAACTTGGCTTTTGAAAACCTTAGAAAGGCAGGGTAGGATAGATATACTTTCAACAATTTTCCGCTGATAATTTTAGAAAGAGAGGGTCCAGATTGTCTAGCACAGCTGATTTGTAGGGGTCCAGATTTTGCAGCTCTTTCGGAACATCAGCTATCTGGATTTGGGTGAAGGAGAAATGGGAGAGGCTTGGGCAAATTGCTGTAGGGGGTGCAGAGCTGTTGAACGGGGCAGGGGTAGCCAGGTGGAAAGCATGGCTAGCCATAGAAAAATGCTTATTGAAATTCTCAATTATCGCAGATTTATCTGTGGTGACAGTGTTTCCTAGCCTCAGTGCAGTGAGCCTCAGTGCAGTGGGCAGCTGGAAGGAGGTGCTCTTATTATCCATGGACTTTACAGTGTCCCAGAACTTTTTGGAGTTTGTGCTACAGGATGCAAATTTCTATTTTAAAAAGCTAGCCTTTGCTTACTTAACTGCCTGTGTATATTGGTTCCTAACTTCCCTGAGAAGTTGCGTATCGCTGGGGCTATTCGATGCTAGTGCAGTACGCCACAGGATGTTTTGTGCCGGTCAAGGGCAGTCAGGTTTGGAGTGAACCAAGGACTATATCTGTTCCTGGTTCTAAATTTGTTTAATTGGGCATGCTTATTTAAGATGGTGAAGAAAGCACTTTTAAAGAATAACCAGGCATCCTCTACTGACGGAATAAGGTCAATATCCTTCCATGATACCCGTGCCAGGTCGATTAGAAAGGCCTGCTCACTGAAGTGTTTTAGGGAGCAGTTGTTACGGATGCAGGCAAAGTGATCGCTGAGATCCTTGTTGAAGACAGCAGAGGTGTATTTGGAGGACAGGTTTGTTAGGATGATATCTATCAGGGTGCCCGTGTTTACGGATTTGGGGTTGTACCTGGTGGGTTCATTAATAATTTGTGTGAGATTGAGGGCATCAAGCTTAGGTTGTAGGACGGCCGGGGTGTTAAGCATGTCCCAGTTTAGGTCACCTAACAGCACAAGCTCTGAAGATAGATGGGGGAAAATCAATTCACACATGGTGTCCAGGGCACAGCTGTGGGCAGAAGGTGGTCTACAGCAAGCGGCAATGGTGGGAGACTTGTTTCTGGAAAGGTGGATTTTTAAAAATAGTAGCTCAAATTGTTTGGGCACAGACCAGGATAGTAAGACAGAACTCTGAAATCAGAGTAGATAGCCAGAGCGAATTTACAAAAGCACCCGAATATCCATTGAGAACGCACAACGACCATACCATTTAGCTAAGCTAAGAATGACGAGAATAATCAAGTCAATAGACATTGAGTAGTTAGTTAGATAGCCTATAGTTAATATACTGGCAAGTTTGATGTATAAGTAGCCAACTAACATTATGGTAATGATATGCTATGTGGTTCGTAATTGTCAGACAACATTGTCAGCCAACGTGTAAGGTAACTTATTTCAAAAGTCATTACTTTATTATATAGCTCAACATTATCTTAATATTTGTCATAATTAGTTAAAACAATGCATTTGTATCCGCTCTCGTTGTACTTCGGCTGCATATTTTCTGCCATTTTCTTCAAATCTGAAAACGATGAGAAGCCGCGCTATTTCCTGAATAATTAATCATGGGCCCAAAAGAACAGAAATAGCATCCTCTGTGTGCATACTTCATATTTTGGCGAATTTAGTACGACATCTGGGAACTTTTGACATACTAACTTTATCCATACTATGACCAATACTATGTACTATATACTATCTACTCAATTCACGTCACACATTATACTGTGGGTGTGGTTAGTATGAGTATTTGAACACAGCTCTAGGTTCTTGAAATGGGTCACATTTAGCAGCAAATCCGCTGATAGAAACACTTTTTATTTATTTTTTATTTCACCTTTATTTAACCAGGTAGGCTAGTTGAGAACAAGTTCTCATTTGCAACTGCGACCTGGCCAAGATAAAGCATAGCAGTGTGAACAGACAACACAGAGTTACACATGGAGTAAACAATTAGCAAGTCAATAACACAGTAGAAAAAATGGGCAGTCTATATACAATGTGTGCAAAAGGCATGAGGAGGTAGGCGAATAATACAATTTTGCAGATTAACACTGGAGTGATAAATGATCAGATGGGCATGTACAGGTAGAGATATTGGTGTGCAAAAGAGCAGAAAAGTAGATAAATAAAAACAGTATAAAAACAGTATGGGAATGAGGTAGGTGAAAAGGGTGAGCTATTTACCTATAGACTATGTACAGCTGCAGCGATCGGTTAGCTGCTCGGATAGCTGATGTTTGAAGTTGGAGAGGGAGATAAAAGTCTCCAACTTCAGCGATTTTTGCAATTCGTTCCAGTCACAGGCAGCAGAGTACTGGAACGAAAGGCGGCCAAATGAGGTGTTGGCTTTAGGGATGATCAGTGAGATACACCTGCTGGAGCGCGTGCTACGGATGGGTGTTGCCATCGTGACCAGTGAACTGAGATAAGGCGGAGCTTTACCTAGCATGGACTTGTAGATGACCTGGAGCCAGTGGGTCTGGCGACGAATATGTAGTGAGGGCCAGCCGACTAGAGCATACAAGTCGCAGTGGTGGGTGGTATAAGGTGCTTTAGTGACAAAACGGATGGCACTGTGGTAGACTGCATCCAGTTTGCTGAGTAGAGTGTTGGAAGCCATTTTGTAGATGACATCGCCGAAGTCGAGGATCGGTAGGATAGTCAGTTTTACTAGGGTAAGCTTGGCAGCGTGAGTGAAGGAGGCTTTGTTGCGGAATAGAAAGCCGACTCTGGATTTGATTTTTGATTGGAGATGTTTGATGTGAGTCTGGAAGGAGAGTTTGCAGTCTAGCCAGACACCTAGGTACTTATAGATGTCCACATATTCAAGGTTGGAACCATCCAGGGTGGTGATGCTAGTCGGGCATGCGGGTGCAGGCAGCGATCGGTTGAAAAGCATGCATTTGGTTTTACTCGCGTTTAAGAGCAGTTGGAGGCCACGGAAGGAGTGCTGTATGGCATTGAAGCTCGTTTGGAGGTTGGATAGCACAGTGTCCAATGACGGGCCGAAAGTATATAGAATGGTGTCGTCTGCGTAGAGGTGGATCAGGGAATCGCCCGCAGCAAGAGCAACATCATTGATATATACAGAGAAAAGAGTCGGCCCGAGAATTGAACCCTGTGGCACCCCCATAGAGACTGCCAGAGGACCGGACAGCATGCCCTCTGATTTGACACACTGAACTCTGTCTGCAAAGTAATTGGTGAACCAGGCAAGGCAGTCATCCGAAAAACCGAGGCTGTTGAGTCTGCCGATAAGAATTTGGTGATTGACAGAGTCGAAAGCCTTGGCGAGGTCGATGAAGACGGCTGCACAGTACTGTCATATATCGATGGCGGTTATGATATCATTTAGTACCTTGAGTGTGGCTGAGGTGCACCCGTGACCGGCTCGGAAACCAGATTGCACAGCGGAGAAGGTACGGTGGGATTCGAGATGGTCAGTGACCTGTTTGTTGACTTGGCTTTCGAAGACCTTAGATAGGCAGGGCAGGATGGATATAGGTCTATAGCAGTTTGGGTCCAGGGTGTCTCCCCTTTGAAGAGGGGGATGACTGCGGCAGCTTTCAATCCTTGGGGATCTCAGACGATATGAAAGAGAGGTTGAACAGGCTGGTAATAGGGGTTGCGACAATGGCGGCAGATAGTTTCAGAAATAGCGGGTCCAGATTGTCAAGCCCAGCTGATTTGTACGGGTCCAGGTTTTGCAGCTCTTTCAGAACATCTGCTATCTGGATCTGGGTAAAGGAGAACCTGGAGAGGCTTGGGTGAGGAACTACGGGGGGGGCGGAGCTGTTGGCCGAGGTTGGAGTAGCCAGGCGGAAGGCATGGCCAGCCGTTGAGAAGTGCTTATTGAAGTTTTCGATAATCATGGATTTATCGGTGGAGACCGTGTTTCCTAGCCTCAGTGCAGTGGGCAGCTGGGAGGAGGTGCTCTTGTTCTCCATAGACTTCACAGTGTCCCAGAACTTTTTGGAGTTGGAGCTACAGGATGCAAACTTCTGCCTGAAGAAGCTGGCCTTAGCTTTCCTGACTGACTGCGTGTATTGGTTCCTGACTTCCCTGAACAGTTGCATATCACGGGGCTATTCGATGCTATTGCAGTCCGCCACAGGATGTTTTTGTGCTGGTCGAGGGCAGTCAGGTCTGGAGTGAACCAAGGGCTGTATCTGTTCTTGGTTCTGCATTTTTGAACGGAGCATGCTTATCTAAAATGGTGAGGAAGTTACTTTTAAAGAATGACCAGGCATCCTCAACTGACGGGATGAGGTCAATGTCCTTCCAGGATACACGGGCCAGGTCGATTAGAAAGGCCTGCTCACAGAAGTGTTTTAGGGAGCGTTTGACAGTGATGAGGGGTGGTCGTTTGACTGCGGCTCCGTGGCGGATACAGGCGATGAGGCAGTGATCGCTGAGATCCTGGTTGAAGACAGCGGAGGTATATTTGGAGGGCCAGTTGGTCAGGATGACGTCTATGAGGGTGCCCTTGTTTACAGAGTTAGGGTTGTACCTGGTGGGTTCCTTGATGATTTGAGTGAGATTGAGGGCATCTAGCTTAGATTGTAGGACTGCCGGGGTGTTAAGCATATCCCAGTTTAGGTCACCTAACAGAACAAACTCTGAAGCTAGATGGGGGCGATCAATTCACAAATGGTGTCCAGGGCGCAGCTGGGAGCTGACGGGGTCGGTAGGATAGTCAGTTTTACTAGGGTAAGCTTGGCAGCGTGAGTGAAGGAGGCTTTGTTGCGGAATAGAAAGCCGACTCTGGATTTGATTTTTGATTGGAGATGTTTGATGTGAGTCTGGAAGGAGAGTTTGCAGTCTAGCCAGACACCTAGGTACTTATAGATGTCCACATATTCAAGGTTGGAACCATCCAACGGCTCTATCGAACAAGGACAACCATATCTACACGCACAAAAATGTATAGTGTGATCAATAACACATATAGCCTTTGTAAAATGCCACAAAGCAGGACTACATTTACTTTTGAAAGTACCATGCTCAGATTCCTAATGACATCTCAGATTTTATTATTTGCAGAGACAGTTTCGTTGCAAACAAGACACACAATTGGCATAGGGCAATTATGACAAGATGAACACATAGGCCTCTCTCTGTCCATTCTTATCCTGTAATTTGGGTTATTTGTAGGATATTAAAAAAATATTCTGTTAATATGTCAAATTATGCATAATTGCTTTATTCGTTCAAAGGATATTTTTTTCACCCTTACCCTTGTCTACAGTGAGATGCGAACCCACAACCTTCTGGCCCACAGTCCTGTGCGCTATCAAAATTCCTGCCTTTACATGTAATGCTTACAGAACAAAGAACAGTTTCTAAAACTGCATATCGGAAGGCTCTGGTCTGTCCAAGAAGTGATGGTAAACAGCAGACACGTTTTC
Source organism: Oncorhynchus keta (assembly GCF_023373465.1). Taxonomy (NCBI): domain Eukaryota; kingdom Metazoa; phylum Chordata; class Actinopteri; order Salmoniformes; family Salmonidae; genus Oncorhynchus; species Oncorhynchus keta. The sequence continues at coordinate 33,975,214 of NC_068422.1, forward strand.
TGAAATTCACTTTGTTTGAATTATTATGTTGGGTACACGGGAGGGTCAGTTGTTTTTTCAAGCATTCAGGGAGGGTTTAGGTGAAATATAATTTTCTTATTGGAGGGCCATCCATTTTCATTTCAGAAAGGTCCGATTTTCTCCATGTAACCTTTATTATAAATAACGTTCAGTCTATAAGGTAGTTTGCACTCTGAAATAGGTTCTCTTCAAGGATTTGCCTATATTTGGCTCCAATTATTATTCCCTCTATCTTTACCATTCCCTGACACTGAAAAGCATACCCATAGCATGACACTGCCACCAACATGCTTCATGGTAGGGATGATGTTAGACAGGTGATGAGCTGTACCGGGTTTTCTCCAGACATAGCGCTTTGCATTCAGGCCAAATAGTAAAATGTTTGTCTCATCAGACCACAGAATCTTTTGCCATATGCTATCAAAGTCTTTCACGTGCCTTTTTGGAAACTTCAGGCATGCTGTCAAGTCCCTTTTTCTCCGGGGTGGCTTCCACTCTCCCATAAAGCTCAGATTGCTGAAGTTCTGTAGTTCTTCTGGCAGGTTCTCCCATCTCAGCCAAGGAACTCTGTCAAAAGATGTTATCGACCACAGGTGGACTCCAATCAAGTTGTAGTGACATCTTAAGGACGAATTTGGAGTGGCATAGCAAAAGAGTGTGAATACTTATTTTACTGAGATATTTCTGTACTTCATTTTCAATAAATGTTCTAACATTTTTAGAAGCACGTTTTCACTTTGTCATTATGTGGCACTGTCATTATATGGCACACAAAATATGGAATAAGTCAAGTGGTATGAATATTTTCTGAAGGCAGTGTGTGTGTGTGTGTGTGTGTGTGTGTGTGTGTGTGTGTGTGTGTGTGTGTGTGTGTGTGTGTGTGTGTGTGTGTGTGTGTGTGTGTGTGTGTGTGTGTGTGTGTGTGTGTGTGTGTGTGTGTGTGTGTGTGTGTGTGTACACGTTTATTTGTGCTCATGCGTGTGGGTATACAGTGTATGCTCAAGTATACTTGTTTGACCTATGTATTTTCAATATAACTAATTTCCTTTTATGCAGACATTTATCAGAAGCTGGTTCTCTTTTGCCTAAAAGTTCATTTCCCCCATTTTTCAATAGTATTTCAAACAAAAACATTGTATTATTTAAAATGCTATGTTTTGATCAAGTCACTGCATGTATGAGTCCAAGCTCAAATGTTAAACTGCAAAATTGTAAAAAATAATTAAGGTCTTTGAAATGTCTCTTTAAATATCTGCAGCCATTTGAAAAACTAAATGACGGGGAGGTGATGAGGATAATGTCATATCAATATAATGAAATATCATCACTAATAACACAAGATGATAGCATGACATTACATCAGCTGGCTTGTGTATGAAACACACCTGTGTGTCCACTCCACTCCACACACCTGCCATGCGGTTCACCAGGTCACATCTCTCAGTGTCCAGAGACTCCTACTCTGTTTTTCAACCCTCTGTCCATTTGAAGATGAAAGAGGCACTTGAAAAATATGGCTTGGTTGTAGATCCAAAAGGACCATTCAAATAGGCGAAAGCTTAGGTGTTGATATTAGGCCAGTAATAACCACTACAAAATGTCTGTCCAGAACAATGAGGAGTCAGAATGTCCAGGTAAGGGGGTTTAATTGACAGGAAGAATCCCCCCCCCCCACACACACACACAAACATGACATCAATATACTGTAGATAGTGGTTCTAAAAGGGTGGAAGATAAAAGGACATATTATAGTACACAATAATACATAAAAGGGGTAAGGCTATATACAGATACACCTTGACTTAACTGAATGATAATGCAGCACATGAATATGAATGACAATAGCAGGATAAAGCTGCAGTCTTTACTGCTACATAATAAGATCCAAAATGCTCTGACTGTGAAGTATAATGTGGCCCGAGAGTACACATGACCACCGCATGGTGAGAAAACTGTCATTAAACCAAGTAATGGCGAACAGAGTAAGAGGCTCACCAAAACGACTCAACATGCGACACTTGGCTAGTAATCTGCTGCAATAGTGAGCAGGCTGTACAGTACAACAAACTCTGCATAGAATGTACCTACTATAACAAAGCTATTACTATTGTACGTATAAGCATAATGTAACTGAAAGGCTCTGTGTTAATGACACTGTGAAAAGGTAACCAGTGAGCCTGGCTAACTGGCTACTTAGCTAGCAATGACAGTGCACACACATATTTTACAAAATTCTATACAAACACCCAAACTTTATCCCCCGCAAATCAATACCTGGAGGCGGGACTTACAACAAGCAAGTGATAGAGAATGTCTCTGATTGGTAAGAAACATACAAGTGATTGACTGAGGTGCTGTTGGGAATTCTAACTAAAGGGACAAACTAGGAGTGCATAGAATGAGTAACTGCGTGGCCAATTTTACAGCACTGGTGTAATTTGGTGAATTTTTTTAACAGATGTGAAATGTATTTTATTTTGGAATAGTAGACTATATTTTGTATTTAACCTGGAAAGTCAGTTAAGAACAAATTCTTATTTACAATGACCGCCTACCCCGGCCAAACTCAGACGATGCTGGGCCAATTGTGCGCTGTCCTTTGGGACTCCCAATCATGGCCGGATGTGATACAGCCTGGAATTGAAACAGGGACTGTAGTGACACCTCTTGCACTGAGATGCAGTGCCTTAGACCGCTGCGGGACTCGGGAGCCCAATAACAAAATGCCTATAATATATAGCCCTATATCTTAGACACCCTTCCCATTTATTCAAATTTGATTCATGGGGGGAAATGGCTTTGATGGGAGATATTTTAGATGTTGAATATTTAATCATGTTCTAAAGCTGATTCTGAAAACATTTTGGGCTTAGGGATTTTGGGCCAGGGCTAATTTTACTATTTTATATCTGCCAACACCGCAGAGCAGCTTTGGAGAATATAATAATCCTAAAATAAAAATAGATGCAATTATCAGAGGGGAAGATGTGGTTCTGTTACCATGGGTTACATGGTGTTGTCAGGGACTATGCAGAAGACAGTTGCAAACGATTATAGTGAAGCTTTGGCAAGAATCAGTTGTACATATTTTTCTAGCTATATTCATTCACAAATGGTTGAGTATATTTTACATGTTTTAATTTAAATGTTCTTTGTAAAGTGTGTTGAGACATTGTGAAATGCACTTTAAATAAATGATGACTTAACTTGAGTAAGAGGTGGCAAAAGATTACAAGATTTCGACAGCTATTTTCACAAAACAATGCAAAGTTATGGTTCCATTATTATATACTGTATCTGATTAAACATATCAACTTATACCAAAATAATTACATTTTCATTAAGTATTATTTTACCATTATTACTAATAAATGTGAATTGATTTGAAACAGATTACTCCCATGGTGTTTGAGAGCTACTTTGCTACAGAAACACTACCACCATCCTCATTGAATTAGAACAAGTATTTTGGCAAGAGTAAAAAAAAAACACTAACAAAATGTAATGATATCCTCTCATTATGCAATACACATCACATAGCTTATTCGTTCAATTGTGTCTTTTTATGTATATATTTTTTATTCAACCTTTATTTAACTAGTCTCAATTATTTGAAATGTGTGTAGTAGCAAGACTAAAACTAGGCTAACATTTCTACGTGATTTCCTTCCATTTATCAAGACACATGCCTACTTTTCAAAAGAAGCACTGTGTAAATGTATTGATCATGATCAGTGAGATAATAAATAAATTATAACATTGCGCACGGCATTATGCAAAACAACATAAGTGAATGATTTCACAATAAAATATAACTTAAATAAATACAAATAAATCAATACTCCATGAATAAATCATAGCCTACAATTGTGCAAGATTCTAATCGTGGATTTGACCATGGATTGCATCGCACCCCATGGCTCCAGCTGTGGTAAATTACATTTCCCCGTCACACTGGAATTGGACATTGGCTGGCAGAAACATGTTCTTGTGATTGTGGGATGCGATTGAGATAAGAGAAACTTTGTCGAACAGTGGGGTTGTGTCCTCCCCCAAGTTAGGGATTGCGTTTGGATGGTGTGTAGCCATTAAGACTTGTGCGTCTTTTTGGAGCGTTGTGTCGTGGTGATAGGACACCAATTCATTGCTGAAATTAACAGCCTCCAATGTATTGGTTGAACACATTTTATTGCAGCCTAGAATAGTTGTAAAGGCTTTTCTGAAATCTGCGTTAAATGCGTAAATGACGGGGTTTAGCGAAGAGTTGGCCCAACCAAACCAAACGAAAATTGTGAACGTGGTGTCGCTTACACACGGAGGGTCATAGAAAGGTACCATGCAGTTTAGGACAAAAAAGGGCAGCCAGCAAAAAACAAAAACCCCCATGATAATGGAGAGGGTCTTTAAGACCTTTGTTTCCTTTTTAAAAGCAGTTTTCAATGCGTTTTCGTGTGCGCAAACGTTTGGGTGTTGGTTATTTTGCGCTTGCTCCACAGCTCTCTCCAATGAGGATATCCTCCGTATCTGTGTTTGCGCAATACGGAAAATCCTCGTGTAGGTGGCAACCATGATGACAACTGGGATGTAGAAACTGATCAGTGATGTGAAAATAGCATAGGTCTTGTTCAAGTTCGCTATGCAGTTCTCGGAGTGGTTGCTAACGTTTCCCGCTGATGTCTCCTCCTCGGCCACGTGCCAGTTCAGTTGGACAGGTATGAAGGATATGAGAATTGACAGCGTCCACGCCACTGCAATCATGATAAATGCAACTCTGTGGGTCATTTTTCGTTCATATCTAAAAGGACTTGCTATAGCCCAGTATCTGTCCACGCTTATGATACACAGATTAAGAATTGATGCCGTTGAGCACATTATGTCAAAAGCTATCCATATGCCACAAAATCTACCAAACAGCCAGGTCCCAGTCACTTCAGATATTGCCTCCCATGGCATCACGAGGACGGCAACGAAGAGGTCTGACACAGCCAGAGAAATCACGAAAAAGTTGGTTACCTTGGACCGGAGGTGTCTGAATTTAACGACTGCGGCGCACACGAGCGTGTTCCCCAGTAGTGTCGACACAATGAGAACAAACAAAATGCATCCAATTAGCGTCCGCACACCATTCCCACCGGTCTTGGCTTCTGTGGCGTAAGATTCCGACATAACTTGCGTTTCATTTCCAGTGTAGTTTTCCATTTGCACTTTTCTGTCTTTGCGTAAAAACGCCTCAATTTCACATTTAACCAAGTATTTATTCACTGTCTTTATTCTCATGTAGGTTTCTCTGACTGCTTCCAACCCGTAGCAATTCAACTGGTCTCAGTACTCAGTAGGCTACAAAAAAACGTTGCAAACTGTCCGATGATTCTCTCTCGTGACAGGCTATGACTCATAGCAGGTGAGATAATTATGTCTATAGTCTGTCTGGATAGTGAGGGGTTTCATTTCTTAGTGAGAGGTCTAGCCCAATGTCAGCAGCAGTGGTCCACTCATCCAGTTTGTCATAGGCTAGATTATAATCTTCCAAAAAGAGCTTCAGTGATGGGGATGAATAAATAATATAGTAATTAGCCTATTTCTATATGCATGTTGAAATAATAGGCTACCATAAACTATATTTTGAAATTAGTATGCTTGTGACTACAGTATTTTAGCCTATGCTAGACATATGTAAGGATTATGCAAGAAATATAAGTATTTTATGTTTGTAATCAATATTTTAAATAGGGTTACTACACATATGTTTGTGCATGGCCATTCGGTTCCTGTCAAAACATCTTTAATAATCTGGTTTCCAGATTATATCTGTTTACAACTTCTTTGGAACTCTACATGACCCCAAGGCCTAAAGTTAGTATCTGTGTAATTCATACCATCTCAAATTTAAAATCACATTGTTTTCATTAACTGGCTGCTTGGCTCAGGGTCATTTTAACACTGTGTTGCAATTGTCCACAACCCTAGAAACCATGACAATATCTCACGTGCCTAGCAAGAGACAACAACAGTGAAGTCAATAATGTCAATGTTTACCCAAAACATAGGCCTAGTGATGAAATTGATGCTAGTTTAAATTATTGTAGAGTAAGGCTCAGGACAGTAGGCTAGCCTATAAGAGCAATACAGCCAGTGGAAAAAAGTTACTTTCACAAAAAAAAACAAATACAGTATTTACCCATAAAAGGTGTGAATAGTGTAAATTTCAGAAATGCAAAGTTGATCAAATATTGTTTACCCAGTAAACACGCACACCTTTGGCCGACATATCAAAATGCATAGGGTGTATGTAGTTTGGAGAGTGTTTGCAAATTGGGAAAATGTTACTGAGACATCAGAATAGAATGTTTTTGGCTGCCGACATATAAACGATGTACAACTAAATAATTTATTCTAAATAGCCTACAAGACATAATGAGCAAATGACATCTAAACTGCATTTTACCGATTTATCCTGTATACTTTGTGCCTACTTGCGAAGACAAAGCTGTGCTATACTAGCCCATGTTAGCTAGATAGGTAAATTAGGCTAACCAGCTATCTATATCTTGTAGTTACTGTATGTAGCCAGATTACATGCCTGAGGGCTTGACCCCCAGGGGGCTCCCATTCATTTTGTTGAGTCACCAGGGGTCGGACTGGGAACATAAATCGTCCCTGGCTTTTCTAAAGCGAGAAACAGACCTTACGCAAACAGAGCGCAATGGAGTATGTGAATGCAGTTTCACTTCACAAAATGTGTGGCTCCTTGTAGAACATACGCCTGCCTATACTGCGGGGGCAGCGTTGAGTAGTATGAAGTTCTATATTTTACCACCAAACTTGATTTGGTTGAAAATGGAGCAAAGTTAACGCAAAGTTGCTTCACAAAAGAACAAACTCTGCATATACAGTGGGGAGAACAAATATTTGATACACTGCCGATTTTGCAGGTTTTCCTACTTACAAAGCATGTAGAGGTCTGTAATTGTTATCATAGGTACACTTCGACTGTGAGAGACGGAATCTAAAATCTAATCACATTGTATGATTTTTAAGTAATTACTTTGCATTTTATTGTATGATATAAGTATTTGATCACCTACCAACCAGTAAGAATTTTTCTTTAACCTCTTGAACCTATGGGGGCGCTGTGTCATTATTGGATAAAAAGACGTGCCCGTTTTAAGCGCAATATTTTGTCACGAAAAGATGCTCGACTATGCATGGAATTGACAGCCTTGGAAAGACACAACTCTGACGTCTCCAAAACTGCAGAGATATTATCTGTGCGTGCCCCAGAACTAATGCAACAGGCGAAACCAAGATGATGTTTCATACAGGAAATGCCCCGGATTCTGAAGGCGCTGTGTTCCAATGTCTCCTTATATGGCTGTGAATGCGCCAGGAATGAGCCTGCGCTTTCTGTATATTCCCCGAGGTGTCTGCAGCATTGTGACGTGTTTGTAGGCATATCATTGGAAGATTTACCATAAGAGACTACATTTACCTGGTGTCCCACCCGGTGTCCTGTGTGCGTAATCAGTAAGTCCATGCGCGTTCCATTTCTTCAGAATTGAAAGTAAACTGCCACGATGGATTTTATCGTCGATAGATATGTGAAAAACACCTTGAGGATTGATTCTAAACATCGTTTGCCATGTTTCTGTCGATATTATAGAGTTCATTTGGAAAAAAGTTCGCTTTTTAATGACTTATTATTATTTTTTTCCTTACCCAAACGCGATGAACAAAACGGAGCGATTAGTCGACACAAATCATATTTTTTGTAAAAACGGAACATTTGCTATCTAACAGAGTCTCCTCATTGAAAACATCTGAAGTTCTTCAAAGGTAAATTATTTTATTTTAATGCTTTTATAGTTTTTGTGGAAAATGTTACATGCTGAATGCTAACGCTAAATGCTACGCTAAATGCTACGTTAGCCATCAATACTGTTACACAAATGCTTGTTTTGCAATGGTTGAGAAGCATATTTTGAAAATCTGAGATGACAGTGTTGTTAACAAAAGGCGAAGCTTGAGAGCAAATAGATTAATTTCATTTCATTTGCGATTTTCATGAATAGTTAAAGTTGTGTTATGCTAATGAGCTTGCTGATAGATTTACACAATCCTGGATACAGGGTTTTTTTCGTAGCTAAACGTGACGCAGAAAACGGAGCGATTTGTCCTAAACAAATAATCTTTCAGGAAAAACTGAACATTTGCTATCTGAGAGTCTCCTCATTGAAAACATCTGAAGTTCTTCAAAGGTAAATTATTTTATTTGAATGTTATGGTTTTTGTGGAAAATGTTGCATGCTGAATTCTAATGCTAAATGGTACGTTAGCCATCAATACTGTTACACAAATGCTTGTTTTGCAATGGGTGAGAAGCATATTTTGAAAATCTGAGATGACAGTGTTGTTAACAAAAGGCTAAGCTTGAGAGCAAATAGATTAATTTAATTTCATTTGCGATTTTCATGAATAGTTAACGTTGTGTTATGCTAATGAGCTTGCTGATAGATTTACACAATCCTGGATACAGGGTTTTTTTCGTAGCTAAACGTGACGCAGAAAACGGAGCGATTTGTCCTAAAAAAATAATCTTTCAGGAAAAACTGAACATTTGCTATCTGAGTCTCCTCATTGAAAACATCTGAAGTTCTTCAAAGGTAAATGATTGTATTTGAATGCTTTTATGGTTTTTGTGGAAAATGTTGCATGCTGAATGCTAATGCTAAATGCTACGTTAGCCATCAATACTGTTACACAAATGCTTGTTTTGCAATGGTTGAGAAGCATATTTTGAAAATCTGAGATGACAGTGTTGTTAACAAAAGGCTAAGCTTGAGAGCAAATAGATTAATTTCATTTAATTTGCGATTTTCATGAATAGTTAAAGTTGCGTTATGGTAATGAGCTTGAGGCTGTAGTCACGATACCGGATCCGGGATGGCTCGACGCAAGAAGTTAAGAATCCCTCCTGTTCTCCACTCATTACCTGTATTAACTGCACCTGTTTGAACTCGTTACCTCGTCATGTGGTCTGATGAGACAAAAATAGAGCTTTTTGGTCTAAATTCCACTCGCCGTGTTTGGAGGAAGAAGAAGGATGAGTACAACCCCAAGAACACCATCCCAACCGTGAAGCATAGAGATGGAAACATCATTATTTGGGGACGATTTTCTGCAAAGGGGACAGGATGACTGGACCGTATTGAGGGGAGGATGGATGGGGCCATGTATCGCGAGATCTTGGCCAACAATCTCCTTCCCTCAGTAAGAGCATTGAAGATGGGTCGTGGCTGGTTCTTCCAGCATGACAACGACCCGAAACACACAGCCAGGGCAACTAAGGAGTGGCTCCGTAAGAAGCATCTCAAGGTCCTGGAGTGGCCTAGCCAGTCTCCAGACCTGAACCCAATAGAAAATCTTTGGAGGGAGCTGAAAATCCCTATTGCCCAGCGACAGCCCCGAAACCTGAAGGATCTGGAGAAGGTCTGTATGGAGGAGTGGGCCAAAATCCCTGCTGCAGTGTGTGCAAACCTGGTCAAGAACTACAGGAAATGTATGATCTCTGTAATTGCAAACAAAGATTTCTGTACCAAATATTAAGTTTTGCTTTTCTGATGTATCGAATACTTATGTCATGCAATAAAATGCAAATTAATTACTTAAAAATCATACAATGTGATTTTCTGGATTTTTGTTTTAGATTCCGTCTCTCACAGTTGAAGTGTACCTATGCTAAAAATTACAGACCTCTACATGCTTTGTAAGTGGGAAAACCTGCAAAATCGTCAGTGTATCAAATACTTGTTCTCCCCACTGTATCAATTGGGTCATTGTCACCAATCAACTTCAAAATCACTTCAACTTCAAGAATGCTCTGTCTTGGATTAGATTGGCATTAAATAAGTAGCACTATTTTGCATTGATAACCAAATATAATCTCAGCGACTGTTAAAACAATAAACCAAACAACATTGTAGCCTTTTTAACCCCCCAGAGTCGATTGACACGACTTAACATTTAAAAAATCCCCATCAAAATCCATCTGTTTCAGATAGGAGGATATCTCTATGTTGACTTTCCGCATCTGCAATGGAAAGTGGCAAATCTACAGTGCTGTTTGTCAGACCAGGAGACATCCCAAAAATTGGTCTTGTCAAGAATATATCTGAAGCTTCTGAAAAGTTTAGCGTAGAAACTACACTGAACAAAAATATAAATGCAACATGCAACAAGTTCAAAGATGTTACTGAGTTCCAGTTCAGTCAGTCAATTTAAAAATAATTCATTAGTCCCTAATTCATGGATTTCACATGACTGGGATTAATGAGCAGGCAGCATACCGCCCTGCATACCACTGCTGGCTTGCTTCTGAAGCTAAGCAGAGTTGGTCCTGGTCAGTCCCTGGATGGGAGACCAGATGTTGCTGGAAGTGGTGTTAGAGGGTCAGTAGGAGGCACTCTTTCATTTGGTCTAATAAAAAATATCCCGATGCCCCAAGACAGGGTGCCGTCTTTCGGATGGGACGTTAAAATAGGTGTCCTGACTCTCTGAGGTCATTAAAGATCCCATGGCACTTATCGTAGGGGTGTTAACCCCGGTGTCCTGGCTAAATTCCCAATCTGGCCCTCAAACCATCACAGTCACCTAATAATCACCAGATTACAATTGGCTGATTCAACCCCCTCTCCCCTGTAACTATTCCACAGGTCATTGCTGTAAATGAGAATGTGTTCTCAGTCAATTTACCTGGTAAAAGTCACAGAAACCTTTTTAAAAAGTAGGGGTGTGGTTTACATGCAGCAAAACACATCTTCTTTGCATGCTGTTGATTGTGGCCTGTGGAATGTTGTCCCACTTCTCTTTAATAGCTGTGCGAAGTTGCTGGATATTGGCGGGAACTGGAACACATGGTTCAACTGTAGTCTCTTTCATATTGCTAATTATCTTTATGGAGTCAGATAAACATTTTAATAGGCTAATTGCTTAGTTTTATTACGAGTTGCACGTAAGGTATTTATAATATCATACAGTGCCTTGCGAAAGTATTCGGCCCCCTTGAACTTTGCGACCTTTTGCCACATTTCAGGCTTCAAACATAAAGATATAAAACTGTATTTTTTTGTGAAGAATCAACAACAAGTGGGACACAATCATGAAGTGGAACGACATTTATTGAATATTTAAAACCTTTTTAACAATCAAAAACTGAAAAATTGGGCGTGCAAAATGATTCATCCCCTTTACTTTCAGTGCAGCAAACTCTCTCCAGAAGTTCAGTGAGGATCTCTGAATGATCCAATGTTGACCTAAATGACTAATGATGATAAATACAATCCACCTGTGTGTAATCAAGTCTCCGTATAAATGCACCTGCACTGTGATAGTCTCATGAAGAACAAGGAACACACCAGGCAGGTCCGACATACTGTTGTGAAGAAGTTTAAAGCCGGATTTGGATACAAAAAGATTTCCCCGGCTTTAAACATCCCAAGGAGCACAGTGCAAGCGATAATATTGAAATGGAAGGAGTATCAGACCACTGCAAATCTACCAAGACCTGGCCGTCCCTCTAAACTTTCAGCTCATACAAGGAGAAGACTGATCAGAGATGCAGCCAAGAGGCCCATGATCACTCTGGATGAACTGCAGAGATCTACAGCTGAGGTGGGAGACTCTGTCCATAGGACAACAATCAGTCGTATATTGCACAAATCTGGCCTTTATGGAAGAGTGGCAAGAAGAAAGCCATTTCTTAAAGATATCCATAAAAAGTGTTGTTTAAAGTTTGCCACAAGCCACCTGGGAGACACACCAAACATGTGGAAGAAGGTGCTCTGGTCAAATGAAACCAAAATGGAACTTTTTGGCAACAATGCAAAACGTTATGTTTGGAGTAAAAGCAACACAGCTCATCACCCTGAACACACCATCCCCACTGTCAAACATGGTGGTGGCAGCATCATGGTTTGGGCCTGCTTTTCTTCAGCAGGGATGGTTAAAATTGATGGGAAGATGGATTGAGCCAAATACAGGACCATTCTGGAAGAAAACCTGATGGAGTCTGCAAAAGACCTGAGACTGGGACGGAGATTTGTCTTCCAACAAGACAATGATCCAAAACATAAAGCAAAATCTACAATGGAATGGTTAAAAAAATAAACATATCCAGGTGTTAGAATGGCCAAGTCAAAGTCCAGACCTGAATCCACACGAGAATCTGTGGAAAGAACTGAAAACTGCTGTTCACAAATGCTCTCCATCCAACCTCACTGAGCTCGAGCTATTTTGCAAGGAGGAATGGGAAAAAATGTCAGTCTCTCGATGTGCAAAACTGATAGAGACATACCCCAAGCGACTTACAGCTGTAATCGCAGCAAAAGGTGGCGCTACAAAGTATTAACTTAAGGGGGCTGAATAATTTTGCACGCCCAATTTTTCAGTTTTTGATTTGTTAAAAAAGTTTGAAATATCCAATAAATGTCGTTCCACTTCATGATTGTGTCCCACTTGTTGTTGATTCTTCACAAAATGTTTGTGAATGTTTGAAGCCCGAAATGTGGCAAAAGGTCGCAAAGTTCAAGGGGGCCGAATACTTTCGCAAGGCACTGTATATACTGTATATTCACATATTGAATATTTACTACACTACAATGTCACTTTGTATCCAATATCTGACTTTTGGTTTTAGCAGAGGAAGAGGAAGAGAGAGGCCCAACTCTGCGGAAAATATGTCTCCGTCCAGCAGGTGGTGGTGTTTCGCCCAGCAACCAAGGAGTTTTTGTATGTTGGTTAATAAGAGAGTGTAGAATTTGGTTATCAAAAAAACGTATGGCTTATTTGCTACGTGTGGTTTATTTGATTGAATATACGTTTTGTAATGCTTAAGTTGTTACGATATAAGTAGGACACATTACATCCCTGCATCTATGAGGGAAAAAAAACGTAATATCGGGGTTGTCTCGAGATGGCAATGCATATTCATGAAAATAGGCTAGTAGCATAACATCTCTCTCCCTTGAATACAGGCGGTTGATGTTAACAACCTTCATTGAATATTTAAAAAAAGGATTAGAATAATGAGATGTATCCACCAATCCAAAGAAAGTATATGTGGGACCTAGACAGCCTGCGCTGCCGCTTTTTTAAAATTTTAACTTTACCTTTATTTAACCAGGCAAGTCAGTTAAGAACATATTCTTATTTTCAATGACAGCCTGGGAACAGTGGATTAACTGCCTGTCCAGGGGCAGAACGACAGATTTTGACCTTGTCAGCTCGGGGGTTTGAACTCGCAACCTTCCGGTTACTAGTCCAACACTCTAACCACTAGGCTACGCTGCCACCCCACTCAGTGGTGTGTATTCATTAAAAAATGGACCAATAAAACATTTCATAGAATAATTTGTATGTTTCATCTCTCTGTGTTTCATAATTGTCCTCAAATTCGCAAGAGGCTGAATGTAATTCACAGGAGAAAGTATCAGAGCGAGCGAAATAGCGCAACTCTGTCTCTCTACATGTAGGTCATTAATCTGATGCTGTCTGGTCCAAATGTGTATGACATTGTTTCCGCCAGTAGCATTGAAGGCAAGGGAACCCAGCGAGCATTTGGCCTCCCTTGATTAAAAAAATGTATAAAAAATGTACCAATCGGTGTTGAGCTAAACTAAGCGAGCTCAACTGTGAATGGTCCTTGCGCAACAACAAAAGTGTCAAGGGAAGCTAGTTTGGATTTTGGCGTCACTCCTATCAAATCCCATTGAGAGAAAAACTTGAATTGTTGCATCTCATTGTGTTGTCCTCTGGTGATGCAAGCTTGCTAGCTAAAATTTGACCTTTCCTAAATTAGCCATGGCTGGAGATAGGGATTTGGACTTGCGGTTTTACTTAATTATCCGTACTGGCCAATGATTATAAGTGCGACTCTGATCCAACCATTAATTAATTCATTGTTTTGCCCCTGACCTGAGAGGATGGAAGTTCAGTGTGTAGCTAGATGTAGAAGGCTAATGTTATCTAGCTAACATCTAGCGAAAGCATTTTAGCCAGGCAACCTGGCCAAGGACTTGATTGCTCTATCAAGGAAGTAAATGTCACTACAGACTCCCTGGTTCGAATCCAAGCTGTATCATAACCGGCCGTGATTGGGAGTCCCATAGGGCAGTGCACAATTGGCCCGGCGTCGTCCGGATTTGGCTGGTGTAGGCCGTCATTGTAAATAAGAATTTTTTCTTAACTGACTTGCCTAGTTAAATAAAGTTTCAATAAAAAAAAAATTTTTTATAAACACCGAAGCAAAATGCGATTTTTATGCCGTTTCCTCAGAAAGAACCACAAACGGGCCTTTCATCGTGGTGCACGCTTCTAATCCACAGCCCCAAATCATCCAACCATCGCCTGCATCATTTAAGTGCAACAGCTTGTGGTTGAAGCATGCCAGCCCAGTGGAAGCTGTCCCAGTGAACAGTGTAATGGACCCCGATGGTGTCCCCTCAGAATCTAATGCCAAACTCCTGTCTCTCTACCCGCCAATACTTTCTGAAAACATCAGCGACAGTCCAAACACAGAGCCCAGCACGAGAGAAGACTTAAGTGAGTGCAGTCTCCCAGCTAGGCCGCTCAGCCTCAGGACTAACCCAAACATCACAGTCTCGCTCAGCTGCGATGCCACCCCTCTCAGCCAGAAGAATGGGGACATGTTTTTTGGGGATGAGGGGGGCACTGACTCTAGAAACACTTATGAGATCTGTCGTCGTCAAAGTGCCCCAGAGAAACTCCCCGATGGTTCGATAGCTCTGTTCTACTCTTCTAAGAAGTTTGGAATGTCATATTTTTTACCAGGTAATATGAAACGCATAACCATCACTGCACTTGCACACACACACTCTATCACCACCACTACAACCAACCCATTCATGCACGTGTTGGAAACGCTCCTGTGTTGATGCTCCATGCTGAACGTGTGTTGTGGGTTGTAATGGATATTAGTCATGCCCCAGTTATTGCGGGAGGGATATGGTAGGCCTCACTGAACAATTAGGCCTACTTAGTCTATCTCCTCAGCAGTTAGCCTAGACTTCCGAAGGCATCAACAGTGTAATTTATTGTTCATCTTTAAACTGACAGACTACCTCAGTATCAACCAACTACTCTATTCCAGCAGCTGGTTATCTGTAATGACCATCATGTTTTGTAGTGAGTAGGTCCATCATACATGATTACTGAGAGCATCCATTCAAGCACATGCAGGCCTGGTGAATGTCATTATTTATCTGGTGCATCTTTAGTTAGTTACAGTGCACGGCAGCAGACTGGAGAAAGCACTCACGAAGACTACTTATCATCATACTGCTAATGTTGGTTTGACAGGTGGCTGGATGTGTAACTTGTGAAATAAATTAGCCAATGTCATCCAACTTCTACAGATTAGCAGGTTGAAGGACAAGGCAGCTGGTTCATTGTTTTTTTTCCCTTCAGGTCCATTAAAAGAAAAGGCTTAAAAAACAAAGACGCTTTAAACTCAGGAAGCGTTTTAATATCAGCTGGAATAAATCTAATCTGAAACCTAATTGCTGGATAAAAAATCCTGTATTACACAAAGTCTACTTGTAACACTATTCGCCTGTCCCTCCCTGTGTTGAATGAGATTTACTGGCCTCCAGTTTCTCCCACAACCCAGGGTAATGTGGAGAGAATTGCAGGGTTCTCTCAGTTCTTGTCGGGACAAGCCCTGAGACTGCCAAAGAAATGTCCTCGATCTGTCGCTCTCTCTCCCTCTGCTACGCCCCTACCTACCCCACTCTTGCTCCCCTGAAAGTACTGTACAATTGGAGCTGAATCAATTCTCTGCTCATTTCAGAAGTATTGCTGCTTTTGAGTTGCGTGCAATGCCGGTGACACGCACATAGACTTATTCTACAAAGTCAATATTCGGCTAGGCCTATCCCTATAGGATAGGGGCGATTACAACGTTATGGACCTCATATTTGCACGCAAAACACAACTTCAATGTCTCACAGAATCGACTAACAAAATATAAATGAAACTTTTGACGTGCAGTCTATGTCTATAGTTACCGCTTGGGGAGAGAGTTTCCTCAAGAAAGCGGATGTCTAAGTACAGGCATGTTGGAGAAATACAACAAACAAGAAGTGTTATGGATGTTGCTGTTAATGGACAAGCTTTTTGGGGAGACAAACATGTTCGTTTGTAAGTCTTAAGTCTTAGGTCAAAGCATGTATAGCAATTTCAAAGGAAAGGCTTGGCTGAACACAAAAAAATGTAATTATGAAAAGATTGTCATTTTCATTAGGCTTATTACTTTAGAGCAGTAGTTCCCAAACTTTTAATAGTCCCATACCCCTTCAAACATTCAACCTCCAGCTGTGTACCCCCTCTAGTACCAGGGTCAGCGCACTCTCAATTTTTATTTTTTTGCCATCATTGTAAGCCTGCCACACTATATGATACATTTATTAAACATAAGAATGAGTGTGAGTTTTTGTCACAACCCGGCTCGTCGGAAGTGACAAAGAGCTCTTATAGGACCAGGGCACAAATAACACGCACAATTCTTCAGTTTTTGATTTGTTAAAAAAGTTTGAAATATCCAATAAATGTCGTTCAACTTCATGATTGTGTCCCACTTGTTGTTGATTCTTCACAAAAAAATACAGTTTTATATCTTTATGTTTGAAGCCTGCAATGTGGCAAAAGGTCGCAAAGTTCAATGGGGCCCGAATACTTTCGCAAGGCACTGTACACGATCCATATGTCAAGGCTTTAAAATCTTTCTTTAACCTGTCTCCTCCCCCTTCATCTACACTGAAGTGTAATTAACAGGTGACATCAATAATGCCAGGTTGTAGTTGTAAATTATAACTTGTTCTCAACTTGCCTACATGGTTAAATAAAGGTGAAATAAAAAAGGGATCATAGCGTTCACCTGGATTCCCTAGTCATTCGGTCATGAAAACAGCAGGTTTTGTTTTGTACACTCAGTGTAGATGTGCCTATACTGCCAATTCACTTTTATGGACACTAGATGAAGTCGGTATATTTTGGGGGCTTTCATTTGAAGGAAAAAAACAGTACAAGACTATTCACAGATTGTTCTTGCCATAATATGGTATTTTATCAAATAGGGCTATCTTCTGTATACCTACCCTACTTTGTCACAACACAACTGATTGGCTCAAATGCATGAAGAAGGAAGGAAATTGAAGAAGGTACACCTGTTAATCGAAATGCATTCCAGGTGACTACCTCATGAAGCTGGTTGAGAGAATGCCAGGAGTGTGCAAAGCTGTCATCAAGGCAAAGGGTGGCTACTTTGAAGAATCTCAAATATATTTTGATTTTTTTTAACCCTTTTTTGTTTACTAAATGATTCCATCTGTGTTATTTCACAGTTTTGATGTCCACTATTATTCTGCGATGTAGAAAACAGTCAAAGTTAAGAAAAGTCCTGGAATGAGTAGGTGTGTCCAAACTTTTGACTGGTACTGTATATATATCATTTTTACTCACATATTTTAAAAGATAAATTGTTTGGCGTTGGCAGGACCATAAGTAAATATGCAAACTGGGATATAACTAAATAATTAATCAGGGTGATTTTTCTAGGAATAGACAAGAATTTACCTTACCATCTATTTTTGCTAACTTCCTATAAAAATGTGTAGTAAGTTTGTTTATTTCTTTAGGGATATGAAAACTGAGTATGTCCACTTCACCATCAGACCATTGTATTGGTAAACTACACAGTAATGTAAGAGTTGTATTTTTTAGCTTCCCAATACGTAATATGGTAAACCTATCATACTTTGGTTGTAATCCAGAGAGGTTAGAAAAACTATCTAGATCCCCTGAGGGGATCTAGATTGCGGATTTAAGAGGAAACTTGAGTCAACAGCGTACAATGACACCTTTGTTTTTAAGCCCTGGATGTCCAGACCATATACATTGGGTTGGGTCTGATTTTAATAGCAAACATATCCATTGCCATAAGAAATAGATATGCAGACATTGGACAACCTTGTTTTACTCCTCTTGACAGTTTAATGTATTCTGAAAAGTAGCCATTATTTATTATTTTACACATGGGGTTACTATACATAACTTTAACCCATTGCATAAGACATTATCAAAAAAATAAAATAGCCCAGATATTTATATATAAATTCTAGTCGAGATTTTTTGTGGTGTTCTATTGTTTGAAGTCTTATATTATCTCCAATGTATCATCCATGTAAAAAAGACTGACTGATCAATATGAATAATATCTGACAACATCTTCTTAATTCTATTCGCTATGCATTTTGCTAGGATTTTTGCATCACAGCACTGAAGTGTAAGGGGCCTCCAGTTTTTTAGATAGACTGGATCTTTATACTTAACACATATTTCCTGTTTCAGTAATAATGAAATCAGACCTTCTTGCTGAGTACCTGAAAGTTTACTATTTTTATAGGAGTGGTTAAAAATGCTAATAATGTTTCTTTGAGTAAATTATAAAAGGTTTCAAATACCTCAATTGGTGGGTGATTCTTCAACTTCGGGCACTTTGGCCCTGCAAGCTTTCAGAAATTAAAACTTTTTGAAACATAATTTTAACAGTATTATAATTGTCTTTGATTTGTCTAGAAACAATATCTGATAATGGCTGAGATCATATTATTCAGTAATTTAAATATTTGTGTAATTTTTCTCAGACAGTCATAGACAAATATAATTTCCATCAGGTCCATTAAATATCCATTTTAGTTGATAATTAAATATCATACAATTAATTTATAAAACATTTCTTATTAATTTGTATATGAACTTGTATTGAATACTATTTTAAGTGATTTTTAAGGTTTTCCTAATATTAATAATTCAACACAATGTCTGAATGTATAAACTTGCCATTGTGACAGCTGAAAACATTTATTTATCATGATAAATAAGATTTCCAGCCAACCTTTTTGTGGGATTATGATAACAACCATATGATTTCCCTATCTAAAACCAATCAATCGATGTAAATTCTACATAATATACTAATTTACCTCAAACATATGTGTGTGATGGAAATTACAATGTGTTGGAAATTACATCTATCTAAAAAAAAAAAAAGAATGAAAACAATATTTTATTGCCAAAATGTTGAACTACAACCTTTTTTAAACATTTAATTAATATAAGACAAAGTAAGATTCCAAAAGTAGCCGATGGGCAGAGCTAGAAGTAGAACAGTGTTTTTGAGAGACGGACCCAGATTGCTCAAGGAAATAGGACAGTGTTTTTGAGAGATGGACCCAGATTGCAGAGTGGTCATCCGCATAGAAGAGCTCAGTGAGTATCATTTGTGATATATCCAACACAGGTGTGGAGGGTCACCTGCTTGTGAGAATCACCAAAGTGAAGTGCCTGAATTTCACTGGTGTATTTACAAAGGTAGTTCTCTGCAAAGTCAATATGCACAATGTTCCCCTCTTTCCGCAGATTCTCTTTTAACTCTCTCAGTTTGGAGCATTGGTATCGAATGCTGTACACGTGTATCCCCAACTTCTCTTTCAACCCTTTGGAGAAGTCCTCCAGTACAGTGAACTCTGAAAACTTGTGCAGTCCATGAGGAGGAGATGTACTGCAGTACTTAATGCAGCTGGTGGCCACACAAGATACTGACTGTTGCATTTGACTTTGACACCCCCTTTGTTCAGGGACACATTATTCAATTTCTGTTAGTCACATGTCTGTGGAACTTGTTCAGTTTATGTCTCAGTTGTTGAATCTTGTTATGTTCATACAAATATTTACACATGTTAAGTTTGCTGAAACTAAACACAGTTGACAGTGAGAGGACGTTTATTTTTTTGCTGAGTTTATATAGCCTTGCCATAACAAAAGGGTTGTATACTTATTGACTCAAGACATTTCAGCTTTTAATTTTTAATTAATTTCTAAAAATGTCGAAAAACATAATTACACTTTGACATTATGGGTATTGTGTGTAGGCTAGTGACACAATCTCAATTTAATACATTTTAAATGCAAAGGGCGTGAATACTTTCTGAAGGCACTGTAATTTCCTGCAATTCTACCCATTTTGCCATGGGGTGGAGAGAAATGTTTGCAGTTTTAACACAAGAATCGCTGGTTGTTGATGGACCTCCCTTCAAGCTAATGAGCAGTCATTCTGACAGCAACATTATATCAGTGTAATATATTTCATATATGCTATAGCAAAAATAATCATTTGGGTGTGTTTATGAAGGCTTTGGGTAACATTTGTAGTTTATTTGAAATAACATAATAGCATTTTCATTCGTTTTGTTACTGTAGGCTATATGTAAAAACAAAAAAACGCCCAATATTCACCTGCAGTTTTCATTACGTCCACCAACAGCAGTTAGGGACCATCAACATAGGACCATCAACATAGTGACAAATTTCACATTTCAATAGCTCTTTAACCATTGCTCCTAAAACTGGTTGTAGCTAACCCGATAGCATAGATAAACATTGCATATACCTTTTTTTGTAGATTTACACTATTTTAAATGATTTATTTACATTTTTGAATTTCAATAGCTTTTTGGTCATCTGTGCTATTGACTTCAAACAAGGTTTAGAATGTACACTGACTACCCTTCTATATTGCACACCCTTTCGTTTGTCCATTTTCATCTCACTTGATTTTACATAAATTTTTCAAATTTCAATAGCTCCTTGGTAATGTGACCTACTGACATTCTGAAGGTGCAGAATGTCCACTCAAGTGGGCCTACACATTGCACACCCTTTGGTTTGTCCATTTTCATCTCACATGTTTTCACATGAAGTTTTCACAATTTAACATTTCAATAGCTCGTTGGTCATGTGACATACTGACTTCAAACAAGGTGCAGAATGTCCACTCAGTGGGCACTCCTTTTAGTTTGTCTACTTTCATCTCATGCTATTAAATCTCTATGCCTGAGACCCAGTAGGTGTGGACATTGCTGTACAGTGGACACCCACACTCGGAAGTCATTTGGAGAAAAATACATTATCTGACTGACAGAGTAGTTCACAGTGATTACTATTATCTGTCTGACCCCCTTGTACCCTCAATCCCTTCCAGGACATTCTAACAATCCACTATTCTCTGAAATGTCTATGTATTTTAGTTTACGCTTAATTATTTATATAGTATTCTTCACATTCAAAGCATTTGTGGTTTTACTTCCTCTCCTTATACAGACAATCAAATAGTACTTTCAAGCAACCACAAAAAGCTGCGGTCACGGGACAGATTTAAATCATTACTCAGCCCAAGCCATTCTAAATGGAGAAAGAAGTTTAGTGCGAAAGCAAAGTCTGCCCAAGGTACTAATACAATCTGTTATTGGAATTGTAAAGGGTTAACTATTGATTTAAAAAATTGGCTTAGTGGCAAGCATGTGAAATTATTTATTTTAGGTGATCTTCTGGACTACAATGCTGTCATGAGTTTCTTAAATGTGAACCAGAACCACTGGAAGTTCATTGTGAGTCAAATCCTTTTTCCAAAATTGATGTAGGTACATTTTTGTGAAGGGGTATGGGGGTTGTGATATGGGTCATTTAATAGTAAAATTATTTAAGGGATCAATACATTTCTATATTGCTTATCTGCATGAATCATCAGGCCAAGTGTTTTTGGTTGATCCTGCTGGACAGAAAGAGAAGGAGGAATCGGGACACACTGAATTAAAATTCAGGACTTAGTTATTCCATTGTACTAGATATAATACATATGAGCATTTTACATACATTCATAAGTGTAATAATTTTTTATGACATACTGTGAAAAACACTCTTGGCTGCTGGCTCTGTCCCTTTCAGACATGCACAGAGCAGACTGTGAGGGGAAGGGTAGCTCTTGACTTGAACCACAGGGGTTCTCTGTGAAGAGATAGTAATCCAGAAAGCACAGACACACCCCTTGACTTTCAATTGGCAACCTTGACCTGTATGTATTCTCTCCTGATTGGCTCCTAAACACTTTGGATCCTATTCTTGGACAGTTAGAAGACACAACGCGTCAATGCAAAAAAAACATATACTAATTACTCTCCATGAGTAACCTCAACCTTGTGGGTGTTTGGGCTAATAAAGTGCCAACTCAATTCTACCACTGACTAGTCTCTCATGCCCCTATGGACGGGGACACAGGGCAATAGTTTTTTTAATCTAAACCAGGCCTTTTTTACTGACACACAGAAGCAGTTTACCAGATAAGAAGTCAAGAAGATCAAAAAGTAGATTGTTGTAAGGGTGTATTACGTCATGTGCTGCCACATCGTCATATCCATTCTGGATTCTGAGTGGTAAAATCACAGTTGAAAAATGCCTCTATGTATGTGTATACTGTATGTGGGAATGTCATGTCCGTCCTACATTTCATGTTGGTACATGAAATATTCCTCATCTGTATATATCATGAATTGTTATTGCAAATAGAAGTATTATGTTCAAAAACAGACATTTTCAGATATTATTTTGACAAACACCCTTTAACACACTTTGGTGCTTACAATTCATTCTTTATTTAGACTTGATAGGCACTGTCATCTGTGATCTTTGTGATGTTACTTTTTTTAAGCATGTACTGATGAAACTGTCACTTAATATTTTTTTCTTAAAGTCTACAAACGCTCTACATATATTCACTCTGTGATAGGATTGGATCCTATATGCAACTTTTATTATTGTACTGTATTGTCCTGTAAATGGTTCAGTGCCTATAATTTAGGCTGTGTGTAGAATGGGCCAATAAAGTAAATTACCTGCCTCCTGCGCCTGACTCCGCAACCACTTCGCTTAAGTGCATCACAGAAGCCCGCACCCACCAAGAATGGAGTCAGCAGGAGCCGCGGCCACCCCCCTTCCATCGGTGGGGGAACACGTCCTCCACCATACCACCATCCTCCATCGGGTCTGCAATGGACCAGATGATGGAGCGAATGAACCGATGGGAGAGGAGTGGTCTCCCCACCTCATCTCCGGCTCCTCCAATGAGTCAACCTACTCCTCCAGCGGCGTCCGGCTCCAGCGCACTTCGTCTTGCACCCCCGAGTGAGTACTATGGAGCGGCGGCTGGGTGCCAGGGTTTTTTACTCCAGCTCGAGTTGTATCGGGCTACCGTGAGGCAGACTCCCTCAGGGGAGGAGAGTGTGAGCGTCCTCGTCTCCTGCCTGATGGGCCGAGCTCTGGAGTGGGCCAACGCTGTCTGGAATGGCCCAGACTCGGCGAGGGATCACTATCCCGAGTTCACCCGCCGTTTCCGGGCAGTGTTTGAGTGTTTTCTATCCTAATCTGACAATTATATACATATTCTAGTTTCTGGGGCTGAGAAATAGACCGTTTCAAATGGGTATGTTTTTTTAGCCAAAAACTAAAATACTGCCCCCTACATGCAAAAGGTTAAGCTGGGCGGCTCGCATGCTCTTTGTGCGGGCTTATTTTTCCCACTGTGTTTATGTGTGTGGTAGTGTATTGGTAGCGTGTTTCGTTTTGGGGTTTTCCCTCTGGACTGGTTAGGTCCTGGTTATGGGTATCGTGTTTGTTGCGCCAGTGAGTTTTGGTGAATTTCCCCATGCCTAATAAAGCACTACTCAGTACTTTCTGCCTCCTGCGCCTGACTCCGCACCCACTACGCTTAAGTGCGTCACACCAGCAAACCCACTGCAGCCTACCTTACTAGCTCACTCTCCATCCCTGCTTTGGACAATTAATAACATGACTCTCGTACTTTGCCCTTTTCCTTTATGTTTGATATTAACGATGAAAGGAGATATTATCTTGTCTCTCTCCTACTTTGTACCGCTGTTAAATACTGTGGCAAAATAAAAAACAGGGGGAAAATAAAATAATCATGCAAAATCTTGTGAGATGAAAATGGACAAACTAAAGGGTGTGCACTGTGTAGGCCCACTGAGTGGGCATTCTGAACCTTGTTTGAAGTCAGTAGGTCACATGACCAAGGAGCTATTGAAATTCGAAGGTAAAAAAAAGTTTGTACTTTGTTCACGCTCCCTAACTAATTCAACTAGGAATGCTGCTCACATTTCCACGTTTATTAGCTTTGGAAAGCTAATGTCGAAATCGTGAAAATAAGACCTGTGCAATGTTGTGAGCAATTTTTCCAACATCATGACACTTATTTTGAGTCTGTGACTCAAGTGGTTTGAAAGCTAGAACATCTGTTGAATATCCAACTTGAAACTGGCTTTACCTAGGTCAAATTATTGTCAGCTCATGCTTGTGTGCATCTTCAGGCAATGGCATCAATTGGATTTCATTAGCGGTCATCCCTTGTCCTAACAGCTGACACCATTTTTGTAACTTTCACTTGCTTGACACACATTGTCAAACCTTTGTTTTGTTGTAGTGCGTAATAGTGTATATGGTTTTCTCTTGATTGTGTCTGGTTATCTAGTCATACTTCAGCACCGCTATACAACGGCTGTGCAGGTGCCTTATTTTGCGCAGAGGGAAGAACCCCCCTTGTAATTTCCTTAATTTTGTGCCCGGACTTGTTTTCTTGGCAAGCAACTTGTTCGCCAATGACAGTGAAGTGAAACAAATTGTCCATGGTGACATTGCTTCCCTTACCAACATAAGGTTCCACAAGCCTCATCACAACATTCTCCAACACTCGCGCCTGCTGCCCGATGCGGGTGTTTTCCCAGAGTTTGAAAGCCATTCAGCATGTACAATTACACACACGCTCTCTGTGTAGCCTATTCAAAGTAGGCCAGAGTGGACTGATAAGACTGCTTTGATTCAGTAAACTGATATAGGGTACATATCATTTTAAGATTAGGCCTTCCATTGCTCATCAACTCACCCATTCTCCTCGTCATATTTTTCGGTTCAGTTGCGAGGCAATTGTCTGTGGGGATTATCAACTGGGCACTGCACCTTCATATTTTGGAAGAAGGGGCGGAATAGACCCTGCCGTTTGGAGAAGGAGGTGCAAAGGGAGAAAACCATTCAAAAAAAGTACATGCCCTCCTAAAACTGGTTATATCTCCAGTTCTGTTTTTGATATTAAGATTCTAACATCGGCAGTGTGTTATATAGACTTATTTAGGAAAAGTCAATGATGGCGGGGGGCATGGGGAAGTAAATGACAGAGTAATAAAAAAAAGAATAATCATGAGCAATCAAAATGACTGTTTTAGCTGTTCTAGTGTTATTAGCAAATGTCCTGCAATTGTACACTTTTTGTCACGACTTATGCCATGTTAATGACATGAGTGAGACTGAATAACAAAATCAATTGGGGCCCCGGGGAGTTCAGGGCCCCTGTGCACATGCCCTTCGTGGCCGGTCAGTATTCAGACATGATAGCTGGCTAGACTAATTTACCAATATAAAAATGATTTGCTGGCATGGCTAATTGAATGACTGTCAGTGACTGACATAGCAAGAGAGAAACTGCTGATGCACAACCAAATTTAGAAATGGCACCTTGCGTATTGTAGCTCTCAGCAGTATGTTGAGACCCCTACTGAGTTCCTTGTCTCGCTTTTGCCTGGAGCCAGCCATGTATGGATGTAACATTCATTGTCTGTCCAAGTCATGCCCCTGTCTTTACAAGACCGTAGAACACACAAACAAAATTCAAGACAATTCAATTTGTTTGTATTACTTCATTAGCATCTAATCACCACAACTAATATTGGGGGAGAGCTGTGAGTGGAAAAACAAGCTCCGTGAACCCTTTCTAAAAGCCATGAAATATGATTGACTGATAAGCCTGTTTTGAGACTTGGCCAACTACTCTCTAATGGTCAAAATCCATGCAATTTACTACTTAAATGTTTCAAATAAAGCCTGGACTCCAACATATACACTCAGTGTACAAAACGTTGGGAAAACCTTCAAAATATTGAGTTTCAACCCTTTTGCCCTCAGAACATCCTGAATTCGTCTAGGCATGGACTCGACAAGGTGTCGAAAGCGTTCCACAGGAATGTTGGCCCATGTTACGCCAATGCTTCCCACAGTTGTGTCAAGGTGGCTGGATGTCCTTTGGGTGATGGACCATTCTTGATACACACGGGAAATAGGCTTGGGTGGTATACCGTATATATGTACCATATACAGGGGCATTTGGAAAAAGTCACAGGATGGTTTTTCAATACCGTCCAAAAAAATATTTTACGTTTTTCAATACATTTGAATATATTTCTACATACTTATTATGTTATTACCTGCAGTCAACTTGTGGAGATAAAGCAGATTGTGTTCATAATTTCACCTGTCACATTATTTGAAATTATGAAGTTTACCGTGGTTCCCCAGAACAGTTGAGTCAGTCACGTGTTTGTTTGTAAATGGCACAACGGGAAAAAGCGAGCAGGTGAGTCCATAGCGTTCTATATCTATCGGTGAGTCTCTGTTGTGCAGCGAACATGAGGTGATGAAGTTACACTTGTATGCAATTCACTACTAAATGTTTGCCATCAGATATCTTATAATGGCTTCTGCCAGAAGTCAAAGAGCTCTAGATGAGTTATCTTTACAGCTGCCATTTGTTCCCCATGCGTTTTCTTTTCTTATCTGCTCTTCTCCCATATGCTCCCTGTGCACATGCTGCTCTTCCTTCAGAAAAGCATGCATCACAACTCTGTTCATTTGCACAATTTTCTCATTCGCTTTAGCTTGTAAATGTCCACACTTACCGAAAATGACATTCGGTAGCTACTAAATCAAAGTGTATTTGTCACGTGAGCCGAATACAACAGGTGTACACCATACAGGGAAATGCTTACTTACAGGCTCTAACCAATAGTGAGGAGAAAAAAAGTATGTGTGTGTGTGTAGGTAAGTAAAGTAATAAAACAACAGTAAAAAGATATTTGAAAATAAGAGTAGCAAGGCTATATACAGACACCGGTTAGTCGGGCTTATTGAGGTAGTATGTACATGTGGGTATGGTTAAAGTGACTATGCATATATGATGAATAGAGAGTAGCAGTAGCGTAAAAAGAGGGGTTGGCAAGTGGTGGGACACAGTGCAGATAGACCGGTTAGCCAATGTGCTGGAGCACTGGTTGGTGGGCCAATTGAGGTAGTATGTCCATGAATGTATAGTTAATGTGACTATGCATATAAGATAAACAGGGAGTAGCAGCAGCGAAAAGAGGGGTTGTGGGGGGGACACAATGCAAATAAGCCGGGTCTGAGAAGCCTTTTTGTCCTAGACTTGGCACTCCGGTACCGCTTGCCATGCAGTAGTAGAGAGAACAGTCTATGACTGGGGTGGCTGGGGTCTTTGACAATTTTCAGGGCCTTCCTCTGACACCGCCTGGTGTAGAGGTCCTGGATGGCAGGCAGCTTAGCCCCAGTGATGTACTGGGCCATACGCACTACCCTCTGAAGTGCCTTGCGGTTGGAGGCCGAGCAATTGCAGTGATGCAACCTGTCAGGATGCTCTCGATGTTGCCTGTCTTTGCGATTAGTTTATGTTCATTTTCACTCGTTAGCATTAGCTAACAGCATCTGTGATTTCGCTATTAGTTTGGTAATTTTGTTAGCATTCTGGTCATAGATGCCCAATGGGCTTTTCTTGCATTTTTAGCGCCCCTTCTGTGCTATGCCACTAACGCTGTAAATCCCGGTATGAGAGAAGGACAGTAATGACAATATGAAAATCTGGATACTGTCCAAGCCTAACAGGAAACTGTTGAACGTGAAAAATCCAGCAGCGTTGTAGCTCTTGACACACATAAATCGGTGTGCCTGGCATCAACTACCATACCCTGTACAAAGGCCCTTAAATATTATTTCTTGACCATTCACCCTCTGAATGGCACACATACAGTGGTGACCCGGCATTCTGGGCAGGTGGGACAGAGCTCCAACTGTCTGAGCCCCACTTTTTTTAGCTAAATACGTGTCACATTGTTTGCAAACAATGTAAAAATGTAAAAAATCATTGCGTTAATAAAGCTGTTAATAAAGCTGCATCTCTTTTTTGCTTTCTTCAGTAAGGCAGCTCCAAAAATGCAGGTATTTCAGCCTAGCTCAGTGCTTTCTGTGGTAGTCGGGCAGCCAGCGGAAAATACAGAGTTTAGGGGTTGGTAATGTTCTCTAATTGCGCTGTGATTTGCTCAGTGTTCTGTTACTCATGGGGACACTACGTCACTGCCACATTTATAGAGTTACATTAGAAGTGCCCATCCAAGAAGGCTCAAGGTCATTGGCCACAGATACTTTCTAAATCTTAACTAGCAGACATCACGAATCAAGTCAACAATCTACTTGCAAATCCTTTTTAATCCTTGTCATATGAAGAGAAATAATGAAAATAAAATAAATTATAGATAAAACGTATCGTACTCATCAGCCATTAAACATAACCTTTACACAACAAGTTGGAAATCGCAAATTCAACAATGAGTGGTTTGGAAGGAATCAGTGGCTAACTGCAAGCATTAAAAATCAATCACTCGCCTGCTATTCAGTGGAGTGGGTGTGTGGTCCCAATTCTGGGATTAAGGGTCTCTTTTTCAAACTTTAAATTATAAACATTCAACATTGGCCATGCTGTCCAGCATGATTCATATCGCGCTCAAAACAACTGTTAACTTGGAACTGGGAAATCTGACTGAGTTCAAGACAACTGCGAACTTGGGACATCTATGGCTGTGTTGTGTGACAAAACTGCATCTTTTAAAGTGGCCTTTTATTGTCCCCAGCACAATGTGCACCTACTGTATGTAATGATCATGCTGTTTAATCAGCTTCTTGATATGTCACACCTGTCCGGTGGATGGATTATCTTGCAAAGGAGAAATGCTCACTAACAGGGTTGTAAACACATTTGTGCTCAAAATTGGAGAGAAATACATTTTGTGTGTGTGTATGGAAAAGTTCAGGGATATTTTATTTCATCTCATGAAACATGGGACCAACACTTTACATGTTTAGTTTATTTATTTGTTCAGAATAGTACAATAGTCTATCTCACGCTGAGCTAGCAACAAGCACTGTCAATGTCAATATCATCATCCAACCAGAATCCATCTTTTCAGATGGAATTATTTTTTTGTACCACACTGTTTCTTTGACAGTATTAATAACAAGTGATTGATGGCTCACTGTGTCCTGCTGTCCGTGTGCACAACATGAACGGAAAAACTGGTTTGTGGCGCTGCCATCTTATGTTTCATACTGAAGTGATTATGATGGCATGGTTGGGTTCACAATGAACATTGTAATAATCTCTCAAATGATTATGAGGAGGCTAGATGATTGACAGTTTGTATTAAATTAGTCACATGTACTGTATCTGGCCATCCATAGTAACACTGAGCTTGGGGAGGGTGAGAAGAAGTGTCTGCCTTTCTGAATTTCTTCACAATAAGGGAAGAACAAACATGTCTGGTCTGGCCCCAACTGTACCACACACTCACTCACCCCAGCAGACACTAGAGAAAATATTGTCTCTCATATCTCTGCAGCTTCACTGATGGTCCAATTCTTCACACACCTACGGTACACAGGGCAGGATAAAAGCCTGGGAACCTCAGGGGACTGTGTGTGTGCATGAGTGTGTGTACATGTTATCATTTCATTGCTCAACACTCTTCTTTTCATCTTCTCTACTTCCCTCAGATTTGTACCACCCTCTTTCACAATGTACAGTACCAGTCAAAAGTTTGGACACACCTGCCAAGAGTGTGCAAAGCTGGCATCAAGACAAAGGGTGGCTACTTTGAAGAATCTAAAATAGATTATATATTTTGATTTGTTTAACACTTTTTTGGTTACTACATGATTTCATATATGTTATTTAATAGTGTTGATTTCTTCACTAGTATTATACAATGTACAAAATATATAAATAAATAAAGAAAAACCCTGGAATGAGAAGATGTGTCCAAACTTTTGACTGGTACTGTACATTTTCCCTGCAGACCCCCCTTTTTGGAAAGTTTCCTCTGAGGGAGAGCACTCCTAAATATACTAAAGACTCCTTCACCATTCTGTAGGTTAGTTACACTCCTCTATATCGGACTCAAATGTATTAAAAATAAAATACATAAATACCTTATTTAAATAATTATTCAGACCCTTTGCTATGAGACTCGAAATTGAGCTCAGGTGCATCCTGTTTCTGTTGATCATCCTTGATGTTTCTACAGCTTGATTGGAGTCCACCTGTGATACATTCAATTGATTGGACATTATTTGGAAGTGCACACACCTGTCTATATAAGGTCCCACAGTTGACAATGCATGTCAGAGAAAAAAAACAAGCGATGGGGTCGAAGGAATTACCCGTAGAGCTCCGAGACAGGATTGTATCAAGGCACAGATCTGGGGAAGGGTACCAAAACATTTCTGCAGCATTGAAGGTCCCCAAGAACACAGTGGCCTCCTTCATTCTTAATTGGAAGAAGTTTGGAACCATCAAGACTCTTCCTAGAGCTGGCTGCCCAGCCAAACTGTGCAATCAGGAAAATAGGGCCTTGGTTAGGGAGGTGACCAAGAAATCGATGGTCACTCTGACTAAGCTCCAGAGTTCCTCTGTGGAGATGTTAGAACCTTGCAGAAGGACAGCCATCTTTGCACCACTCCACCAATCAAAAAGGCACCTAAAGGACTCTCAGACCATGGGAAACAAGATTCTCTGGTCTGATGAAAACAAGATGGAACTCAAAGGCCGGAATGCCAAGCATCACGTCTGGAGGAAACCAGGCATCGCTCATCACCTGGCCAATACCATCCCTACGGTGAAGCATGGAGGTGGGGGCATCATGATGCGAGGACGTTTTTCTGTGGCAGGGACTGGGAGACTAGTCAGGATCGAGAGAAAGATGAACGGAGCATAGTACAGAGAGATCCTTAATGAAAACCTTCTCCAGAGCACTCAAGACCTCAGACTGGGGCGAAGGTTCACCTTCCAACAAGACAACCACCCTCGGCACACAGCCAAGAAAACACAGGAGTGGCTTCAGGACAAGTCTCTAAAAGTCCTTGAGTGGCCCAGCCTGACAGAGAGGATCTGCAGAGAAGAATGGAAGAAACTCCCCAAATGCAGGTGTGCCAAGCTTGTAGTGTCATACTCAAGAAGACTAGAGGTTGTAATCGCTGCCAAATGTCCTTCACCAAAGTACTGAGCAAAGGGTCTGAATACTTATGTAAATGTAATATTTCAGTTGTTCTTTTTTTATACATCTGCAAAAATCTCTAAAAACTGTTTTTGCTTTGTCATTATGGGCTATTGTGTGTAGATTGATGTGGGAGAGTATCACAGTCAAAATATAAATAAAGCCTATAGCGGTCAAACAAGTAAATGGTTCCGTTTTTACACTAATAATTTTTCTCATAGGGATTTTAGAAGCACTTAAAATAAGGGCTGTGTTTCGTGTAGACTTATTCTGGCATGACGTTTTGATAACTGTGTAAATCTCTGTTAAACCAGGTGACTTTTGTCAATATGTATATTTGCCTGTATTTACCCCCAAAAAAGGAAATACTAATTAGCTTCTAATGTGGCTATCATAAAGAACTTGCCATGACGATCTGGACAAGACTGCCAAATCGAGGCAAAGGTAAGAATCTCTGGATTAACTATCTAAATGTACTAATTAATAAATTACATTTCTTTAAATTGACAATTCTGTGAACTGTCTTGTGCAAGTTTTTAATTGACACAATACCTGTTAGCAAAGGTGTCAGCTAGAGATGACGTGCAGTAGCTTGCAGGGAATTGTAGTCTTGCATTATGTCTACTTTGATTCTAACCAGCATTTTTGAATCTGAGAGTAAATCGAGCCGAATATATTAATAAAAGTCACCTTCAAAAAACTATTGGAACCATTTCCCTGTTTGATCGCTAGTGAGGAGTGGTGGGTGAGCTGGCCGAGACACAGCCACACAGCATGCAGAAGTGGGGTTAGGGGGCGAGGGAAGGGGGGGTTGGCTGTCCCTCTGCTCTGCTGTTAAAGTTTGCAGCTGAGGCCCCAGCTGGCTACTCTGCCCCCTTCCCTGCTATTGAAGAGGAGCACTGCGACACTGCGTTAATTGGGTTAGCATTCCTGCCATGCTCTCCTCAGGTGGGACTCTGAGTTGCTCTGTCTATGCTCCTTTATTAAAGGATATGGAGACAGACACACTCTGCACTTTTTTACAGCAGCAGTCAACTGAGACTGAAGCTCAATTAATAATGATAAGGGCAAGCAGTAGGATTTTACACTTAGCCTATTCCCAGTCAACAGCAAAGTAATAAACTACAACATACTGACCAAAAAGAGATCTTGTTTTTGTTTCATCAGGATCATAATCCAGTCTTGAGCATGAATTGACACGTAATCCCAATCTCTTAAATCCGGGGGTATGGAATGCCTTTTTTATAAATCACATTATTCTCTCCCTCTGTTTGCATGGAACTATGAAAATGTTTCACCCCTTAGGCCACCGGCTGTACTTCTACCTGTCTGTCACACCTTAATCTGTTTCACCTGTTTTTGTGATTGTCTCCACCCCCCTCCAGGTGTTGCCCATCTTCCCCATTATCCCCTGTGTATCCCCTTATACCTGTGTTCTCTGTTTGTCTGTTGCCAGTTCGTCTTGTTTGTCCAAGTTAACCAGCATTTTTGCCTCAGCTCCCGCTTTTCCCAGTCTTTCATTTTCTCGCCCTTCTAGTTTTGACCCTTGCCTGTCCTGACTCTGAGCCCACCTTCCTGACCACTCTGCCTGCCCCTGAGCCTGCCTGCCGACCTGTACCTTTGCCCCACTTCTAGATTAGTGACCTCTGCCTACCCTGAGCCTGCCTGCCGGCCGGTACCGTTGCCCCACCTCTGGTTTACTGACTCCTGCCTGCCTTGACCTGTCTATTGCCTGCCCCTGTTGTTAATTTGACGTTGTCTGTATCTGGGTCTTACCTTCATACCTGACACTGTCGGCCTGCTTTACATGACCATAGAAAGATGATCCATGACTACACTAACTAATTGGCAGGTTGGCATTTATTGGGATGACTCATGTACTGGAGGCAGACATTTTCGATTCTTTCTCTCTACCGCACCTGCTGTCTTGAACTCTGAATGCTCGGCAATGAAAAAGCTACCTGACATTGACTCCTGAGGTGCTGAACTGTTGCACCCTTTACAACCACTGTGATTATTATTATTTGACCCTGTTGGTCATCTATGAACGTTTGAACATCTCGGCCATGTACTGTTATAATCTCCACCCGGAACAGCCAAAAGATCAGCAGCGATCACAAGTGGGTCCAGGTCAGATGTGTTGAGTTGATCTGTCCTGAGACAGGGGGTATCAGTGTTCTTCAATGGCTTCCTTTGCCCTTTGTCTTCCCCTCATGAACCTATAGGGGAGAGGACTGCTGGGTAGTTATTTACCATGTGGCTTCATTTTTGAAGTCTTTAAAGATCACTGTTTTTGAGGAAAGGAGATGAGGAGAGGGGAGCTTTTATGCTTGAGTTTTTTGGTGTGTTTTTGTAACAACATTGCCTTCTGCTGGACATGTGTAGATCTACCATATGCTTATTTTATTTTACGTATACATCTTTTCTTGAGGTCTTCTCTGCATTGATGAAGGATGGCAATAAGGAAATTGCCAACCACAGTTCAGAAGCTAACAGTTTACAGGCACACTAACCCAGTACCCGATGTGTTTCTGAATCTGTGACATGGCCACTTCGATTTCCTCCGGGAACTGTTGCTAAGGCAACAGGAATGCCTTGCTTGGTTATGAAATGGACACCAAATGGATGTAGTACAAGGAATAATGAGGAGACGGCAATGCTTAAAGACGTAAATAGCAGTAACTGAAGTGAATGTCGGTGTATCAGAGAAACATCAGCAACTGTGGATGGATGATGAATTCTAGTGTGTCTCTTGGTAGAAAATACTTTAGGCCTGGAGAGTTCTGCCATTTTTAATGAGCATAGTGGCTATAAAGAGTTCCCAAAACGCCTATCAACACCCCATTGGTTTACATACACTACACACATATGTATGAACTATATGTCGATTTTCATCCATACCTATCTCTCCACACACACACACACACGTACACACACAATACCAGCATTATGAACAGATCTTAGGTGGAACATGAAGCCACTGACTCACCCATACAGTCAGGTCAGAATTATGTTATACTATCAGACTATCTGTTATATACATGTCTTTTATTTGTTTATAGATCATTCCAAATTTCTCCACGATGAAGTGCTTGTAAATATGAACTTAAACCTATGTACCTAAATACTGTAGTATATATTTGCACTACCAGTCAAAAGTTTG
This sequence comes from Oncorhynchus keta, assembly GCF_023373465.1. NCBI lineage: Eukaryota > Metazoa > Chordata > Actinopteri > Salmoniformes > Salmonidae > Oncorhynchus > Oncorhynchus keta. The sequence continues at coordinate 34,009,540 of NC_068422.1, forward strand.
GCAACACCTACTCATTCAAGGGTTTTACTTTATTTTACTGTTTTCTACACTCTACAGTCCAACTCATCCCAAACCATCTTAATTGGGTTGAGGTCAGGTGATTGTGGAGGCCAGGTCATCTGATGCAGCACTCCATCACTCTCCTTCTTGGTCAAATAGCCCTTACACAGCCTGGAGGTCTTTGTCATGTTGAGAAACAAACGATAGTCCCACTAAGCGCAAACCAGATGGGATTGCTTATTGCTGCAGAATGCTGTGGTTGCCATGCTGGTTAAGTATACCTTGAATTCTAAATAAATCACTGACAGTTTCACCAGCAAAGCACCATCACACCTCCTCTTTCATGCTTTACTGTGGGAACCATACACACGGAGATCATCCGTTCACCTACTCTGCGTCTCACAAAGACATGGGTGTTGGAACCAAAAATCTCCAATGGACTCATCAGACCAAAGGACAGATTTCCACCGTCTAATGTCCACTGCTCGTGTTTCTTGGCCCAAGCAAGTCTCTTCTTATTATTGGTGTCCTTTAGTAGTGGTTTCTTTGCAGCTATTCGATCATGAAGGCCTGATTCACACAGTTGCCTCTGAACAGTTGATGTTGAGATGTGTCTGTTACTTGAACTCTGGGAAGCATTTATTTGGGCTGCAATTTCTGAGGCTGGTAACTATAATGAATTTATCCTCTGCAGCAGAGGTAACTCTGGGTCTTCCTTTCCTGTGGCGGTCATTATGAGAGCCAGTTTCGTCATAGCGCCAATGGTTTTTGCGACTGCACTTGAAGAAACTTTCAAAGTTTTTGAAATGTTGCGTATCGACTGATGAGTAATGATCAACTGTCATTTCTCTTTGCTTTTTTGAGCTGTTCTTGTCATAATATGGACTTGGTCTTTTAGCAAATATTAAATCAAAGTTTATTTGTCACGTGCTTACTTACAGGCTCTAACCAATAGTGCAAAAAAGGTATTAGGTGAACAATAGGTAAGTAAAGAAATAAAACAACAGTAAAAAGACAGGCTATATACAGTAGTGAGGCTACATACAGATACCGGTTAGTCAGACTGATTGAGGTGGTATGTACATGTAGGTATGGTTAAAGTGACTATGCATATATGATAAACAGAGAGTAGCAGTAGCGTAAAAGAGGGGTTGGTGGGTGGCGGGACACAATGCAAATA